>NC_089845.1:65375783-65998283 GCF_035609145.1 Eleutherodactylus coqui | reverse complement strand
TCATGGGCCGAAAATGTCACTTTTCCATAGCATGCTATGGGTGGTACTTGCTGCAGAATCCAGGGGAGGATGCCCACTCCAGATTCCGCAATGCAAATCCGGCCGTGTGCAGGCGGTTTACATGTAGGGAGATAGGGCATGCAGGAATTGCACACTAGAAATGCGCCCATGAGCGCAATGCCAACAAAATCAATGGGTTCTATCCGTCACTTTTTACTGACGTAGGTTTCACGTGCAAAAACGTTCGTCTATTTAGCCCTTGAGGCTGGTTTGATATCTTAGTTGTAACTTCCGGTCGGAGGTTGCGCCTCTCCGCAGATCCGGTACAAAACACAGGGAGAAAAAGCACAGCTTTGTATCGCTTTTTCGTCCATCTGAAAGCTGGGCGTAAAACGAATGGACTTCCTAGAGAGGAAATGGCACTGCTGCTTCCTGTATTTTATGGTGATCAGATGTCCCGATTTAGGCGGGGTAGTCCCGCTTTCCACCGGTACCCCATTGGGACACCCATTTGTACCGCTTTTGGGACGTCGGGTCACCATTATAGTGTTTACCAGCTGTGTGCCGCAGCTCCCTGGTCAGCAATCACTCTGCTGCAGCCGGATGCATACACTGACAGCAGTGTGTGCATCCGGGATCTTCCTGCCCTGACCTCTCCTCTTTCGTTCTGCAAGAGAGGAGAGGGAAGGAGCCAAAGTGGTGGGTGCACACACTTCCACCATCAGAGGAGCAGCGGTGCTGTGAAGACCAGGACGAGGGTAAGTATATGGGTCTTAGGGGAGCGCTATAATATTGGTGCTACTGTGCAGGGTCACTATCATTGCTGGTGCTACTGTGGTGGTAACTATTACTACTGGGGCTGCTGTGGGGGGTTACTATCAATGCTGGGACTACTGTGGGTGTCACTACTATTACTGGGGCTGATCTAGGGGAGCGATAATACTATTGTGGCTACTGTGTGGGGTCTCTATTATCACTGGGGCTGGTATAGAGGAGCACTATTACTACTGGACCACTGTAGGGGTCACTATTATTGCTGGGGCTACTGTGAAAGTCACTATTATTGCTGGGGCTACTGTGAAGGTCACTATTATTGCTGGAGCTGATATAGGGAAGCGATAATACTATTGGGTCTACTGTGGGGGTTACTAGCATTGCTGGGGCTGGTATAGAGGGGTGCTAGTACTATTGGGGCTACTGTGGGGGATACTATTGCTGAGGCTGGTATGGGCGGGTGCTAATTCTACTGGGGCTACTGTGGGAGGCACTATTATTGCTGGGGCTGGTATAGGGGATACTATTACTATAGAGGCCACTCTTCACGTGGCAGCATACCTCAAGCTGACTTAGGGTATGTTTACACAAATGGCGGAAATACTGCGGAATGCCCGTAGCGGAAATTTCCGTAGCAAATTCTGCATTTAAGAAAACTGTGAAAATCTGTACTATTAGTACAAATATCCACAGCTGATTTCATACAATGTGGCGCTCCCTCTCACCTCCTCCGAAGGCTTCCTGGTGTTAGCGCTCCATGGCTTTTGGTTCCCGGCAGCGTGGTTAGGTGTAGCGCAGCTGGTCAGGTGAGGCCACTACTGGCCATTGGGAACCCGAAGCCGAGGAGCACTGACAGCGGGAAGCCTTCAGAGGAGGTGAGGGGGAGCGCCAAATAGTATGAAATCAGCTGCAGATATGCGGCTGATTTCTAGTTAAAATCTGCAGCAATGATACATATTTTGACTATTTTTTGGATGCCGAAATGCTGCAGAATTTGCTCCCAGCCTTTTTTTTTGAACCAGCCCTATCCTTTTTATTACGGCAGATGTAAATTCATATGTCGTGATTAAGCTCCACCCCTGACTACAGTGCTTTGTCCCTGGGAAAATCTAATTATCTTATGTATTATCGTTGGTCCTTAACCCCTTAAGGGCATGGACCTTTTTTGTCCATTTTCGGCTTTTCCTCCCTCTTTAAAAAAAAATCATAACTATTTTATTTATCCATCGCTGGCACTGTCTGAGGGCTTGCTTTTTGTGGGACGAGTTGTCTTTTTTAATGGTACTATTTAATGTGCCATATAATGTACTGCAAAACTTAAAAAAAAATTCTAAGTGGAGTGAAATGGAAAGAAAAGTAAATTCGGACAATTTCGAGGGTGTCTTGTTTCTAGGTTGTGCACACTGCAACAAAAATGACATGATAACTCTATTCTATGGGTCAGTATGATTACTTTGATGCCAAACTTATATAGTCTTTTTTTTTTTTTTTTACTGTACTCCTTTTATTTTATTTCAAAGATACCGTATATACTCGAGTATTAGCCGACCCGAGTATAAGCAGAGTCAATAAGTTTTACCACAAAAAACTGGTAAAACTTATTAACTCGAGTATAAGCCTAGCTTTACTCAAGTATATACTAGGTTAAAAAACCCGCAATACTCACCTCCCAGCCAGCATTTTGTCCCCGGCGGCGCAGCAAGCTGCTTGAGAATTATCCCCCCTGTCATCTCCCTGCTCAGCTTTGAATTTGTGATTGGTTTGAGCGCCAGCCAATCACAGTCGGCGCTAAATAAACCAATTACAGCCATTCAATGTTGTCATTCACTGAATTGCTGTGAATGAACAAGGGAAAACACGGGGGCAGAGGGGGTATCTAATTGCAAAATGCCCTTCACAAAAAAAACTCCCTAAAAACACTAACTTTATTGAACGATTTACCATTTAGGGCTAAGGATGGACAAGAAAATTGAAACAACACAAAACACAAAAGGATGAAGTCAGTTGCAGATTACTACTGCCCCAAATAAAGGTTTGATTCCTATTCTTCTATTAATGAAGGAAGGAAGGAAGGTTTGGGTATAGTAGGAACAATCGCAGTAGTTTTAAGGGAATGGAGCCAGACCATCAACCCTGAACAGTGTAATGATTAAACTGTCTCTTTGGATGTTTATCAAAGCTACTTCAAAGCCCACCTAACCCAAAGAAATCAGACTAGGTGAGATCTGAGGATTGTGGACTAAACTCTAGACCAAAATAAAAAAGAGAGACTAAAATAATAAATCCTAGTCAGATACTAAGGATAAGATTCTGACTAAGCTGCTCATGCAATAAATAAACTCTACTGGCTCTCAAACTCAGCTGTTGCAATAAATGTGCTAAATAAGCCTGTAATATAAGGAAACCAATAATCAGGGAGAGCGTCTGACGTAAAACAAAAAGTGTAATCAGGAAATACGAGTTGACTCACCTGCTGCAAAGCGTGCTACCTAAGCAACACGCCTGCACCCAAACATCCCAGTTTGCTTGTAATGGTTTCTTTTAAGGATACTCCCGGGATCCAATACTTTGGAGAGCAGCAGCATAGGATAACCCGATATCCCTCAGGGCACAAAAAATCCCTTCACTGCGCTTCAAATGGAGGTACCTTGAATGAAGTTCCAATTATGGCTGTGTTCCATACAGGATACATTTTATTGGCTGAAACCAATATTATAAAACAGACCCTAAATATGGTCCGACTAACAAAAAAGAAACATAAAAATCGATACAAGTATATGCAACGCGTTTCGGCGGAAAAGACCGCCTTTCTCAAGCATATAGAAATCACAAATAAGATGACTTAAATAGTGCTCATACCTTATGATTAATTAGCCCCAAGGAGATCCTCCGTTGCTGCTGTGAGCACGGCGCCATTAAGGCGCATCTTGATGACGCTTCACACAGTCGCACCATCAGTCAGTACTGTGTGGAACGCACGTTGCGTCTCACACAGCCTACCAAGCGATACCTCACGTGTCACACAGCTTACCAAGCGATACCTCACGTGTCACACAGCTTACCAAGCGATACCTCACGTGTCGCACAGCGTGATGACGTGCACGTTACGCAGTGACGCTCCCCACGTGTCTCATATGTGACGCGCAGGGGGCGTGATGGTACGGTGTATTCTACCAACTTTATCAAACCTTAGAAAACGTATAAATAAACATTGTTTTAATATTTCCACGGGTTTTCCAAAGCATAGTGTCTCGCGACATTTTACGGAGAAACATAATAAGGACTATACGAGACTAAAAGTGACCCCCTTAGAAAGGATTATATCCAAATCATTCGCCCGTTTGCAAGCGCAAAAAATGTATTGGATTTTTCGGTTGGACACACTAATCCCTAAAGGTTTGAAGGAAATTTTAGAAAAGCTGTAAATTCTGAATATATTTTAGTATTTTAAAGTTCTGTTTTTAGAAATTATATAAATTTTGAGCATCAATGAGGTATGGAACATATAATGAGTAGTGCAGTTGGTATTTATTCGTTATGTATTTATTAAGTATGGCTATTTATACATGATTTTTAGACATTATGCTCAGTTTAATCGGTATTTTATTATATTATGACATTGGGTCCCATAGAATATGTATATTTTCCCCTTGATTAAGGGGGAATGTGACTGTCTATTGTTTGATAAAGTTGGTTGAACACGCCACATAGTTTTATAAAATTGGTTGAATACACCGTACCATCACGCCCCCTGCGCGTCACATATGAGACACGTGGGGAGCGTCACTGCGTAACGTGCACGTCATCACGCTGCGTGACACGTGAGGTATCGCTTGGTAAGCTGTGTGACACGTGAGGTATCGCTTGGTAAGCTGTGTGACACGTGAGGTATCGCTTGGTAGGCTGTGTGAGACGCAACGTGCGTTCCACACAGTACTGACTGATGACGCGACTGCGGGATGCGTCATCAAGATGCGCCTTAATGGCGCCATGCTCACAGCAGCAACAGAGGATCTCCTTGGGGCTAATTAATCATAAGGTATGAGCACTATTTAAGTCATCTTATTTGTGATTTCTATATGCTTGAGAAAGGCGGTCTTTTCCGCCGAAATGCGTTGCATATACTTGTATTGATTTTTTTATGTTTCTTTTTTGTTAGTCGGACCATATTTAGGGTCTGTTTTATAATATTGGTTTTAACCAATAAAATGTATCCTGTATGGAACACAGCCATAATTGGAATTTCATTCAAGGTACCTCCATTTGAAGCGCAGTGAAGGGATTTTTTTCTTTATCTGGTTACTAAATAAGCCTGTAGTAAGTATACTCAAAAAAAGCTGGTAGTAAAGTAAATTGGTTCCCAATAGGCTAATAGTACGATAGAAATGCGCTCAAAAAAGGTTTATAGTGAGAGAAATTGGCTTGACACATTTACCTAGGAGAACCCTAGTTCATCAGGAGCCCAATAACACCCCAAAAAAGGGTTATACAGACAATCAGAGGTGCACTAAGACACCTTGCCAGATACTTCTGATAATAATGAGGCAATGGCATAAATCATTGATAGAAACTAGCCCAATATCAAGTTCAATGCACCAGGTAAAATATACCGGTGATGACGCTAAAGACAGCATTTAAAAGGTCCTAACTACAGTTATGAATAAGAACCATTCTGCTTAATAAGATATCAAAAAATTAATAAACAGGCAGTCAGCTCTGATGGTAGACTGGCTGCATAGATCAGAATCAGAAAATAATAAACAGGTAGTCAGCTCTGATGGTAGACTGGCTGCATAGATCAGAATCAGAAAATAATAAACAGGTAGTCAGCTCTGATGGTAGACTGGCTGCATAGATCAGAATCAGAAAATAATAAACAGGTAGTCAGCTCTGATGGTGGATTGACTGCATTTGATCAGAGTATCTGGTATAGTCTCCTGCTATTCAGTATATATATAGCTCCATAAAGGACCACCCATTAGGAGGGGCATGACCACAGAGCCCAATCAGCAGCAAGAGGAGGACTCGGCCAGTCTGGGAGGTGCAAATGCAAAACAGACAGCCGGCGAGCAAAATGTTTGTCAGTCCATTCCTGCCAAGGTGATGATGTAGAGGGAATCACCCGCATATAGTGTCTACATGTCATACACGCTATAGACACGAGTGTGTGTGCGCCCAGTAAGGGGTCAGCATGTAAAGATACGAGAAAGTGCACACCCCATAATAAAATCACATAGAAGTGCGAAAATACGTGTGCTTGAGCAAAAAATTTTTGCAAGCACAACAGCAGGACATCTATTTAAACTGTCTATAATCACGCTAGATGATTGTTAGCCCATGTGATGAGTTTATACAGATCACCAAAATACATCTGCATTCTCTATATTAGGGTGCATTCACACGAACGTATATCGGCTCGGCTTTCATGCAGAGCCGATATACGTCGTCCTCATCTGCAGGGGGGGAGGCTGGAAGAGCCAGGAGCAGGAACTGAGCTCCCGCCCCCTCTCTGCCTCCTCTCCACCCCCTCTCCACCCCTCTGCACTATTTGCAATGGATAGGGAGGGGGCGGGGCTAAGTTCCTAGAATTAGCCCCGCCCCCACCCCGCCTCTCCCCTATGCAAATAGTGCAGAGGGGGCGGGAGCTCAGTTCCTGCTCCCGGCTCTTCCAGCCCCCCCCCCCCCCCGCGCGCAGATGAGGACGACGTATATCGGCTCGGCGTGAAAACTGAGCCGATATACGTTCATGTGAATCCAGCCTTAACCTGTAAACCCCTTTAAGGGATTAAATAAATGTCATGCTTTGATGCATGAAGGTGCTCGTGAGTATGCGTCACCAGGTGCCTACATTCAGAAAATATATTTATATGGGAGTATAATATTATTTTTCCATTTTTTTTTCCATTCAGGTTTTCTCTTTGTATGCCAAAACTGTAAAAACTGTCCTAAAATTCCCAGCAGTGAAAGGGTAATGGCTTCTGTTATGGGAGCAGGAAAGAGGAATTTGGAGTTACTAGTTTTTATGGGGAGCGCGCGCCTCGATTAGTTTTTGACCATTCCTCATTCTCTCCAGTACTGACCTACTGAATAATAAATGCAAACATAACCGTAGTCATAGACTGTCAGCTATCTGAATATGAGATAACATTGACAATGTGGATAGTAATAAACCACAATATAAAAACATATCCGTCTGCGCTATATACTGTGTTTTTAAATATTTTTGTTTCCAGTTGCAATCTTTTTGTAAAGCAGTTTAATAATAGTTTTATTATAAAGGGATCCAATTCATAGTTATTGCTTATGGCAAGAGCATGTTTGATTTTGATTGGTATAGACTGTAGTGACAATGGTGTTCACCCGAGTGTCGCTTCAATCAGCTAATCAGCAGGGTATCTTGAATAGCAGACCCCCACCAATCAATTATTGATGACCTCTCCTGAAGATGCATCATCAATGGCTCACTCCTAGGTCTATGCAAGTCATCTCATGTTTTCTAGACCTAAATAGACCACAAATCTCTGGGATCTGTATGCTAATAAACATCGGATTCACTGAGTTAATAATTGGCCTGATTAGGCACAGAGTGTGATTACATGTGCAACGGATCATCTCACCACTTGAGGGCGTCTTATACGGAGTGTATGAGACCATGAACCAGTGATTTTTTTGACTATTCAAACTCCGTGCTATTGCGCTCGAGTTTGAAAAAAAAAAGCTGAAAAATAGCTCCTGCCCTATCTTTCTTGCACATAGAAAAATAATGTGCGTGAAAGATAGGACAAGTCCGATCTGCTCTCACCGGTACTATTAACCCCTTGAGTGGCACGCCCGGAAAATTTCCGGGACGAGCTCCACTGCTCATAGCAACATAGCCCGGAAGATTTCCGGGCTATGTATCACTATGGGAGCTACAGAGCACAATGCCACAAGCTGTGACAGTGTGCTCTGCCTGCACAGACCCACACAGAGCAGTGCAAGGGCTTTGAAAAACCAGCAGAAGATATTGCCGACATGTCGGCAATGTCCTGCTTTGTTTACAAGTTGCCATAGAGACCATCGGCTTGTCAGAAGCAAGCCGATGGTCTCTGTGGCAGGGAGAGCTGGTTGTTAGCTGTCAGAGGACAGCTAGGTACCTGCTCTTACAGCAGAGATCAGAGAAAACCTCCGATCTCTGCTGTGTTAACCCTTTACATGCTGCAGTCTATGTGACTGCAGCATGTAAAGGGCTGTCACTGCAGCATGTAAAGGGCTGTCACCATTGGACCCCCGGAATGTGATCAGGGGTCCTGATGGGTCCCTGTGGAAGTCCCCTAAAGGGACAAAAAAAAAAAATTTAAAAAAAATTAAAAAAAAAAAAAAAAGTCAAAAAATTATTAAAAAAATAAAAAAAACACTTGTCTCCCTTTACTTTGTAAAAAATCAAAAATACAATCACACATGTGGTATCCGTGTGTGTCGTAATGACCCAGAGAAGGAAGTTAATACATTATTTAACCCCTTAATGACATGGCCCCTTTTTTTCTTTTTTCCCCATTTCTTTTTTTCCTCCCCCCTGTTTAAAAAATCACAACTTGTCCCGCAAAAAACAAGCCCACATATGGCCATGTCAATGAAAAAATGAAAAAGTTATGGCTCTTGAGACGCAACTGCAAAACTAGTTGAAATTCAATGATTAGACCATTTAAAAAAACCTGCCCTGGTGGGCACGACAGGGTGGTAGGAAACCTGCCACTCAAGGGGTTAATGGTCGAGAATACTACGGTACTAGTGAAAACAAAACCCTTGAAATCGATGGTTTTGTTTCGTCCCGTTAGGCGGCTGTGATATTCATGGCCACAAACTTGTTGTCCTTCATTTTTTTTGCGGCATTTTTTCTAATTTGTGAAAAATACCTTAAATTTCATGGTGTTTTACATGTTTTTTGTAGCTTTTTATACAAACATGCTTTTATTTTTTTTCTATTTAGAGGAGTCTATGGAAAAAGCCTGAAAAAAATCACACCTAAAGTATTTTGAAAAGCTGTGCTATGGTGGGACAATCCCATTAACTGGACCACAAAAGAGGCAGGTTTAATACAAACCCCACCCAAAATGAATGCTTTAGAGCATTAGTTGATGTAAGTGGGGGTGAGACTTACATGTCCTGCATTTGGCATTATAAATGTTGGTAAGTATGCACCGCTAGGGTCACTAGGGGCTGTAGAGCCAGAGATGCCATGTTCACATGCTGCAGAATGAACAGGACTTTCAAAACTGCCAGACTGACATAAGAATAGGACATGGCAGCAAGTTTTAGTCTGAGTGAAAGCTCACTCGTGCATAAACCTATTAAAATGAATGAATGGGTATTTTTCCTGTGCGAGTTCCATCCATATCGCTATTGGACGGAACTCCCATGGGAATATTACCGTGTGCATGAGCCGTCCGTGTGGGTTTGGATACAGGTCCATCAAGGAGTCTCTGGTTCCAGGGCAGGTGGAGATGTATCTGATGCTGATGGAAAGCTCTGGATGCCATCTTCGGATTACTCGTGCAATATTTCTACGTTAGTTTGACAGAGATGGAAGCAGATTCTGGCTCATCTTAGCGGTCATGTGCTGTCCTGGTTTGCGCGTTGATAAAGTGGGTATGGTTGCGATAGAGGAAGTATCTCAGGATAGATAAAATTCGTCAGGTCTACGGTGGAGCTCCAGTTAGATGCATCTGGTCATGCTGGTGGTTGACCTAGTCTCAGTTTCACTGCGCCTCATCACCTATCTCTCTGGGATGATGACTTCCTAGGCTGGTTCTTATGAAGACAGTTGAGGATGTTTGCTTCTTGCTTTGAAGCAGTAATTATGTGGTATCAGGCAGTTTTGGGCTAGCAGAAGGTCGTTGCCGTCATCTTGGGCTAAACTGTACAGTCATGGCACAGACGTTTTGCCGAATTAATAGGGTCCCTCAGGACTCAGCTCAGGCATGCCTCACCATGTTGGCTGCTACCAACACCCCCTATCTGATCAGAGGCGAAAATGACAAATGAAGACTTCTCTTTGGGGATTAAATTACAGTTTTGAAAATAATAAAAGCAACAACTGCATGCAAGAAGTACACCAAAACTGTACTGCGTACACAAGGCCTACAGTAGCTTGTTAGGATATTTTTATCCTACTTGTTGCACACTATCCTCTGATGGCATTCTCTAGTCAGGCTATGTTTACTTAGAATATTAAAGTATTTACGAATGTTGAAAGTGTGAGAGGAGAAACTTCTGCTCTACATGGGGCATTCTGCAGGAGTTTATTAACTTGGTACGTAAATATACGGCGCTGGGTCCTAGGCTTTAATCCTGGCCGATAGCGAGATTAAAGCCTCTGCTCCAGCAATCAAGCAAGAGCCGGTCAGGGTCTGAGCTGTTGGTAACAGCTGAGAACCCGAAGGAGAAGCGTTTTTTAACTGCTTCTGCCGTTTCCTTTCCTGGGTACGTACCGCTCAATGAGCTATATGTACTAAGAAGTGGAAGTATTAGGCTGGGTTCACATGGGGCGGATTTCACCGCGGCAAATCCACATGCGGCCGCTAATCCCGGGATTAGCCAGCCATGTAAACGAGATTTCTCAGAAATCTCGTCCACACGGGACGGCAAATCCGCTGCGGATAAGCCGGCAGAAGCCACTGCTGCGGCGCGGATTTGCCGACCGCAGCATGTCTATTTTATTCTTTTTCCGCTGCGGCCGCGCTCTCCTCTATAAGTTTTGAAGCAGCAGTTCTCCCAGCGGAAATCTCATGGTTTTTCGCTGCGGCCAAACCGCGGGATTTCCGTCGGGAACCCAGCCTTACTTCCACTATGCGACCCTGCAATCACGTGACCAACGGGTGCCCCCTGTTGCAGCAGAGCTGGAGGGTCCTAGCAGACCCCGATCAGCTCTGCCAGTGACTGATGTCACTACAGGGGGATGTTTTCCTGTGGATTCCCCAGCTACAGTGGAAAAGCGTGAAATACCAAAAAAAATTAAATGTGAATGACCCCCAAATGTCTTATATGGCGTCAAAGGGGTCATAGATGGTACAAAAAAAGTAGTTACAAAAATAAGTTTAAAAGATTTAAAAAGAATTAAAAAAAATATATACATAAAAAAGAAAATGACCCACCACCGACGACAACCAAAACTGTCATCGTACGCACCCGAAACAAAATAAGGAGCCCATTCCCATACTTTATTTTAGTGTAAATATACTAACTTAAAAAAACAACAACTATAAATGCTTTTTGTAGCCTTTTACCCCCAATAAAACTGAAAAATGGAAAAAGAAGTCACTGAAAAAAAGATATAAAAAAGTATCCCTATACGTCACGGGATCAAAAAAGCAGCAAAAATAATTTTGGTAGCTGAAGAAAAATAAATTAGGGCAGTAAAACCACCACAAAGTAGAATTCCTAGAAAGTGTCTGGTCGAGTGATGAGGGCGAGCATTGCCCTTAGCGAGTACCTGCCCGCTCGAGAGACAAGGTTCGGGTGCCGGCGGTGCACAGGGAGCTGCGGGGGAGAGCGGGGAGGAACGGAGGGGAGATCTCTCTTCCCCCCTGCTCCTGATGCTGACTGCAGCTACTCACCGCTCCCCCACGCTGGCACCCGAGCCTTGTCTCTCGAGCGGGCAGGTACTCGCTAAGGGCAATGCTTGCTCGAGCAATTGCCATTAGCGAGTATGCTCGCTCATCACTAGTCTGGTCCTTTGGGACCAAAACAGCCTGGTCTTTAAGGGGTTAAAGGTAAGATGGTGGATCCCTTTTTTAGTAATTAAATCATCCCCTAAAAGTTTTCTAAATAAAAAACTGTCAGTTCTTTGTTCTTGTTCTATGCAGGAAGCATTGTGTAATTCAGTATAAAGAAGGTAATGCTGAATGTTAATCTGTTTTGTAAGGAATGTGCATTTCTGATTTTGTTTCTCAGAATATGAGTGGGCGAATGGAGGAATCAATATTTTTTGCGGATTTGCCGGATCTGAAAAATCTTTGTGCAGTTAAAATAATTATGACTGATGGAATATCAAATGCTGATACTAGAGATAAACAACTAAAACTTTGCCGGTAAGTATTGTTTGTAATTTAGCTTTAAAGGCTATGGACACCTTTCAGGGCATACATTTTTTAAAATTAAATGCATGCATTTTGTGATGATAATCATTTTTGCAACAGAGTTTAGTTACAAATGTTGCACTCCTTTGACTTCTGAAACTTCTATAAATTATTGTACATAGATTGTAGACACTGCAGACTGAGTCTCAAGGGGATAGACATCAGTTAAGCTGGCCAGTCCGCTAAAGGTGCATTTAGACACCATCTTTTGAGCGATCATTTTGCATAAAACTACTACTTGGTACTAATGCCTATTAGTACCAATTAACAGCATGTGAGCTGCCGGGAGCTGTAATCAGGGAACACACCACCCCCTGTTCACTAAATACCCTTTGATCTGCCATGGTGCTGACAGCTAATACAATGTTATCAACACTCTCGGGGCAGAACACAGCGTGCGGTCCTTCTTATCAGCTGTTCTGCTGAACAATGGATTTCATGCAGAACTGAAATCCATTGTTTGGCAGAAAAGTGAAAGATGGGCACATTTACATGCAACGATTATCCCTCAAAATAACCCTCCCTGCTTTTGGGCACAAACTAACTCTGTACATTAGAACATCGTCACAGGCGAATAGCGGGTCAGTGAGGATCCTCGGTGGAGGTCGTGAGGATAGGTCATCAGTTTTAGAAGTTGGACAACCCTTTTAATGTTTGCTACAATAGTGTATTTAAAGGGAACTTGTCACTAGCTTTCACCTTTCTAAACTATTTGCAACACAATGTAAATCGTGAAGAAAGTATTGTATACATTACTGCACATAATTACTTATTAAAACTCCTGCACTGTATGCTAATAGTAAATGTCAGAAAGTGATTCACCTAAAGAGTAATTGAAAGGTTTTGATGAATATTTCTATTTTTCAGATGTTTCTTATTCCTACACGATCACATTGTGGCCTCACCCATGCCAGAAGAGTTTGGTCGTATACTGGTGATAATGTCTGTAAGCTCGAATTCTACGATTTATATCATTTTTGTATTTGCAAAACTGCGTTGAGGCTGCTAATATTCTGTTTTTAGTAAATGTTGTACTACTGTAGAAACTGCCTCCTTAGAAAATCTACTTCACAACAATTTAATGGCTTCTCCAGGAAAGGAAGAACAATGGCTGCCGCCCCTGGAGCCAGTGTAAGACTGAACCAAGAATGTAACTAGGATAAGTTAGATGCAGGTCTAGGCCTGGAGGACCTGGCAACAGGGACACTGTTTAATACCACACTGTTGTTCCTTCCTGTCAGCCTGACCATAAGGAACAGTGTGGTGTTAGCATATAGTGCAATAACCTTTTACAACACTAGAGTGCAACAACATCATGTATTTTTGTTAGCCGTTAAAAAGGATCATATCTACAAGATTACGTGGTTTCTCCTAGACCGAATGCCCATGGACGGATTTTCGCTGCAGAATTCACGTCCAGACGCCTGCTGTGAATTCTGAAGCAATGTCCGTCCATAGACATGCGAGGTTAAACGATTCTTCTTTGCCCATGAGCGGAAATCACCTGTGATTTTCCGCTCGCAGGGGGAGAATCGCATCATGTTCTATTCTGTGCGGAAAATCGTACGGAAGGCTTCCATTGCAGTCAATGGGAGAGGATCGCTTTTCCCTGCTGCAGCTGTGTCAGCTGCAGCAGGGAATTCCTTGGAGGTGAAACCCCTGGATGCTGTCACATCCAGGGGTTTCATCTTTTGTCAATGGGGCCGGCGCTCTTCTGCCACTGCTGTGGCAGGGGATTCCTTCATCCCTTTATCACTGAACACCGTGATAGCACTATTACAGTGCTCAGTGATGAGGGGACTCCTGGGGGGGGATGAAGGAATCCCCTGCCACAGCTGTCACAGCAGTGTTCTTCTCCCATTACTTTCAATGGGGCTTAGCTGCAGGAAAGAAAAATACATTACCTTCTGTCTTCTCCCCGTGTTCCCAGCACTGTTCTTCATTTCTTTTGGCTGGGGATTGAAAAATCTGCACCTCCTGGTAGCGCTGCTTCTGATTGGCTTAAAACTGTGACCAATCTCAGCCATTCGGGAGGCAGGGATTTTTCAACCCCTGGCCAGAGAAAATTAGGAAGAACAGTGTCTGGAACCTGGCGAGAACACATGCCGAAGCCGGGCAGTGCTTCTAGGTGATGTATTTTTATTTATTTTTTTCCTGCAGCTAGGGCTTATTTAAGGGTTTTGACAGTAGGATATCCTACCATCAAAGATGCATCACATTCAACGAAAACCGTTCAGGAGGCAGGGATCTTTCAATCCCTGGCCAGAAGAAATGAGGAAGAACAGTGTCTGGAACCTGGGGAGAACACGTGCCGGAGCCGGGCAGCGCTTCTAGGTGATGTATTTAAAAAATTTTTTTCCTGCAGCTACGGCTTATTTAAAGGGGTTGTCCCGCGAAAGCAAGTGGGGTTATGCACTTCTGTATGGCCATATTAATACACCTTGTAATATACATCGTGCATTGAATATGAGCCATACAGAAGTTATTCACTTACCCACTCCGTTGCTGGCGTCCCCGTCTCCATGGCTCTGTCTAATTTCAGCGTCTAATCGCCCGATTAGACGCGCTTGCGCAGAAGGGTCTTCTCCCTTCTGGTCGGTCCGGGCACGAGCGGCGTTCTGGCTCAGCCCCCTTCTACGCGTCATCACGTAGCTCCGCCCCGTCACGTGTGCCGATTACAGCCAATCAGGAGGCTGGAATTGGCAATGGACCGCACAGAGCCCACGGTGCACCATGGGAGAAGACCCGCGGTGCATCGTGGGTGAAGATCCCGGCAGCCATCTTAGAGGAAAAGAAAGAAGAAGATGCAGAGAGGGGATTCGGGTAAGTAAAATTTTTTTTTTAATTTCACCACATCCCTTGGGTTTGTCCTGCGCTGAACGGGGGGCCTATGCAAAAAAAAAAAAAAGCGTTTCGGCGCGGGACAACCCCTTTAAGGGCTTTGACAGTAGGATATCCTACCGTCAAAGATGCATCGCATCCAACGAAAACCGCGTTTTCGTGCGAAGCGATGCGACAGAGAGGAAGGCTCCGCTTTAAAAAACGCTGTCCTAACTTTTGCAGGTGCGAATTTTAAGCGCTTCTAAAAGAGGGACATGTGACCACTTTCATTGCCTATACATGCATGAAAAATGTGCTAAGCTCTCGCTCTCTTTCCATACATGTGCACTAATCTTGGCTCTATTCTGTAAGTGTGATACTGTTTCTGTATCTATACAGTAAACGCCCTTTTGTTAACACAGCCAACCATTAAACGATGAACGGTAATTTGTTTGCTTATTGTTTACTGTTTATTTCATGCAGGCATAAAAATCATCGTTGGCTCGTTTGCTAATCGTTTCATTTAAATTCCCGTTATTCAGTCATTCTCATTCACTTATACAGTGAATGCCAACGACTGAACAATTCAGCCAGCAAACAATTTATCGGCCTGGATAAACAGGCTGCACGAGCAAATAAGCGAACTATGACATCATTCACTCATGCGAACGATAAATCGTTAGGCGTAAAAGCACCCTAAGCGTGGCTCACTGTGTACATACGTGTACAATAAGCCTTGTTATGTTACTGCATATATGCAAAACGTTTGCTTGCGTTAGGTTCTGTGCACACAATGTTACATTTTTCATTTAAATATACAAAAAAAGCCAACCACACTCACAGCCTACCAAACGTGGATGGAGTGCAACCAGATGCCCGCTTAGTTGGGATGAGACCCTAATTCCAATATGATCAACAAGCTTCAACACAGGAAAGCAGCATCAGAGGTGTATAGTTTTCATTCCACAATTCTGTTCCAATCAGAAAGACTTGTTTATTTTCCTCCCTCGGTCATAGCAGCAACCGCTCTTTCAACCCGTTACTTGGGCCTTTGTCAAGCCGGTTAACATATACTGTTATTGCCTACAATTTATATATGTCACTAGCCAATCACCGTTACACCACTAATTAAAAATCTACTCCACACTTGTGTAATACCTCTTAATGCCTCGCCATAGGGAAGCACGTGAGTGACAGAAGTTCGATCCACTCCCCTGTAATTCCAGTGATCCTCTGTCCTATCAGCGCCTCACCTTCTTCTCTGCGCACGCGCGAGGTCCAGCTTGTGAGGATCTCACTCTATGTGCTTACATACTTCTGCAGCGCATGCGCGGTATTACTAACGTCCTGCGAGAACTAGCCCATAGAGGGCACTAACTACACAACACATACGTGGACACCTCGATTACCAATCACATTCTTCCTTCTAGCGCTTGCGTAGAAGCATCCACCTAGTTCTTTATCTATCATTAACTCCTCCCCATGCACTGTTCAACATCATATAGTTGTCATAGAAGCCGCTCAACAATTCTCACAGCACTATTCTCCTTATTATGGCAGCATGATATACTACAAAGCCTCTAATTGCTGTTCTCAAATAACATCTCCACCACAATATATTTGTCTAACGATGTCATTGACTAAGCAACCACTCAGCACTCCTCATAGCGCTACCATTATGTCCACATCTCCGGGCTTTACAATAATGTTGCGGGGTGAAGTTTACACTAGATCTACCCTTGTGTAACATTTCTGCAAGCAAGCGCTGTCTACAGGCTATAATCCGATCTGTATATCTATTAGGGCACAATACCAATTTATCCCAAGTGACTATGTCTCATCAGCTCATCTTATCTTTATCTCTTCACATATAAACTACCATTAACCGGTAGGCAATAGTAAAATATAACATATCAAAACAGAAGCAATAGATAATTTAAATGCCTTTATTAACCACAGAGCATTTTTTATGAAAATACAGATCCATATTCTGAATATGTCATGCATAACTCCTCCTCAAATCACGAGCCCACACACAAGACCACAAAGTAACCATCATGGAACAATGTTTTATCTCGACTTCTCTGTCCTCACGTGCCAGCCATCGACGTACAATCTAAATGCAAAGTAGAAAAAATACAAAAATTAAAATCTAACATAGTAAATCTACTATATGACAAACATCATCTAAAATCACAAAATATGTTGACTACTACAAGAGCACCTACAGATATGGGGCGGTATTGTATTCCATATTGAGGCCCGAAGGGGATAACGTATCCAATCTGTATCTCCATTCTAGCTCTTTTGTCATTAGGGCCCTTTCTCTGTCTCCTCCTCTTATAGTCTGAGGGATATGATCTATGACTCTAAATCGGAGTTGGCTTATAGAATACCCTCTTACCATCAAGTGCCTAGGGATGGGGAGCTCCTTTTTTGTACTTTTGTGACTAAACTTGTCCCCCTTTAGCATATTGCCACAGTGTGAACAACCAAGACAGGGAAAATTTCCCTGCCTTGGTTGAAAAATCACCTGCTGTCTTCATCTTCCACACATGTGTTGTGTAGTTAGTGCCCTCTATGGCTTAGTTCTCGTGGGACGTTAGTAATCCCGTGCATGCGCTGTAGAAGTATGTAAGCACATAGAGTGAGATCCTCACAAGCTAGACTTCGCACGTGGGGTGGAGGACCTCACGCATGCGCAGAGAAGAAGGTGAGGCGCTGATAGGACAGAGGATCACTGGAATTACAGGGGAGTGGATTGAACTTCTGTCACTCATGTGCTACCCTATGGCGAGGCATTAAGAGGTATTATACAAGTGTGGAGTAGATTTTCAATTAGTGGTGTAACGGTGATTGGCTAGTGACATATATAAGTTGTGGGCAATAACAGTATATGTTAACCGGCTTGACAAAGACCCATGTGACGGGTTGAAACGGCTGTTGCTCCTATGACCGAAGGAGGAAAATAAACAAGTGTTTCTGATTGGAACAGAATTGTGGACTTGAAATTACTATATTACATCTCTGATGCTGCTTTCCTGTGTTGAAGTTTTTCATTTGAGGTATAGGTTGGGAAATCTTCTTCATATATACCTCCAATGGAAGTTTCCAGTCTATGTCACTGTATAGTAATACAGCGGACTTGTGTTACCCATTGACTCGAATTGTAGAACAAAAAAGTAGTGTGTACGACAAGGGGATTTTTTTGTGGTGGTCTGCTATATAGAAGACAAAGTAAGTTGCACTTTCTTAGGCTGGTTTCCCACAACCGAGAAACTCATGATAGATTTGTGCTTTGCGAGACAAAAATTTCTCAAAAATCTGAACCCCATCCTTTTTAATGGAGTCATATACAATAGCGATGTATATCTTTTTGCGTTCCTCGGAACGCGTCGCCCATTGTCTTCAATGGGACAGTAAAACACATCACTCGGTGTGCGATGTGCATGCAAGTATAAGGTGCGTTTTCCCATTAAAATCAATGGGAAACACTTGCCCATCCTCCGACGCAGCTGAAAGCCACGCAAGGATTGCTACTTTACAGAAGAGCTGGGATGGGGTTTTCCCATAAAAACAGTTTGCATCCCGTGAAAACGCCTGATATGGCGCTTGCCTGTGTGTAAGTAGCCTCGGGCTAATTCCACACGGGTGAGTGCGATATTGGGCCGTGAATTGCCAACCCGTGATTTCCTCGCGAATGCGAGGTGCTTTTATCTCAAAACTGCCTCACCTCATTTCAGAGAAGTAGTGATCCCCCACTGCGGCTGTAAGCTGTAGCGGATGATCACAAAGTTTCTCTCATTGTTTTCGATGGGGAAACCTGGCATTGCATTATGTACACCTATCACATAGAAGACAATTGACAATGCAATACGAGGGCATGCACAAAGATAGATCGTGCCATGTTTTGTTTCCCACATTGTGGTGTGATGCGACGCGGGGGGTAAAAACGCTTATGTACATAACCCCACTCAAAAGAATGGGGTTCATACTTGTGCGAGACTTCTGCGTCTCACAATGCACAAAGCTCGACGCAATTTTCTCAGCCATGTGAAAACGGCCTTATACAGTGAAAAAAAAGTATACTCATGTATACAATTCAACAGAATTCAAAAGCGCACTTTTGGTCTTCGTTGGATGAATGGAGCTCTATGGGTATATCATATAGGTATAGCAAGCACTAAATGAACACTCAGCACGTCATGACCATCTGCTTGACATGATTCAATTTCATACACTATTCATGTAATGGGGTTGTTACAATGCAGTCAGTGGGTGCCCGTGCTATGTCTATTGCGTAAGTACAAAGCAAGCGTGTGTAAACATGGCACGTACATTTGCCTGGTGCTCGCTACAGTTGCAGCTTCTTCACCACTAAAATGATATTAACATATGTGCACTTTTATTTTTCTATTGCTTAGATACCTTTCTATAAAACTGGAAAAGTTCAGTCAGTTGCCGAAAAACAGCAAGTTAAAGTAAGTACAACTACCATCCATACTTGTAATTGAGTAGTATGGCATCTTGTAACTAATAAGGAAATATAGATAACAATATTTTTTGAATAGTCAAGATACTTTTTTGTAGAAATAATAACCAAATCAATGAGTATGGCCCTCTGCACATGGGCAGAAATTCCGCGAGAGGATTTCCCACAGAATTGCCGCCTGTGGAAGCTGTTATAGGATTGCATTAGAAAACACAATCCTAGGCAGATGGACGCGATTTGTCCGCGTGAAATTACACACGGGAAACAAATCGCGGCATGTTCTATTTCTGTGCGGGTCTCTCAGAGGCCCGCACAGAAATGTCCCTCCTTGGCCCCCGGCTCCGCTCTGCGCATGCGCTGCCTGGCCGGCACATCACAGAGCCAGAGCCGCGGGAGCAGGTGAGACCCGCACTGGTCCCTGCAGGGGCTGGGGTTGGGTCCCGTTGTGAGAATTCTCGCAGGGGATCCGACCCGGCTATCTGCAGGTGGCCTATAATTCTCATTTTCTGGGTATAAACAGACATAATTATTTCCTATCATTTGTAAATAATGGCTCATTTACAGCTGTGTAGTAAATAATAATCCTTCAGGAGAGCAGAAGCAACTAAGGGGTTTGTGCACTTCGAAAAATTGCAGATGACAAGTTGTCCTAATGCTGGGACCCTTATCAATCAAATAGTAAGTCCGTAGTCTCACAGCTGTGAGCACCCGAGACCCTTGGATGCAACTGGCATCGCACAGCACGCGGATACTTAGTCCATGTTCTGTGTCATGTGCACGACACCGCACCTTTCATATACCGCTCTCTTGTGAGAGTTGCACAAATATAGATCATGCAGAGGTTTTTCAAACTCAGACCATCAGTCCAAGTGAAAAATTGCTCATGTGAATGAACCCAAGTGGAAGGGTTTATTTTCCGTGCAAGTTTTGTCCACCTCGGAAATATCGACAGAACTCGCTTGGGAATATCAACCGTGTGAGTAGGGTGGTTTCACACGGGCGAGAAAATCGTTTGATTTTCACCTGATGCATTAGTCAGTAAAAAAGCAGTTTAGGAAACCAAGGATTTACAATGGTTTCCTTCCCATCAGTGATGCTTTCACCGATGCGATGTTGAGAGATAGAAAAATTGCAGCATACTCTATCTTTCAGCGATCTGCGATTTTTTTTTTTAAATCTCCCATGTATCTGTATGGAGGCTGCATTTTATCGTAACGCAACAAACACGCGTTGCGATGCGGTTTTAACATTAGAAAGCCCCATTGACTTCTGCAATCTTATCTATGACGCTCAAATATTGCAGTGAACAAAGCCGCACACAGTAGTTTTAGAACTTCTTTTTCTTCTTCCTAACAACAAGCACCATAGCTGCCATGCCGGGGGTCTATGTAAACACTAGTAGCAGATTAATTTAAAGTATTGCTTTGAGCAACAAATGTAATGGGCTTTGTAGTTCCTAGTATTATTATAAAGCGGTGTAGTCCTCTGATTCCAGACAGCAGAAGCTAAATGCAGCTATTGTACAGCAGGCATGTTTATGCCTTCACTGGTTAATGCAGTTGATACTATAAATATAAATTGTCTGTGATGCCGGCATTTATTCACACTTCTAAACACATAGAGCAGCCAATGATCATACGTTTTGATGCTTACCACAGATGGAGAGGCCTGAGGGAGTCACTCCAGCGATGCTGCAGTCTTGTCTGTTTTACACAATCACATTTCGGCTTGCTCCCTGCTGGAATAAGGCTGGACATCTTCTAATTCGAGGTGAAAGACTCTTGAACTGTTGTATATCCCTCTTTTCGACTTTACAAGATTGGTGCACTTATGACTGAATACATTTCATTGAAAGTAAATGCATTAACCCCTTAGTGACCAAGTCTGTTTGGGCCTTAATAACCAGGCCAAATTTTGGAAATCTGACATGTGTCACTTTAACATAGAATAACTCCGTAAAGGTTTTGCATATCCAAGTAAGGGCTTATTCACACAAGTGTATTCACGGCCGGCCAATATGCTCTACCATCTGTTGCATTGGATTCCAATGCATCAGATCACACAGGCGTATTCCCGCGGTGTAAAAGCGCCCAGCAGGCCAATATAGTGCTGGAACTGTTTCCAATAATAGTGGGCGGGGCGGGGTGGAGCTAAGTACCTGGCCCCTCCCTATCCCTTGTCTGCAGCCAGCAATGGGAGGGGTCTGAACTTAGCTATGCCCCCATACCACCCCCTCCCATTTTTAACAGCCGTAGGGGAGGAGAGAGGAGGAGAGAAGAGGGACGGAGTTTAGCAGTTACGCTGCTAAACTCCCTCCCACCTCCCTTCTCCAGATGCTGTCATTGGCTCCCATAGGAGCCTATACAGCGCCCGACATATTCTGGGCACAAAGATAGTTCCAGGACTATCTTTGCTCCCCGGCGTAGAAGCGCTCGGCGCTATATTGGCGAATACACCTGTGTGATCTGATGCATTGGAATCCAATGCATCAAATCGTAGCATATATCGGCCAGCCGTGAAAACGGTGGTCTCTATACACTCATGCGAATAAAGCCTAAAGAACATGCCCTGCAGGCCAAAAAAGCACAGTACACTGCACTGACACGTACACAAAAAAGCTTCTTCATAATGCAAAAAAGTTACGCTAAGGTGTGTGTAATTGTTTCCCTTCTCCCACTGAAAATAAACACGCAGACCTGGCCAAACCAAGTGTGCATGTTTATAGGGATTGCGGGAGAGCAGTCAGACTAACATTTGTCTTGCTAACAACTGCCTTATGTGGATGGCCAACATTAGGCATGAGAAATGCAAATAAAAATTTCATATATAAAACCATGAATTTTGCCCTGTATATATTAAAGCAGCACATTGTCAAGAACCATTCTGATATCTTAGGAGGCTGCACATACTACAGCTACCTAGTAAACTCATTTTACAGAATTCTTTTATTAGATTGCAGTGATTGAGATAATGGTGATTCCGGGAAACACAGTGGATAAAAGAAAACACCAAGTGTAAATGGCATCTGTGTTTTGCTACTGATGCCAGAGAGATAAATACGATTTTATTTCATTAATCTCATAAAAAGGTATATTCACATGTGGCAGATTTGTTGCGGCTGTCACTTTCATCTGTATGGAGCTTGCAGAAATCCATATCCATGCTGTCAACCCCATTCAGATAAATGGAGCTGATTTTAAGGGCTCCTTCACACGAGCATATGTGTTTTTATGATCTCTCGTCTGCACCGTAAATTTTCATGAATAGACGATTTTCCCACGATCAAGTACCGTGCTTAATTAGCAGTTTCTCGTCCATTCACATGACCAGTTGCAAAATTTTTAGCAAAAAAATACTTTGCACCTCGGAAAGCCCTCGCTCAGCACAAATCCTCGGAATGACTACCAATGCCTAATTAGATGCTGTTAAACTGCCTCCCTTTCCCTATTTTTTTTCCATCTCCCATAGGAGTCTATGGGAACCGCCGCCGTATATCCTTCAAAAGATAGATCCAGAGCTATCTCTTTACCCACCGTATAATCGCTGGTGCGTATTTTGGTCGCATATGTTCCATTTTTTACGGTGTAGCATTTTACGCGCCGTAAATTCGCCCGTGTGAATAAATGAAATGGAAACCAATGCCTCAGATGGTCGCGTATATCAGCCAGGGGTAAAAATGCGGCCAATATACGCTTATGTGAATAAAGCCTAATAAACCCTAATTCTACCTGTGTTTTTGGCCTCAACAATCATACATTTTTTAGCAAATTTTCACTCATGCTTGTGACAGACAGGCCTGCTGCACACGGGTGGATTTGCATCGCGAAATCCGGAGCGGGATTCCGCCTCCAGAGTCTGCAGTAAATCCAGCCCATAGCATGCTATGGCAAAATGTGATTTCCTGCCCATGAGTGAAAATCGATTGAGATTTTCTGCTCGCCGAGGAGAAATCACAGCATGCTGTGATTTTGTGTGGGCTACGCACAGCCGGCTTCCATTCAAGTCAGTGGAAGCCGTCCGTCCCATGACCATTATTGCAGAATTGTTGCGGCAGCCGCATCATTAGCCATAGCTACGGTGCGGCGTCCTCTGTACTGCGCATGTGCGCTGTCGCTTTGGCTGGCACATCAGCAGCAGAGGAGAAGATGCCAGACAGGTAAGCAGGAGTCTCCGGCCGGGCACTGGATCAAACACCGCTGCGGTAATCCTGCATGCTGGGTCTGATCCGCCCATCTGCTGGCGGCCATAGGGCTTCATATTTTACCATTTTTATGGACATAGGGAAGATTTACTTTATAGTTTGCTGTAAGTCTACAGTGCCCCAGGGTGAAGTCCACCTAATTTATTAAGTGGCATATGCCTCTCAAATTAGGTACATCTTTAACTTCCGTATGTCATAGGAGGAAATTTTACTTTTACTTTTATTTTTAGTTTCTCTGCCAGAAGATCAGAAATGACTTTGGGGTCATTACATGCTACAGTTCTCCTGTAATTGAAGCTTTCATTGGCTTGCTGTTTACTATGTTGCAAAACCCATTAATATTTGGCATAGAAGCACATTGGCGGCTATTAAGAGGTTAAGGCTGCTCCTACATATTATTCAACTCGGATAGCAGTTGGATAAGCCAAGACTATTGTTACCGCACATTGGCCACTGTGGTTGATGTCCTTCTCACATCTCCACTGCCAATCTACTCCTGCTCCCTACATCTGAATATAGTTTTTCACCCTCTGACGTTTTATGAATGTGACCTTCTGACTGGAGAGCCAATTTACAGTAACTTGCCTCTTATTTCTAAGGGACCTGTCATGTGAGACTGAATTAGAATGCAAGACACAGCCAAATCCACAGCTACGGAATTCCACACCAAAATCCGATGCAGAATTACGGATTTTGATGCAGAATTACAGATAGGTTTTAAGTCATTTTGAATTCCGTATCAAAATCTACAAGTAGCCTGCGGAATTTACTGCGGCTTACGGTGTGTCGTGGGACCTATTCCGTCACCTGTGAAAGGTCCCTAACAATCGGTATATTTAGGTCAGCATTTTGATGGCTGACTGTTATCAGTGGAATAGAGTTCCTGAACCAAGCTCTCATGGTGACAACATGATCCTGCTAATGTGACGAAGAACTGAAATGTACAAAAATACAAAAATTACCAGCAGAACAACTTTATACCCAATCCAAATGGGGGAGCCGTAAGGTGCACGCTCCAAAATGGATTCAGTCTTCATTAAATCCAAAAGTCCAGGCAGAAATGAATTCAGGGAGCAGCACAAATAGGAATAGTTTCAGACGCTTCTTGAATGCAGAATAAACTTCTTTATTGGACAATCCACTGACAAAACGTGCTGCGGGTTTTGTCAGTGGATTGTCTAATGAAGAAGTTTATTCTGCATTCAAGAAGCGTCTGAAACGATTCCTATTTGTGCTGCTCCCTGAATTCATTTCTAAAGAACTGAAATGTGTCCTAGTCACTACAGTGGGGAAAAAATGGTACCAGAAGCAAGCGGCTGGTTCCCAAATGAAAAAATAGACACTTGCTAAAGACAGAAAAGTCATAAAATAAAGATATATTTAAAAAAAACCAAATCGTCGCACAATCCAGGCAAATGTTTATTATGCATCTTTTATAAAATGGATCATATTTCTCCTGTTCACACATTTTGGTTATATGTAGAAAAAAAGCCATAATTGCTCACGGATTTATAGCAAACATCTAGCTGCAAAATTTTGCCGAAAAAAACCCCTAAAAAGGCATGGCAAAAAAAAAAACACCAGCAAAGAAGTACCGTGTTTATCACTAAAACACTATGCATGAAGACAGCTTAAGGGCGGACACCCACTGGCGTTTTTTTCTTTATTGCGCTGCGAGAGCAAGTGAGAACACTCGCCTCGCAGTGTGAGAAAAAAAACGAGATGACGGCGGGATATCGCCAGTCTTTTCAATGGGGCCAGCGGCAGCAGCGCTTGCCCCATTGAAAAGATAGGGAGAATACCACAGACTTCTCCCACAGCTGTCACAGCTGTCACAGCTGTGGCAGGAGTTTCCTTCATCACTGCGGGGATGAAGGAATCCTCTGTCACAGCTGTGGCAGAAGTGCAGCATGCTATCCTATTGCTTTCAATGGGATCGGCGCTGCTGCTGGTCCCATTGAAAGCAGTGGTTTGTGGCAAACCCTGCAGTATGATTTTTCGGGGAAGGGCTTGAAATATAAGCCTTTCCCTGAAAATCATCATTAAATGGTAAAAAAAGTTTTTAAAAAATTACTTACCTCTCCACCGCTCAGACGCGTCCTCCAGCTGGCTCCCCGACACTGCTATCCAGCACTTTCAGCAGGCGGGGATTTAAAAATCCCTGCCTCCTGAAAGGGCTGTGCTGATTGGCTGAGCGCTCAGCCAATAACAGCTAGTGCCTAGCTATTGGCTGAGCGCTCAGCCAATTATAGCTAAGCACTAGCTGTAATTGGCTGAGCGCTCAGCCAATAACTAAGCACTAGCTGTAAGTGACTGTGCGCTCAGCCAATAGCTAAGCACTAGCTGTTATTGGCAGAGTGCTCAGCCAATCAACACAGCCCTTTCAGGAGGCGTGGATTTTTAAATTCCTGCATGCTGAAAGTGCTGGATAGCAGTGTCGGGGAGCGAGCCGGAGGACGCGGCGGAGAGGTAAGTAATTTTTTTTTTACCACTTAATGATGATTTTCAGGGAAGGGCTTATATTTCAATCCCTTCCCCGAAAATCATACTGCAGGGTTTGCCACAAACCACTGCTTTCAATGGGACTGGCAGCAGCGCCGATTCCATTGAAGGCAATGGGATAGCATACTGCACTTCTGCCACAGCTGTCACAGCTGTGGCAGAGGATTCCTTCATCCCCCCAGTCCCCGCAGGGATGACGGAAACTCCTGCCACAGCTGTCCCAGCTGTGGCAGAAGTCCGTGGTATTCTCCCTATCTTTTCAATGGGACTAGCACTGCTGCCGCTGGCCCCTTTGAAAAGACTGGCGATAACCCGGTCTCATCCCGGCATCTTTCTTGCGCTGTGAGGCGAGTGTTTTCACTTGCTCTCGCAGCGCCAGATAGAAAAAAAAATCGCCAGTGAGTGTCCACCCTAAATGTTGTTTTTTGTTTTTTAAATCTGTAAACTTGTGCATTCTTACAGGGGCTGATTTTTTGACAAAATCGGGAAAGCAGGATGCAGTTGGTAAGTAAATCACGCTAATTGTGAGTAGAAGTATAGAGTAGTGAAAACATTTTCATCTGTCTTGTCAAAAAATGAATTAAAATGTTACAAAGCATTCCTCTTTCGTTCAGCGGAGTAGCAATGAAATCTTTACTTGGACACAACCATGTCAAAACTCTTGCCATATCTGCTTTATATATAATATGTAGGTTCATGCCACTGCAACCTATAGATTTAATTATTTTAAATGGGTGTCCAGATTTTGCAAACACTGGACTTGGAAACCTTAGACCGCGTTCATACAATAGATTTTACTTCTTACTTCTTGACATAGAATCCGCATAAGGATTTGCCTCATTGAAAAGGAGGCTAAATTCACATGTAGTGGCCCAGAGTTGAGGTATCTTTAGGGTAGGTGTATATCTGTCTTGTGTAAACTGTTATATATATATATATATATATATATATATATATACAAGCTGTGTTATGTCAAGTCGGCCCCACCTAACTTGTCTGTTGTGTGTAGTCTCGCGGGATGTTGAGAGTTGTAGGGAGGAGGAGTCTAGAGAGGAGAAGGAGGTTGAACGTGCAAGAATGTAGTCAGTGGAGGAGGACATGCCAGCGAGAGGCTGAAGCTCGCTTTTGCTTCTGCCTACGCAGAGCCGTGGGCCTGTCTCACTCAGTGAGATATGACCTTTTAGAGGAACTGAAGCTCAAGGTAACAGCTCCTAGCGGAACCAGCTGGAAAGAGTGGCTAACGAGCAAGGAAAGACAGGAGTTATGTGAAAAACACTGTGTCAGGAGTGTATCCCTGAGGTTCATTTAGTCAGATAACTTGGACTGAAGACACCTAGAATCGGAAAGAAAAACATGTGAAAGTGTGTGTGTTCACTGCGACAACCAAGGCTCTTGTAAGCTGTTAGACTATTTCTCACTGAAAAAGGCCCGAAAATAAAATATGATCTTTATTAATTTAAAGGATAAAAAACCCCTCTAGATTCCGGGGGTAATTGAGACCCGAAACAGACACAAAGAGACAAACACACAAAAAACCTATGGGAATTTAAGCAATTGGCTTAGATACATCAATTCATACCGAACTCATTGGTTTTAGAGGTAGGTAATACTGTGAGGGCGTAAAATGAATTAGTGAAAGCGGTGGCCGTTTCCTGTGAAAGGGGGCCAGAAAGGTGGTCACTAAATAATTAGCTTGTGGTTATTATCCACTGGTGGAAACGTGCGCGTTATGTTAGAGGGCCTCGTTCACACCAGGATATATTGCCACTCCACAGTATTAAGTAAGGGGTGCTGATGCTCAGCAATCCATTACACAAAAAAATATTATTATATTCATATCCAATTGTGACAACAATGCCCTGTGTCCATATGTCACAATTGCTACAATTGCTATTCCGATAGGGGCAACGGTCCGTCAAGACCCAAAAATGTGATATAATCCCAACCTATGTTGGGTCTGACAGCGATCTAAATGTTTTAATAAAAAGCTGGACTAAAGTGGTGTTGACAATTCCTTATGCCAATTATATCAGAAGGAGTCAACAACGTTTATAGTATAAATAGTACACGACAGACATACACTTGATTCATGTGTGTGTCAAACGCTGTAGTCTAATAACGACTAAAGCCAACAGGAGTCGTCCGTAATCGTCGACGCGTTTCTACAGCACGGGTAAAATAAATTTACCGCTGCTTCATCAGGACGAAATTGAGACAATTTATTAGATTATACTAGATTTGTTGTTGTTGATGAATCTGTGTAGTAAGCATCAAAACTGCACAGATCTGATTTTGTATGCTGATGCCTGATAGCTGAGGTCTGTCAAACTGAAGTGCTGTCTCATAGGGGCTAGTTGTGTAGTTTAGCCAGCGGTCACTACCTTGGACGGCGCTGTAGTTTAGCTGTGGTTGGGTGTTTACTAACACAATTCTAAACTGACTCTTTTTGGCTCTTTACTGTGTCTGGAAGTCAATCATCAGACTCCTATACAATTAACCAGCCGACACTTTGAAAAAAGTTCGTTATATAATCATTTAATAACGCACTCATTCAATATAAGTGTCGCAGGCCAGAATTTTTTCAGCTATATCAACTCAGTTCAGCGGCTATTACCCGGACGGCATTATAATGTGCTTGCCCGTGTGTATATCAATACTACACTAAACTAGTCCTTGCAGCAGCGTCTTAAGTGTATTGAGCATCAGCTGTCAGGCATCAGCATACAAAATCAGATCTGTGTAGTTTAGCTGTGGTTGGGTGTTTACTAACACAATTCTAAACTGACTCTTTTTGGCTCTTTATTGTGTCTGGAAGTCAATCATCAGACTCCTATACAATTAACCAGCCGACACTTTGAAAAAAGTTCGTTATATAATTATCAAATAACGCACTCATTCAATATAAGTGTCGCAGGCCAGAAATTGTTCAGCTATATCAACTCAGTTTAGCGGCTATTACCCGGACGGCATTATAATGTGCTTGCCCGTGTGTCCATCAATACTACACTAAACTAGTCCTCGCAGCAGCGTCTTAAGTGTATTGAGCATCAGCTATCAGGCATCAGCATACAAAATCAGATCTGTGCAGTTTTGATGCTTACTACACAGATTGATCAACAACAACAAATCTAGTATAATCTAATAAATTGTCTCAATTTCGTCCTGATGAAGCAGCGGTAAATTTATTTTACCCGTGCTGTAGAAACGCGTCGACGATTACGGACGACTCCTGTTGGCTTTAGTCGTTATTAGACTACAGCGTTTGACACACACATGAATCAAGTGTATGTCTGTCGTGTACTATTTATACTATAAACGTTGTTGACTCCTTCTGATATAATTGGCATAAGGAATTGTCAACACCACTTTAGTCCAGCTTTTTATTAAAACATTTAGATCGCTGTCAGACCCAACATAGGTTGGGATTATATCACATTTTTGGGTCCTGACGGACCGTTGCCCCTATCGGAATAGCAATTGTAGCAATTGTGACATATGGACACAGGGCATTGTTGTCACAATTGGATATGAATATAATAATATTTTTTTGTGTAATGGATTGCTGAGCATCAGCACCCCTTACTTAAAGGGGTTGTCCCGCGGCAGCAAGTGGGGTTATACACTTCTGTATGGCCATATTAATGCACTTTGTAATATACATTGTGCATTAATTATGAGCCATACAGAAGTTATAAAAAGTTTTTTACTTACCTGCTCCGTTGCTAGCGTCCTCGTCTCCATGGTGCCGACTAATTTTCGCCCTCCGATGGCCAAATTAGCCGCGCTTGCGCAGTCCAGGTCTTCTCCTGTTCTCTATGGGGCTCCGTGTAGCTCCGTGTAGCTCCGCCCCGTCACGTGCCGATTCCAGCCAATCAGGAGGCTGGAATCGGCAATGGACTGCACAGAAGAGCTGCGGTCCACGGAGGCAGAGGATCCCGGCGGCCATCTTCACAGGTAAGTATAGAAGTCACCGGAGCGCGGGGATTAAGGTAAGCGCTCCGGTGAGCTTTCTGTACGTCCCTGCATCGGGGTTGTCTCGCGCCGAACGGGGGGGGGGTTGAAAAAAAAAAAAAACCCGTTTCGGCGCGGGACAACCCCTTTAATACTGTGGAGTGGCAATATATCCTGGTGTGAACGAGGCCCTCTAACATAACGCGCACGTTTCCACCAGTGGATAATAACCACAAGCTAATTATTTAGTGACCACCTTTCTGGCCCCCTTTCACAGGAAACGGCCACCGCTTTCACTAATTCATTTTACGCCCTCACAGTATTACCTACCTCTAAAACCAATGAGTTCAGTATGAATTGATGTATCTAAGCCAATTGCTTAAATTCCCATAGGTTTTTTGTGTGTTTGTCTCTTTGTGTCTGTTTCGGGTCTCAATTACCCCCGGAATCTAGAGGGGTTTTTTATCCTTTAAATTAATAAAGATCATATTTTATTTTCGGGCCTTTTTCAGTGTGAAAGTGTGTGTGTAGTGGAGATGAATCAGAAGGAAGACTTCCAGAAGTGTTGTGTCTGAACTGTCAACTTGTTGTTGGCTTGGAAAATCGAAGCTGGATTCAGTGAGTAAAAAAACCAAGTACCTCTGGTTTTGGAAACTATTTTTGTTTGTGGACTCCTTTATTTAACGAGCAGCAACAGCCTACTGGAAAAGAGGTACTGACGTCACGTGACAACACTGTTAGGACTAATTATCATCACTTACATCTGCCTGTTCTATTTGCACTGCACACGACTGAGCTGGGCCCTTTATAGCCATTGTTGGGGAGAGATCACAATGCCACCCATGACAACCATCTTGAGAATCTCCGTGGTCTCCTCTGCAACGGCTTGCCTCCACCTGGACACTGCACACATATGGAGTAAGCAAAAGAAAAAAATGGGTGTGGGTGCAAGCTTTTTTAAAGAGAAACGTGAGATGTTCTAGTTAGCTCACCTCCTCTGTTTTTATTTTAGAGCAGCATACATTAACACATTTCAGGGCCATGGCGCCGCTTCCTTAAAGGGGTTGTCCCGCGCCGAAACGGGTTTTTTTTTTTTCAACCCCCCCCCCCCCCCCGTTCGGCGCGAGACAACCACGATGCAGGGACCTAAAGAAAAATCCGCACAGCGCTTACCTGAATCCCCGCGCTCCGGTGACTTCTTACTTACCGGCTGAAGATGGCCGCCGGCATCTTCTCCCTCCGTGGACCGCAGGGCTTCTGTGCGGTCCATTGCCGATTCCAGCCTCCTGATTGGCTGGAATCGGCACGTGACGGGGCGGAGCTACACGGAGCCCCATTGAGAACAGAAGAAGACCCGGACTGCGCAAACGCGGCTAATTTGGCCATTAGACGGCGAAAATTAGTCGGCTCCATGGGAACGAGGACGCTAGCAACGGAGCAGGTAAGTAAAAAACTTTTTATAACTTCTGTATGGCTCATAATTAATGCACAATGTACATTACAAAGTGCATTAATATGGCCATACAGAAGTGTATAGACCCACTTGCTGCCACGGGACAACCCCTTTAATACTTTTCTGGTAACACACTATGTGAGAATGCGTGGTTCAGTGTCGAATTGAGAGATAGAATGGGGGATGGGAGGTATTGCAAATTATGGCATGGTGATTACATGATTAATACCAAATAGAGATATATCACCACAGCCCTGAAACACGTTTATGTATGCTGGTCTAAAATAAGAATGGAGGAGTTGAGCTAAATATAATGTGTATTCTTTTCCTTTTGTTTACTCTGCACACGTCCTCCTTCAAAGATGTGACAGTTTTGGGGTCGGTTGCACCGTTCAAAAGAAAAAAAAAAGTTTACACTACCAAAATTAGCATTTTTGTTCCTACAACAAAGAAGAAAACATCTAATGAAGACTCTTGTTTATAGACGTTAGCCTCCTGGGTAGTGCTCCATTCTGTCTTTTTCCAAAATTCACATATGGATCTGCGGTAAACTGAAGTGCAAAACTGTGTGTTTGAGGCACAGTCTGTATGGAAAAATCCAACATGGATAGTGCCATGTGAACATAGATTAAAGTGTATTTATGTTTTTAGAAATAGATTCACAAGCGGTCTGCCACTGATATGTAATAATTATCTGTGTTAGTACATAAAGTCAATGTATAGCCTTACCCCTAACCACAGTCTTTCATGATTCTCTGGTATAAGCAGTAAATTCCAAAAGAATGAGGAGCCGGAATTCTTTGCTAAACAGTGCTCTGCTTTATTTCATTTGTGCCATATACAGCAGGATCAGTCAGATGGAGAACGCGTTTCGAACCTTAACCTGGTTCTTGTTCACCTCATCTGCGTTACCTTACAGATCAGTTTAAAAACATGTGACTTAAACAATTAAAATCAAGCACCTGAGTATTAACTCCCGCATTGCTTCTTAATTATAACGAACCTCGGCATTCTGCCTGTCCTCATTTCAGAGAGACAACCACATCCATTTATTCCTCTTCTTTAACCAATGCATTGTCCATATAAAACTGACATTTTTACACCTTATTCAAACTTTGAAAACTCATATTATTTATTCTAAAATAAGTTACAGATAATCAGATATAATTATTTACCAAAAATCTATTATTTCATTAAGTTTATTCATATTATTTTCTAGATCCTTTCTATATATATAAATCCTTTTTAAGATATAAATTGTTATTTAACCAGCTTTTACTTCATATTAATTATACTATTTATGATCCCATAAATTACTGTTATTATTCAATCAAATTTTTACTACATATTTATCGTACTTTTTATAATCTAACAAATATAATAAAATAATTTTTATAAATTAATAAAGTATAACAAATCTGTTTTAATGTTCATCCCATATGGAGCTCTAGTTTTTAAAGTCAGGATCCAATATGCTTCTCTTTTTAACATAATTTTTTGACTGATTTTATATTTCCTGTGATTTGTAACTTCTATTCCATAAAAAAATGAGTTTACTGATTACATCTGCATGTTCATCCACAAAGTGTCTAGCAGCTTGAGGGCTTAGTCACACGGGCGCATCGGGGCGCCCGTGTAACTAAGCCCTCAAAAGCATGTCTGAATTGCATCATTGATTGTAATGGGTTGTTGAACTGCCCAAGTGTAGTCAGTGGCACACATGGAAAGCACACAGATGAGCGTTACACCTGTGGGATTAAGCGCTAAGGTTATGGTGGTAACAGCTCTGCACACAATTTCTGCAGATATGGGTAAAAGGTTTTTAGTTTGTGGACATTTGGTAAAAATGTGGGTTATTAACTATCAATATATAATTTTATGTATTATGATAAAATTGAATTTCTTAAAGGGGTTGTCCCGCGCCGAAACGGGTTTTTTTTTTTCAACCCCCCCCCCCCCCCGTTCGGCGCGAGACAACCCCGATGCAGGGACCTAAAGAAAAATCCGCACAGCGCTTACCTGAATCCCCGCGCTCCGGTGACTTCTTACTTACCGGCTGAAGATGGCCGCCGGCATCTTCTCCCTCGGTGGACCGCAGGGCTTCTGTGCGGTCCATTGCTGATTCCAGCCTCCTGATTGGCTGGAATCGGCATGTGACGGGGCGGAGCTACACGGAGCCCCATTGAGATAAGAAGAAGACCCGGACTGCGCAAGCGCGGCTAATTTGGCCATTAGATGGCGAAAATTAGTCGGCTCCATGGAAACGAGGACGCTAGCAACGGAGCAGGTAAGTGAAAAACTTCTTATAACTTCTGTATGGCTCATAATTAATGCACAATGTACATTACAAAGTGCATTAATATGGCCATACAGAAGTGTATAGACCCACTTGCTGCCGCGGGACAACCCCTTTAAATTATATTTGCTCTAGAGAATGAGACAGAGAATTTTTTATTTATATGGTATTTACATCTGCAATACCTTGTGCTGAGGATGGGCCATCCTTGATATAATTCCATAGAATTTCTTCAACGTACAACTAATTACTGTTTATCAATTGCAACACTAACTTGTAATGTTGCTTCTAATCATCCTTATGAATTACTGTGTGATATATTTATTTGTTTATTCCAGCAATCTCCATCAATGTATTAGATAATCAACTATGTTTTACTGTACAAGTGCATACAATTCGCCTGCCACCTTGTCAGGTAATTTCTAATAACATAGTAGCATGTTCATGGTGTTAGCCTTGCTTTTGATTTACTGAGTGTTTCAACATGTTCCTCATTAGCCAGGAATTAAGGTAAGTGTGATAGTGAGAAAATGCTTTCCTGCTTCAGAATCTATTAAGATATGGTAAAAGTAATCCCCTAGCAAAACAATTATCCCAAGCTAAAAAAAGCAATATCACAAATAACTGCTGAAAAGGAGCGAGTGGCCTAGTTTTTCTGGTCAAAACTTTGTTTTGGAGTTATTTACAGCTCCAAGCAGACAAAAATACTAAGACGTGTGAAATTATGAAAAGTCAGTGCAGCAAATTATATAACTAATAAATCACTAAAGATTGGATAAGAGTAGACAGTATTAATCAAGGACATAAGATAATAACAGTAATAATATTAATTAGTCCAAACTTATTGTATTATGTTCCAGTACAATAGTGTACTATAATCCATATCATAGAGCAAAAACCAGTACAAATGCAAACTCAATACATCGTGATGCAATCTCTTCTCTCTTCCCATCTGAAAAGTAAAATGCCTTCTCTTTCCCCCTGTTCTATATACAAGTAAAACATGTCAATATTATATCTCCAACAGTCTCATGCACTTTCCAGACAGTGACTTAAAGGGGTTGTCCCGCGCCGAAACTGTTTTTTTTTTTTTCAATAGCCCCCCCGTTCGGCACGAGACAAACCCGATGCAGGGATAAAAAAAAAAACGGGTAGTACTTACCCGAATCCCCGCGCTCCGGTGACTTCTTACTTACCTTGTGAAGATGGCCGCCGGGATCTTCACCCTCGGTGGACCGCAGGTCTTCTGTGCGGTCCATTGCCGATTCCAGCCTCCTGATTGGCTGGAATCGGCACACGTGACGGGGCGGAGCTACGAGGAGCCGCTCTCTGGCACGAGTGGCCCCATTCAGAAGGGAGAAGACCAGACTGCGCAAGCGCGTCTAATCGGGCGATTAGACGCTGAAGATTAGACGGCACCATGGAGACGGGGACGCCAGCAACGGAACAGGTAAGTGAATAACTTCTGTATGGCTCATAATTAATGCACGATGTACATTACAAAGTGCATTAATATGGCCATACAGAAGTGTATAACCCCACTTTGTTTCGCGGGACAACCCCTTTAATCTAAATTTTACTAAATTATTTTTTATATTACAAAACACATTTTTCAGTTTTGCATATAACAAAATAAGGCAAAGGCTTAGGTTTTTATCATTACATTTAGCTAAAAATTGGACCTTGTTAATTGCAGTTTTAATAAAGGCCCTGTATGCAACAAAGATCAAGGGACTGCATATGTGACCTGGTGAAGTATTGGATTGGGAGATGTATTTTTTTAATCCATCAGATTGTATAGTTTTTTCAATATAATGAAAGAAAAACAGAATCGCCATACTACAAAGTCAACCCTTGAAATACCCTTCCTCAGCTGTGCAACTTTTTATGTTTCTTTGACTATAGTATCTTATATATCCTACATTACATAATTGTTTTTACAACACAAAGATGATAATAATAAAATACGGTAAATAATCTTAAAACGTTTACCCCAGCATAGGATCTAGAAATAGTCATCCAAACTAATTGTATTTCTGGACACTACCAAATCTTATGACCAAACTCATGCCATTCATGAGTAATGAGCATGTGAAAGATTCTTTAGTACCTATTTCCTTAAAGGAAGTTGGAATTTGAAGTATAGATAAACTTTTAGAAACTTCTGACATGCCATAGTGACAGGTCAGAAATTTTAATCGGTAGGGGTCCAGGTGCTGAGACATCCACCGATTGCAAAAACGAACAAGCAGAAGTGCTCATCTGAGTGCTGTCATTGCAATTGGTTTATATGGACATTCAATGGAGCCTGTATACTGCTCAGTGCAGTTACAGAAACAGCTGAATGGGCACAGTGTTTATCTGCTTCTGGCCCTTTATTTTAGTGATCGTGGGGTCTCAGCACTCAGACCACCCTTGATCAGAATTTCTCATATGTCCATAGGATATCAAAGGTTTTAAATGTTTTGTTACCTTTTTAATAAAGATATTTTTAACCCCTTAGTGGCTGCCAACACACCTTTTTTTACAGACATTATTAAGAGGCTTTATTCCAATGTTTACGAAACTTTCCCACAGTATATGTAAATGTTTCCATAGGTCCCCAGTCAGCAGATGGGGGCCAAAAGTTTTCTTTTGGCTTCCATCTGGCCAGTATGTATTGGCATATCATAATTTAACTTTATAGGAAAACACAGCTCATAGAGCTTTACTACACGTAGGGGCAACACAAAAAACTAACATGTAGAATAACATGATGATGCCTTTGGGTGATGGTTGCCACTGTATGGTATCTTTTTTACAGACCTTCATCAGACATATACATATTGATTTTATACACCCAATGGTAGACGTAGGTACGATGTATACAGAAACTAAAACTAATAGATATATTACACTGCAATACAGAAGTATTGCAGTGTATTATATGACTGCTCAATGTAAATAAAGTTCAAGTCCTCTAATGGGACTAAAATAGAAAGGGAATAAAAGTTTAGCCAAATGTTAAAAACAAAGAAACACTGAAAGACTAAGAAAACACTTTCCCTTTAGATGTACAAGAGAAAAGCAGCAACATGTTTACCACCATATCCGCAGTTATTTAACCGATATGGTGAAGATTGTGAAGAAATAAATACCAGAATTGCTGAATTTGCTTATCCTGGCTCAGAGAAAAAGAGACTTAAAAGTGATCACACAGTTTTATGGACCATAAAATCATACAGATAAAAACAATAGCTTGTCCTGCAAAAGCAAAGCTCCTGGCACAGCTCCATTAATAGAATAATAAAAAAGTTAGGGCTCACTGAATATGGTGATGCAAGTTTTTTTTTCAATTAAAAATGTTATTTTAAAAAAGTAGTAAAAAATAAAACAAAAATATAGAAATTTGGTATCACCATAATCATACTGACCTGCGGAATAAAGACTTACACATTATGTATGTGGCACAGTGAACAACCTTTCAAAAAAAAAGACAAAATTTCTTTTTTCCCGTTAATCTGCCCTCCATAAGCGCGATACAAGAGCGAGTAAAAACACAAGCCTCGCAGCTAAAAGACAACTCTGCAATATCGCTCATTGTTTTAAATGGGGCCTGCAGCAGCGCCACCCCATTGAAAATATAAAGAGTAAATCGCAGACTTCTGCCACAACTGTGATCGTTGGGATGAAAGAATACTCTGCAGCCCCATTAAAAGGAGTGGGTTGCAGGCAACCCTCGCAGCGATGATTTTCGGGAAAGGTCTTGAAATATAAGCCCTTTTCTGAAAATCATCCCTATCTGAAAAAAAAAGCAGTTGTCTTCTGGAGGCTGCAGATTGAAAAATCCCTGCCCCTAGAAAGCACTGGTCTGATTGGCTGAGCGCTCAGCCAATCACAGGCAGTGCTCAGCCATTGAATGACAGCTGAGTGCTGCCTATGGTTGGTCACAGTGCTCAGCCAAAAACTTTTACTCCCCTAGAAGAGCCGCCTGGCTAAATTATGAATGGCTGAGATTGGCTGAGCGCTGTGACCAACCACAGATAGCGCTCAGCTATCATTCAATGGCTGAGTTCTGCCTGTGATTAGCTGAGCGCTCAGCCAATCAGACCAGTGCTTTCTGGGGGCAGGGATTTTTCAATGCCCGGCCTCTAGGAGACAGAAGACGACTGCCAGAGCTGGAGAAAAAAGCCATACGGCTCTTCTAGATGAGTAAAAAAAAAAATTTTTTAACTTTTTTTCAGCTAGGGAGGATTTTCAGGGAAGGGCTTAAATTCTAAGCCTTTCCCTGAAAATCATCGCTGTGAGGGTTGCCTGCAACTCACTGCTTTCAATGGGGCTGCAGCAGCGCCGGCCCTATGATTTTGAATTTCAAATGTTTCAAGGACATACACAGTGAGACAAGAAATTACTTACAATCATGATCCAAAGTCATTATAAGATGCAGAGTATGTCCATGCAGTTCAAAATTAATGAATCCCCGACGCACAAAACTTCTGGATTTGTGTATATTCCATAAAGAGAAACAGAGGCCAGAAGAGAAAAAAACACCTGTTCTTACTATTTTTCCACCCATCACTATGATCTACCGTTTTACAGCCTGTAAAACTGCTGAAACTGTGGCTATAACAACAGCAAATGAAACAAATTGCCACAAAGCCTCGATTCCCTTTTTATTCTTTTTGCATTTGACTCTTATATAGTAGGAGATAATAAAGCTTATTGAACTCCACAGGGCAGTTCCAAAAAGCATTTTCCCCTGGCAGACCCAGCATGTCCTGCATCTACTGCATGGATAGTGCATTAATTGCAATGACACCATGTATTGTTTTATTTCCTCTGTAGTAGTGCTGCTTGGAAATGTAACACCTATTGCCAGGGTATCCAGCTGATTACAACCGATCACTTGGAGATGTCCTATGATCAACTTATTTTTGAAAGACCCTTCTAACATAAAGTGATTGTCAAAAGCCGATAAGCTCCAGAGGTTATGTTTTCATTTAGGTTTCACAGGTTTCCTTTATTTAGAACTTGTCTTATTCTAAATAACTATAAAAATACAGGGTTATTACAAATGATCTTCCTGATTTGAAAGACTCATAACTCACGTTTAACGACACTTAGATATATAAATTTCACATCAATGGAAACAGAAACACAAAAATTTTCATTTAGCAAAATTATCTAACAGTAAGACTGTCCTTATTGCCATAGCAACCAATCACTTAGCAGCTTTTATTTCTTAAGCTGCTAAAGTAAAATGAAAGCTGCTAAATGATTGGTTGCTATGGGCAACAAGGACAGCTTTGCTAAATGAGGCCTGAAAAGTTTTATTCTGTCATAGACATCTCTAGGGGAATATGAGACAAAGTGGCTACCAACGAAGTCAGGACAGCATTTTCTGTTAGATGTGATTCTCACATCTAACAGTCTATTACTGTGCAACATCATTTTTGAACAAAGTTTAGTGAAGATCCCTCAAGTGGGCAGAATTCGTAAGTGACACTCCAATTTAAATGAAAAAGTAGGCAAAAATCAACCGTCCGTCCTCCAGTAAGCGTGGAAACAGTGGAGCATGTCCGTGCAAGCTTCACACGAAGTCCTCAGAAATCCACCATCAGAGAAAGCAGAGTATTGGACGTTCTGCAGGCAACTGAGTGGAAGATTCTGCGCAAATGTTTCCAATGTTATCCCTCTGATTGCAATTGTTACATACCCTGAAACTGGGCGACAAAGTAAGGGCATGTTCTTTCTATGAGAGTATGTAGAGTCTAATGGAAAGTAATGGTTTCATGGAATCTTTATTGTTTAGTGATGAAGCCGCCTTCCACCTCTCGGGTACTGTTACCAAACATAACGTCATAATGCGGGGGAAAGGAAAACCCACATACTTACGTGGAGCTGATGGGTGACCCCCACATTAATGTGTTTTGCACTATAACCTGCAGGAAAGTCTACAACCCCTTCTTTTTTCATGAAGAAACAATCACAGGAATTTCATACCTAAACATGCTACAGATATGACTTCTGCCGCAGCTGGAACACGAAATCCCAGCTTTTATTTTCCAACAAGATGGGGCACCCCCTTCGCCACCCATTTTTTCAATGAAGTCAGAAGTGAGCTCATAGATGACTACCAAACAAATCGATTGGCCGAGCAGGTCATCATGGTAGGGAATTTTTTCCTTGGCCTCCACGCCTTGTGATTTTAGTTTTCTTCTAGGGCAGTGTAAAGATAGTCTACATGCCATCCTTACCACATATAATGCATGATCCGAGAGTACGCATCACAAAAACCATAGCATTGGTAATACACTACAACGTGTATGGCAGGATCTTGACTACAGTCTTAATGTGTGTTGAGTGACAAAGGGGGCTCACATTGAACACCTCTGATGTGGAAAACATTCTTGATGTTGTGCAACAAACCAAAGTTTCTGTTTGCATTTATGTCAAATGTATGTATCTGAGTGTCATTAAACGTGAGTTATTAGTGTTTCAAATCAAGATCATTTGTGATAACCATGTGATATTAAATAGGTATTCCAGGACTTTAACTACTACTTACCTATCCTCAGAATAGGTTATCAGTAGAGATGAGCGAACGTACTCGTCCGAGCTTGATGCTCGGGCGAATATTAGCGTGTTCGGGATGCTCGTTACTCGTAACGAGCACCACGCGGTGTTCGGGTTACTTTCAGTTTCCTCTCTGAGTCGTTAGCGCGCTTTTCTGGCCAATTGAAAGACAGGGAAGGCATTACAACTTCCCCCTGTGATGTTCAAGCCCTATACCACCCCCCTGCTGTGAGTGGCTGGGGCGATCAGATGTCACCCGAGTATAAAAGTCGGCCCCTCCCGCGGCTCGCCACACATGCCTTGTGAGTTAGCTGAGGGACAGTGCTGTTCTATTGGAGTTGCTGTAGGGAGAGTGTTTGTAGTGAGTGTAGGCTTCAAGAACCCCAACGGTCCTTCTTAGGGCCACATCTACGTGTGTGCAGGCTGCTGTTAGCAGTGGAGAAAATTTTTTTTTTTCTCAAAATCGGCAGTGCAGAGCATTGCACCCGGCATTAGGGACAGAAGTGGTGCTTAGGCAGGGAGAGTGTTAGGAGTGAGTGTAGCCTTCAAGAACCTCAACGGTCCTTTCTAGGGCCACATTTAACTGTGTGGAGTACTGTGCAGGCTGCTGTTAGCTGTGTTGCTTTTTTTTTTTTTTCTCAAAATCGGCGGTGCAGAGCATTGCACCCTGCATTGATACTACAGGCACAGAATTGTGTAGGCAGGGCCACAACACAGTTATTAGTCATTGAATAGGCACAGTGGGCCTTTCCTTTTAAACAAAAGGGAAAAAAGTATATTTGCCCTGCCTCTGTCAGTCCTAAGGGCTCTGGGTACGTGTGTGCTGCGTGGAGAAAGTAAAAAAATCAGACGCAACCAGCTACAGTTGAGTGCAGGCTTGCGCCAATTTCTTTCCTGCCTGGGAAATACCTGCTCTGCCACAGTTAATAACTCTGCAACAGTAAAGTTCTGTGACACTTTTGCAGGGCCGCAACACAGTTATATTAGTCATTGAATAGGCACAGTGGGCCTTTCCTTTTAAACAAAAGGGAAAAAATTATATTTGCCCTGTCTCTGACAGCCGTCAGGGCTCTGGGTACGTGTGTGCTGCGTGGAGAACGTAAAAAAATCAGACACAACCAGCTACGGTTGAGTGCAGCCTTGCGCCAATTTCTTTCCTGCCTGGGAAATACCTGCTCTGCCACAGTTAATAACTCTGCAACAGTAAAGTTCTGTGACACTTTTGCAGGGCCGCAACACAGTTATATTAGTCATTGAATAGGCACAGTGGGCCTTTCCTTTTAAACAAAAGGGAAAAAATTATATTTGCCCTGCCTCTGTCAGTCCTAAGGGCTCTGGGTACGTGTGTGCTGCGTGGAGAACGTAAAAAAATCAGACGCAACCAGCTACGGTTGAGTGCAGCCTTGCGCCAATTTCTTTCCTGCCTGGGAAATACCTGCTCTGCCACAGTTAATAACTCTGCAACAGTAAAGTTCTGTGACACTTTTGCAGGGCCGCAACACAGTTATATTAGTCATTGAATAGGCACAGTGGGCCTTTCCTTTTAAACAAAAGGGAAAAAATTATATTTGCCCTGCCTCTGTCAGTCCTAAGGGCTCTGGGTACGTGTGTGCTGCGTGGAGAACGTAAAAAAATCAGACGCAACCAGCTACGGTTGAGTGCAGCCTTGCGCCAATTTCTTTCCTGCCTGGGAAATACCTGCTCTGCCACAGTTAATAACTCTGCAACAGTAAAGTTCTGTGACACTTTTGCAGGGCCGCAACACAGTTATTAAACTTATTATTCATTTACTAGAGGCAGTGGGCCTTTCCTTTTTAAAAAAAGTTAAAAAATTATATTTGGCCTGCAGGCTTGCGCCAATTTATTTCCTGCCTGTGAAATCAAATCACTGGTAATACAACATGCTGAGGGGTAGGGGTAGGCCTAGAGGACGTGGACGCGGCCGAGGACGCGGAGGGCCAAGTGAGGGTGTGGGCACAGGCCGAGCTCCTGATCCAGGTGTGTCGCAGCCGACTGCTGCGCGATTAGGAGAGAGGCACGTTTCTGGCGTCCCCACATTCATCGTCCAATTAATGGGTCCACGCGGGAGACCTTTATTAGAAAATGAGCAGTGTGAGCAGGTTCTGTCCTGGATGGCAGAAAGTGCTTCGAGCAACCTATCGTCCAGCCACAGTTCTGCGCCATCCACTGCTGCAAATCCGAATCCTCTGTCTGCTGCTCCTCCTTCCTCCCAGCCTCCTCACTCCACTACAATGACACATGCTCAGGAGCGGGAAGACTCCCAGGAACTGTTCTCGGGCCCCTGCTCAGATTGGGCAGCAGTGGTTCCTCTCCCACCAGAGGAGTTTATCGTCACTGATGCACAACCATTGGAAAGTTCCCGGGGTCCGGGGGATGAGGCTGGGGACTTCCGCCAACTGTCTCAAGAACTTTCTGTGGGTGAGGAGGACGATGACGATGAGACACAGTTGTCTTGCAGTGAGGTAGTAGTAAGGGCAGTAAGTCCGAGGGAGGAGCGCACAGAGGATTCGGAGGAAGAGCAGCAGGACGATGAGGTGACTGACCCCACCTGGTGTGCAACGCCTACACAGGACAGGTCTTCAGAGGGGGAGGCACGGGCAGCAGCAGGGCAGGTTGCAAGAGGCAGTGCGGTGGCCAGGGGTAGAGGCACGGCCAGACCGAATAATCCACCAACTGTTTCCCAAAGCGCACCCTCGCGCCATGCCACCCTGCAGAGGCCGAGGTGCTCTAAGGTCTGGCAGTTTTTCACAGAGACGCCTGACGACCGACGAACAGTGCTGTGCAACCTTTGTAGCGCCAAGATCAGCCGGGGAGCCACCACCAACAGCCTCACCACCACCAGCATGCGCAGACATATGATGGTCAAGGCACCCCACAAGGTGGGACGAAGGCCGCTCACCGCCTCCGGTTTGCACCGCTGCCTCTCCCCCTGTGCCCCAACCTGCCACTGAGATACAACCCCCCTCTCAGGACACAGGCACTACCGCCCCATCCACCAGTGTAGTTCAGCGCACCGTCCAGCCGTCGCTAGCGCAACTGTTGGAGCGCAAGCGCAAGTACGCCGCCACGCACCCGCACGCTCAATCGTTAACCGTCCACATAGCCAAATTTATCAGCCTTGAGATGCTGCCGTATAGGGTTGTGGAAACGGAGGCTTTCAAAGCTATGATGGCGGCGGCGGCCCCGCGCTACTCAGTTCCCAGTCGCCACTACTTTTCCCGATGTGCCGTCCCAGCCCTGCACGACCACGTCTCCCGCAACATTGTACGCGCCCTCACCAATGCGGTTAGTGGCAAGGTCCACTTAACTACGGACACGTGGACAAGCACAGGCGGGCAGGGCCACTACATCTCCCTGACGGCACATTGGGTGAATTTAGTGGAGGCTGGGACAGAGTCAGAGCCTGGGACCGCTCACGTCCTACCCACCCCCAGAATTGCGGGCCCCAGCTCGGTGGTGGTATGTTCGGCGGTGTATGCTTCCTCCACTAAACCACCCTCCTCCTCCTCCTCAACCTCTGTCTCGCAATCTAGATGTGTCAGCAGCAGCAGGACGTCGCCAGCAGTCGGTGTCGCGTGGCGTGGCAGCACAGCGGTGGGCAAGCGTCAGCAGGCCGTGCTGAAACTACTCAGCTTAGGAGATAGGAGGCACACGGCCCACGAACTGCTGCAGGGTCTGACAGAGCAGACCGACCGCTGGCTTGCGCCGCTGAGCCTCCAACCGGGCATGGTCGTGTGTGACAACGGCCGTAACCTGGTGGCGGCTCTGCAGCTCGGCAGCCTCACGCACGTGCCATGCCTGGCCCACATCTTTAATTTGGTGGTTCAGCGCTTTCTGAAAAGCTACCCACGCTTGTCAGACCTGCTCGTAAAGGTGCGCCGGCTCTGTGCACATTTCCGCAAGTCCCACACGGACGCTGACACCCTGCGCACCCTGCAACATCGCTTTAATCTGCCAGTGCACCGACTGCTGTGCGACGTGCCCACACGGTGGAACTCTATGCTCCACATGTTGGCCAGGCTCTATGAGCAGCGTAGAGCTATCGTGGAATACCAACTCCAACATGGGCAGCGCAGTGGGAGTCAGCCTCCTCAAATATTTTCAGAAGAGTGGGCATGGTTGGCAGACATCTGCCAGGTCCTTGGAAACTTTGAGCAGTCTACCCAGGTGGTGAGCGGCGATGCTGCAATCATTAGCGTCACCATTCCTCTGCTATGCATCTTGAGAAGTTCCCTGCAAACCATAAAGGCAGATGCTTTGCGCTCGGAAACGGAGGCGGGGGAAGACAGTATGTCGCTGGATAGTCAGAGCACCCTCCTGTCTATATCTCAGCGCATTCAGGAGGAGGAGGAGGAGGAGCATGAGGAGGATGAGGAGGAGGGGGAAGAGACAGCTTGGCCCACTGCTGACGGTGCCCCTGCTGCTTGCCTGTCATCCTTTCAGCGTGTATGGCCTGAGGAGGAGGAGGAGGATCCTGAAAGTGATCTTCCTAGTGAAGACAGCCATGTGTTGCGTACAGGTACCCTGGCACATATGGCTGACTTCATGTTAGGATGCCTTTCTCGTGACCCTCGCGTTGCACGCATTCTGGCCACTACGGATTACTGGGTGTACACACTGCTCGACCCACGCTATAAGGAGAACCTTCCCACTCTCATTCCCGAAGAGGAAAGGGGTTCGAGAGTGTTGCTATACCACAGGACCCTGGCGGACAAGCTGATGGTAAAATTCCCATCAGACAGCGCTAGTGGCAGAAGGCGCAGTTCCGAGGGCCAGGTAGCAGGGGAGGTGCGGAGATCGAGCAGCATGTACAGCCCAGGCAGTGCAACAGTCTTTAAGGGCCTGGACAGCTTTATGGCTCCCCACCAAGACTGTGTCACCGCTCCCCAGTCAAGGCTGAGTCGGCGGGAGCACTGTAAAAGGATGGTGAGGGAGCACGTAGCCGATCGCACGACCGTCCTCCGTGACGCCTCTGCCCCCTACAACTACTGGGTGTCGAAGCTGGACACGTGGCCTGAACTAGCGCTGTATGCCCTGGAGGTGCTTGCTTGTCCTGCGGCTAGCGTCTTGTCGGAGAGGGTGTTTAGTGCGGCTGGGGGAATCATCACAGATAAGCGTACCCGCCTGTCAACCGACAGTGCCGACAGGCTAACACTCATCAAGATGAACAAAGCCTGGATTTTCCCAGACTTCTCTTCTCCACCAGCGGACAGCAGCGATACGTAAGCAATACGTAGGCTGCACCCGCGGATGGAAGCTACGTTCTCTCTCACCATCCAAAACGGGGACATTTCTGCTTCATCAATCTGTGTCTAATATTCCTCCTCCTCCTCCTGCTCCTCCTCCTGAAACCTCACGTAATCACGCTGAACGGGCAATTTTTCTTAGGGCCACAAGGCTCACTCATCTAATTTTTCTAAACAATTTTTATATGTTTCAATGCTCTTAAAAGCGTTGGAACTTTAACTTGAACCAATTTTTCGTTAAACTGGGCTGCCTCCAGGCCTAGTTACCCCTTAAGCCACATTAACCAAAGCGATTAATGGGTTTCACCTGCCCTCTTGGTTGGCCAGGGCCAATTTTTCTGATGTACATTAGTACTGTTGATACAGCAATTTTTGTGGGCCCTCGCCTACAGTGTAATCAAATTAATTTTTAGCCCACCTGCATTACAGCTGACGTTACATCCGCTGTGTTGGGCAATGTAATGGGATATTTTTATGTACCGCCGGTGGGTTCCAGGGAGCCACACATGCTGTAGGTGCACACGGAGTTTAACCTACATGTGTCCACTTGTAAAGAACCCCAGTCTGACTGGGGCATGCAGTGTGGGCCGAAGCCCACCTGCATTAAGCACGACATTACTACCTCAGCTGTGTTGGGCACTGCAATGGGATATTTTTATGTACCGCCGGTGGGTTCCAGGGAGCCACCCATGCTGTCGGTCGACAGGGACTTCACAATAGGGAGTTGTACCTGCCTGTGTCTATGAATTAAAAAGCCCGGTCTGACTGGGGCATGGAGAGACACCTTGACAGAATGAATAGTGTGTGGCACATAGGTTCCCCATTGCTATGCCCACGTGTGCAGCTCCTGATGGCGGTGGCACAGGATTCTATTTCTCATTGCTTCTGTACAGCATTGTGGGCTATCGCCCCGCCCCTTTTAAAGAGGGTCGCTGCCTAGCCGTGCCAACCTCTGCAGTGTGTGCCTGCGGTTCCTCCTCATGGCAGACGCACTTCTAAATAGACATGAGGGTGGTGTGGCATTAGGGCAGCTGAAGGCTGCGCAGGGACACTTTGGTGTGCGCTGTGGGGGGCGGTTGGGCAGCATGTAAGCCAGGAGAAGTGGCAGTGGAGTGTCATGCAGGCAGTGATTGTGCTTTGTTGGAGGTAGTGTGGTGCTTAGCTAAGGTATGCCATGCTAATGAGGGCTTTTCAGAAGTAAAAGTTTTTGGGAGGGGGGGGCCCCACTCTTGCCGCTATTGTGGCTTAATAGTGGGACCTGGGAAATTGAAATGCAGCCCAACATGTAGCCCCTCGCCTGCCCTATCCGTTGCTGTGTCGTTCCCATCACTTTCCTGAATTGCCCAGATTTTCACACAAGGAAACCTTAGCGAGCATCGGCGAAATACAAAAATGCTCGGGTCGCCCATTGACTTCAATGGGGTTCGTTACTCGAAACGAACCCTCGAGCATCGCGAAAAGTTCGTCCCGAGTAACGAGCACCCGAGCATTTTGGTGCTCGCTCATCTCTAGTTATCAGTAGTTGACTGATGGGGGCTCAGTGCTCGGGATCCCCACCGATCAGCTGATCGTCTGGCCTGCTGCATGGACAGCTGCATCGTCATCATAAGTGGTCAGGGGAGGAAATGTAATAGCCGGCTACACTCCCATGGAAATTACGTTTACATTTCCAGCTCATCGTTGTGGTCAGAGTTGGACATCCAGTACTGGCCAGAATATAGAGCCGGAAGTGTAATAGAAATTGAAATCAATGGGAATGAAGCTGGCTATTATACTTCCAGCGCTGACTAGAGATGACAGTGACTAGCACGCAGAGCCAAACAATCAGCTGATCGGCGGGGATCCTGAATGGCATTCCCCCATTCACCAACTATTGATGACTTATCCTGAACATAGATTATTAGTAAAATCCCAGAATACGCATTCAACTAGAAAGAAGGGAAAAACCTTTTTCAATGAGCAATAGTTGCAGTGGTTTTGACCTAAACCACACTTATTGTTTTAAGACTAAATGAACATTAATATCAACATTATATATCCAATATATACATTTTTATTTTCGACAATTTAATATAAACAATTTTAATAAGTAAATAATAATTCTCTATTTTATAAGCACAAGTATACCATTTTCTCTTTTATCTAGCTGTGTGATTTTGATGTTGCCCCTGAATGCTTACAGAGTTTGATAACTTGGAATAGTTCTGCTATAAGAAAGAAAAACTACTCAAGTAATTGGTGCTATGTCTTACCAAGGTAAGGTTTAATTAAGATGCAGGTATCATACATGAAATCGGTTACTTGATTTAGCAAAACTATTTTCCAAATTCCATACTACAGATTTGTAAGTTAACAGAGGAGGATCCATATCATGGTTGCTGTTGACTGCCATTTAGTCTGTAGGAATATAAGTTATCTTCTGTCAAATGATTCCCACACACCTTTGCAAGAGATGCAATTTATTTTTTTTGTGTATTGTTATAACAGTATGAAGATGGGCAGAATTGTACACTTCAGTCATGACATCCCACCAGAATGTCCATTTAAATCTTATACAGACTTTCAGAATTATTGGAAAACATTGGTAAGATACGTTCAGCTATTTTTATAAATTAGTTGAGTGCTCAAAGTCAAAATAACCAAGGAATATACAAATTTATACGGTGAAATGTATGTGGAGATGAAGACCCAATCACTTCCAGACATAGATAGATAGATGCAAAGTTTACACTTTTTATTAATCTGTTAATGACCACTCATAAGTGTACAGTGGATGTTCATTCATGAGTTGTATAATGAGGGGGCTATTTGAAACAGCTGACACCTGCTTAGAGTGGCTGGGATCTGAGCTAGGTCAAATCACAGCCATTTAACTGCTTGGATGCCGTAGTCAATGTTGACTGTGGCAACTAAGTAGGTAGCTGTAGAGGGGTCCCCTTCCAGTGTCTCATCAGCCCTACTGCAACACGATTCTGGGGATCTAATTGATTTACATGGCAACCCAGAGCCTAGTGAAAGCTCCCTGTGCTGTCATGTATTGTAGTCTGTTAAGCTCCGCATTCGGCAGAGCTTAGTAGACTAAGGGCTTGATGCGCCTGTGTTACTGCACAAAGAAGACGGCCGCACTGCAGGTGCGGACGACTCTCCACACCGCCGAAAGAAAGAACACATGACCGCAAATGGATCCGGTCATGTGTTCTTTCTTCCGGCGGTGCGGAGAGTCGTCCGCACCTGCAGTGCGGCCTCCTTATCGTGCAGGAACACAGGCGCATTGGCGCCCGTGTGACTGAGCCCCAAGGTTAAAAATAGTATATACTGCAATACTGAAGAATTACAGTATACTGTACAAATTATCACAAGTTCATGCCCCTTATGAGGACTAAAAAAATAAAAATAATTTAAATCAAATTTTTAAAAACTAGAAAATGTTAAAAGTAAAAAAAGCAACTTTTCCCAGTTTTCTGCTTAAAAATTGATACATAAAATAAACATAATTGGCATCAGTTATCCATAATAGTTGAAACTATTAAAATACCCCATTATTTTTCCCGTGTGGTGAACATCATTAGAATAAAATATAATGCTAGAATTGATGTTTTTTTCGGTACCCTGTTTCATAAAAATAAATACCTAGTTGTACGTACCCTAAAATAAATCTAGCCCTCACCAACATCGACAAAAAAATAAAGTTGTGGATCTCAGAATATGTCAGCAAAAGCAATTTAAAGAAAAAAAAATGTTTTTGTTTTGTTTTATTCAGTAATAAACCATAAAACTGTATACATTTGGTACTGCCACATTTGTACTTACCCTTAGAATAAAGTTAACATGTCTTTTTCTTGCATGAGTAACTCCATAAAAACAGTTTTTAGTAGTTTGTCAATACATTAAATGGTACATTAAACAGCAATGCTAACTCAGCCCACAAAAAAACAAGCCATCATATGGCTATATGGATAGAAAAATAAAAATGTTATGGCTTTTCAAAAGCCGTGATGAAAACAAGAAAAAAAATTGTGTTTCATTGAAGAGTGAAAAAAATGTAATTTGAATAATACGTGGACTCACTCTACAAAGATTACAACAAATGAGAAACATTTTAAAGCATTATTTGTGTTTTAATTTAGAACAGTTGTTCAGCACATAATCAATTTTATGTGTCAAAGGTGTGAAGTTTATTAAACCAAAAAAGATAAAAGCAATATACGTGCGTGTTACAATAGTGTATCAGACATCTCCAACCATGATTAAAGCAAGGCTAAATTGGCAGAATAACATAGCAGTGCATATAGCTGGAATTATTGTTGATGAATACAATGAAATTCCATCATACAGAGGACAGGAGTATCTGGGGCATGAGGTGAGGACAGCCACAGCTTTCACACAGCTTCAAAGCGCTCAACTTTATCTTCATGTATCGCTTTGTTTCTCACATAACAAAATTAAATTAATTTGAGGGATAACTGCTGAAGTGAAAGCTCAAGAGCGGGGGTTCGTCATTCTGATGCAATATGGATTCGGGCAGCCAGCAAGATACATTGAGCTAGACGGAATGACAAATTGGGCATATTAATGCGTTTATCTCCTAATAGTGTGAATGCTCTCAGTGAGAGAAACCACGTAATCTTGTAGATATACCTTTTAATGGCTAACAAAAATACATGATGTTATAGCAAGCTTTCGGGTGGTTATTATCGACCCTTCATCAGGCTGATGAAACTGGTTTGGATGTGGCATAAATATAACACAAATGCAGGGACAACACTCTTCTTGATCTAAATAAATGTTTACACACAGAAATTTGAGACTGTCTTGCACTCAATACTTAAAATTCGAGAAGTTCGTCTTTCTCAACATCATTTTTAACCAATTCACAATTTTCATCTAGTAAGCATCCAATAGCATCTTTGACTTTTCTTTTGCTTTTGACATACCACCAAAATCCTTTTTATTGCTTTTGACCTCTGTTACAAGCCTCACTTCATTATTAACTTTAGCTTTTCTGACACTTGTCCTACAGTTTCTGCAGACCACATTATATTCTTCTTTAGATATTCCCCCCTCTTTCTATTTGATAAACATATTTTTCTTCTTTTTTAACATGTGTGCAAGTTCTGTGTTCATCCATCCCAGTCTCTTTAAATGCTTCCCATTCTTCCTTCTTTTAGAGATTGTTAACGATTTTGCTTTGAAAATCTCATTTCGCAATATTTCCCAACCTTCTTGGACATTTCTGTCCTTAAGAACATCCAGTCATTGGATCCTTCCTCCCCTCTTTCTGAGTTCATTAAAATCTGCCTTTCTGAAATCCGACCTTGAGGTCTGAGTTTTCTCAGGTATTCCTCCCCTTTTTATCCAAAATTCAAGGATAGCATGATCACTGCCTCCTAAGGTCCCAGCCACTCTTACTTCCTCAACCATTTCCTTCCTGTTAGTAAGAATTAGGTCCAAGATAGCAGACCCCCTTGTTTTCTCTTCTACCTTTTGGAAGATAAAGTTGTCAGCAAGAGTGGATATGAATTTGTTGGATCCATTACTTTTACCTAAGAAAGATTCCCAACAAATGTCTGGATAGTTAAAATCTCCCATGATCACTATGTCATACTTTTTAGAGAGCTTGGCCATCTGATGTATAAAGAGTTCATCCATATCTTCTTCTTGTCCAGGTGGCCTATAGTAAATGCCCACAATGGTGTCCTTTCTGTTCTCTCCTTGTATTTTTACCCATACAGTTTCTACAGAACTACCATGCTCTGCAGCTTGAATCTCGGTGGAGATGAATGTTTTCCTAACATACAATGCAACACCTCCTCCCCCTTTGTTAGGTCTGTTTCTTAAAAATAAGTTGTATACTATAAGTTGATCTCCAGTTCTCCTTGTTTGTTTCTCATGCTCTGTGCATTTGTGTAAAAACATTTTAGTTTGTGATTGGTGTCTCTTCCTCCTCTACTTTTTTCTGAATTTTTTGTCTTTGTTCTTTCTTTCCACTTCTAATAGCAAGGTTCTCAAATGTATTAATTAGCTGTATATTTTTACCTGGCCTTTCTCTTCCCTTCCCATATTGGTACAATAAATGGAGTCCATGTAAGCACTTAAGGGCCTGCTGAGTCCTAATCAGAAGGTGTGGGGGATGAAGGCTTGGAGGACAGTTTAGCAGGAAGCTAGGTCCTGAACAGGCAGGTAGATCATGGTGGAAGTGCAGATACAGCTTCCAAGCGAATGCTTTCCTGTTGGAGTGCAGCTTGGGCTTTTTGCACATTTTTCACTGTATTGGGATGAGAATTAATCTGAAAGGATCATAAGGCAAATGGATAACCCCAGCGATATTTAATTTGTGTCTTTTGTAGGGCCAGAATGATAGGGCACATTGTTTTTCCGCTCTCCAATGTGGAAGGTGCCTGATCTGCATATAGATGCACAGACGGGGGGCATACCTGGAAGATCATAAGGTTCCTATTAGCTTAAAGTAACGGATCTCTAGCTTCTAGATAATACAAATATAAAATTATGTCTCTAGGCACTTCTAGACTGAGGTTTAGTCAGCGCACAATGTATATGATGAAAATGGAGCAGCTCAGCTGGAGTTTGTGAAAGTGAGGCCTCCTTCACACGGGCGACAAAGTCGCGCAATTTTGTAACGTTGCTACAATGTTACAAATCGCATGAATGAGAAGCCCATGCTTCCCTATGGTTTCCTTCACACATGCGATGTTTTGTAGCGTGCTACAAAATGACACAAAAACCTCGTGGGTCCGGCGATATGCCCGCAACACACGAGGTTTTGTAGCCCATGTTTTCCTATGGAGCCTTCCTCTCTGTTGCATCGCATTGCTTGAAAAAACTTCCTTCTCTGTTGCATCGCATTGCACGGCTTTCGTGCGGTGCAATGCAACTTAGACAGTAACAAGTGCTACTGTCTAAGCTATAATCTAAGCCCTAACTGCAGGGAAAAAAAACACATACATCACCTTAGACGCGCTGTCAGCCTGGCCGCATCTTCTCTCCAGGTCCTCGGCACTGATCATCTTCTTCTCTTCTGGCCGGGGATTCAAAAATCCCCACCTCGTGGAAGAGCTGGCCGTGATTGGCTGACGCTCAGCCAATTACCGCCAGCGCTTGATGAATGGCTGTGATTGAACCAACCACAGCCATTCATCGAGTGCTGGCTGTGATTGGCTAAGCATCAGCCAATCACAGCCAGCACTCGATGAATGGCTGTGATTGGTACAGAGAGGAAACAAGCTCCATCAAAGGAAAAATAAAAAACGTAATCAGGGTCAGAATGTTGCAATAAAAAGCATCTTTTGAAAAGTTTAATATTTTTTTAGTTAGTAAAGCATAATAAAAACTGTATACATTTGGCATTGCCATAATCATGCTGACTTGCAGAACAAAGGTAATATGTCGTTTTTACCACACCATGAATGCTGTAAAAGCTAGCCCTCCTAAAATGACACAACTGCATTTTAATACATAATATTGTACATTAAATGATACTATTAAAATACAACCCTTTGACCTGGATTGGGCTAAATGAGGCATATGGTTTGTTTACCAGGTTCTTGCTAACACCGGCCTCAAAGTATTTCCCACTCTCCAATTGGAGTCTAACTTTCCCCACTCTCATTCTCTCAGTTACCTACATTGCATTGAACACTCAGTTGGATTATGGTCCTGTTTACCTTTCCTCATTTACTGTTCTCTCCGCTCTCCTTAGTTTTTCTAGTTCTCATCTAATTTTTATTTTCTCCTTTCTTGTACATCACAGAAATGTGCATTAGACTCCCTGCATGCCAAATGGGAAAGGAAGGTGGGGGTACTTATACTTTACTATGTCAAAAATGTCATTGTCAAGTACTGGCTTGCTCCCCAGGCCCCTACTAGAAGGTGCTGGTGAATTCCACACTTTACCATAAAAAGTAGGCTTATTTCAATAGAAATCATCCTGAAAACTTCTCCAAGTTGGCTTCAGACATCCTCCTTCGTGGGCATGCCTTATTCCATGTTTTATGACTCCTCGCTAATTATGTAAACATGACGTTTTGATAATGGGAGTCTATTTTACAGTAAATATAGTCATAAGATCGGTTTTGTCCCACACTTGTGGACTTTTTGGAACTTTTGCTGAATGTGAATTGATGCCCCCGTGCTCTTACTTCTAATGTGTTATGTTTCTTCACGCTTGCTTTGTTTGTGGCCCATGTTTTGTTTCCTGCCTAATTTTAGTCATGGCTTTGTTTTTCCTAATACTTACTTGATTACAGTACATTTGCACATTGTGGTAATTAGGGTCTGTATAGGCTCGCTCCTGTTCCCCATTTAGGGCTCATCTGATGTTTTTTATGCATCCTCACAAGAACTGTTCACAGGCATTTCAGGCATTGGACCTGCCCTTTGAATACTCATCCTACGGTGCCTTTGTCATGTTAAGATCTATGCAATGTTACGTAATTCTATTTTCGATTTGTGGAGATTTGTTATTTTATGTATAAGTGTTCATTTCTACTATAAGGTTTATTGCAAATTTTAAAAAAAAGCAATCTTGCCCACAAAAATCAAGGTCATATCTGGCTCTGTCAATAGAAAATAAAATAGTTACAATTTTTTAGAAGCGGAGATGAAAAAAACAAGAATGAAGAAAACAAAAACTGGACGGTCTCTAAGGGGTTAATTGCTACAGGCGACAAAATTGCTTTTTTGCAATGTCCTCATTTTATTTTCATATACTTAAAAGAAATTGTCAAAAAAATTCCCTATGGTTTCCATCAAATTAATTTCTACTCATATGTTTGGGTATGTCGACAACGGTTATTAAAAAGGTCTATACTTTTTATGGTTTCCGGTTTTGAAAAGCATAGCAGCTGATGATTTGCGTAAAATGATCTCCCACCATAAACCTGCCAGATGTTAGTAGGCACTGTAGAGCAGTTTTTAGATGTGAACTGTGAATTTTATGGCCAAACAGAGTGGGAATCTAATTAACATTGTCATACTTTGATTTTTCCCCAGTATGGGTATGAGCTTCCACACGTGTCTGAAGATGATTTGATATACTGCAGTGTTTACTTCAAGTTTGTTGGAGAGAAGCTTTTCACGTATCGTATATTGACTAACATTCATTCCAGCACGGCATACACTACATGTAAATTCTCATTTATAGAAATATTTGTGCGTTTATTACATACTTGTGCAGAATCCTAAGTAAAAGACCATATTCCAGATTGTACTATTTACATCAAGTGCTCCCATTAGTTCCATGAGCCACAGTAACTCCCCCCTACTTTGGCGTTACCAGCTGCAACTATCCGTACGCGTGCAAACAACCTCATTGCCTCCTCCATCCATTGCCTTTTTCTACTTCCATGCAGCTCCTCTGGCCAAGGAAGTGCAAGGCCTGGAAAAATCATATGAGCGCCCTCTTGTGGCTCACAAGCATCCTCTATGGCCTGCACTGATCAGTGAAGGGGACAAACAAGGGAGCCGACATCCCTACTTACAGCTGAAATATTGTAGTTCTTTAATATTTTGTCCAAGATACCAAAAAACAAACTGTATTGTGAACAAATGATAATTTAGTCTAGGATTAAATAAAGTCCAACCTATATTGTTACTTTCTGCATTTCTATAGGACGTGGATGACACCGATTTTATTTTTAGGATATGTACTGGAAGGATTTAGGAACATATTATTAATTTTCACTTGTTTATTTATAATTGCTGTTTATTTTGTATACTTTAATCATTATGTTGTATCGAAACAAGTGTTCAACCTTAACCTTTGAATCCAGATATCCTTTTAATTGCCTGAGAAGCCAGCCTATTCAGTTTTATCCCAGGGCAGATTTGACTAGAGTCCTGAATATCTTTGTTGATGACCTCAAGTCTAAACTGCCTCATTTGTGTGGTTTTCCACTTAATATGACTAATACTCCAGTATATCCAGTTAAAGAACTGTCAAGACCTCTACTGCAGGTAAGTCAAATTGATTTTGTATAACAGTTACTGAATAAAGCCACAAGGGGACCCTTGAAACAAATACAAAAAAACTTTTTAAACCTAGTTTAAGAAAAACATGTACACTAATGGGAATACTGTAATTTCAGTCCTAATTTAAAAAAATGTTTCTTATTGTACATTATGTTCGGCATTTGCAGCATTTCTTCATGGGATTACTTAAAGTATACCTGACTTTTCTAGTGACTTTTCGGAATAAGCTATGTGTGTATACGTGAGAAATAACACTATTTCTTGACATTATTTTACCTGTATTTTTCACCAGTTTGCATCTCTAATTTTCTGTTCTCTCTGAACTAGCAGACGGAGGCTGCTGCTATTATGTTTTATATGCACTGCACACGGAGAAAACAGCAGATTCTGCTTTTATAGAAAGCAGATGCACTCATGCATAAAAAACTGTGAGGACACTAGAGAAGCACTGGACAGTTTAGATTTGAGTCCAGTAGCTTTATGACAGTAAATCACTCATTGTTAACCTCAGTAGCCTTGTCTGTGTGAGTCTCTGCTTCTGTCTTCCTTGGTGTCCTCCTTTTCATAGACCTCAGTGGGCAGCATGACTCAGCACCTTCCTCCACTTCCTGTTATCTATCTTTTATCTCTTTTACTGGAAACAGACTTCACTTGACAACAGACAGTGGATGGCAAATTAGAAGGAAGGAAGACAGTGGGCAGTACTTTAGAGGGATTTTTCAGCTAAAAACATAATTTTAGGTAAATAAAGAAATTTGCATTTTTGGTAGTTATTATATTAGTTATCACCTAGGCATGAGTCATTTGAAAAGTTAGTGACCGTTTACAAGATGCAAACAGTGTAGTGCCTATAGCCATTAAAGAGGTGCTTATATGTGAGAGAGCACTTAATATGGCTGTTGGGATGTGTGTGTCCACGAACCCTTCGTTACAGTATATATGCTATAGGTTACTTCTGTGAGTGTTTATGCAGGGGAACTGTAGGTTTTCTTTTTGCACTCATAAGCCCTGAAGGAGTAGGGATTTAAATAAATGGATTTCACTATGTAGATCCCTTTGGCAAGTGTGGGAACACAAAATCTTCAGATTTAATTCATCTGGATAATATAAATTTAGAATAAAGTATATTAATAAAGTATATTAAATTTAGAATGAACGCACTATATTAAGAATAGAATATGGCTGTAAATATATCAAATAAAGTCCAACAATAACAGTAACCTGAACTATTTTTCATTACTAGGGTAATAACAAACACCTGACTAATTTAACGGCAACAATGAAATTGACAGTGAATACCAAAACCTCAGAACAGTCAACACACTCCACAGAAATCATCCAGAAGACAGCTGCATGGGACCAGCCATTAGAAAACTTGGAGCATCCTCCAATAGCATTGTTTGTAAAACCCACGGCATCATTTAATGTGCATCTTGGATCCCGGCATTCTGATTCATCTCATCCTTTTCCCTCAACTCATTCAGGAAATGTACAGAAATACGTGCCCTTCTTCCGTCGTAAGACACCAAAAGTAGACCAGATTGATAATACAAAAGTTTCTGGAAGAAATAAACCTGAGGTTGGTTTAAATACCTGTGGTGACCTAAAAAGATATAGTACATCTACCTCTGTTGTAAAAGATATTATGCCCAACAGGACATCATTTGTTCATATCTCTGATGCAAAGTGGAGCACAGCAAGCAATGTAGTACAGCTGGCAAGTAACCCAGGAGTATTCAGTGATTCCGCTCTTCTGCCAAGTCCGCCTCCTCTTTCAGAAAAGCAATCTTACATTTTAGCTAGTTTTGCTCCTGGGAAGAACAAGTCGAACCCAAAGAATGCCGAACCCTTTCAGTCTCAAGTATTTGATTCCTTCACATTAAACTGCACAAATGACAGAGCTGCCTGCATTCCGTCTGAAAGTAAGAGAGATCAGAATGTTGTTCGAAGTGTTAACATATCCAATCAGCATTGTGCTACACATCAGTTACATTCACATGGTGAATTACATGAAGACAGTTTACAGGTAAGTGCCAATTTTTGGTCTTGTGGTAAAATACTGGTTCTCTTTAATGATTTTGTGACCTCACATGGGAGCAGCTACTGTACCTACGATAAAGGCGTTGCTCTCATACACTGCTCCATCCCTAGGAATATTATGTAGAGGATAAAACTATCCAACTGCACTGGTATCCAATGAAAACATTTTTTATGGTAGTACAAACCATGATTTGTATTACGAAAATATTTGTTTTCCCAGAGGCCAGTGCTGTAACTATTTGTTTCTGGATTTTAAATACAAATGTAGATTCACTTGGATAGTGACAGTTTCAGGTAGGAAGCAAAAACTGAAGCAAAACGGAACTAAAGCAGACTGAAAGCCTTCAGTTTTTTTTGAAAACCCGTTGAAATCAATGGGGAAAAAAATGATCATTTAATTTCAGTTTTCCATCCGGAGGTTCCGTCGCAGATCCGGCTGAAGATACCGCATGCCGCGCTTTTTCTTCCGTCTAAAAGACAGCTGGGCAGAAAAAGGGCGGACCCTATTATAGTCAATGGCATCCCCTCTGCTCTGTTCGGTTCCGTCCTGAGACATAACCATTCGGCCGTGGGAATTCCCCTTTCCTTCTCCCTTAGTTAATGCCAGTTCTTGCAGCAAAACTTTGGCACACAAAGTGGAATATTAGCAATGTCCCCTTTCCCGTAAAGCCACTCCCTTTTTAGACACAGTGAAAAAAGAGTGTAAAAATGTCTAAAACGTATTATAAATGTGATATAAAGCATATAAAACAGTTTTCTGGTGCAGTTTGTGTCACAAAACCAGCACGTTTTTCCTAGTAAATCTGCCCCATTATGTCAATTAAATGAAGGGCTTCCAGATACAGGAGCAATGTCCTGTTTTGTTACATATTGCCGGTGGCTGGGTTCACTTGAGTTGTTTACTCCTCCCAGCTTGCTTGTATTACTTCTACTACTGCTGCGTCGTGACTCTCCCTTTACCAAAGGCATTCAGTGTTCTGGCTAGAACCTCGACACAGCTCTCTGCTTCCGTCTCCAGGCAGACATCCTCTAGTCTAGGCTGTATCCTACAATGTCTTGAGACACTCAGCAGCAGTCTGCATTATGTCCTGTCTTCACTTACCTCTACTCAAATGGGAAGATGGAACAGTACCTCTGCAGCGCCAGCTATTGGAAGGCAGAACTCCTGCAAGACAATGTCAGACTTTTTAAACAAGCCTTGTAAAAATTATTGGAAATTGTGAGCCAAAACCAGAATACCCATGCACAGACAGCTGTTTCTGAGTGATTGCTGCTCATTAGTGAGCAGCTGGTTTCTAGCTGTGCTGGTGAGAGGCCAATAAATGTGGGTCAAGAAGGGTATCGTTTCTCCTTAGGGCTCATGTCCACGGGCAAAATAAGAATTAAAATCCGCAGCAGATTTTAACTCTTCTCCTGCCCGCGGATCCGCATCCCATAGGGATGCATTGACCACCCGCAGGGTAGATAAATACCCGCGGATGGTCAATAAAAGTGAATAAAAAAAAAATGGAGCATGAAAAAATCTGGACCATGCTCCATTTTCGTGCGGGTCTCCCGCGGGGACGGCTCCCGCGGGCTTCTATTGAAGCCTATGGAAGCCGTCCGGATCCGCGGGAGACAAAAATCAGATTTTACTTACCCGCTCCGTTTCTTCTCTTCGCCGCGGCGCCATCTTTTCTCAGTCGCGGCCGGATCATTTTGCTTCGGGCCGGCGCATGCGCGGGGCACGTCACCGACGTCATCCTGCGCATCCGCCGAGCCAAAGACAGAAGATCCGGCCGCGACGCAGAGAAGATGACGCGGCAGCGAAGGAAGTATCCGGAGCGTGCGAGAGGTAAGTTTATTCTGATTTATTCTTATTTTAGCGCTCATGTCCGTGGGGCAGGAGGGACCCGCTGCAGATTCTCCATGGAGAATCTGCAGCGGATTTGATTTTCCCCGTGGACATGAGGCCTTAGGGAGAGCACCTAGAAGGTGTGAGGAGACTTATAAGGCCACCCATGCTCCTCTGGGAAATATGAAAATGGAAAGATGAAAAAATACCTCTGCAGCGCCACCTATTGGAAGTCAGCATTCCTGCAAGTCAATATCAGACTTTATAAACAAGCCTTCTAACAATGGCTGAGACACTTTACTCACTTGCAACCTGTCATTTTACTGTAAAACATCTAAAACTTGCAAGTGATTGCGTGTGCATTGCTGCTGTGCCCATGCCAACACTATGCTGTCTTAGTATGGCCGACATGGGCTAACTGCATTGCACCAGAAATATACTAAAACGCCACAAGGTGTAAAGGACTTAAGCTTTACATTACTTGACTAAGCAGTGGAAATAAAGTGAGTGAAACTTAAAGGTCCTGTCTTTCTAAGTATTAACCCCTTAAGGACACGGCCTATTTTGGCGTTGAGGACCAAACGATTTTTGGTATTTTTTTTCTCTCCATTTTTCAAAAGCCATAACTTTTTTATTTTTCTGTCGACGCGGCCGTATAAGGGGTTGTTTTTTGCATGGCAAACTGTAGTTTTTATTGGTACCATTTTTGGTTACATTGACTACATTGTAAAACTTTTATTATTTTATTTATGATCGTAGGGAGAGAAAACGCATCAATTCTGAGATTATTTTTTTTTTAAACGTTAATTATGCAGCATAAATGACACACTGCATTTTTTTCTGCGGGACGATACAATTACAGCGATACCAAAATTCTTATATTTTTTTTTAGGTTTTTTCATTTTTCCACAATAAAAACCCTTTTTTTTGGAAATTATTATTTTTTTCTAAACTCACTGCATTCAAAGTGCTATAACTTTTTTATTTTTCCACGGACGGAGCTCTCTAAGGGCTTATTTTTTGCGAGACGAGCTGTAGTTTTTATTACTTCCATTTTGGGGTACACATGTTTTTTTTAATCACTTCTATTGCGTTTTTTGGGAGGCAAAATGCTAAAAATTAGCATTTTGCCTCAGTTTTTTAGCATTTTTTTAAACGCTTTTTGCCATGCAGGATAAAAAGTGTGTTCAATTTATTGCACGCGCCGTTACGGACGCCTCAATACCAAATATGTGGGGTTTTTTTAATGCTAATATGAGAAAAAGCATATAAAAAGGGTTTTTTTAACTTTTTTTTTTTTACATTTTTATTTTTTGTACTTTATTTTTTCTCTTTTTTTTACACCATCTGTGTCCCTCTGAGGGACTTACACAGCAGGACTGCAGATCGCTACGATAAGACATGGCAGGACTTCTCTTCTGCCATGCCTTATCGCTTACTATAGTGATCACAGGCTATGGCAATACAGGACGCCGGTATCTGGCGTCCTATTGCCATAGCAACCAGCCGGGCTCTCGCGATGTTATCGCGAGAGCCGGCTGGAGTCACAGAGGGAGTGCGCTCCCTCTGTGAACCCTTTTCCCGCGCTCCCTCTGTGAACCCTTTCGTGGCAGGGAAGGGGTTAACAGCGGGGGGGGGGGGCGCATCTCCGATGCCCCCCGCTGTCGCAGCAGGACGCCCGCTACCAGTGACAGTCGTCTCCCACTGCGGGATAGAGCGAGATCTGCTATGATCTCGCGCTATCCCTATGACGTAACGGTACATCATTTTGCGGGAAGTACCCCGCTCCCATGATGTACCCTTACGTCATGGGGCGGGAAGGGGTTAAAGTTACTAACGTGACATTACCCAGGCACCAACAGTGATAGCTTGCCACACTATCAATGCTAACATATTGTCACATATTGTCACAACAGAACCAGCATGATCCAGTACAGCTCAATACTAAAAATCTGTCAAAAATACAAACACAATAGAAACTGACACGTGCGAGCACAAACTACTACAAGTGCCAGATTACCCTGGATGATAGATGAGAGGCATCAGTGGAAAATCCCACCTCAACTCATGAGACTTCTACACTGAACTATTCATGATTGCAATGTGCCTGCATGCTCTATGCAAGTAAAACTCACAATACCCACTAGGTGGGTTCCCCTCACAGACAGCCTAGCGCAGTCTCTGTGACCTCCCACATTGCTGCTGTTCAATATCCAGAAACCTTGCACAGCCTGGAAGACTGTACTGAGAACTGTGGCACAGATCTGGGTGAGGGGCAACCACACCATATGTAAACCTGGGGGCTCAGTCACCCGGGCGGCGATCCGCGCATATCACCACGCGGAAAAATGTCCGCACCGAGTGTGGACGAAAATACGCGCGGATCGCCGCCCTTGTGACTGAGCCCTTACTGTCAGAATAGGTAGAGAAAGGCAGATGCATAGCAGCAAAATGCATCATCCCCTCTTCACACAACCACAGCTATATGCAGAGTGGGGGTAAGGCTAGTAGCAAATGGCAACAAGACTGTATATTCTTGTTGCCATTTGAAAATTCTTGGGCACATTGATAAACATTTGGTTGCAATCTAGAGCCCTATAGGAACAGATTTAAGAAACTATCTAAAAAGAAATCCTTGTTTTGTTGTCCACAGTAACCAATCACAGCACAGCTTTTTAAAGAGCAAAATATGATACGAAAGCTTCTCTGTGATTGGTTGCTAGGGGCAAGTTTTCCTTTTAGTTTCATAGATCTCCCCCCATGTATTTTGGATGAGTGGCTAACATCAGCAGTGCACAGGAGAGTGTAGGAAGACAGAAGTAGAAGCACAAAAATGTATTTTCCCACAAGAAAACAGAAGTCACGTGTATAGCGCTGATGGGCTGACCGCTTCACACTGAGAAAGGAGACACGGTCATGGAGAACCATGAGCTAGAATGAAGAGCAGGAAAGCAGCTAGTGAGTGTCTGAGGCATGTTGGGCTGACTTTACATAGGCTATTAGGATACAGCGATTTTGAAAGAAAAATATTAGATCCTGGGATAATTCCTTTAAGAACTTTAAGCTTGGTCATGTGAACACAGATCCTGCAGACAGCACAACACTATATAATATAGCTGTGTATTTTAGCCACTAGGTGGCAGCAAAGCACTAAAATTCTATCACAATATTGGCAGTCATTATTGATGTGGGTGCTTGAAAATTACCTTGGCCATCAAAAACATATGTTGACAAAAGCTCCTTTATTAACTTTTACATGTTAATTTAGGATGGATACAGTATTATTTTTTTTTTTTTTGTTCAAAGGCCAAGCACAAAGAGTGTCATTTCAGCTTTTTGGTTTCCATAAATGAACAGCACAAGCTTAGTTAAGAATCCTTATAATATAGCTTAATCCAAAAAAGCCTCTATCAGCTTTCCTTCTCTTTCCCCCTTCTCCATGCACTAACAGTAACGCTCAGTTCACTAGTAAAATTCATTTTCAGGGAGGTACTGATGACGATGGATTATATCAATAGAGATGAGCGAGCCTGCTCGGATAAGGCAGTTACTCGAGCGAGCATCGCTCTTCTCGAGTAACTGCATTCTCGTCCGAGCAGGCTCGGGGGGGGGGGGGGGGTTCACATTTTGAGCAAGGTTTGACTTTCTTTTGTATTCACTTTCTTACGTTTTTAACAGTTCATAAAATGTAATGTTGTTCCTCTGATAACAACAGTCTAAGTGAAGGAGTCCAAGCAATCTGATAGATTAACATACACGTCTTTCTACTACAGATTCTACATTGCAAACTACTATTACTAAGATACATATATGTGTAATTTCATATACCATTCAAATTTATGCACAGGAAGAAAATTTGATGGTGCCTCCTAAGAAATGCAGAACAACTAAAGCAGTAAAGAAAGTGGATGTGGAACTTCATGCAAGAGACAACAAGGTACTGCATGTACAATGTATTGAATACTTAAAGGGGTTCTGACATGAAAAAAAAAAAATTGTACTCACCTTGCCTGGCCTGGCCCGATCGCCAGGCATGTCCCCTCCAGCCGGCATCTTCTTCTGTGCCTTTAAAGCAGAGCAGGAGCGGTCAAAAAGACCGCTTCCTGCTCTGGTCCGTCCGTCAGGCACTTCCGAGGTCAACGGACGGACCGCACAGTGCTTGCTGTGGGCGGCCCGTCCGTCCTGCTGAACTCCGGAGTGCTGAGCATGCGCAGTGGAGACGCGGCCCGTCCTGACTCCTGTCAGAGGGCACCTCTCCACTGCGCATGCGCGCGATCCTGGAGCGGCGCGGCTGCTGGAGGAAGAAGACTGCCTGCCGGGAGGCATACTAGCACTTTCTGCTTAGGTTAAGCAGCGCTGCTTATTAGAGCCACCTGATTGGCTCTTCGGCACCACGTGACTGCACAGCGTGCACCAATCAGGTGGCTCTAGTCAGGCTGCTTAACCTAAGCAGAAAGTGCTAATATGCTGCCGGGAGATGACCCCCCGATGTCAACAACAACAGGAGAACAGGTAAGTATAAGATTTTTATGCTTTAGCAGCCATTAACCCATGGGTTCCCTGGGTCCATTAGGCACACCAGGGAACAATGGCTGCTAAAGCATAAAAACATTATTCATGTCAGAACCCCTTTAATGGGAAACACTTTAATACATGAGAAATAGTGGGGTAGCCAGTGTAATTAGCGATCCGGGTCCAAGCAAAGGGAATGGGGGACGAGCAGGGGGTAGGGTTAGTACAGTTAGAACTGATAGATCAGCCATAAGTACGAATAGCAACAAAACAAATTTAAAAAACAAAAAAAATGAAATAAATTGTATGACCACGAATGCACGAAGTCTGATCGGTAAAGTGGGTGAGCTTGAAGCGAGAATGACTGATGAAAGCTATGATATAGTCGAAATTACTGAAACATGGCTTGATGATAAGTGCGATTGGGCGGTGAATTTGCAGGGGTACAATCTCTTCAGAAGAGACCGAAGGAACCAGAAAGGGGGAGGGGTATGTCTGTACGTCAAATCGAACTTGAAGCCGAGGCTACGGGAGGATATAGGGGTAGGAGACGAACAGGTGGAATCTCTGTGGGTAGAAATACAGGGAGGAAAAAATAACAAAATCCTGATAGGGGTCTTCTATCGACCACTAAAAGCAACAGAAGAAACTGAAGACTTACTACTAAAGCAGATAGAAGAGGTGTCAAAACGAAACGAAGTAATTATCATGGGGGACTTTAATTACCCAGATATAACATGGGAGAACGAAACCTGCAAATCTCATAGGGGTGATAAGTTCTTGAGAGTAATTAAAGACAATTACCTGAACCAACTTGTGCAGGAACCAACAAGAGGGAGGGCCATTCTGGACCTAATACTAACTAACAAACCGGAATGTATAAAGGGGGTGCAGGTTGAGGGGCACTTGGGGAACAGCGACCACAATATAATCAACTTCCAGCTGTCAATCAATAGGAAGCCTTATCAAGGAGCGACAAAGAAACTAAACTTTAGTAAAGCAAAATTTGATCAGCTTAGAACTACTATCGGTAACATTAATTGGGACAACATCCTCAAAAATATCAGTACGGAGGAAAAATGGGAAAAGTTCAAAAGGATCCTAATCGCCTCATGTGAGCAGTTCATTCCCTTTAAAAATAAAAGAAACTCAGCTAAAAGGAAACCAATGTGGCTCGACAAGACGGTAAGAGGGGCAATAAACGAAAAAAAGAAAGCGTTCAAACTACTAAAGCAACAAGGCAGCGAAGAAGCGCTAAAATCATACAGGGAAAAAAACAAAATATGCAAAGATACGATCAAAACTGCCAAGGAGGAAGCAGAAAGATGGATCGCAAAAGAGAGCAGAAACAACCCGAAGCTATTTTTCAACTACATAAACAGCAAAAGGATTTGCAGGGAGAGCGCTGGCCCTTTAAAAAACAATGCAGGAGAAATCATTGATGATGACGAAGGGAAAGCAAATCTACTAAACAGTTTCTTCTCAAGTGTGTTCACCAAAGAAAAGGAAATGCCACACGAGATGCAGGGGAATAAAACGAACCCCTCACAAAATATCTCATACCTAACGCAGGAGGAGGTGCGGAAGCGTCTAAAGAAAACTAAAATTGATAAATCACCGGGCCCAGATGGATTACACCCAAGGATACTAAAGGAACTAAGTGACGAGATAGCTAGGCCGCTATACCTAATATTTCTAGACACTATCAAGACCGGAGTAGTACCATTGGACTGGCGCATTGCCAACGTGGTTCCAATTTACAAAAAAGGGAGCAAAAGTGAGCCTGGTAACTACAGGCCAGTAAGTCTCACTTCAGTAACGGGAAAATTTTCCGAGGGGATTCTGAGAGACGCCATCGATGAGTACCTCAAGGAGATTAAGGGAATAACTCCTCACCAGCATGGATTCATGAAGGGTCGCTCATGTCAGACAAATCTGATCAGTTTCTACGATGAAGTAAGCTCTAAGCTGGACCAGGGAGAATCTATTGATCTTGTATATCTGGACTTCTCTAAAGCCTTTGACACCGTGCCACATAATAGGCTAATATACAAAATGAGGCAGCTCGGACTGGGCGAAAACGTGTGTAAGTGGGTAAAAAATTGGCTCAACGATAGAAAGCAGAGGGTGGTAATAAAGGGTTCGTACTCTGATTGGACCACAGTCGCTAGCGGGGTGCCACAGGGTTCAGTATTAGGCCCCACTCTGTTCAACATATTTATCAATGACCTGATAGAGGGGCTGCACAGCAAAATATCAATATTTGCAGATGACACAAAATTATACAATATAATTAATGCAACGGAGGACAATGTACGGCTACAAACGGACCTGGATAAGATGGGGGCTTGGGCAGAAAAATGGCAAATGAAGTTCAATGTTGAAAAATGTAAGACTATGCACATGGGCAGGAGGAACGGATGTCACAAATATTCACTTAATGGGGTACCACTAGGGAAAAGTGATATGGAAAAGGATCTGGGGGTATTAGTGGATAATAGACTAAACTGGAGTAACCAATGCCAGTCAGCTGCTGCAAAGGCAAATAAAGTCTTGGGGTGCATCAAAAGAGGTATAGGGGCGAAGGACGAGAACATTATCCTTCCATTATATAAGGCACTTGTCAGACCTCACATGGAATACTGCGTACAATTCTGGACACCGGTGCTCAGGAAAGATGTCACAGTGCTTGAGGGGGTTCAAAGAAGGGCAACTAAACGAATACATGGAATGACGGGACTGGAATACCCTGAGAGGCTATCCAAATTGGGACTATTTACTCTAGAAAAAAGAAGGTTAAGAGGCGACCAAATAACCATGTATAAGTACATGAGGGGACAACACATGGATCTCTCCCGCGATCTGTTTACACCCAGGACCACGACGGTAACAAGAGGACATCCGCTACGATTAGAGGAAAGTAGGTTTCATCACCAACACAGAAAGGGGTTCTTTACTGTAAGAGCAGTGAGACTGTGGAACTCTCTACCGGAGGAAGTGGTGATGGCAAAATCCATAGAGGAGTTTAAAAGGGGACTTGATGTCTTTCTGGAGAAGGATATTACAGGATATAAATATTAGGTTAAGTGTCAATCCTGGTATATAGGCAGGTAGGAACTATTAGGGGTTGATCCAGGGAACAGTCTGATTGCCATTAGGGAGTCGGGAAGGAATTTTTCCCCCAAAAGGGCTAATTGGCTTCTGGCCTTGGGGTTTTTTGCCTTCCTCTGGATCAACACAGTAGGATAGACAGGCTGGACTAGATGGACAATGTCTTCATTCGGCCTTACATACTATGTTACTATGTATGTGCGTCACAGAGCTGTAGGTTGGATATGATGTGGATTTGGTAGCTGAGCCGGCTGCATGTTCTGTGGGTGATGGTTATTTGAAACAGCTGACACTTGCCACAAATGGCTGTGATCAGAGCTAGCTCCAATTGTGGCCATTTAACATCTTACATGTAGAGTCAGTGCTGACTGACAATTGTTGCCATGGCAGTCCAGGGTCTAATATAGGCTCCCTGGATTGCCATATATCAAAGTCTCTTTGCGATGCCATATATTTAAGCCTATGAAGTCCTGCTTGTGGCTTTAAGTAATACAATTTTTAAAAATAAGTAATTAAATAATACAGAATGAAAAAAAAACTTTCCCCATTTTTCCCACAAAAAATCTTAACAATAAAAAACATAATTGTTATTGCCTTGTCCATAAAAGCCCAAACTGTTTAAAGTGTAATTGGGCATATCATAGAGGCATTTCAAAGGTTTTGATCTCTGGGTGTCCTACTGCTGAGAGCCCCACTGGTCGCTAAAACAAGTTAGCTGAAGCAGTCATTGTCACTGCTCACTAGCTGAAGATGGGCTCAAAAAGTCTAAGGGTCCCTCTCAGTTAGCTAGCAATAACAGTCCCTGACATGTCAAAAGTTTTTAAAAGCATAGTTACAGTTTAAGTATTACATTATTTATCCCACATGGCGAACCCTAGAAAAAAATACACAATGCCAGGATTGCAGATTTTTTTTCGTCCCCGGATCACCCCAAAAATGACATAAAAAGTGATCCACTGTTCCTCGTTAAATTTGCTAACCACATGATAATACTTAATCTTTGTAGATTTCTATGTGCTGAATTAACATATCACATTCGTTTATTCAAGCCAGGTCATTTTCCCAGAAATCGTTGATATTGAACAGACTGTTCATTTAGGCTTCAGTCACGTGAGCGGTTTATTTCACTCACGAATAGGTGCGCAAAAAGATCATTTTTAAAAGAACCAATGGGTTCCTATTGAAGTGCTCACACAAGAGCGTGTTAGGAATGCGAAACGGCGCGCACCTAACAAAGATAGGACATGCTGCAGGTCACATGTAGCTCCGTGGTGCACACCAAAGATAGGACCTGTCCTATCTTTGGTGCGAGCTGTGCAGGAGTTTCCCTTGACGCTTATGAGAGCAGGAGTCTATGAAAACTCCTGTGCAGTAAAAGAAGATTCCCCACTGCTTACAGCAGGACATTTAAAACCTGCTGCCCAGAAGCACATTTTAAATGTCCCGCTGTAAACTCCTGTTATCCCCGCGGGGACTGAGGGGACTCCCGGAGGGTTCCCTTAATTACTGCGGGAACTAACAGAAATTTACAACAGACATTTAAAATGTGCTTCTGGGTAGCAGGTTTTAAATGTCCTGCTGTAGGCAGTGGCGTATTCCTCCAGCCCCGCTGCCGGGCAATTCCCCAAAGGATTTCCCTATAGCGGGGAGAAACAGTGGGGGTTACAGGGCTTTCCCCGAGAGTGTAAGAGGAGGGGGTGGGTCTAGAGGAATCCACGCTCTAGCAACATCCCTCTAGCCCCACCCCCTCTATATTTGCTATGAGGAATCTCTGTGAGAAGCCATATAGTCCCGCCCACTCTCTAGACCCACCCATTCTGTCTGTGCTATAGGGATATCCCTCGGGGATCCCCAGAGCAGGAACAGAGAGAACGGGACTATGAATTAATTCTCCATAGTAAAGAAAGAGAGCGGCGCTATGGGGGATTAACCCATAGCTCCACTCCATCTCTCCCTGCTATGGGTTAATCCCCCATAGCTCTGCTCTCTCTCCCTGCTATGGGAAAATCCCTAATCCCTGCAGGGCTTCTTCGCTCTCTCCTCCTAGAGCAGCTACACATGCGAGTGGCGTTTTTTTTTTTTTTGTGCGCCTATTCGTACGCAGAAAAAAATGCTTGTGTGACCGAGGCTTAAGTGTCTATTGAACACATATGACATATTTATATGATTGACATATAAAATAAATGAGCTAGAATCTTAAGACTGCATCAAAGAGATATCCATGATCGATCCATTCAAATGAGATTAAACAAACAGAGAGCGAGAACTGATAAATAATGTTGAACTCTTTCATGATTCCCTCATATCAATAAAGGAGGTATTATACACTAATCCTAATGCAGTATAATTACTTCACTAGACAGTTAACATCCAATAGGCAGTTATTATTGTAAAAGAAGGTGCGAGGCAAGAATACAAGAAACTAGACAATATAAATAGTTCTACAAAATAGAAACCTGTAGACTTAGGTCATGGTCTGCATTGGGTATCTACAGGAAAGAGATGATTATTGTGCCAAAAGGTTAATGTTCTGCAACACTTTTTTCACTTTACACGATTAAAGGTGTGTTGAGATGAAACGGTTAACTTAAAAAAAAAAAATAACTAGATTGTTCGAATTTGAATCATAATTGCTCAGTGTAAACACGGCCAATGAGCCGATAATGAACAATAATTTATTTGCTTACTTTTCATCATTCATTTCATGCAAAGATAAATTCATCGTTGGGTCAATCGCTAATCGTTTGGTGTAAATACCAATCGTTCAGTCGTCTTTATTCACTTATACAGTGAATGTGAAAGACTGAACGGTTTATCTGCCTGTAATAACAGGCTGCATGAGCAAACTCTGAAATCGTTGGCTTGTTCGAAAGATAAATAGTTAAATCTAAGGCCTTAGTCAGACGGGCGTTTTTTCGCGCGATTTGCGGATCGCATGACGGATGCGCATGCGCAAATCGCGTGACCGGGGGCGAAAAATCGCGGGAAAAATCTGCACCTAGCCGCGTTAATCGTCGCAGCAAAACGCCCGTCTGACCGGAGAAAAACTTAGACTGGCCGGCGAAAAAAACGCAGCTAGCTGCAGTAAATGATTTTGGTGCGCACATAAAACGCCGAACGCAGATAGGCGCGATCTGCGAATCGTCGTGTCCTATAATTTATCGCATATCCGCATAAAAAGCGGACATGTGACCGATACCATAGCGAACCATTGGTTCTATATATGCGCGAATCGCATGCGCAAATCGCGCGAAAAAACGCCCGTCTGACTAAGGCCTAAAAGTGTCCTAAGTAACATTTGATTGATTAGACTAGATACCATATACTATGTTTTATAAAGCCGAAAATTATGAACTCCTAGTTCAAATTTGATGACTTCCTTTCATAGACTGGGAGCAAACCTGAGTGTTAAGATATATTTCCTTTACAGTCATCTTCCTCTCAAATCTTGGAGCTCTAAGTGAGCAAGTAGAACGCTTCTATCAGGAGATTAAGACCACAGAACAAGGATATCAAGGCATGTGGAACAGAAACATGATGGCAGACTGCTTGTGCTTCCAGCATGACAGCCCTGATCATACAGTTAGGGCCAGAAATATTTGGACAGTAACACAATTTTCGCGAGTTGGGCTCTGCATGCCACTACATTGGATTTGAAATGAAGCCTCTACAACAGAATTCAAGTGCAGATTGTAACATTTAATTTAAAGGGTTGAACAAAAATATCTGATAGAAAATGTAGGAATTGTACATATTTCTTTACAAACACTCCACATTTTAGGAGCTCAAAAGTAATTGAACAAATAAACATAACCCAAACAAAATATATTTTTTTCAATATTTTGTTGCGAATCCTTTGGAGGCAATCACTGCCTTAAGTCTGGAACCCATGGACATCACCAAACGCTGGGTTTCCTCCTTCTTAATGCTTTGCCAGGCCTTTACAGCCGCAGCCTTCAGGTCTTGCTTGTTTGTGGGTCTTTCCGTCTGAAGTCTGGATTTGAGCAAGTGAAATGCATGCTCAATTGGGTTAAGATCTGGTGATTGACTTGGCCATTGCAGAATGTTCCACTTTTTTGCACTCATGAACTCCTGGGTAGCTTTGGCTGTATGCTTGGGGTCATTGTCCATCTGTACTGTGAAGCGCCGTCCGATCAACTTTGCAGCATTTGGCTGAATCTGGGCTGAAAGTATATCCCGGTACACTTCAGAATTCATCCGGCTACTCTTGTCTGCTGTTATGTCATCAATAAACACAAGTGACCCAGTGCCATTGAAAGCCATGCATGCCCATGCCATCACGTTGCCTCCACCATGTTTTACAGAGGATGTGGTGCGCCTTGGATCATGTGCCGTTCCCTTTCTTCTCCAAACTTTTTTCTTCCCATCATTCTGGTACAGGTTGATCTTTGTCTCATCTGTCCATAGAATACTTTTCCAGAACTGGGCTGGCTTCTTGAGGTGTTTTTCGGCAAATTTAACTCTGGCCTGTCTATTTTTGGAATTGATGAATGGTTTGCATCTAGATGTGAACCCTTTGTATTTACTTTCATGGAGTCTTCTCTTTACTGTTGACTTAGAGACAGATACACCTACTTTCCTGAGAGTGTTCTGGACTTCAGTTGATGTTGTGAACGGGTTCTTCTTCACCAAAGAAAGTATGCGGCGATCATCCACCACCGTTGTCTTCCGTGGACGCCCAGGCCTTTTTGAGTTCCCAAGCTCACCAGTGAATTCCTTTTTTCTCAGAATGTACCCGACTGTTGATTTTGCTACTCCAAGCATGTCTGCTATCTCTCTGATGGATTTTTTCTTTTTTTTCAGCCTCAGGATGTTCTGCTTCACCTCAATTGAGAGTTCCTTTGACCGCATGTTGTCTGGTCACAGCAACAGCTTCCAAATCCAAAACCACATACCTGGAATCAACCCCAGACCTTTTAACTACTTAATTGATTACAGGTTAACGAGGGAGATGCCTTCTGAGTTAATTGCAGCCCTTAGAGTCCATTGTCCAATTACTTTTGGTCTCTTAAAAAAGAGGAAGCTATGCATTACAGAGCTATGATTCCTAAACCCTTTTTCCGATTTGGATGTGGAAACTCTCATATTGCAGCTGGGAGTGTGCACTTTCAGCCCATATTATATATATAATTGTATTTCTGAACATGTTTTTGTAAACAGCTAAAATAACAAAACTTGTGTCACTGTCCAAATATTTCTGGCCCTAACTGTATATATTCCAGAAAAGGCAAAAAAAAAAAAGAACATTTGTGCAAAACAATTAGTTATTTACAGAACTATCGATCTTTTCTTTTATTTACAAACTTGTCTTTTTGTACAAGACCAATTTTGTGCTCTTATGTTCTCCACATATTTGGCAATTCCTCAATTTAAATTGAACAATGTGTAAACAAACATTTCTCGTTTGTAAAAAAAATTGGACCTGATGCATCATTTCTGACTTCATATTTGGAATCAGGACCTTCAAATTGTATAGATTCAGTACAAATAGTTAGGTCAGCACAAAATGTAGACCAGTATATCGTATGTACCTAAAAATGGTAGCAGTTAGAGATGAGCGAGCACCAAAATGCTCGGGTGCTTGTTACTCGGGACGAAAATTTCGCGATGCTCGAGGGTTCGTTTCGAATAACGAACCCCATTGAAGTCAGTGGGCGACCCGAGCATTTTTGTATATCGCCGATGCTCGCTAAGGTTTCCATTTGTGAAAATCTGGGCAATTCAAGAAAGTGATGGGAACGACACAGCAACGGATAGGGCAGGCGAGGGGCTACATGTTGGGCTGCATCTCAAGTTCCCAGGTCCCACTATTAAGCCACAATAGCGGCAAGAGTGGGCCCCCCCCTCCCAACAATTTTTACTTCTAAAAAGCCCTCATTAGCAATGCATACCTTAGCTAAGCACCACACTACCTCCAACAAAGCACAATCACTGCCTGCATGACACTCCGCTGCCACTTCTCCTGGGTTACATGCTGCCCAACCCCCCTCCCCCGCACGACCCAGTGTCCACAGCACACACCAAAGTGTCCCTGCGCAGCCTTCAGCTGCCCTCATGCCACACCACCCTCATGTCTATTTATAAGTGCGTCTGCCATGAGGAGGAACCGCAGGCACACACTGCAGAGGGTTGGCACGGCTAGGCAGCGACCCTCTTTAAAAGGGGCGGGGCGATAGCCCACAATGCTGTACAGAAGCAATGAGAAATCTAATCCTGTGCCACCTCCATCAGGAGCTGCACACGTCGGCATAGCAATGGGGAACCTATGTGCCACACAATATTCATTCTGTCAAGGTGTCTGCATGCCCCAGTCAGACCGCGGTTATTTATAAATAGTCACAGGCAGGTACAACTCCGCAATGGGAATTCCGTGTGCACCCACAGCGTGGGTGGCTCCCTGGAACCCACCGGCGGTACATAAATATATCCCATTGCAGTGCCCAGCACAGCTGATGTAATGTCATGTTAAATGCAGGTGGGCTTCGGCCCACACTGCATGCCCCAGTCAGACTGGGGTTCTTTAGAAGTGGACACATGCAGTTACAACTCCGTGTGGACCGACAGCATGGGTGGCTCCCTGGAACCCACCGGCGGTACAAAAATATATCCCATTGCAGTGCCCTGGACAGCAGAGCTAACGTCTGATTAAATACAGGTGGGCTTCGGCCCAAACTGCATGCCCCAGTCAGGCTCGAGTTTTTTATAAGTATACACAGTCACGTACATCTCCCTAATGGGAAGTCCATGTGGACCGACAGCATGGGTGGGTCCCAGGAAGCCACCGGCGGTACATAAATATATCCCATTGCAGTGCCCAGCACAGCTGATGTAACGTCAGCTTTAATGCAGGTGGGCAAAAATTAATTAGATTACACTGTAGGCGAGGGCCCCAAAAAATTGGTGTACCAACAGTACTAATGTACCTCAGAAAAATTGCCCATGCCCAACCAAGAGGGCAGGTGAAACCCATTAATCGCTTTGGTTAATGTGGCTTAATTTGTAACTAGGCCTGGAGGCAGCCCAGTTAAAATAAGAATTGGTTCAGGTGAAAGTTTCAACGCTTTAATGAGCATTGAAACGTATAAAAATGGTTTACAAAAATTATATGACTGAGCCTTGTGGGCCTAAGAAAAATTGCCCGTTCGGTGTGATTACGTGAGGTTTCAGGAGGAGGAGGATGAATAGAATACACAGATTGATGAAGCTAAAAGGTCCCCGTTTTTGATGGTGATAGAGAACGATGCTTCCATCCGCAGGTGCAGCCTACGTATTGTTTAGGTATCGCTGCTGTCCGCTGGTGGAGAAGAGAAGTCTGGGGAAATCCAGACTTTGTTCATCTTGATGAGTGTAAGCCTGTCGGCACTGTCGGTTGACAGGCGGGTACGCTTATCCATGATGATTCCCCCAGCCGCACTAAACACCCTCTCTGACAAGACGCTAGCTGCAGGACAAGCAAGCACCTCCAGGGCATACAGCGTGAGTTCAGGCCATGTGTCCAGCTTCGACACCCAGTAGTTGTAGGGGGCAGAGGCGTCACGGAGGACGGTCGTGCGATTGGCTACGTACTCCCTCACCATCCTTTTACAGTGCTCCCGCCGACTCAGCCTTGACTGGGGAGCGGTGACACAGTCTTGCTGGGGAGCCAGAGAGCTGGCAAAGGCCTTGGAGAGTGTTCCCCTGCTGCGCTGTACATGCTGCCTGATCTCCGCGCCTCCCCTGCTACCTGGCCCTCGGAACTGCGCCTTCTGCCACTAGCGCTGTTGGATGGGAATGTTACCATCAGTTTGGTAACCTGTGGTATAGCATCACTCTCGAACCCCTTTCCTCTTCGGGTATGAGAGTGGAAAGGTTCTCCTTATACCGTGGGTCGAGCAGTGTGTACACCCAGTAATCTGTAGTGGCCAGAATGCGTGTAACGCGAGGGTCACGAGAAAGGCATCCTAACATGAAGTCAGCCATGTGTGCCAGGGTACCTGTACGCAACACATGGCTGTCCTCACTAGGAAGATCACTTTCAGGATCCTCCTCCTCCTCCGCCTCCTCAGGCCATACACGCTGAAAGGATGACAGGCAAGCAGCATGGGTACCCTCAGCGGTGGGCCAAGCTGTCTCTTCCCCCTCCTCCTCATGCTCTTCCCCCTCCTCCTCCTCCTCAACGCGCTGAGATATAGACATGAGGGTGCTCTGACTATCCAGTGACATACTGTCTTCACCAGCCTCCGTTTCCGAGTGCAAAGCATCTGCCTTTATGCTTTGCAGGGAACTTCTCAAGAGGCATAGCAGAGGAATGGTGACGCTAATGATTGCAGCATCCCCGCTCACCATCTGGGTAGACTCCTCAAAGTTTCCAAGGACCTGGCAGATGTCTGCCAACCAGGCCCACTCTTCTGTAAAGAATTGAGGAGGCTGACTCCCACTACGCCGCCCATGTTGGAGTTGGTATTCCACTATAGCTCTACGCTGCTCATAGAGTCTGGCCAACATGTGGAGCGTAGAGTTCCACCGTGTGGGCACGTCACACAGCAGTCAGTGCACTGGCAGATTAAACCGATGTTGCAGGGTGCGCAGGGTGGCAGCGTCCGTGTTGGACTTGCGGAAATGTGCGCTGAGCCGGCGCACCTTTCCGAGCAGGTCTGACAAGTGTGGGTAGCTTTTCAGAAAGTGCTGAACCACCAAATTCAAGACATGGGCCAGGCATGGCACGTGCGTGAGGCTGCCGAGCTGCAGAGCCGCCACCAGGTTACGGCCGTTGTCACACACGACCATGCCCGGTTGGAGGCTCAGCGGCGAAAGCCAGCAGTCGGTCTGCTCTGTCAGACCCTGCAGCAGTTCGTGGGCCGTGTGCCTCTTCTCTCCTAAGCTGAGTAGTTTCAGCACGGCCTGCTGACGCTTGCCCACCGCTGTGCTGCCACGCCGCGCGACACCGACTGCGGGCGACGTGCTGCTGCTGCTGACACATCTTGATTGCGAGACAGAGGTTGCGTTGGAGGAGGAGGAGGAGGAGGAGGAGGGTGGTTTAGTGGAGGAAGCATACACCGCCGCAGATACCAGCACCGAGCTGGGGCCCGCAATTCTGGGGGTGGGTAGGACGTGAGCGGTCCCAGGCTCTGACTCGGTCCCAGCCTCCACTAAATTCACCCAATGTGCCGTCAGGGAGATATAGTGGCCCTGCCCGCCTGTGCTTGTCCACGTGTCCGTTGTTAAGTGGACCTTGGCAGTAACTGCGTTGGTGAGGGCGCGTACAATGTTGCGGGAGACGTGGTCGTGCAGGGCTGGGACGGCACATCGGGAAAAGTACTGGCGACTGGGAACTGAGTAGCGCGGGGCCACCGCCGCCATCATGCTTTTGAAAGCCTCCGTTTCCACAAGCCTATACGGCAGCATCTCCAGGCTGATCAATTTGGCTATGTGCACGTTTAACGCTTGAGCGTGCGGGTGCGTGGCGGCGTACTTGCGCTTGCGCTCAAACACTTGCGCTAGACATTGGTGGATGGGGCCGAGGACAGCGGAGGTGAGGGTGTGGGTGCAGGCCAGGAGACGGTAGTGCCTGTGTCCTGAGAGGGGGGATGGATCTCAGTGGCAGGTTGGGGCACAGGGGGAGAGGCAGTGGTGCAAACCGGAGGCGGTGAACGGCCTTCCTCCCACCTTGTGGGGTGCTTGGCCATCATATGCCTGCGCATACTGGTGGTATTACGAGTAGAGCAGAAACAGAACGCTGTAATTAAATGTGCCGCTTATTGGCCTGTGGTTGGAGGCTGACTTCGCTTACGGAACGCACAGCAGAGCCAGGAAAGAATTTTGCGCAAGCCTGCTGTAACACTTAGCTGGCTGCGTATTAATTAGGACTACTACCCCCAGCAGAGACGCAGTACACTCAGGACGGTCACAGGCAGCCCAAATAGAATGTTTTTTCCCAAATTGTTTTGGAAAAGCCCACTGCCTATATACACAGTATATCTCTTTCACTGTCCCTGCCTCAGCACTACTGGCCCTGGACTATGTAAAATTACTGCAGACTGTTTCCCTCTGGACAGGATGACAGCGGTGATGTGATGGGCAACGCAGAGCCAGGAAAGAATTTTGCGCAAGCCTGCTGTAACACTTAGCTGGCTGTGTATTAATTAGGACTACTACCCCCAGCAGAGACGCAGTACACTCAGGACGGTCACAGGCAGCCCAAATAGAATGTTTTTTCCCAAATTGTTTTGGAAAAGCCCACTGCCTATATACACAGTATATCTCTTTCACTGTCCCTGCCTCAGCACTACTGGCCCTGGACTATGTAAAATTACTGCAGGCTGTTTCCCTCTGGACAGGATGACAGCGGTGATGTGACGGGCAACGCAGAGCCAGGAAAGAATTTAGCGCAAGCCTGCTGTAACACTTAGTTGGCTGCGTATTAATTAGGACTACTACCCCCAGCAGAGACGCAGTACACTCAGGACAGTCACAGGCAGCCCAAATAGAATGTTTTTTCCCAAATTTTTTTGGAAAAGCCCACTGCCTATATACACAGTATATCTCTTTCACTGTCCCTGCCTCAGCACTACTGGCCCTGGACTATGTAAAATTACTGCAGGCTGTTTCCCTCTGGACAGGATGACAGCGGTGATGTGACGGGCAACGCAGAGCCAGGAAAGAATTTAGCGCAAGCCTGCTGTAACACTTAGCTGGCTGCGTATTAATTAGGACTACTACCCCCAGCAGAGACGCAGTACACTCAGGACGGTCACAGGCAGCCCAAATAGAATGTTTTTTCCCAAATTTTTTTGGAAAAGCCCACTGCCTATATACACAGTATATCTCTTTCACTGTCCCTGCCTCAGCACTACTGGCCCTGGACTATGTAAAATTACTGCAGGCTGTTTCCCTCTGGACAGGATGACAGCGGTGATGTGACGGGCAACGCAGAGCCAGGAAAGAATTTTGCGCAAGCCTGCTGTAACACTTAGCTGGCTGCGTATTAATTAGGACTACTAGCCCCAGCAGAGACGCAGTACACTCAGGACGGTCACAGGCAGCCCAAATAGAATGTTTTTTCCCAAATTGTTTTGGAAAAGCCCACTGCCTATATACACAGTATATCTCTTTCACTGTCCCTGCCTCAGCACTACTGGCCCTGGACTATGTAAAATTACTGCAGACTGTTTCCCTCTGGACAGGATGACAGCGGTGATGTGATGGGCAACGCAGAGCCAGGAAAGAATTTTGCGCAAGCCTGCTGTAACACTTAGCTGGCTGTGTATTAATTAGGACTACTACCCCCAGCAGAGACGCAGTACACTCAGGACGGTCACAGGCAGCCCAAATAGAATGTTTTTTCCCAAATTGTTTTGGAAAAGCCCACTGCCTATATACACAGTATATCTCTTTCACTGTCCCTGCCTCAGCACTACTGGCCCTGGACTATGTAAAATTACTGCAGGCTGTTTCCCTCTGGACAGGATGACAGCGGTGATGTGACGGGCAACGCAGAGCCAGGAAAGAATTTAGCGCAAGCCTGCTGTAACACTTAGTTGGCTGCGTATTAATTAGGACTACTACCCCCAGCAGAGACGCAGTACACTCAGGACAGTCACAGGCAGCCCAAATAGAATGTTTTTTCCCAAATTTTTTTGGAAAAGCCCACTGCCTATATACACAGTATATCTCTTTCACTGTCCCTGCCTCAGCACTACTGGCCCTGGACTATGTAAAATTACTGCAGGCTGTTTCCCTCTGGACAGGATGACAGCGGTGATGTGACGGGCAACGCAGAGCCAGGAAAGAATTTAGCGCAAGCCTGCTGTAACACTTAGCTGGCTGCGTATTAATTAGGACTACTACCCCCAGCAGAGACGCAGTACACTCAGGACGGTCACAGGCAGCCCAAATAGAATGTTTTTTCCCAAATTTTTTTGGAAAAGCCCACTGCCTATATACACAGTATATCTCTTTCACTGTCCCTGCCTCAGCACTACTGGCCCTGGACTATGTAAAATTACTGCAGGCTGTTTCCCTCTGGACAGGATGACAGCGGTGATGTGACGGGCAACGCAGAGCCAGGAAAGAATTTTGCGCAAGCCTGCTGTAACACTTAGCTGGCTGCGTATTAATTAGGACTACTAGCCCCAGCAGAGACGCAGTACACTCAGGACGGTCACAGGCAGCCCAAATAGAATGTTTTTTCCCAAATTTTTTTGGAAAAGCCCACTGCCTATATAGACAGTATATCTCTTTCACTGTCCCTGCCTCACCACTACTGGCCCTGGACTATGTAAAATTACTGCAGGCTGTTTCCCTCTGGACAGGATGACAGCGGTGATGTGACGGGCAACGCAGAGCCAGGAAAGAATTTTGCGCAAGCCTGCTGTAACACTTAGTTGGCTGCGTATTAATTAGGACTACTACCCCCAGCAGAGACGCAGTACACTCAGGACAGTCACAGGCAGCCCAAATAGAATGTTTTTTCCCAAATTTTTTTGGAAAAGCCCACTGCCTATATACACAGTATATCTCTTTCACTGTCCCTGCCTCAGCACTACTGGCCCTGGACTATGTAAAATTACTGCAGGCTGTTTCCCTCTGGACAGGATGACAGCGGTGATGTGACGGGCAACGCAGAGCCAGGAAAGAATTTAGCGCAAGCCTGCTGTAACACTTAGCTGGCTGCGTATTAATTAGGACTACTACCCCCAGCAGAGACGCAGTACACTCAGGACGGTCACAGGCAGCCCAAATAGAATGTTTTTTCCCAAATTTTTTTGGAAAAGCCCACTGCCTATATACACAGTATATCTCTTTCACTGTCCCTGCCTCAGCACTACTGGCCCTGGACTATGTAAAATTACTGCAGGCTGTTTCCCTCTGGACAGGATGACAGCGGTGATGTGACGGGCAACGCAGAGCCAGGAAAGAATTTTGCGCAAGCCTGCTGTAACACTTAGCTGGCTGCGTATTAATTAGGACTACTAGCCCCAGCAGAGACGCAGTACACTCAGGACGGTCACAGGCAGCCCAAATAGAATGTTTTTTCCCACATTTTTTTGGAAAAGCCCACTGCCTATATAGACAGTATATCTCTTTCACTGTCCCTGCCTCAGCACTACTGGCCCTGGACTATGTAAAATTACTGCAGGCTGTTTCCCTCTGGACAGGATGACAGCGGTGATGTGACGGGCAACGCAGAGCCAGGAAAGAATTTTGCGCAAGCCTGCTGTAACACTTAGTTGGCTGCGTATTAATTAGGACTACTACCCCCAGCAGAGACGCAGTACACTCAGGACAGTCACAGGCAGCCCAAATAGAATGTTTTTTCCCAAATTTTTTTGGAAAAGCCCACTGCCTATATACACAGTATATCTCTTTCACTGTCCCTGCCTCAGCACTACTGGCCCTGGACTATGTAAAATTACTGCAGGCTGTTTCCCTCTGGACAGGATGACAGCGGTGATGTGACGGGCAACGCAGAGCCAGGAAAGAATTTAGCGCAAGCCTGCTGTAACACTTAGCTGGCTGCGTATTAATTAGGACTACTACCCCCAGCAGAGACGCAGTACACTCAGGACGGTCACAGGCAGCCCAAATAGAATGTTTTTTCCCAAATTTTTTTGGAAAAGCCCACTGCCTATATACACAGTATATCTCTTTCACTGTCCCTGCCTCAGCACTACTGGCCCTGGACTATGTAAAATTACTGCAGGCTGTTTCCCTCTGGACAGGATGACAGCGGTGATGTGACGGGCAACGCAGAGCCAGGAAAGAATTTTGCGCAAGCCTGCTGTAACACTTAGCTGGCTGCGTATTAATTAGGGCTACTGGCCCTGGGCTATGTAAAATTACTGCAGACTGAGGACGCAATGCTCTGCACGGCCGATATACAAAAAAAGTGCAACACTGCAAAAAGCAGCCTCAACAGTACTGCACACGGTCAGATGTGGCCCTAAGAAGGACCGTTGGGGTTCTTGAAGCCTAAAATAACTCCTAACACTCTCCCTATAGCAGCTGCACCATCAGCAGCACTTTCCCTGAGCTATGTCAGAATGCATCTGTGGCGAGCCGCGGGAGGGGCCGATTTATATACTCGGGTGACACCTGATCTCGCCAGCCACTCACTGCAGGGGGGTGGTATAGGGCTTAAACGTCGAAGGGGGAAGTTGTAATGCCTTCCCTGTCTTTCTATTGGCCAGACAAGCGCGCTAACGTCTCAGAGATGAAAGTGAAAGTAACTCGAACATCACGTGGTGCTCGCCTCTAGTAACGAGCATCTCGAACACGCTAATACTCGAACGAGTATCAAGCTCGGACGAGTACGTTCGCTCATCTCTAGTAGCAGTACACAGCCCCATTGATCGAAAAAAACAAAAAAAAGTTATGGGCTCAGAATATGGCAACAAAAAACTTTTTTTCTTTAAAAAAAATTTAAAACTTTTTTCAAGTAGTCTAATATAAGAAATGATCAAGGTATCAGTGTAACTATATTGGTCGGTATGGTGGTCGGGAAGGAGTTACAAAGAAGAATCTGTCATTAATATTTTCTGCAGAAACTGACAATTCAACAGCGGAATTTGCCTCTGCCTCTCACCTTCTCCTTTAAGGATATTTCCACGTGTAGCGTAAATGCTGCAGAATTTCTGCAACACATCTTATCCGCATGATATGAGAAAAATCCATGCAGTTTTATATCTGCAGCTTGTCAATTTATCCTACATATTTTCATCAACATATAAAATGAGGGGTGAAATCTGTGACGAATCCGCATCAAAATCTGCATGCGTCACCTTAGAATTGGCATCTCAGAAACTGCCAATTTACTGTTTGTCAAAGTAGATGAATTATTACCCACTGAGACTGGTTGTTACTCGGGGCTTATTTTACATACAGCTAAAAGCTCCAATGAGATACACAGACCTCACACAGACACATTGGAGTTGAATGCTTTTTTGTGAGAAAATATAGCATATTTATAGTCCTTCTTATCAATAGATTACCTACAGAGTTTGTGCAGAGAATGCGATAACTTGGAATTTGCCATACTAGCAATTCATATCTGCAAGATTTAATTAGAGTGGTCAAAAGTTTAGAAATAATAAGTTGTTAATTAGAAATTTCAAAGACAGGAATTTGCAGAACATCACCTGTGATTTCCAAAATAGCTTTGTGGACTTGCGTCATCATTTACATATATCTGTCAAAACATCAGATATGTTCTTTGTGGGCTTAAGGCCCGTTTTTAGATGGGATGAGTGTCGGGCAAATGATGCCCGACACTCATCCCCGCACATACTATCTCTAGTATCGCTGGCTTACAAGTGGGGAGGCTGCAGGAGATTTCTCTCCTCATGCTTCCCCGCCCCTCTCCATTTACATAACATAGCGGCCGTTCAGTACTGATGCAGTATGAACAATGGACGATGAGCTGATCGCTCAGTGTAAATAGCAGCCGTTCAATTATGAACGGCCGCTATGTTAAGGCAATTGAGAGGGGCGGGGGAGTGCAACGAGAGAAATCTCCTCCTGCCGCCCCGCTGTGAGCCAGCGATACTAGCTCCCATGCAGGTGCAGGCCAGCAGTCGGGTGGGGAGGCTGCAGGAGATTTCACTACTCACCCTCCACTGCCCCTCTCCATTGATTTAACATAGAGGCTGTTCGATATTGAACGGCTGCTATATACACTGAATGATCATTGTTCAGCTCATCGTCCATCATTTATGCTGCATAAATGATGGACGGTGAGCTGAATGAGGATCATTCAGTGTAAATTGCAGATGTTCAATACTGAACAGCCGCTATGTTAAGTCAATGGAGAGGGGTGGGGGAAAGCGAGGAGTGATATCTCCTCCAGCTGCCCCGCTGTGAGCCAGTGATACTAGTTCCCGTGCAGCAGCACGAGAGCGAGTATGTGTGGGAACGAGTGTCGGGCATCGTTTGCCGGACATTCGTCCCATCTAAATGGGCCTTAAGAGCTGCACTATCACCTGTATTCCCAGACATATATAATGTTTCTTTCACAGCTTTTGATGATAACAAAAGCAGCTAGTCTGTTATTTGCATTGCCTATGTCTGGAAGTGTTGCCAACATAAAATTTACCTTAGAGACAAAATATAGAGAATATGTGGGTCAACTAATCAGCTGAGAAACAAAAAGTCAACATTTGCTCGCAACATACGGAAACTCCGCCAGGAGCAAAGGTCACAAGAATTCTGCACTATTTAAAAATACAATCGTTTTCAAGAATACAGTATTGAAACGAATGGCACACAGTTACAGAATACAAGTATCAATAGAATTAGAAAGAAAACACATGTATAAAAATACATTATTTTAACATGTCATTTTGTGAACAGTTTTATTCAATAACAAAATGACAATGTATTGAGAATCTAAATTAAAGCTGACAAGCAATATTAGGACTTGTTCACATCAATACTTTGTTTTTCCACTGTTCGGCTTCATCTTATGAGCTGAACAATCTCAAAAACTGACGTGCCAGATCCAGCACATGTCAAACTTGAATAGCACTGAACAGAACCTATTGATGACAATAGATTCCTTCCAGCTATCGCTATGCAGTCTAGCACGCAGTGCTATTTCATCTGGGATTTTAATGGAAATCAGCAAAGGAGGTTTCGAACACTGGTGTGGATGAGCTCCTTCTGCAATTTCTTTATTTGCTTTTGCACAAAAAAACCCCAAAAAGCCTTGAGACATACTTATGAAGGCCTTTGCACCACTTTCCGGTATAAAATAAAAGTTGCAATTTTTGGTGCAAACGGGTATTTGTGCAAAATATTGCAGTTTTTTAGCTTTCTACATCGGCCCCACCACTTTTTCAAAAAGTGGATGAGGCTTATCAGAATGGATGTGGCTGTCCCAGTTGGGTATATTTATTTTTAATTCACACCAGAAACTGGTGTAAATTATGCCGGAAACACATCCCAGGTCGTACATTTCTGAGGAGGTATACAGAACTGCTGGGATGCGCTGAATACGTGAACAGGCGTGTGCCTCTACATGTATTAAGTGTATCGGGGGGGGGGGGGGGGGAATCATACTAAGCCCGATGTCACAAATGCAGAGCTTAGTAAATTTCCCCCTTTGTCTACAGTTCTAATTTCTGCTTTATAAATATATACTTGTTACATTTTGGGTGGAAAATTCTTTTACTAAAGCCTCATGCCCACAGCCGTATCGGACTCCGTCAGCGGAATATCACAGTGGAGTCCGACACGGAGCCTCCCACAGACTCCACCTATCCGGATCCGCCGCGCGAATCCTGTTTGTCTAGCCGACGTGCATGCGCAGTACAGCGCATGATGCGCCGGCATTGGGTAGTGACGCGTAATCACGTGATACTTCCACTGTGCTCATAGCAGAAGTATCGCGTGACTGACGGCTTCTATTAACTACATGGCAATTAGAACATGCCGCAATTTCTTTCATGCTGCGGAAATCCGCAGTAGAATTCCACAGTGTCAACATTGAAAGGCAGAAAGCTATTAGGTTCAATAGAACCTAATAGCTGCAGATAACGACTCGGATTTCCGAAATCCGTCTGTGGACATTAGCCCTAAATGAAAAGTCAATAGCAATGATGAACTTGTTTTCAGATGTACTGTATCATTCATTTGCAGAATATTAATTACATATATTGTTTTGCAGTTATTTAAACTAAACAACGCAGATCTCCAGAACTGGCTCAAGCAGCGTGGGATTTCAACCAAGACTAGAGACAAAAAAGAGCAGCTAGTAGCGAAGATCATACAGTTTATTCAGCAATCCTAAGTTTCCTTTAAGTTGTATTTTAGTCATAGTTTTCTACCATTGCATTCAGTATCTACTAAACAATTTTCACACACTGGGGCACATTTCCTATTGGGATTGCTTTTAGATCTTGTTGAAAAATTTTGGTGCATTTCTCGAACATAATTTTGCATTAACTTTAAGTTTTAGAATTGTTTTTATAGCAAAATAGACCAAAAAGAATAATCCACTACGCTTGTCTTTACAAGAGGGCATGTCTTAGAGGTAATTGACATGGCTTAATGCTAAACAGAGCTTGGCTTAAACACCACACCGATTTGTGACAATTTGGCACAGACTAATGAACCTTTTACACAGGACGATTATCGTTCAGATTCTCACACCCCCTTCCCCTGTGGAAATGTGAACCATAATTGTCCCCTGTAAATCCATCCAGCCACTGAGCGAGAGTTGTTCAGTCATTCAGTTTCTGCATGCAGTGACGTGCCGTTCAGTGTAAACAGCAGTTCTTCACTTTTGAACAACTGTCTGCTTAATATGAATGGAGGCGGGTGGGGGAAGAATGTACCCCAGCATGCTTTGCCTCCATGCCGGCAGCGATTCGAGCGCGTAATAGAGCAGGAGCGAGTATAGATGGTAAGAGTGTAGGGCATTGTTTGCCCGACAGCTCATTCCATGTAGATGGACCCTAAGCCAACCACTAAATGGTATAAAATTAGACAAATCTGTCAAAAATGCACCAAATTCATCATCCAGCATTAGGCTTTGTCATAGATTTGCTGCTTTATTACACCGCCTGGTCTAGGTTCACACTGTTTAACCAGAGAGGAATAGTAAATCTGCCTCATTGTTTCCTTCAGAACATCTGATATTGAAAATGCCTGTATCTTGTTGTAACATAAAGCTAACAGTACTTTTCCTTGTTTGTTCTCCTTTTCTGGTTCTAATTAAAGATAACACATTTTGCTCTAAGTCATTTTTATCCCTTTCTTAAACGATTAAATAAATTAAAATCCGAACATAACTATAATTGCAAAGAACATCAACAGATATAATGGGAATATGTTTGTAAATTGGCTCTCACAGACGGAAAAAAAAAACATTTCCAAACCTTTAATGAGCTTTGCAACATGCAAAATATCTAGATATTAAGTCAAACTAGACACCCATCTATAACTTGCATCTCATTAGCGCAGAATAGAGTTGTGGCTGGCTGCATGAGATGGCATGATCCAGGGTACTGGATTGCATTAAAGAGACTATCTGTGCATGGAGTCTTATTGGCAATACTTCATTGGAAAAGAGTCTGCAAATCGGCTCTCTCCCAGAAGGAAGAAAACTATCTTGTATCCCAAATGAAAATATAGTAATACAAATTGTCAGGGCCTATGGACAGTCACTATAGTTCCCGCTCATTCCTTTAAATGCTTCTACTTGCATATTATAAGGTCATAGAAGAATGTTTCATACCAAAAAGAGTATTTTAATAATTATTCCAAGATTATTAATATTCATAGATTTTTTTTTCTATTAAAGGGGTTGTCCCGAGGCAGCAAGTGGGTCTATACACTTCTGCATGGCCATAATAATGCACTTTGTAATGTACATTGTGCATTAATTATGAGCCATACAGAAGTTATAAAAAGTTTTATACTTACCTGCTCCGTTGCTAGCGTCCTCGTCTCCATGGAGCCGACTAATTTTTGGCCTCCGATGGCCAAATTAGCCGCGCTTGCGCAGTCCGGGTCTTCAGCAGTCTTCTATGGAGCCGCTCGTGCCAGAGAGCGGCTCCGTGTAGCTCCGCCCCGTCACGTGCCGATTCCAGCCAATCAGGAGGCTGGAATCGGCAGTGGACCGCACAGAAGAGCTGCGGTCCACGAAGGTAGAAGATCCCGGCGGCCATCTTCAGCAGGTGAGTATGAAGACGCCGGACCGCCGGGATTCAGGTAAGCGCTGTGCGGGTGGTTTTTTTAACCCCTGCATCGGGGTTGTCTCGCGCCGAACGGGGGGGGGGGTTAAAAAAAAAAAAAAACCCGTTTCGGCGCGGGACATCTCCTTTAAGTTTTATACCTGTTTTTGTATGCGGAACCCACACAATCAACAAATATATGTTACAGTACACTTTCTGTGAACGGTTTCACACAAAAAACATCATTTTAGGTAATTAAAGCGATTTGCACCTTTGCTAATTACCACATTGGCTATCACATAAGCACACGTTTGTTAAACGTACTGTACCTATTTAAAGGGTTTTTCCAAGTTATCAATATCTGATCACTGGTGGGGGCTCTCTGCTTAGAACCTCTGATGATCAGCTTGTTTGAAGATGCTGAAGCCTCATCACTGCATACCAGGCACAGCGCTATACATTTCGTAGTGATGGTGCCTCATATAGCAGCTCAACACCATTTATGTGACGAATGAGCGTGACGCCAGTGGCCTGAAAAGAGACTGTAGCTGTCAACCGAGTGTCACAGTCTCTTCAAACAGCTAATCGGCATGGGGTCCGAGCGTGGGACTCCCACAGATCTTAGTGTTAAAGCATCAATATTGGAGTCCCTAAAACTCTCTTTAACCTTTCCAATTCAGTGTTGGACCTTGTCTGACATTTAGCTATCCCTGCATAGGGACACGTGTTTCTATGCAGAAGAGAGCTCCGATGTTGGATTGGAAAGGCTTACGTGTCTTGTGTCTGTGACTCTGCTCTAAAGCAAATCTCTAGAGACACTGATTACGAGTCTGTACATAAAAAATAATAACTGATCATTTTGTTAATCAGAATATGTTACAGAAATAAGTAATTCCCTTTTAAGCCAATGTTTTCTACCTGCAGAAAGTAGTGTTATTGTCTAAAGTGTTTTTTAATTTTCACTGCATAGCATACACATCTCTATGTTAAGTGGGTGAATTTTGTAGCACTACAGTTCTAAAAGCATGACCACAAATGAACTGCTAGGAAATATCACTAGCTTTTACCTGAGGACATTTATTTATTAGGATCAGCCATAAGATTTAAACCACCTGTATAATATTGTGCAGGCTCCCGTCATGCCACTAAAACCGCTCTGATCATTGAAGGTACAGTAAGCACTTCATAGGACCTCCAAAGGTGTCCTGTTGCATCTGGCACAAAGACATTAGCCACAGATCCCTTAAGTCCTGTAGATTGTGGGGTGGGGCCTCCATGGATCAGACTCAGTTTTTCAGCATGTCCCACAGATGCCCAAATTGGACTGAGATCTGGAGAATTTAAAGATCAAGTCAATACTTGACTTTAAAAAAATAAGTAGTGTTAGTAGCACCATATATACCTTACTTTAGGATCAAGTATGCAAACATCACTATAATAGTCCAGATTCCAAAGGACAAGTCATGCCACAAAAATAATAGCGGTGACAGCATATGGGTGCAGAAATCTCAAGAAATGCAGCTTTATTCCATCACTAATAGCGACATTTCAACCCTTAAGGTCTTTCTCAAGCGTAACATAAAATGACCATATGGAGTGTGTATTAAGCATACATGAGCATAAGCCTATCAATGTAAAGCATCACCCTATTACCAAGAGACAGCAATCAGCTGATAGCTGTCATCTTACTAGTCACACTCCCCCCAGCCATTACGTCTGATCACCTGGCAGCCGCTGTGTAAATGTCAGTCAGTTGCAATATATCTATTTGATAAAGAAACTACAAAAAGGCTAAATACAGCCATGTTATAAAATTCTAGAGACCTTGGTAGATCACAGCACATAAATGTAGTATCATAATAACAGAAGAATATACTCTATTAACCCTTTCCAATCCAATTTGGTTTCCTAAAAGGCTTTCTCTTTTTCCTGTTATACAACGGTGCCATCTGCTGGCTAAAGCTAGTGTGTGTGCACCAGAGATGCTCCGACAGCAGAGTGGCTGGGAATAGATGGTAAGAATACCCTATCTGACGTCTTCTAACATTGGAGCTGTACAAGCTTTAATCATAATGTAGGCAGACGTCAGACAGTGGATTGGAAATGGTTAATAGCTTCAAATGCATATTGGGTTTTAAATGAGCTCCTAATCTTATTGCTCATACAGGGAAAGGTTTCTAACGGTACCCCACACCCACTGCAGCTCCAACCAAGGAGCGGAACAGCTTCAGGGAAACCGGCACAGAAATGCAGAGAATCAGTCATCCTGACACTCGGCAAGCCATGCTGAACCCTCAACCCCAGCACAGAACCCGCAAATATAGGACAACATACAGAAATATATCCTTTATTATAAACACAAAGTATGGATAAATGCACTGTAGACCACCCATGGCGCTGCATAAAAACACAAAAATTATGTAAAACACACATCATCCATCAATTAGACATCACCAATATTCCACATTCTTTAGCACCAATTTCCACAGACATGTTCTCAGGATCTGAAACAAAAACAATAAGTGGAAAGATATATCACAAAAAATGAAAACCAATGTCCCTAACATACAGGAGAAGGAGATCAAGGACAAACTCTGCCCAAATCAGATAAATGTATAACATTTGTATTCCCAATGCAGACTGTTTATCACCAGTGTATACTACGTTGTCAGTGTGGTGGGGGTGCTGCCTGGAGCAACAGAGGTGAGTTCATTTATATTGTCCTTGTCAGGTCTCAGGTCTGAATATAGCTGTCTGGGGTATTTATTAATTTTAGGTCTGATCTGGGGTTTGGGATGTGTTATGGGTCTGGTCTGGGGTCTAAATATAGGGTCTGGGGTCTTTATTAATTTTAGATCTAATATGGGGGTCTAGTTTGGAGTCTGATTCTTGGGTCTGTCTTAATTCTGTGTTTTACTTGGGGTCTGTATTAATTTTAGGATGTGTCTGGGGCATGTGTTAATTTTGGTATCTGAACTGGGATTCATGTTAATTTTGGGGTTTAGATAGATGCCTCCCCTCTACCATCTCACATTTTCTAAACATTAAAAGTTGGCATTCGGGTCTGGCATATTGTAGGTATACCCCTGTTTTTATCTATATCCACATACTGTGGCACTTTTATTTTGCCAGGATAGTATTTGCATTATAGGTAAAGTAATAATGACATTCACTGAAAAAGCCAAAAAAATGCAATACCTGATAGGCCGCAGAGTAGGCACAGTTGCCACAGGCACAATCGCCATAGGACAGGCACAATTGCCGTAACCCTATTAGAATGCAGTCTGCCAGACTATGATATGGAGGAGCAAATTGTTCAATGGAGACTATTGTGCAGTCACCCGCTCAACCCAACCCAGATTGGGGACGAGCGACTGCAAACAAACATATCCTGCATATGTGAACAATACCAAAGAAGTCAGCCAAAGATGGGTGTGCCCCACCATACAGGATAGCAACTCTCAGTGACATAGTAGAGGGTTGCCTTGTATCTCCAAAGTGGGCCACAGTGGCTGACATCCTGGGCTCCCCCAAAATTTCCAGCAAACTGCATACAAAAAATACTGATACATACTAATAAATGCGGGTGTTAGTTCTGCATTTTGGCCAAAATGCATAGGCTGATGGGCCACAGCAAGGCCACCACGCATCTGTCAGAACCTACACTATCTCACTATTAACTATATTAAAATCACAGAGGTGAGAGAAAAAAACAACCAAACAAAGACATTCACTGAAAAAGCCAAAAAATGCAATAGTCTAGTTTAATCAAGTATTGCATTTTTTGGCTTTTTCAGTGAATGTCTTATTGGTAAAGTAATAAGGGCCAATGGGGCAGCATCAAGTATTTATTTGCCATTTTGGTGACAGTAGCATGTTAAAGTGGATAACAGGATGTGGAATTTGTTTTGTGATAGAGGGTTGGTATAGGCTGTAGAACCAATGAGGCAAAGTCGGAAGTGTAAGGGGAATGCCTTGAACTCCAATACAGAATTTGTAACAGCCCCCACCTACCATGTACCTTTTATAACTGTGGTATACTCTTATGTGGCAGAGGGGCCTTTGGACCTCCACAGACTCCTGGCACCTAGTGCAAATGCTGTCTCTGCACCCCTATAGCTACACCCTTGGCTAAAGATGACTCAATATCAAACTCTGCAGTCTTCAGGAGAGTTTGTCATGATGGTCTGGGCCGCATGTAGAAAAAGAAGAAGGAGGATGTCTACAATTAGAGAACAATATTACCTGTATTCACTGAATTAAATACTTATTTCTGCTGCCTGTGACAGCTTCTGACTTTACAAATGTGTTTAAATCTCTTATTTTCAAGTGCTGTAAGTAGTGTGGAATTGATTCGGAGGGGAGCAGCACAATTTTCCAATTCTGCTCTAAAATACTTCTAAAATGTCTTAGCCCTGAGCATAACACAGATGTCAGGACCTAAGATCTTCCAGCAGAATACTGTCTCCACTGGATTGCGTTCTTTACATAGTCAATTCTAGCGCCATCCCTTCCCCAGATAAGTGACGCACATGTACTTGGCCATCCACATGATGTAAAATAAAAACTAATTCATCAGACCAGGCCACCTTCTTCCATTGCCCCATGGTCCAGTTCTGATCCTTGTAAGCCAATTGAAAGATGCTTTCAGCAGTGAACAATTTGTGTCAAATTTCACTGTGTGAACATACCTGAAATGTTGCCTGGAAAATGCCCCAATAAAAGGTAGACTTTTAAATCCACAGGGAGCCACATGTGGGATATTTTTAAAAACTGCAGATTTAGGCTAATAAATATTGAGATTAGTTTCTCTGATAACCTCAGCTCTGGTACGGAAAAGCTGCATTAAAATTGAAAATCTGCAAAAAAAGAAACACCTATAGGGTTAAAAATACTTTCTAAATGTGGTTTCTAATATTTAGAGGGGTATAGTTTTCATAATAAGTTGATTTATAGGAGGTTTCTAATACACATGCCCATAAATCCCACTTCAAAACTGAACTGATCCCCGAAAAAAATTGAGTCTGGAAATGTTCTTTCAAATTTGTAAAATTGCTGCTTCTTTATAAGTCTTGTCCGTAAAAAGTCAAAAGGAAAGTTAAAAAATGATGCCGGGACTTCCGCCCAAGACACAGAGGGAGCAGGACGTGTCCTACAGAGCTCCTGCAGACACAGCTTCCCAGAGCCACCGGGACCCTCTGGTGTCCCACAAAAGCAGCTGCCGGGGACGAACACCTCCCCTGCTTGCGAGGCAGAAGCCCCCCACATCTCAAAGACACCCGGGAAATCCCCGGGAGACCCCGCAACGCGACATAAGGAACCGCCAAACAGGACACGGGCGGGAGGAGAAAGAAGACGCGGGGACGCGGCGCACCGAGGGCTTACCTGCGGAGGGACTGGCCGGATCGCCGACCGCCGCCTGAGACGCGCCGAGGACCCCCCGAAGTGCCGCGGCCTGGGAGACACCCGAGACCGCGGCCTAGACTTCCGGTCGCGAAGGCCGAGAAATCCCCCGGTCAGAGGAGATCGAGAGAAGCCCCAGGGGGAGCCCGGAAGACCCGCTGGGAACCACAAGCCTACGGGGAGAGGGCGGAGAAGCGGAGGCCAAACGGAGGCAGAAGCCGCGATCCGGCCCCCCGGCCGAGACAGCCGGCACACAGAGCGGCGTGAGGGGAGGAACCCCCTAAGGTATCCGGACAACCCGGGGGGCCTCTCCGGAGCGCTGCGGTCACCCGCGGAGCGGCCGGAGCGCCGCGGCCTAGCAGCACCAGAAGCCGCGGCCTAAATTCCTGGCTGCGACACCCGCGATAGGCCCCGCCCACTACGGAGGCCGCAGGAGCGGCGCTTAGGAGACCGGCCTCTCTGATTAAAGCGCGCCGCGGCCCGGCGGCGCCCGAATCATCGGCCCCGACGGGGAGGGGGCTATCGGTGGGCCGCGACCCGAAGAGACCCAGGGGCTGCGGCACGGGACCCTGAAGGTGGCATCAGCGAACCAGTGAGTAAGGGGAAAGATACAGAACCCCCCCACAGAAGACTGAGTAGCCCCCACCCACACATCACCCTAGAAACAGGCCACAGGGAAAACAGTAAGGGGAAAACAAAAGCCATATAAAAGCCCCCGCACGAACAGTAAACAAACCCCACCCGGCCGTGGCCCTAGGCAGTGTCCCAACAAAACAACAAAGACATAAACAAGGCCTGAGGGGAGGGGGAGAAAAAGCAAGGAGGAACACAGAAGGGTAACACACCTAAAGAAAAGGAGAGGACTCCAAGAGGGGGGGGGGAGGCAGAAAAGGGGAAGAAAACGAACTGGAGGAGAAAAACACCTGCAAAACAGAGACCCCCCAACCCTGCGGAACAGAGTGGAGGCGAGAAAGGAGACAGAAGTAAACATAACAAGAACAAAACCCACCAGAAAAACCCAATAGAACCACCCAAACAAAAATGCAAGAATAATAACTAAACGAGAAGCCGCATCCGCACCGAAAAAACCAGCAACAAAACAATAACGAACTTGGATACAGGGAAAAAGCAGCTCTCTGTACACTAAGTCTGCATACCCACCAGAACCGAAAACTGAAATATGGACAAATATCTAAACGAACGTAGTTCAAATACTTCAACGCGAGCAACACGCCAGATAGATATAGACAAAACAAACTCAGGGGGAAAGCAGAAAAACAGACCGACCAAAAATACAAAAGAAAAAGAGAGCAAGAATACTCAACAACCCATACCCTCCCCAAGAAACGCCTCACCCCGAGCCACAACAACATCGGACCAAAACCCTGAAACTCCGCCTCCACAAACCACTGCGTCACCGATGGATAACAGTGCAGAAATGACACAGGCCACAATGGTGGCGCAAGAGGTCTCAAAAATATTACTACCATTATTTGACAACAGATTAGAGACATTGCACAAATCTATAAACTCAGCTCTATCGCAAATTACAGACAACACCCAAAGACTGACAGAGCTAGAAGCAAAGTCCCAAAACACAGACCAATCCATAGCCACCTTAGAAGCCTCATTACAAAGAAGCCGATTAGAAACCGAAGCACTCCGGGAAAAAATAGACGACCTAGAGAACAGACATCGACGCAATAATCTACGCTTTGTGGGAATCCCGGAATCGGTAACCAACGCCCAACTCTCAACATATCTAACCACTGACCTGCCACAAGCCCTTCAACTCAACATGCCAAATGACCCCTTAATAATTGAAAGGGCCCACAGAATTGGCCCACCAGGAGACGGACGCAACAACCGAACCCGACCACGACCAGTAATAGACAAATACATGCACTGGACAACGAAAGAGGAGGTCATACAGGCCTACAGACGACGAAAAGAACTGATAATTCAAGGAATGAAAATCCTCATATTTCAGGACTTCTCAGCTGCAGTCTCTCAAAAACGCAAATTATTCACTCCAATTTGTCAAGCCCTACACGAACAAAACACACGTTTCCAACTGCTGTATCCCGCAAAACTTCGGGTTCAAGAAGGCAATAGAACTTTGATATTTAACAATCCGGAAGACGCAAGGAGACACCTACAACTGGAAGAAGAAGACGGAAGAGGATGAGACAGAAAGAAAAAGGGAACTGGGACCCTGATCCCCCAACACGACCCTGATCCAAATAATGCGGATGTGGCAGCACTAATGCAAAAGAAAAGACTGCATACATGTTTTATGTTTATATAAGTTTTTCTATGTTTTTCACTATGACCCATTTGAATTCTAGGAGGGAACCCAACAGGGAGATCGAAGGGCCCCGCCGACACGGCACGACCACTATTCAGTTGCACCCGCGGCTCGCTGGGACCGGGGGATGCGACGACAGAAAGGCACTCACAACGGTAAATATGACCAAAACACATACATTTACATGCCTATAGACGCAGAGACTACAGATTACCACACACCCAAAACACTACAAATTCTATCTTGGAATGTAGATGGTCTTAACACACCTATTAAGCGAAAAAAAGTACTAACACACTTGAAGAGACACAAACCAGACATTGTATTCCTGCAGGAAACACATTGGAAAAAAGAGGGAAAGGGGGAGCTGAGAGCACCGTGGATAGAAACATGCTACACAGCCTCACATACGTCAGCGTCACGAGGAGTAGCCATCCTAATAAGGAAAAACATACCACACACGATGAGACAAACCATAGCAGATCCACAAGGGAGATTCCTGGTGCTGAGGGTCAGCATAGACTCACAAACATATTGCCTGGTGAATATATACGCCCCCAACACAGACCAACCAAAATTCTATGCAACATTAACTGAACAGCTACAACCTTACCTAAACGACCACATAATCCTGGGGGGAGACTTTAATGGCATACAAGACGACTCACTAGACAGAACAGGACCTTCCACCCAACCAACCCCAACCACACAAGCGCTAATCACACTAATAGACCAACTTCACGTGTGCGACCCGTGGCGACTTTCAAACCCAACCAGCAGAGAATATACATGCTGCTCCAACGCCCATCACTCGTTTTCTCGGATAGACTTTTTCCTAATATTGAACAAAATATTTGATTGCCACCAGCAATCTATAATCCATCCGATATCTCTAAGCGACCACGCACCGATCGCAACAACATTACAACTGGTCCCCTCTCGGAGGCTGTCACGGCTGTGGCGCTTCCCCTCCTACCTACGGGAATCGGAAGAGTTTAGAGAATACATAAAACTACACTGGAATAACTACGCAGACGACAACAGCGAACACATAGACAACATAGCACTCTTCTGGCAGGCCTCGAAGGCAGTGATGAGAGGTCACATCATAAGCTACGTGTCCCACAAAAGGAAAAAATTCCAAACAGAATTCGAGGCCTTACACAGCTCTCTCTTGACAACACAAAAAGAACACATAGACGCTCAAGATGATAACTCATATCAAATATTCCTCACAGCAAAACACCTGCTAAATGAATTCGTACACACACATGCACATTGGCAAACACAACTAACAAAAAATAAATTTTATAGGTGGGGCAACAAGACGGGGCGACTGTTAGCAAATCTAACCAAACAAAGACAGCCACATAAACCAATATTAACCCTAAGGCGCGCCAACGATAATACCCTGATGACAAAACAGGAAGAGATAACCCAAACACTATACGAATATTTTGAAAACCTATACCGGGCAGAACCAGCAAACATACAGGACATCCACAATTTTTTAGAAACTATGAGCTTGCCGAGACTCACAGAGGAACAAAAAACAGTACTGAATGCAGACATACGAGAGGAGGAGGTTCGGGACGTAATTGCAGCGGCAGCAGGGGGAAAGACGCCGGGACCGGATGGTCTCACAACAGAATATTATAAAATGCTAACAACAGACATAGTACCAGTGCTGACCCAGCTATACAATGCAATATACATGGAAGATACCCAAATAGAGGACTTTGGCACTTCCAGAACAATTCTACTCCCCAAACAAAATAAAGACCCGACTGACCCGCGATCATACAGACCGATCGCACTACTAAACTGCGACTATAAATTCTTATCCAAAATACTAGCAGACAGACTTCAAACCATCCTACCGTCCATACTAGATACATCGCAAAAAGGCTTCACGCAAGGACGTAGTGCCCTAAAAAACATCAGGGCCGCCATAGCGGCAACTGTGGCAGCACAAAACCCTGAAAACCCCATAACAATGCTCCTCAGCCTAGACGCTGAGAAAGCTTTTGACAAAATGGCCTGGCCATTCCTAAACGTACTGCTGAAAAAAAGAGGGTTTGGACAGACCTTTGCAAACTATATTAACACAACACAAACAAACGCCTCCACAATCCTCACAGTCAATGGCCACAATACCCCCCACATCGACCTTTTTAGAGGAGCTCGACAGGGCTGCCCCCTTTCACCATTACTGTTTAACATATCAATTGACCCGCTACTCAGATTTCTAACACACACCACGCTTTATACAGGGGCGTGCTACGGAGAAACGAGGATAAAGGTAGAAGCATTCGCTGACGACCTCTTACTCATAGTCAACAACCCCAGGGAAACACTATCACCCCTATTACGGGAAATAGAAAGAATAGGCAAATTCTCAGGTTACACCCTGAACCTGGACAAAACAGAAGCACTGCTACTTAGAGGACCAGCGAAACCCACATGGGCAAACCAACACCCATTCAAATGGGAAAAACACTCCATACAATATTTGGGGATCCAACTCACAAAAAACCCTTCTGCACTCTACAACACAAATATTGAACCATATGTCAAAAAACTAGAAACGACCCTAAATGTATGGAAGAACTTTACGGTCTCCTTTCTGGGGAGAATCAACCTCTTAAAAATGGTAGAATTCCCACGATTACTATATATCCTGCATTCACTCCCCATATTTCTAAAATTGAAAGACATAAAGAAGATCAACTACCTATATAGAAAATTTATCTGGGGAGGGGGAAGACCACGCATTGCCCTTAAAACCCTACATAAACATAAGGACAACGGCGGCACCAACCTACCAAACATAAGGGACTATAACCTAGCAGCACAAGCGAGATTTATCCATGACTGGATCTATTCCAAGTCGCACTTTACAAACACGCCACTAGAACAAATAATGGCCAAGCCAACACAACTACAAAATATACTCCACCAACCATACTCAGAACTGCCAAAGCAAATCAGACATAACCCCCTGATATTAGCAGCGTGGAAAACATGGAACAAACTACGTAGAGACAGTCAAACGTCACCACACATATCCCCACACTTGACATTCATAAACAACCCCAATTTTCAGGACGGAAAACCCCACAACATCTTTTTTGAATGGAAGGCGCACGGGTTGGACTCAATAGATAAATTACTGCACAAAAAGGAAAGAAGAATCCTAACTCACGCAGAAACAAAACAAAAATACCCCGAAATCTCTATTCCACTGTTCTCATACCTACAGGCCAGACACTATATCACAGGCCTTACACCGCAGTTCCAGGAACATGACTGGACACAGGCAGGAAACACTTGGATCTCCAAGAAAACGGGAGCACAGGGAATGATATCAAAAATATACAGAGCAATAAGGAACATGAGGGAAGAAGAGGACATTGATCCAGGGGTTGGGAAATGGTCTCTGGACAACTCAGACCTCACACCTACATTAATTAAGGAATCCTTAGTATCAGCCCACAAATGCCTGCCATCAGCTAGGTTTCTGGAGATGAGACTACAGATAGTCCATAGATCATACCTCACCCCAATTAAGGGATTTTACATGGGAATTTACGACACCCCAAACTGTTTCAAATGCCAGGAACCAAACACTAATCTATACCACAGCCTGTGGACATGCCCACTGATAAAAAACTTCTGGTCCCGAATACGCGAATACACCACAACACACCTGACAAACTTCTGCCCACAAGAACCAGCGTGGGCAATATTTGGATATCTAGACCCCAAGACATATCATTGTGCAAGGGGAGTAAGAAAGTTACTACATTTTATAGCAGCAGCAGGCCTAAAAGCCATCCTGCAGACCTGGGTGCAACCAACAGGCCCCCCATTCAGACTGTTCCTGGAAAAACTCGCATTCTTATTTCAAATGGACTGGGCGGAAACTTCATTATTTAAGGAGAAAATGGTACAAACTTTCTTCGAAACATGGGGAAGTTTCATCCAATTGATGCCACAGAGAGTAAAAGAAAAACTAAAAAATTGCTTTCACCACACCTATTGGTTCCAGGAGCAGGCGGCAGTGGGGGACACACCAATATAGGGTGAATCACTGGTCGTGCCGTGGCCGCGCGGGGTCTCCATACCTTTCGAAGATCTCCAGCACGAAGTTCAAAAGACTAAGTGTATAAATACCAATTGGGTCAAAAGTTTGGTTTAATGCAAATGTTCTCTCCCCTCCCCCCCCCCCCCCCCCCGTCCCTTCTTGCCAGACCGACCCCCTCCCTCCTCTCCCACCCCCCACCCCTTTTTTTTTTTTTTGTTTTGTTTTGTTTTGTTTTTGTGAGTGTCTTTCCCTCCCTTCCTTTCGTTTCGACTCCCTGACCCCTCATACCCCTCCCCAACTTTCCCAGTTATATAAAAAAGTTATGTAAAAGTGAATTAGGATGACATTTTTATTTGTGAAGTCAAAACAGCAAATGCATCTGAAATGTCAAAGTTTGTCCTGATTCAATAAAAACAAGTTTAAAAAAAAAAAAAAAATGATGCCGACATAATGTGGACCTATGGTAAATGTTATTTATTAACTATTATGTGTGCTATGACTGTATTACAAACAGAAAATGTCAAATTTTGAAAAAACAACAGCCCAGGCCCCCCTCTGGCCTATCTCTTGTTTGCAAGTTGAGGGGCTCCTCCCCGACTCACTGGGCCCTGGAATCTGATTGGGTTTGCTGGGTGCTGACACTGGGTTTGCCTCCAACAGATGCCATTGTATTTAGGCATATAGTGGTATCTATCATCTATAGGATCCTATATTGAAAAAAAAATGTATATCATATTGATATGTTTTTAACTGGATACAAGAGATGAGTGAGCACTAAAATGCTTGTTACTTTAGTGGAACTTTTTGTAATGCTCGAGAGCTTGTTTCGAGTAACAAACCCCAATAAAGTCAATGGGAGACTTGAGCATTTTTCAAGGTGACCCATGCTCTGCATAGGGGAGAGTGTGTGATTCACCTGAAAACATCAAAAAGTGATGGAAACACCACAGAAATAGATAGGGAACAGCAGGGGCAGCATGCTTGGATGCATCTGAGGCTCCCAGGTCGCATTATTAAGCCAAAATGTGGGCAAGAGCCTGGTGGTCACCCCCCCTAACAGTTTAGTTGGTCCAGACAATAATCGGCAAGGCACACGCGCTGGCACATCTTAGCTAAGCACCACACTAGGTGCAACGAAGGCCAATCACCGCCTGCGGCTGACACCACTGCCTCTTCTCCTGTGTTACATGCTGGCATTGCTGTCCAATTCCCCTCAGGACGCAGGCATGAGCCTGCGTCCACAGGGTCCTGAAATTTTTCCCAGCGCAGTGTCCAGCTGTCCCAACCCAGACGGGGTAAGGCACACACCTTCGCCTACTCAGTAGTCCACAGCGTACTAACATTTTTCCCAGCGCGGCATCCAGCTGTCCCCATCCCAGACAGGGTGAGGCACACCCCTTCCCCTACTCAGTAGTCCACAGCATACTGAAATTTTTTCCAGCTCAGCGTCCAGCTGTCCTCATCCGACACGAGTAGGGCACATCCCTTCGCCTACTCAGTAGTCCACAGCATACTGAAATTTTTCCCAGTGCAGCATCCAGCTGTCCCCATCCCAGATGGAGTATGGTGCACCCCTTCGCCTACTCAAGAAGCCACAGCGTACTGAAATTTTTCCCAGCGCAGCATCCAGCTGTCCCCATCCCAGATGGAGTAAGGCGCACCCCTTCGCCTACTCAAGAAGCCACAGCATACTGAAATTTTTCCCAGCGCAGCATTCAGCGGGTTCATGCCACATGGTTGCTTGATAGCCACACCACCCTCATGTCTATTTATAAGTGCGTATTGGATGAGGAGAAACAGGAGACACACACTGTAGAGGGTTGGCAGGGCCTGGCAGCGACCCTCTTTGAAATTGTGGGCGATAGCCCACAATGCTGATGAGAATTGATGATAAATTAACATATGATCATAATTCCAATCCCATGGCACCTCCGTCACAAAATGTCATGAGCCACAAACGTGGGCAAAAAGGGGACTCAGATGCCAGTACTTCTACACATCTCCACAATTCAACAACTCATTTTAAAACAAAAGAATTTTTTACCCAGAGTGCAGGTAAACCCCTGAAAGATTTGTTTACCAAGAGTATAGATGAACCCTTGAAAGATTTGTTTATTAAGAGTATAGGTGAACCCCTAAAAGGATTTGTTTACCAAGAGTATAGGTGCACCCTTGAAAGATTTGTTTATTAAGAGTGTAGTTGAATCCCTGAAAGATTTCTTTACAAGGAGTGCAGGTGAAACCCTGAAAGATTTGTTTACCAGGAGTGCAGGTAAAAGGCTGAAAGATTTTTAGAGTGACAGCTCGTACTTGCTTAATGGGATTCAGGTGGTGGACCACCGACAGGCAAGCTACTGCCTGTCCCAGCCCCTGCCTCTCCCCGAGGGGCTTGTTAACCAGTGCCCCAGGGAAAGACAGCATGAACTGTAAATAAATTAGTGGCCAAAGATGGACACCGCACTGGGATACGTTTCCGTACGCCATGTGACCCTTTTAAAATTGTGCTTTATAGCTGACAAATCGCAGAAAAATTAATGTATGATTGTAAATGCCACCCATGCCTCCTCCGTCGCAGCATTTCATTAGCCACAAACGCCAGCATAGGGGGGACTCAGAGGCCAGTACTTCAACATTTTTAATGGAAAAAACAACCCATTTTAAAAAGAAGAAATTTTTGTTACCAAGATTGCAGGTGAGAACCTGCAACATTTTTTGAGTGAGAGTGCAGGGTATTTGTTTACCAAGAATATAGGCGAACCCCTGAAACATTTGTTTACCAAGAGTATAGGCGAACCCCTGAAAAATTTGTGCACCAAGAGTATAGGTGTAGCCCTGAAAGATTTGTTTACCCAGAGTGCAAATGAACCCCTGAAATATTTTTTTTAACATGGAGCTCATATTTGCTTCATGGGATCCAGGTGGCAGTCCACTGACAGGCAAGCCACCCCCTGTCCCAGCCCCTGCCTCTCCCCGAGGGGCTTTTTAACCAGTGGCCCAGGGAAAGACAGCATGTACTATGAAGAAATTAGAGTGGCCAAACCAGGACAATTCATTCTGTCTCGATGTCAGATAGCTGGACACTGCGCCGGGATACACTTGTGGACTATGTGGGCATATGAAGCTGGAACCAGCATGTTTGCTGAACTCTAGTGGTGAACCTCTTCAAAATTGGGGGCAAGAACCTGGAGACGCGTGGGCACATTGCACAACAGTCTGTGACCTGGCAGCTGGAAGCGCTGTTGCAGTGTCCTGAGGGTGGCAGCATCTGTGGTGGACTTTCTGAAATGGGCGCACACGCGATGCACCTAGCTGAGCAACTCAGACAAATTGCAGTCGTTTTTAAGAAAGCGCTGAACCACCAGATTGAACACGTGGGCTAGGCATGGCACGTGTGCTAGTCTGCCAAGCTGCAGAGCCGCCACCAGGTTACACCTATTGTCACACACGACCATGCCTGGTTGGAGGTTCAGCAGCGAAAGCCACAGATCTGTCTGCTCTGGCAAACCCTGTAACAGCTCTTGGGTGGTGTGCCTCTTGTAACCTAAGCTCAGGAGTGTCAGCATGGCCCGTTGACACTTTCCCACGGCAGTGCTGCGGTGCCTCGAGATACCGACTGAAGGTGACGTGCTCACACATGGTAATTGAAAGATGGAGGAGGAGGGGGGTAGGTTGGAGGATGTGGCATAATAAGCCAGAGAAACCATGACCGAGGTAGGACCCGCAATCCTCAGTGTGGGTAGCACGTGAGCAGATCAAGTGTCAGACTCGGTCCCAGCCTCCACCAAGTTAACCCAATATGCCACCAAGGATATGTAGTGTCCCTGCCCGCCAGCACTTGTCCACGTGTCGGTGATTAAGTGGACCTTCCCAGTAACTGCATGGGTGAGGGCATGGTTGATATTTCGTGACACGCGCTGGTATAGGGCGGGGACGGCACAGCGGGAAAAATAGTGGCGACTGGGGACCAAGTAGCAAGGGATGGCCGCCGCCATGAGGTTGCGGAAAGCCTTAGTTTCTACCAGCCTATATGGCAGCATCTCCAGGCTCAGTAGTTTGGAGATATGCACGTTTAGCGATTGTGCATGCGGGTGGGCGGCTGCATATTTGCGCTTGCGCACTAATGTTTGTGTTATGGAGAGCTGAACGCTGCGCTGGGACACATTGGTGGAGGACTGTGCAAGTGAAGGGGTGGGTGCAGAGAGGGGGATTGCATCTTAGTGCCAGCATGTGACACAGGGGAAGAGGCAGGGGTGTGACCCACAGGCAGCAAATGTCCTTTGTTCCACCTCGTCGGGTGCTTAGCTATCATATGCCTGTGCATGCTGGTGGTGGTCAGGCTGGTAGTGGTGGCTCCCCTGCTGATCTTGGTGCGGTACAGGTTGCACACCACTGTTCATCAGTCGTCCGTGCTCTCATTGAAAAACCTCTAGACCTTCAAACACCTAGCCCTCTGCACGGGAGCTTGCTGCATGGAGGTGCTGTGGGAAACAGTTGGGGGATTACTTGCTCTGGCCCTGCTTCTCCCTCTGCCCACCCCACTGCCTTTTCCAACCTGTTCTGGTGCTGCACTTGCCTCCCCTTCTGAAGCGCTGTCTTCAGTAGGCTTACCAAACCAGGTTGGGTCAGTCACCTCATCATCCACCAGCTGTTCCTCTGAATCCTCAGTCTGCTCCTCCCTCAGACTTACTGCCCTAATAACAACCTCACTGACAGGCAACTGTATCTCATCATCGTCATCATCAACAAATACCTCTTGAGACACTACTTGGAAGTCCCCACCCTCATCACCCTGAGACTATGAAAGGTCCAAATTTTGGGCATCGGTCATGACAAACTCCTCAGCTGGATCATGAACCGTTGTTTGTGACTCAGGGAAGGGACCTGAGAACACTTCCTGTGAGTATGCCTGTTCTGAATCTCTCCTTTTTCCTGGAGTGACCAGGCTCGGTGGAAGGAGGATCAGCGTGAGGATTCACAGGTCCAGTCCCTTGGCTAGTGTGAGTGAACTGCGTGGAAGATTGAGTAGTGGATAAATTACTGGACGCGTTATCCGCTATCCACGTCATCACCTGAGTGCACTGTTGTGGTTTTAATAATGGTGTACCACGCGGACCTGCAAATTGTGAGATGAAGCTAGGGAGCGTGCATACAGGGCAATCAACTTCTTCCTCAGCAGCAGACACTGTTTCACCCCGCCCAGGACCTCGGCCTCTGCTCACAGCCTCATTCGCACGCCCACGTCCTCAACCCTTACCCCTAGTCTTGATCTTGTTGTATTATGCACTGCGTCAAAATGCTATCCAAACTGAGAGGTATTTTGCGTATGCTTTAAGCCAAAAATAGACTGTGAAAAATCTGTACAGTCTTATAAAACAAATAAAAAAATGAAAAAGAGGAGTTTTGTTAGTTCCTATATAGTCTGTGTACACCAGTAGCAGTATACTGTATAGAACCGGTAACAGTATGCAGTATACAGCTGGGATGCTTATGAATGCTTTGTGCGCACTACTGGTGCCAGGCAGCCAAACTGCTGATGCACAAAAGTGGAGTTGTAGTCCTAAAAAGGACTGTTGGGTTCTCTGAAAATGGATCCCTGCCTAAACGCTCCTTCGAACCTATACTAACGCTCTCATTCACAGTAGCTCTGTCCCTCGGCTAATCCAACCTTCGTGTGAGGCGAGCATCAGGTGACCTGAGTTTTTATGATCCTAGGTTACCTGATCCGGCCAGCCATTCACTGCTATAGACGTGCATAGGGTTGGCACGTCATAGCAGGAGTTGCCAAAGCCTTCCCTGCATGTTCAATGGCTAAAAAAGCCACTAAACATGTGGGGAGAAGAGGGTGAAATTTTCTTGAACACCGTGTGGTGCTCGCTCTAGTAACGAGTACTTTTGAGTATGCTAATGTTCGAACGAACATCAAGCTTAGACGAGCATGCTCGCTCATCTCTACTGGATACCTCTGTATGGAACAGCATAGCTGATTGCACAGTATTCTGCTGTATTCCATATTGCAGAAAAAAAAGGCAAATCAAGGCATACGAGCTAAACTGAGGCCCCTTCCATGTTCACATAGACGTCTGTCAGGTAAATCGGGCCATGTGGGTATGTTTGATCATCAAAGGTCCCAACACATATGGCAAGCAGACACTGCAAAACACAATGTGAAAGCATATTAACATCATTAATCATTCAAGACAGTCAAAGGTAAACTACATATTTTACAACCCCAATTCCCCAAAATTTGGGACACTATATAAGTTGTAAATAAATGCAAAGAAAAAAGAATGCAATGATTTGGAATTCTCAGTGAACTATATTTTATTCACAATAGAACACATATCCGTTTGCAAATGTCTGGGAAGTGAGGAGACCAGTTCTCTGGAGTTTTGGAAGAGGAATGTTGCCCCATTTTTGTCTGATGTAGGATTCCAGCTGCTCAATAGTCCTGGGTCGTCTTTGACAGATTTTTATTTTCATACTGCGTCATATTTTTTCTATTGGTGAAAGGCCTGGACTGCAGGTGGCCAGTTCAGCACTTGGACTCTTCTTTGAAGCCATGCTAATGTAATGAATGCAATATGGCTTTTAGCATTGATTTGCTAAAATATATAAAAGGCCGTCCCTGAATGGGATGATATCTGGATGGGAGCATATGTTGTTCAAAAACCTCTATACTGCTCAGCATTGATAGGGCATTTCAAGATGTGTAAGCTGCACGTGCCATAGGCACTAATTCAACCCCATACCATTAGAAATGCAGGATTTTGATCTCTGTGCTGATGGCAAGCTGGATGGTCCCTCTCTTCTTGAGTCCGCAGGTTTCCAAAAAGAATTTTAAATTTTCATTCCTCTGACCACAGAACAGTTTTCAATTTTGCCTCGGTCCATTTTAAATAAGCCTTGGCCCAGAGAAGACGCCAGCGTTTCTGGATTCTCTTGATATCTTGCTTCTTCATTGCATGATACAGCTTTTACTTGCACTTGTGGATTGCACGGCAAACTGTATTGACACATAATGATTTCCCGAACTATCGTGGGCCCATGCAGAGATTTGGATTACAGGGCTGGTAGCTGTTGGTCACATGTCTTGGCAACAGAGCATTGCGCTCAGCTATCTCTGGCAGCCCTCTCCTGCTAACAGATCCCCTTCCACATTGTAGCCCCTGCACACTTATTCCCCACATCATCCAACTCCCATCATAAAACCCCTGCCACTATTGTTCCTCCTGCCTCCTCCTCACTACATAGAGTGCCTTGCCATCTTGTATCCCTCACCGTCCCACCACCCAGTAACTGACTATATAGTATGCAGGAATCCCTGATGGCGGTCCTGAGCTGATGTGCCACTACACCTTTTTTTTAATTGGCCAGTACCTATTGGTTTAATCCAATAGATAATGGCCAGTAACACTTTCCTTATTCCAGGGCTCCTCTTCAAATCCAGGCTCTTGAATCTGAAGAGAAGCTGAGAGCGAGAAGGGCAAGTATGAATCTGTTCTGAGGTTGACCAGCTTTAAATCATCAATGTTAGGTGGACTGTTATGCCATCATAGGTTTAACTCTGGGACCCTCACTAATCCCAAGAACAAAGTGACAGAAGGCTTCTTCTGCACTCCTGAGTGCCTGCTCTGCAAGGAATTACAACACATTTCCATTGAAGTGAATAGTGTTGTATTGCAGTTCTCTGTACACTAGGTGGCCAATACTGTAATTGTGCAGGGAAACAACATCATTACATTGTCCCTTTAACCCTCTGGCTCCCACAATTATCACGTTTTCTCAATGATAGAAGTTCTTTTCATATCCATGTACTGTATCTTACTGAGCAGGCGTGTCATTCTACCAGTAGAAGGATGAAAACTAGCCGGAACATCTCACATTTTCATTTTCATGCCCATGATAATATCAAGCCTAGATATTTCAGGTGTGCCTCTGCCCTAGGGGAACAGCACAGGTGGTTAATCTTTGCCTTTTTTGCAAGCATACTACCCCACGTGGAGAGCCACATTTTTTTGTACCTGCAGGGATCCAGCAGGAATCTGGGGGACACTAAAATCTTTGCACTCCCTGTTGCTATTTCACAGATTCTGTTTTTTACAGCGTTCGAAGTCATTAGTCGAGACATTTGTTTGAGGATGTGTGATCTTTTATATGACAACATGCAATAGAAAATGCAATTAGTATTTAGAACCAAAAGAGGGAGCTGTCATTCCAAGTGGAGTGATCTCTATTAGTTTTTGCTACACAATGCTTGCTCTTTGTCTTAGCTTAGAAATCACTGAAAGTGCTTTTTGCTTCCTTATGTCAAAGTACATTACGATCAGTCGCAGCACACATTTTTTTAAATGACAGTAGGACCAAAGATGTTTTTTTCGAGTTACATACTAAAATCACTATTACAAAGAAGAGATTACTTACATAAAGTTAAACATACCCTTTAATCACATCATTTATAATCTCATTGATGAACAAACACCAGAAATGACCTAAATATCTGCTACATTATTTGACGTAGGATCCTATTTGAGTCCAAAACGTGTCGTTTGTGTACCTTAAATAAAAAAGAATACTTACTTGTAACCTACAGAATCCCAAGCATTTCATGTTGCATGAACCAAAATCAGTAGTGGTTCCTTTCTCTGCCTGATCCTACGATGTCTACCTAGGGTGAGACTTGATCCACTTATACACTTGCACATTGAAGGCTGTGTGAATCATAACCTCAGTGGGTGAGTGCATCGCTAACATTCTGCTTTCCCCTACATAACTCTGGTCCTGTATATAAAGTTCTTGTCCCAACTGTTTTTGTTACATAACTACCAGCTTAGTTCAGGCCGTTGTCAGGATGAAAAAAATAATAAAGTCCATTAAGTTTGCCTAAAGCTGTTTTGCGCTTTTCCAGGAAATACTTGCAAAGTAATATAATTGTGAATGGAGTCACCTTCCTGTTTTTCATTTTTCTCCTTTTTGTTCCAGTAGACAAATTGGTAATCCCCATGTCTACATTTCAGACTTAATTTGGGTCAGAGTCTTTTAATCAAGCAATCATTGACATATGCTTTGTATTACAGGTGACTGAAGGCCAAATTCTAGGGGGATCTTGTGTGGCTGCTAAACTAAACTCTGAAAAGCAAAATCAAGAAATTACATTTCATCGTTTAGCGTTTATATTTTTTTAAAAATTTTTAAAAAAATTAAACTAAAGCCTCGTTCACACTTGTGAGTTGTGTTCAATATTTGTAAGCCAGCAGCAGGAGTGGAACCTGCACAAAGAAAAAGTGCTTTACATTAGGAGGACCCATGTTTTGGAACGACTTCTGTTTTCAGTTTACTAATGCAAAATGCTGACCAAATATGCAATTGTAAAAGTGGCCTTAGGGCGGCTTCACACAGACATATTTGGGCGCATATTTATTATAGGGTTCATTCTCAGTACCCATTTCTTGCACGTGCAAAAAAATAGAATTTGCTCTGGACTTAATTAGACTAAATAGCCTTTTAAATCAGCGCTGGGCTGTGTCCTGCGCCCATGGGAATACGCCCTGTATGCAGAAAAAAGGACAGTAAAATGCGTCAATAAGTGTGAAAAAGTACCTCATTCGCATCGCAAACGTATTGCGCTGAGGTGCATGTTAAAATGCATATGCCAGTGAAGCCAGCCTTAGGGCTCTTTCACAGAAGCGTAGCGATTTTTGGTCGGCTGTGTCACGGCCACTGCGTGACCACAAATCGCCTGAATGGACGCACAAATCTGCCGTTTGTGCGCCCATTCAGACGGCCAGGGTCCGGTGCATATATGCCGAGGCCAGATTGCTGTCGGAAGGGGGGGGGGGGACAGTTTAGCTCTGCTAAACTGCCTCCCCCCTCTCCGCTCCTTGCCGGCTGCTAGCAATGGGAGGGGACGGGACAGGAGCTTAGCAACTAGCTACTGCCCTGCCCCCTCTCATTGCAAACAGATGGCAAGGGGCATAGGGAAGGGGTTGGGAGTTTAGCAGTCATGCTACTAAACTCTCTCCCACCTCCCTTCTCTGGCAGCTACCATTGCTGTATTCCAGCCAGGAAGATAGTTCCTGAACTATCTTTCCTGCCTATGTAAAAGGGTCCGGCCAAAATGCGCTCATATGCGCTATCTTGGCCGGCCGGATGCTTGTACACTGCAGGAATACGCCCATCGGAACTGATGCATTGTAAACCAGCGCATCACATAAGCAGCATATATAGGCCGGGCGTGAAAGCGCAGCCAATATACACGCTCATGGGAATAAAGCCTCAGGCCTTAGTCACACGGGAGTTTTTTCGCGCGATTTGCAGATCGCATGACGGATGCGCATCCGCAAATCGCGTGACCGATGCCCAAAAATCGCCCGAAAATCTGATCCTAGCCGCGTTTCATTAGAAACGGGCCGGAGCTGTCCAGCGCATTGCATTCAATGGAGCCGGCAATACAGCCGGCTCCATTGAAAGCAATGCGCTGCGGGCGAGCGCAGGATGAATTGTCGGGAAGGGCTTAAATATATAAGCCCTTCCCTGCAATTCATCCAGAAATGTGTTAAAATAAAAAAAATATATATACTTACCTTGTCCCGGTAGACGGAGTTCAGCGCGGCCGGCTTGCAGTGGGTGTGAAGGGGGTGTGAGTCAGACCTTCCCGACAATTCATCCAGCGCTGTCCGGCAGCCCATTGCTTTCAATGGAGCCAGCTGTATTGCCGGCTCCAATGAATTCAATGGGCAAACGTCGTTCTTCTCTGCCACAGCTGTTACAGCTGTGGCAGAGAAGAATGATTTGTCTTCTATATGTTCTCAATGGGGTCGGCGCTGCTGCCGCAGGCCCCATTGAGCGCATATAGAGAAGAGAACAGGAATCGCAGATCACAGATAGGTGCGATCTGCGATTTCAGTTCTATAATTTATCGGACGAGCGCATAAAAAGCGCTCATGTGTCCGATACCATTACAAAGCAATGGTTTTATAAAATCGCCGGACGCATGCGCATGCGCAAATCGGGCGACAAAACGCCCGTCTGACTGAGGCTGCTTTCAGATGAGTGCATTACTGTTGAAAACGTGCCCATATTATGGACGTGTCCTGGCCCAACTGCGGATCTGCTGACAGGAATTCACAGCTTCATACATTTCCATGATACTGTGAGTTCAGGTCCGGTCAGCCGACCAGTTAAACTGGACTATTCATCCATAATTCCCTAGTCTGAATGTGGCCTGAAGTTGAGTTCATAAATGGTAGAGTCAAAGTGAAAGATATGCGGTCAGCAAAAAAAATAAAAAATATGCCTGAAGCTGGTGTCACATATTTTGTATTTGTCACAGTAGTTTTTTGTTTTCTTTTGCTGCGTCTGCTGGCGTTTAGTTTTTTTTTAGCTTGAAAACACTGGGGGTTATTTCCTCTTCAAAATATGACAGTTTTCTGACGCAAATTACGTCATAAAACTGTCATACATGCTTGCGCCACATTTAGCGTTTGTTTTTAGACACTTTCAAACAGTTTTTCTGACTTCTCTGTAAAAAAATTGTGGCCTAAATTGCCCCAAAAAATTGTGCTAAATTGCCACGGATTAGGACAACATTTTGGAGCAATTTTTTGTGTAAACTAAGCCAATACATGGTTGGTCAAAACTTAGCCTAGACACTCTTTAAAGTCAACAGAGTTATCATTCAGTGATAAGTTTGACGTATTTTAAAACTGTCTAGTCAAAATACTGTCTTTTAGACAGTATTAGTAAATAAGCCCCAATGTGTCCAAATACTAGCTGTATGTCAATGAGGAATTATAAAATACATTACAGTGCGTTTTCTTGTGTCATTTTATCTCTCACTTCCTTTTTTCCTGGTCATTTACCCATAAGCTTTTCTATAGGAAGAAAATTGCCAAAAATTTCAACAATTAATTAAAATCCCCAAGTTTTTTTCCATGTCAGCTTTGGGCTTCATGCCCACGGCCGGGTTGGATTCCGCCTGCGAAATATTGCAATGGAATCAGACCCAGTGCCCTCCAGAGACCCTATACTCACCTCTCTGGATCTGCCACGAGTGTCTCAGCTGGCAGGCAATCGCAGTGCAGCACCGGTGCTGGGTTGTGACGCGGATTCTCGCAGTACTTCCGCAGTGCTGCTTTATCTATTTGCCTTAGTGGTGGTCTATAGACAATTCCTGTGAGGATTGTATTATTGTTTTTTTCCATCATGTATTTCTACCCAAACAGACACCACATGTTCATCTCCTTCACATATATCTTTCTGTAGCGTGTGCTTTAAAGAGGAATTTACATAAAGACAAACCACTCTCCCTTTCTGTTTTTTCATGATCGCTTCTGAACAAACTACAACTCTGTAAATTAACCGCCAAGTCACAGCTTTCATCCAACCAGATCTCAGTTATTCCCACTATGTCATAATTTTCCTCAGACATTGTTACTTCCAGTTCATCAACCTTATTGGTTAGACTTCTATCATTAGTCACCATACAGTTTAGAAATTTGGGGATATTTTTCTATTGTAAGTATGTCCCTATTAACTGTTCTGCCAGTTCTAACTAATAACTCCTCCCACCACTCCATTTTCATTACTTAGTCCCAGATCACTGCTTATACTATCATCCCCTTTATCTCTTTGATTGTCCTCCCCCAGGTCCCTAGTTTAAATACTTCTCCAACCTTCTTTCCATCTTCTCCTCAAGCACAGCTGCAACGTCCCCATTGATATGCAGACCATGCCTACGGTAAAAGCTGCAGCCAACAGCAAAGATCTTCCAGTTCTCCGTGCACCAACTCTTGAGACACTTGTTTATCTCCGGAATTTTGCACTGCTTTCCTGGTGTGGCATGTGGTACATGTAGTATTTCAGAAAATACTACTTTGGAAGTCCTTGCCCTAAGCTTACATCTTAGGTTCCTGAAATTGTTTTTAAGGACCTTCCACCTACCTTTAACTTTGTCATTGGTGCCAATGTGTACTATGAGAGCCAGGCCCTCACCAGCCCTTCCCAGTAATCTGTCGATCCGATCCACGATGTGTCAAACTCAAGCACCAGGAAGACAATACACTGTTTGACAGTCTTTATTGCAGATTGCACTGTCTGTCCCTATAATAATTGAGTCCCCAACTACATACAACCTGTCTAGTCTGCCATGCGCTTCTATTCCTCTTCTCATTTGAGCAGGCATCTATCTCCCTGGTGGCTACAGGACATGCCATGCTGCAGCAGTGGAAAACTTGTAATGACATTCCCTTCATCTGTCATATTTGCAAACTTGTTGGGGTGTTCCAGTTCAGGTGTTCCAGTTCAGGGTGTTCCAGTTCAGTTCAGTTCCTCCCTGGATCTCTCCCTTCTACCCCTCCTTCTGTCACCCAGCTGGCTGCCTGATCATCCTGCTTTCCTACACAACCTTACACCCCTGCACTTACCCTAGCGAATGCCTGCACAGGGAGCTACAGTTATCAATGGATCTCAGTGTTACAAGCTGTTCATTTAGATCCAGGATCTGGGCTTTCACACGTGCAACAAGCTCACATTTTGTACAGCAGTATGCACCCTTGAACATCTGTTCAAGGGCTGCATACATGGCACAAGATTGGACACTGGACAGCATTGTCAGTCATGGAGCACATTCTAAATGGGAATGGTACAGATAACAATCAAGTAATTCGTACAAGTGACAAAATAAACAGATATAAGTGACTCCTTTCTAAAGTCCTCAAATCTAAAGTCAACCAATTTTAAGTCACGCAGACTTAAAACAACCACACTTTAAATCAACCACCCCCAAAAACTCCCACACTCACATTTTTGTTTGCTTTAAAGGAGTTTCCCGTTACTTAAAATTGATTCACAACCACTCTGTACTTCTTGATTGCTGCTGACCAGTACATGTGACTGCTGCTGCAAATCACTGGCTATAGAAAACCACTGCTATGGCCAGTGAGTGGCTAAAGCAGTCACAGGTCCTGGACAGCAGCCACCAGGAAGTACAGAGTGATTGTGAAGCAATTTTTAGTAGTGGGAAAACCCCTTTAAGTAGCTCTCAGCAGCAGTAACTCCTCCAATTAAAGGGGTTGTCCCGCGAAAGCAAGTGGGTCTATACACTTCTGTATGGCCATATTAATGCACTTTGTAATGTACATTGTGCATTAATTATGAGCCATACAGAAGTTATCAGAAGTTATTCACTTACCTGTTCCGTTGCTGGCGTCCTTGTCTCCATGGTGCCGTCTAATTTTCAGCGTCTAATCGCCAGATTAGATGCGCTTGCGCAGTCCGGTCTTCTGCTTTTCTCAATGGGGCCGCTCGTGCCGGAGAGCCGCTCCTCGTAGCTCCGCCCCGTCACGTGCCGATTCCAGCCAATCAGGAGGCTGGAATCGGCAATGGACCGCACAGAAGAGCTGCGGTCCACCGAGGGAGAAGATCCCGGCGGCCATCTTCACCAGGTAAGTAAGAAGTCACCGGAGCGCGGGGATTCAGGTAAGCACTCTCCGGTTTTTATTTTTAACCCTTGCATCGGGTTTGTCTCGCGCCGAACGGGGGGGCTATTGAAAAAAAAAAAACCCCGTTTCGGCGCGGGACAACCCCTTTAATCCTGAGTTTGGAAATTGATGGTGATGACTCATGTTTCTCATAGAAGTCTATGAAGAGGAGAGGGTAGGAGTAAGCTCTAGGATAGAGAGAGACTCATATACAAATGTGACTGCTGTTAATAGTAAGTGATTTTTTTTACTGCGTTATAGCTACTGGATTCACATCTGCACTACTCAGTATGTCTATAGTGTCTTCCATGCTGGTGTTATTTCTCTGTATGTGTGTTAGAGTAAGTTAGAAAGAAGAATCTTCAGTTTTCACTCTATGTGCAGTATATAGAACACAGCATCATAACTAGACTCCTCCTATTAGCTCAGAAAGAACTTGGCTGTTTGCAAAGGGAACCAGAACTGGCAGAACGAAAGGCCAGGTAGAGAAGATAATGTACACGTAAGATATCTCTCCACCCTCAGTTCAGAGAATAGAATTTTGTCCTGAAACCGGAGGGTCATTTTAGGATCTGCAAAGTGCCGGATCTCTCATACAATACATACCAACAGCACTAACCCCACTAACTTACAACGGGGTCCATTAGATATCCATTAGATATCTGTCCAGGTACCATTGTCATGATGGCAAGAATATGGCTGCATGGTGCACTATTCTTGCATTCAAAATGTAAAGCTTAAGGCCCAATGTCCGCTTACACGCACGGATTCTACTGCTGAATCCCCCAGTGGAATCCCTGTATGCCCGAGGCCATAGGGAGAAAAAAAGGTTTTCTTACCTCTTCGGCTCTAGCGCGGATCTCGTCTGTGCCGGCCGGATCTCCCTTTTTAAGCACTGCGGATGCATGGTGCATTTTTTTAAAATGTTCTGCTTTCTCACGGATCCGCGACACAGCCACAATGACAGCTGTGGCTGTGTCGCAAATATGACTGCTTCCATTGACTTCAATGGAAGTCGTCCCACGGAATCCGCAGCCAAAATTGAGCATGCTGCGATCTTCTCCCACAGCGTGCGATCCGCACACCGGGAGAAAATGGCATCCACATGCTTTTAAATCGTTTGTGGATGCAAATGCATCCCTATAGGCGGCTTTGATTTGCGAATCTCCTGCGTGGGTGACCCGTGCGTCAAAGCCGCAAGTGGACATTGGGTCTAAAGTAAGCTTTCTGAGTAGACCTGATTGTTTTAGCAAATGAAGCATCAGTACAGGAAGATGAAACTTAAACTGAATTGCTTCTGCACATGTTTACAGATGATTAAAGAGTACAAGAGAATATAATGTATTTTTCTGAGATACTCAGAGTAATCCCTATGTACTGTATATGTATTCTGCAATGCATGTGTTGGTTGCATTGGAACATTAAACACAATCACACATGCTGAAAAACTGTATAACTGCAAATATGAAAAATCAGGAAACAAGAGGAAGAGTAGTACAGTATAAAAAGCCCTTCCAAGAGCAGTAGACAATATTTAATTTCCTTTTACCTGTATTTGCTTGGCATTAGGAGTTTCCCAGAAGTGGAAACATTTTTCCAGTTCCCTTGCAGTAATAAGGTTAGGAATGACTACGCTATGGAGTAAGATGTTCATAAATATTGCAATATATAACTTTGCAATCAGAACAGCAGTTTGTTTTGTCTTGAAACAAGAATTAAAGAAGGGAAATAAGCACTTTGTAAAGCCATTAAAGGTCCCTGGGCAAGTATATGTTTTTCAGATAAGCACAATTTATGCCCTGTGTTTCTCTAAGATACACAAGCTATTTTTATGTATTTATACTCTAGACACACTTTGGATATTGAAAATACTTCATGTTGCTGGTAAGGTTCACAAAGAAATCTCTGAATATTACACGGCTAGCCCTGATCCCGGTATCTTCAGCACTGCATCCACCACTCACTATCTATACTGGAACCAACGACAGAGGAAGAAGTCTCCAGACTGCTTTCTGCTGCTTGCCCCACCACCTGCGCTAGCGACCCTCTCACCTCCTCTGATCCCTTTTTCCGGCTGTCATTACCGACCTCACCACCATCTTCAACCTCTCCCTGATCTCTGGTATTTTCCACTCTTCATTCAAACACTCTATCATACCCCCTCAGCTAAAGAAACCGACCTTTGACTTGACTGATGTTGCCAACTACCGACCCATCTCTAACCTCCTCTTCATCTCCAAACTACTTGAATGCCTGGTCTATTCCCGTCTCACAAACTTTCTCTCTGATAACTCTCTCCTCAAGCCCCTCCAGTCCGGCTTCCGCCCCCTACATTCGACCGAAACCATCCTCACAAAAGTATCAAACTACCTAATGACAACCAAATTGAGGGGCGACTACTCCCTACTAATCTGACTTGATCTCTCCGCAGTGTTTGACACTGTCGAACATGACCTCCTCCTCAGTATGCTTCGCTCCATCAGCCTAAAGGACACTGCTCTCTTCTGGTTCTCCTCCTACCTCTCTGACCGCTCTTTCAGTGTCTCCTTTGCTCGCTCTCTCTCCTCTCTGCTCCCCCTCACTGTTGGGGTCCCCAAGGCTCGGTCCTCTGCCCCCTTTTCTTCTCTATCTACACAGACCCAATTGGACAAACCATCCACAGATTTGGCCTCCAATACCATCTCTAAGCTGACGACACCCAGTTATACACCTCTTCCCGCGACATCTCTGCACTTTTCCTCCAAAATATCCCTGACTGTCTGTCTGCTGTCTCTAACACCATGTCCTCTCTTTTTCTTAAACTTAACCTCTCAAAAACTGACAAGATTATCTTTCTTCCCTCAACCAGCCGACCTACCCCATACATCTCCATATCAGTATCTGACACCACCATAACCCCCAGACAACATGCCCGCTGCCTTGGCGTCACACTTGATTTTGACCTCTCCTTTATGCCCTACATCCAATCTCTGTCCCTAACAAGCCACCTGCACATCAGGAATATTGCTAAAATCTGTCTGTTGCTCACCACAGACACGTTAAAGACACTTGTTGTCGCCATCATCCATTCCCAACTGAAGATATTCATCTTCCTATCCAGCCACTTCTCAGACGCCTCTGCACTATGCCAGTCAATGCACTGGCTGCCCATACACTACAGAACTCAAATCAAACTCATCAACCTCACCCACAAAGCTCTCCATGGCACCGCGCCACCATACATCACTTCCCTCCTGTTCATACATCACCCAACCCACGCGCTCCACTCTGCTAAAGCACTCAGACTAAACACCCCTCTAATACGAACCTCACATGCTTTCCTCCAGGACTTCTCTAGAGCATCACCGAACCTCTGGAACGATCTATCCCAAAACATCCAGACAATTCTCGATGCACAGAACTTCAGATGTGCCTTAAAGATGCACCTCTTCAAAGAAGCATACCAAACCTCCTGATCTAGTCCCCCACGACCACAATATGCCCCCTTCCCCTCCCTATAGCTTTCCACTTTTGCCTATTATGTACATTTCCTGCCCCGCACCTTCTGCACTACCCCCACACTATATGTGTCCTAAAACTGTATATCGCATGTTATCGTCACATTGCTATGTTCCCTCTTGCTCCACCTCCTGTTTCTGTACCTTCTGTATCACCCCACCCCTTTGTTTCCAAATAATTGAATACCATATGTAACTGTAGTAATTCATGTAATTTTCGTATTGTTTATGTTCCCCATATTCGTTGAAAGCGCTGCGAAATAAGTTGGCGCTAGACAAATAAAGATTATTATTATTACATTGCAACCTTGACTTTGAGTTAGCTTGCCATTAGGATTCTGATATAAAGGATTGGATGCTAGTACTTGCTAAATCCCTAATGTGTGTTTGGGGGATGGGTCCAAAAAACCATGGTTTCACAAACAGTATTTTTCAGAAAACCAATATAATTTTTCAAACAGTTTTTCCACCAAAGCCAGAATTGGATCCATAAAAGTACAGGACTGTTCTTTATATCTCCCATTCCTTTTGACTCATAGGTTTGGCTCAAAAAACTCTATCAAAAACTACAGTGGAATTTTTCCCAAAAATGACGAATGTGTAACAGCGTTTTTTCAGCATTTTCCCAGGCCTACTTCTTGCTTTATTTCTTTTTCAAAAGACGCTGAGGCCACATGGCTGTAGGTCAATAGGGAGTTATGAAATGCACTAAAAATAGAATTTTTTGTGTTTTTTTATCACTTTTGGTGCGCTATTTTGATCCTAGGCATTTTTCAAAAAGCAGCATGCTCAGCACTGAAAATCCATACCACAGGTCAGTTAAGGCGCTACTACTCTAAATGCTGCACATTTTCCGTGAGGAAATTCCACCTAGAAAAACCAGAGCAAATTTGCCTTGTATGACCATGGCCTATATGGGGTTTACCAAAAATATAACTTTAGCCTCCTTCACACAACCGTATGCGTTTTTACGTGCGCCCGTACGCACCATATATTCTCATGAATAAAGATTTGATGCAATCAAGTCCCAATCTTTATTTGTGTATTTCATGCCATTCACACGGGGCGCTGCTGCATGAATATTAAATAATAAACCCTGATGCAATGCTATGCAGGAAACAAATGTTAGCATGTCCTATCTCCCTGCATGCTCTTGCATCGCACCACTCATTGTTTCCAGTTGTGATGCAAGTTTGCACGCGATGCGATGCGATGCGATGCGAGGTCTCCCATTGAAAACAAGGGGAGAAACGTCGTGATCCTCTGCCGCAAGGCTGTTTTGGCATGAGAAAAAGCCTTGCATCCTCAGGGAATTCACATGGTGGGAAGCGTGATATGGGGGCGGGATTTAAATCCCCATATCGCAGTCGCCAATGTGAAGTTAGCCTACCTTTTATCCATTTTGTTGTCACTATAACTAGAGATGGACTTGACATGACAACATACACTGGACAGCTAACTAAAAGGAAGCGAGCCTCGTAGTAAGTTTTCAGCACAAAAACACAATTTTAGATAAATAAAGCAAATTGCACTTTTGCTAGTACTCACATTTGCATAAGCACAAGTTGTTTGGAAAATAAGTGACTGCCTCTTGGAGTTTTTTGCCTTCCTCTGGATCAACAACATAGGAGGATAAACAGGCTGGACTAGATGGACATTGTCTTCATTCGGCCTTACATACTATGTTACTATGTATTTAAGCCCATGCCATAGAAAAGTTACTGTGTGGGTTTGGGGTGGGGAGCAAAGTATAGCATCTCAGTAAAAGGGATGGCAGATGTCAGTAACTGCAGGAGCCCCTATAGGAAACGTAGTGATTATGGCACATGCCTAGGAAAATGTCAACAACGTGTGATCAGTGGAGGTCAAACCACTGGGAGAAACACAATGGATAGGGAATGCTGTGGTTTGAAGAAAGTACATCCACCCTACAAGCAGTTACGTTTTCAACATGTGAATTTGCATAATTGGATGCTTTGGGAAAAAAATCCTCCTGGAGGAGAAGAGTTATGTTGAAATTTTCATAGAAAACTGCTAACCAATTAGATCAAAGACAGAAAAGGAAGTTCACATTCATAATTTTATGGTCTTTTAAAAATGAAATTAGTTTTTTGTGAGCGTATGGCAGAAGTTCTAATACTTTTCATACCAGATGATTGTTTAATTGGGTATTCAAGCCATTAACATTTATCAACTATCTTCTATACTTTTAAAAAAGATAGGAGTAATACCCGTCACTCGTCCCCGAGTATATACGCTCCCATGCCGTTACACAGGAGTATCGCTGGATCGCTCACAGCGCGGCCAGCAGGGAGGTGGGGAGGCTGGAGGAGAGTTCTCTCCCTGCTCCCACCCCGCCCCTCTCCATTAACTGTAAGGGCTCTTTCCAACGTGTGTATATCGGCCGTGTTTTCATGCCCGGCTGATATATGCTGTCCCTTTCTGCAGGGGGAGGAGGCAGGCCGGGCCGGGAGCACTGCACTAAGCTCCCACCCTCTCTACACCCTCTTTCCGCCCTCTCTCTGCCCCTCACCACTATTTGTACTGGGGAGGGGGAGGGGTAGTGCAGAAATTAACTCCGCCTCCATCCCACCCTCCTATTGTAAACAGTGGTGAGGGGCTGAGAGGGGGCGGCTCCTCAGTGCACTGCTCCCGCTCCAGCCTGCCGGACAGCGTTTATTGGCTGGGGTGTGAAAACCTGGCCGATATACGCACATTGGAATAAGCCCTAGGGCGGAATTTCAGTGGAATTCTCGCGGAATGACCCACACTGAAATCCTGTAAGAACATTTTGCTGCGGGTTTTGGAGCTGTCTAGCCATCAGCATTCCACTGGGGTTTTCTCTTCCCATAGAGAGGAGAGAGGCCGCTGCAGAAACGAGAAAAGAATTGACATGCTGCGTCTTTGTTTCCCACACGTCCATTACCACGCAGCTTGGCCGCAGCATGTGGATGAGATTTTTGCAAAATCTTGCCCACTTTGTGGCTAATCCCAGGATTAGGAGCTGTGGGCGGAATTGCTGTGCTGACATTCCGCACAGACATTCCGCGGCAATTCCGTCCTGTGTGAACTCAGCCTACACACTAGCCGTTCAGTACTGAATGGCTGCCGTTTACACTGAATGATGGTCATTCAGATTTTAAGATGCTTAAAACTGAACGACTGGACGATTCTCACCCAGCCATTCAGTTTCTGCATGCTTTTACACGGAACACATATCGTTCAAAACCCTGCGGGAATGCAGGAGCCTGAACAACCAGAATGATAATCGTCCCGTGTAAAAGGGCCTTAACAGTATGCAAGTTCTGCCACCACCCAACATAACTCCTCTCCACTGTGGAAGTGCTTATAAGGAGGGATGAGGAACTACGGTCCCTCATTCTAGCAGTTGGAGCCCAACTGATCTGATATTTATCACATGTCCTGTGTAGAGGTCACAGATGTTAAATGGGATTTTTTGATCATTTGTCATGTATCCACAGGATTAGTGACAACGATATCAGTGCTGAAGGTTCTACGATTACTAGAACATGGGGTCTTGAGTCCCCGGCTCCTTCTCAACTGCACACGTATTTAAGCAGCGGTTGCGCATGAGTGGAGTGCAGTTAAAAATAAGTGCTGTTGCTCCTTTAATAGTGCATGAGTCATGTATACTGTGCGTGAACATTTTAGATTTAGCGAGTATACCATGCTTAGTCTTTATTTCCTTACTATTCATAATGTTTGTTTGTTTTCTGCATTCTTTTTTCTTTCTTTTTTTTCATTCACTTAGCATGTCCCTACAAAAGTTTTAATAAAGTTAGGATGGAATTTACTTTTTTTCTCGCATTAAAGTAAGCAAGTCTCCAGTGCAGTAAATAAGCAATAAAAGTAAAAACTAAAATTGGCAGGCCGTGTCAGCAACTAAATGAGTGAAAGTTTGGCCCAAAAATCCTCACAGAATGTTTAATGAGTGTTGTCTGGCCTGTAATGAGCGAAGATACAGTTCAGCTCATTAGTATGCACAAGCTGCATCCTCTGTACTAGAGCCATTGTCAGCAACTTAGCAACCAGCGTGGAATAAAGGCTCCACGATCTGCTAGTCAAGGCAGCGCTCATTCTCCATACTTCCTTTACTTACTTCAAATCTGAATGCTTAAATCACCACAAATACTCGCTGATAACACTTATACGTCATCTAATAATATAGGAGGCACAGCTGCTCTCAAACTAGAGACCCTACGATACACAAGAGTAAACTACAGCCCGTAAATCTACAGATTGAGCAGTTTACGGCAAAATATAATTAATGTTTGAGATCTTAAATCTCATTCATCCTGCTGAGTGGAATCAATATGTCCACGATTCATGATTTACATTCACTGGAAATATTGCTATATGTAATACCCTGTTTCCCCGAAAATAAGACGCGTCTTATATTAATTTTTGCTCCTAAATATGCGCTACGTCTTATTTTCAGAGGGTGTCTTATTTTGCCGCGGCAAATTCGTCTGTGGCTGCTAATCCCTCAATTGGCCAGCTTTGTGGACGAAATTTCTCAGAAATCTCATCCACAAGGGACAGCAAATCTGTCACGGCAAAGCTGGGAGAAGCCGGTGTTGTGGTGTGGATTCACCGGCCACAGAAACGGAAAAGCATGCAGCCAGGTTTTGAAGCAGCGCTTTCCCGGCGGAAATCTCGCTGTTTATCACTGTGGCCAAACTGCGAGATTTCCGCTGGAAATACGCTCTGTGAGAACCCAGCCTTATGAATCACACACAGGTTGCCTGACTCACACACAGAGCCATAAAAAAATAAGGGCTGTAAAGTAACATACCTGTCTGCAGACAGAAGTTCCTGTACCACTTGTAAGCAGGGATGGTATTGCAGCTTCCGGCCACCAGGGGGAGCTCATCACAGCAGACATGTACAGCAAGAACAGAACGTACAGTATGGACTTTTCCAGCCAGCAAGGGGAGCTCACAACAGCACACTCGTACAGCACAGCAGGGACAGGATAACAGCAGACTGTCTGCAGATCTAGGAGATCAATGGGGTAGGAGACAATGGGGATGGCAGCAGGGGACAGGCCTCTTGACTTGCCTGCACACTTTACTATGCCTTACTATCGGGGGTGCCTTATATTTGGGACTTCTGCAAATTTCAGGGGGTGGCTTATTTTCGGGGAAACACGGTATTTGGAAGTCTGGTACATTGCAGGATGCTGGCACGGTCACATGACAGACCCAACAATGTCCAAAGGCACTCTATGACTTGGGGCAAAAACACATGGGCCCATGCGCTAATACGGTCGCAGCTACAGGATGTATTCGTGCACAAACCGGGCTTTTTTTTGTTTTTTTTCAGACTATTCAAACTCCGCGCTACTTGAAAAACTTTTGGATTATTTGAAAAAAGTCACGCCCATCTGTTCACTGAGACTTATGCATGTTTGCGCACATCTCGGCGCAATGTATTTGCGCTATAAACTAGTCTATTTTGTGTGCGTATTTACGTATTTTACTGTACTTTTTTGCGCTCATGGGGCATGTTTTTTTGCACATGGGACACAACTACGCCCAATTCGATACAACTAATAATGAGTTCCAGATGTGTTCTTCTTCCAGAGAAATTGCGCAGCGTATTGAAAATCTCCTTGCATATTGCGTGCACGTATTTGTGCAACCCCCTATCAACATCTATGCATATCTTTGGTGCGCAAATGTGTACAAAAGTAGAACATGCTGCGGTTTTAGGCACATGAATGAAAGGAAATGCGAGCGATCGCATTGAAATTAATGGATTCTAATAGCTATTCTATTTGTGTGCACAAAAACCTAAGCGAATACAGAATCCGCAAAGCAGCCTCAGACGGTTTTCACACGGCCGAGAAACTTGCATGAGATTTGTGTATTGCAAGACGCACAAATCTCGCACTAATATGAACCCTATTTGTTTGATTGGAATCATATATATGAGTGATGCAGTGCGGGGCAAAAAAATCGCTGCATGTCTCAGTTATTGGTGTGCGATGTGTACGCAAGTGCGAAGCGAGGCTTCCCATTAAAAATAATAGGAAACACTCTCCGATCCTCTGACGCGGCTGGAAGCCACACTGAAGGATCGCTACTAGAGATGAGCGAGTATACTCGCTAAAGGCAATTGCTCGAGCGAGCATTGCCTTTAGCGAGTATCTCCCCGCTCGAGACGGAAGGTTCAGGTGCCGGCAGCGGGCAGGGAGCGGAGCGGAGGGGAGAGCGGGGAGGAACGGAGGGGAGATCTCTCTCTCTCTCCTCCCCCCCCCCCCCTCCTGCTGACAGCCGCTACTCACCACTCCCCCGCGCCGGCACCCGAACCTTCAGTCTCAAGCGGGGAGATACTCGCTAAAGGCAATGCTCGCTCGAGTAATTGCCTTTAGCGAGTATTCTCGCTCATCTCTAATCGCTACTTCACAGAAGGTAGGGGAGCTGTTTTTGCACGTTGGCGCGCAGCATTGGTCTGAGTTTCTTGTCCTGATATCGCGCTTGCCCATGAGTGGGTGGCCTCAGACACAGATGTGAACAGAGCCTTATATCTTGCTGCCTGCCAAGACTGAATTCACTTCTGCTTCATCTTTAAACATAATACAAAGTGTTTTGTTTTTTTGTTTGTTTTTTTTGCATCCACTGGATTCTTCAGTCAGCAAGACAGGCAAAGAGAAAACAACAATATGAAGGCATAATTCCATTACTCGGAGGGCTATTCCGCAGACAACTGACAGCTTTATTATCGCCGTAGACATTTCTGCATTTTTATCTTCTTTCTCCTTTCTCCCCAATCCCTCCCTTCAGACAGAAAATCTTTATTTTAATTTGCTCCACTTGCTGATAGTACATTTTCCTGACAATGTGGTATAAACCTACCCTGACATGTTATGTCTGCAATGTCCAAAATTAATTGGCTTTAATGGTGTTTATACTCGCTTTGTGCGAACCTGCGCATGAAAGAATACTGGATTTTAATTATTACTGGAAATATGAATCATTAAACCCCAGATCCTACATCCATCCAGACAGAAACGGGGCGTTTTCATCGTTTTGACATCGTCTTCTCTAGAAGTTTTTGCCTACTTCTGTTTTCAGGCTTAATTGTTTATCTTTTTCACAGAAAAATCATATACTTTAATATATTTGATCATAAAAATGAAGCAATTTCACTCTTACATTTTACACTGCTAGAGTTAAAGCACTTTTACTGGAACTGTAATATTGATGGACTATCCTTCGGATAAGCTATCAATATCGCATCATTAGGGGCAAAGTCCTGCTCCCCCCTGCCAATCAGCTAAATGAAGGCATCACATCTCTTTTATTGCTTACTTGGGCGTAGCGCCGGGACCGCAGCTCACATCGGCTCAGTTCCATTCAAGTGAATATGTCTGAGCTGCAGCAATAGTCACAACTAGAGATGAGCGAGCATACTCGCTAAGGACAATTACTCGAGCGAGCATTGTCCTTAGCGAGTACCTGCCCACTTGGAAGAAAAGATTCGGCTGCTGGTGGGGGGCGGGGAGCTACGGGGGAGAGCAGGGGGGAATGGAGGGGAGATCTCTCTCTCCTTTTCTCCCCCCTGCTCACACCCGCAACTCACTGCTCACCCGCACCGGCACCCAAATCTTTTCTTCCGAGCGGGCAGGTACTCACTAAGGACAATACTCGCTCGAGTAATTGTCCTCAGCGAGTATGCTCGCTCATCTCTAGTCACAACCAAAATGTATGGTACTGGGATTCAGAGCCCCATAGGTCAAATGTCATAAATCCTCTTTAAAGTACGTGTCCTAATAATAGTGTCTGCAAAAAGTGCTGTCGTAGATTCACATGCCCGCTATATGAGTGCCCACATACTGTAATAATGCCCTTCCACAGTACATCTATAATTGTGCCACTTAGGGCTGTTTCACACGAGCATATGGTTACTGCATATTACACACACACTACAAATCTCTCATATGTTCCCATGTTGCCGCTCACTCGAGATATGATACCTTTTATTCGCTAACAAAAATACATGATGTTATAGCGAGCTTTCCAATCTACTCAGGCTTAATGGAACAGATCTAAAGATGTATTTATATAAATACATATACCCATGATTACATGGGAGGGCACAAACAGGGTGTGGTTAATTTGCACTTGAAACAAATTCCAGAACAGGATAAGGGGGCACAGGCATGGTGTGATTAATAGCACTTAGAGAAATACCAGAAAGGGATGAGCATTACAGAGAATGACGTAAATGAGAAACCCAGAGCAGAGTTAACACGTTGGCCTGGTGGTGACCCCCTAACATCAATTTAGAGACCATAAAACTTTCACATTTCTTGTCACTGGACTAGTATTTACTGTTGTGCTCATCCCCCACAAGTCATAGAGTGGATACAGGATGCCTCAAGTACCACCAACTATTCTTCCTACCAGTCTCAGGCACACAGCAGTCAGTCTGCACCAGTCGGCCATTAGCATCCCCCCTCTACTTCCACCCATGCCAAATCCTCTGCACCTTCTGAAGCAGTCCACAGGGAAGTATCTGAGGAGCTTTTTTAATCATTCAGTGTCATGGTTGTCAATCAGGCAGTACATTCAACAAGAAGGAGAAGACCAAGATATTGAATGCACTGATGCCCAACCATTTTTTTCCTCCAAAGAGGAGGACGAGGATGGGTCAGTAGTACGATCAGCCCTCCACAGACAATTTGTGCTCAGGGGCATGTAGAAACAGATGTGCCATCTCCCAGTGCTCACTGTGACATAGAATCCACTCAGGAGGAGAAGGACGACAAAGAGGAAGAGGAGGTGGAAGATGATGAGGTGCTTGACCCAACATGGAATGGACAGGTAGAGTCATGACAGCAGCTCGCAAGGGGAGGAGGAAGAAGGGGACTATGCTATGATAGGGAGTAGGGTGGCGCAGACAAATATAAGGGCTGAAATCTGCCCGATAGCAACTTGAACCGATTATGTCACTGATCGCTCATCACTAATCTTGTGCCCTATTACCAAAAATATAAACTTGAATTAGAAGAATTCTCAAATCTGACAAGGAAATTCACAAGGGGGCACATCTACACCAGCTTTTATGCCAGGTCCTGGCGTAAAAAAGTAACAAATTTTGGCACAAGCGGTATTTGCACAAAAATTTGTGACCACTTTTCTGAAAATTGGGCAGGGCTTGTCAGAAGACACATGGCCACCCCGGGCCGACAGATTTATCTATAATTTATGACTGAAGCTGGCGTAAATTATATCAGAAATGTACGCCAGGTCAGACCTAAATACATGAAGACGTGTGCACCTCTTTATGTATTCGATTCGGTACACGGTGCACGGCGGTAAATTGTGCTAAGGCCGGCGTGGGAGTCGCTAGGCTTAGCAAATTTCCTCCAAGGTGTTCTGGTGCACAGATAGATCAGGCAAATGAATGAGCACAAACTAATAAGTTTGACCTGAAAATGTATGTTCCATATTCAGGGTTGTACTTATAGCTCACGCTGCCCCTTGGTGCTAAGCCTGAATATGCTCCCATTAATGGACCATTTATATACCCCAATTGTTGTTACTAGTTTCTAAGAAATCATAATGAAAACTGGGAAAAGTTACAAAGAAGATCAACAGTAAAACTATCATTTTTTAATTGATTATAATTAGAGATGAGCGAGCACCAAAATGCTCGGGTGCTCGTTACTCGGGACGAACTTTTCGCGATGCTCGAGGGTTCGTTTCGAGTAACGAACCCCATTGAAGTCAATGGGCGACCCGAGCATTTTTGTATTTCGCCGATGCTCGCTAAGGTTTCCTTGTGTGAAAATCTGGGCAATTCAAGAAAGTGATGGGAACGACACAGCAACGGATAGGGCAGGCGAGGGGCTACATGTTGGGCTGCATCTCAAGTTCACAGGTCCCACTATTAAGCCACAATAGCGGCAAGAGTGGGCCCCCCCCCCCCAACAACTTTTACTTCTGAAAAGCCCTCATTAGCATGGCATACCTTTGCTAAGCACCACACTACATCCAACAAAGCACAATCACTGCCTGCATGACACTCCACTGCCACTTCTCCTGGGTTACATGCTGCCCAACCGCCCACCCTCCCCCCCACAGCGCACACCAAAGTGTCCCTGCGCAGCCTTCAGCTGCCCTCATGCCACACCACCCTCATGTCTATTTAGAAGTGCGTCTGCCATGAGGAGGAACCGCAGGCACACACTGCAGAGGGTTGGCACGGCTAGGCAGCGACCCTCTTTAAAAGGGGCGGGGCAATAGCCCACAATGCTGTACAGAAGCAATGAGAAATAGAATCCTGTGCCACCGCCATCAGGAGCTGCACACGTGGGCATAGCAATGGGGAACCTATGTGCCACACACTATTCATTTTGTCAAGGTGTCTCTGCATGCCCCAGTCAGACCGGGCTTTTTAATTCATAGACACAGGCAGGTACAACTCCCTATTGTGAAGTCCCTGTCGACCGACAGCATGGGTGGCTCCCTGGAACCCACCGGCGATACACAAAAATATCCCATTGCATTGCCCAACACAGCTGAGGTAGTAATATCGTGCTTAATGCAGGTGGGCTTCGGCCCACACTGCATGCCCCAGTCAGACTGGGGTTCTTTACAAGTGGAAACAGATGCATTTATAATTCCCTGTGGACCCACAGCATGGGTGGGTGCCAGGAAGCCACCGGCGGTACATAAATATATCCCATTGCATTGCCCATCACAGCTGAGGTAGTAATGTCATGTTTAATGCAAGTGGGCTTCGGCCCACACTGCATGCCCCAGTCAGACTGGGGCTCTTTAGAAGTGGACACATGTAGTTACAACTCCGTGTGGACCCACGGCATGGGTGGCTCCCTGGAACCCACCGGCGGTACATAAATATATCCCATTGCAGTGCCCAACACAGCTGATGTAACGTCAGCTGTAATGCAGGTGGGCAAAAAATTAATTGGATTACACTGTAGGCGAGGGCCCACAAAAATTGGTGTACCAACAGTACTAATGTACCTCAGAAAAATTGCCCATGCCCAACCAAGAGGGCAGGTGAAACCTATTAATCGCTTTGGTTAATGTGGCTTAAGTGGTAACTAGGCCTGGAGGCAGCCCAGTTTAACGAAAAATTGGTTCAAGGTAAAGTTTCAACGCTTTTAAGAGCATTGAAACGTATAAAAATTGTTTAGAAAAATTATATGAGTGAGCCTTGTGGCCCTAAGAAAAATTGCCAGTTCGGCGTGATTATGTGAGGTTTCAGGAGGAGGAGCAGGAGGAGGAGGAGGAGGAATATTATACACAGATTGATGAAGCAGAAATGTCCCCGTTTTGGATGGTGAGAGAGAACGATGCTTCCATCCGCGGGTGCATAATACGTATTGCTTAGGTATAGCCCTCCTGTCCGCTGGTGCAGAAGAGAAGTCTGGGGAAATCCAGGCTTTGTTCATCTTGATGAGTGTAAGCCTGTCGGCACTGTCGGTTGACAGGTGGGTACGCTTATCCGTGATGATTCCCCCAGCCACACTAAACACACCCTCTGACAAGACGCTAGCCGCAGGACAAGCAAGCACCTCCAGGGCATACAGCGCGAGTTCAGGCCACGTGTCCAGCTTCGACACCCAGTAGTTGTAGGGGGCAGAGGCGTCACGGAGTACGGTCGTGCGATCGGCTACGTACTCCCTCACCATCCTTTTACAGTGCTCCCGCCGACTCAGCCGGGACTGGGGAGCGGTGACACAGTCTTGCTGGGGAGCCATAAAGCTGGCAAAGGCCTTGGAGAATGTTCCCCTGCCTGCGCTGTACATGCTGCATGATCTCTGCGCCTCCCCTGCTACCTGACCCTCGGAACTGCGCCTTCTGCCACTAGCGCTGTCGGATGGGAAGTTTACCATCAGTTTGTCCACCAGCGCCCTGTGGTATTGCATCATTCTCGAACCCCTTTCCTCTTCGGGAATGAGAGTGCAAAGGCTCTCCTTATACCGTGGGTCGAGCAGTGTGTACACCCAGTAATCCGTAGTGGCCAGAATGCGTGTAACGCGAGGGTCACGAGAAAGGCATCCTAACATGAAGTCAGCCATGTGTGCCAGGGTACCTGTACGCAACACATGGCTGTCTTCACTAGGAAGATCACTTTCAGGATCCTCCTCCTCCTCCTCTTCCTCCTCCTCAGCCCATACACGCTGAAAGGATGACAGGCAAGCAGCATGGGTACCGTCAGCAGTGGGCCAAGCTGTCTCTTCCCCCTCCTCCTCATCCTCCTCATGCTCCTCCTCCTCCTCCTGAACGCGCTGAGATATAGACAGGAGGGTGCTCTGACTATCCAGCGACATACTGTCTTCCCCCGGCTCTGTTTCCGAGCGCAAAGCGTCTGCCTTTATGCTTTGCAGGGAACTTCTCAAGATGCATAGCAGAGGAATGGTGACGCTAATGATTGCAGCATCGCCGCTCACCACCTGGGTAGACTCCTCAAATTTTCCAAGGACCTGGCAGATGGCTGCCAACCAGGGCCACTCTTCTGTAAATAATTGAGGAGGCTGACTCACACTGCGCCGCGCAAGTTGGAGTTGGTATTCCACTATAGCTCTACGCTGCTCATAGAGTCTGGCCAACATGTGGAGCGTAGAGTTCCACTGTGTGGGCACGTCGCACAGCAGTCGGTGCACTGGCAGATTAAACCGATGTTGCAGTGTCCGCAGGGTGGCAGCGTGCGTGTGGGATTTGCGGAAATGTGCGCAGAGCTGGCGCACCTTTCCAAGCAGGTATGACAAGTGGGGGTAGCTTTTCAGAAAGCGCTGAACCACCAAATTAAACACATGGGCCAGGCATGGCACGTGCGTGAGGCTGCCGAGCTGCAGAGCCGCCACCAGCTTACGGCCGTTGTCACACACGACCATGCCCGGTTGGAGGCTCAGCGGCGCAAGCCAGCGGTCGGTCTGCTCTGTCAGACCCTGCAGCAGTTCGTGGGCCGTGTGCCTTTTCTCTCCTAAGCTGAGTAGTTTCAGCACGGCCTGCTGACGCTTGCCCACCGCTGTGCTGCCACGCCGCGTTACACCGACTGCTGGCGACGTGCTGCTGACACATCTTGATTGCGAGACAGAGGTTGCGTTGGAGGAGGAGGAGGAGGAAGGTGCTTTAGTGGAGGAAGCATACACCGCCGCAGATACCACCACCGAGCTGGGGCCCGCAATTCTGGGGGTGGGTAGGACGTGAGCGGTCCCAGGCTCTGACTCTGTCCCAGCCTCCACTAAATTCACCCAATGTGCCGTCAGGGAGATATAGTGGCCCTGCCCGCCTGTGCTTGCCCACGTGTCTGTTGTTAAGTGGACCTTGACAGTAACCGCGTTGGTGAGGGCGCGTACAATGTTGCGGGAGACGTGGTCGTGCAGGCCTGGGACGGCACATCGGGAAAAGTAGTGGCGACTGGGAACTGAGTAGCGCGGGGCCGCCGCCATCATGCTTTTGAAAGCCTCCGTTTCCACAAGCCTATACGGCAGCATCTCTAGGCTGATCAGTTTTGCAATGTGCACGTTTAACGCTTGAGCGTGCGGGTGCGTGGCGGCGTACTTGCGCTTGCGCTCAAACTGTGGCGCTAGCTACGTCTGGACGCTACGCTGAGAGACATTGCTGGATGGGGTCGAGGACAGCGGAGGTGAGGGTGTGGGTGCAGGCCAGGAGACGGTAGTGCCTGTGTCCTCAGAGGGGGGTTGGATCTCAGTGGCAGGTTGGGGCACAGGGGGAGAGGCAGCGGTGCAAACCGGAGGCAGTGAACGGCCTTCGTCCCACCTTGTGGGGTGCTTGGCCATCATATGTCTGCGCATGCTGGTGGCGGTGAGGCTGTTGGTGGTGCCTCCCCAGCTGATCTTGGCGCGACAAAGGTTGCACACCACTGTTCGTCGGTCGTCAGGCGTCTCTGTGAAAAACTGCCACACCGTAGAGCACCTTGACCTGTGCAGGGTGGCATGGCGCGAGGGGGCGCTTTGGGAAACAGTTGGTGGATTATTCGGTCTGGCCCTGCCTCTACCCCTGGCCACCACACTGGCTCGGCCTGTGCCCACACCCTGACTTGAGCCTCCGCGTCCTCGCCCGCGTCCACGTCCTATAGGCCTACCCTTACCCCTCAGCATGGTGTATTACCAGTGCTTTGATTTCCCAGGCAGGAAAGAAAGTGGCGCAAGCCTGCAGCCAAAATACAATTTTTTCCCTTGCTTTTCAAAGGACAAGCCACACTGCGTGTATTCAATGAATACTACTAAGTTTAATAACTGTGTTGTGGCCCTGCAAATGTGTCAGAGAACTGCAGTGATGCAAAGTTATTGGCTCCAGCAGATCAGGGATTTCCCATGCAGGAAAAAAATTGGCGCAAGCCTGCAGTAAAACGTAGCTGGCTGCGTCTGATTTTTTTTAACGTTCTGCACGCAGCACACAAGTACCCAGAGCCCTGAGGACTGTCAGAGGCAGGCGAAATACAATTTTTTCCCTTGTTTTTCAAAGGACAAGCCACACTGCGTCTATTCAATGAATAATGTATGTCTTCTGGCCCTGCCTACACAATTCTATCCCTGTAGTATTAATGCCAGGTGCAATGGTCTGCACAGCTGGTTTTGAGAAAAAAAAAAAATATGCAACACTGCTAACAGCAGCCTGGACAGTACTGCACACGGATAGATGTGGCCCTAGAAAGGACCGTTGGGGTTCTTGAAGCCTACACTCACTGCTAACACTCTCCCTGCCTAACCACCACTTCTGTCCCTATTGCAGGGCGCAATGCTCTGCAGATCCAATTTTGAAAAAAAAAATAAAAATACAGTGCTAACACAGTACTGCACACTATTAGATGTGGCCCTGAGAAGGACCGTTGGGGTTCTTGAAGCCTACACTAACTCCTAACGCTCTCCCTACAGCAGCTCCAGCACGATACCACTGTCCCTCAGCTAACTCACAAGGCATGTGTGGCGAGCCGCGGGAGGGGCCGACTTTTATACTCGGGTGACATCTGATCTCCCCAGCCACTCACAGCAGGGGGGTGGTATAGGGCTTGAACGTCACAAGGGGAAGTTGTAATGCCTTCCCTGTCTTTCAATTCGCCAGAAAAGCGCGCTAACGTCTCAGAGAGGAAACTGAAAGTAACCGGAACACCACGTGGTACTCGTTACGAGTAACGAGCATCCCGAACACCCTAATATTCGCACGAATATCAAGCTCGGACGAGTACGTTCGTTCATCTCTAATTATAATGTGTTAAAAATAATTATCAATGGTACAATTGATGATTGTAAATGCTGCTCATAGGGACATTTACCCAAGGAATGACTTCCTAATGCATAGTCAAATGTGCAGGTGGGGAAAAAAGTTAAATATCCATTCACTTACATTGTTCTGTACATTGCTGCGGAATTGCAGCTCAAATTGTGCGATGTATGAACTCACCCCACCTCTACAGGTTTGTGAAAGGAAGCAGATGATTTGGATTTCCATATCAGAAAATGCAAAGCTCCGACCCCTTTAAAGTTATCTTATGTAAGTATACAGCATATAATATTGGCTGTAAAGACATTAGGAATACAAATCTTAAACTTTGCTATGTTTATTTTTGCAGCTACAGCACAACTAGATGGCAAATGAATTTCCTGGAGATTTTTCATAACAGAACAGGTATGTGTCTTTTCATGTCTGGACATATGCAACTAGCACAAGAAGTTACAGTTTGATTAATACTACACTCTTCAAAAAAAATCAAGCATGTAGAGGTCAGAATCGAATGAAGCTTTTATGTGTTTTTGTAACGTTGATATAAGTGATTACAATATTAGAGCGCAAGGTTAAAGGGGTTGTCTCGCGAAAGCAAGTGGGGTTAAGTACTTCTGTATGGCCATATTAATGCACTTTGTAATATACATCGTGCATTAATTATGAGCCATACAGAAGTTATTCACTTACCTGCTCCGTTGCTGGCGTCCCCGTCTCCATGGCTCCGTCTAATTTCGGTGTCTTCTTGCTTTTTTAGACGCGCTTGCGCAGATGGGTCTTTTCCCTTCGGCTCGGCACCATCGGCGTTTTGGCTCCGCCCCTTGTACACGTCATCGCGTAGCTCCGCCCCGTCACATGTGCCGATTCCAGCCTCCTGATTGGCTGGAATCGGCACATGTGACGGGGGCGGAGCTACACGATGACTCGTACAAGGGGGCGGAGCCAAAACGCCGATGGTGCCGAGCCGAAGGGAGAAGACCCATCTGCGCAAGCGCGTCTAAAAAAGCAAGAAGACACCGAAATTAGACGGAGCCATGGAGACGGGGACGCCAGCAACGGAGCAGGTAAGTGAATAACTTCTGTATGGCTCATAATTAATGCACGATGTATATTACAAAGTGCATTAATATGGCCATACAGAAGTACTTAACCCCACTTGCTTTCGCGAGACAACCCCTTTAACTTATTGCAGAAAACTGAACACTTGAAGGGAGGCTCTAGTACCCTGTTGTACTGCCTCTAGCTTGGATACAACATGTGATACGGATGGGCATGGAGGCTCTAGTATCCTGTTGTACTGCCTCTAGCTTGGATACAAGATGTGATACAGATGGGCATGGAGGCTCTAGTACCTTGTTGTACCGCCTTTAGCTTGGATACAACATGTAATACGGATGGGCATGGAGGCTCTAGTACCCTGTTGTACTGCCTCTAGCTTGGATACAAGATGTGATACAGGTGGGCATGGAGGCTCTAGTACCCTGTTGTACCACCTCTAGCTTGGATACAAGATGCGATACAAGCGGGCATGGAGGCTCTAGTACCCTGTTGTACTGCCTCTAGCTTGGATACAAGATGTGATACGGGAGGGCATGGAGGTTTTAGTACCCTGTTGTACTGCCTCTAGCTTGGATACATGCTTTGATATGGGGGAGTATGGAGGCTCTAGTACCCTGTTGTACTGCCTCTAGCTTGGATACAAGATGTGATACGGGAGGGCATGGGGGCTCTAGTACCCTGTTGTACCGCCTCTAGCTGGGATACATGCTTTGATATGGGGGAGTATGGAGGCTCTAGTACCCTGTTGTACTGCCTCTAGCTTGGATACAAGATGTGATACGGGAGGGCATGGGGGCTCTAGTACCCTGTTGTACCGCCTCTAGCTTGGATACATGCTTTGATATGGGGGAGTATGGAGGCTCTAGTACCCTGTTGTACTGCCTCTAGCTTGGATACAAGATGTGATACGGGAGGGCATGGGGGCTCTAGTACCCTGTTGTACCGCCTCTAGCTTGGATACATGCTTTGATATGGGGGAGTATGGAGGCTCTAGTACCCTGTTGTACCGCCTCTAGCTTGGATACAAGATGTGATATGGGAGGGCATGGAAGCTCCAGTACCCTGTTGTACAGCCTCTAACTTGAATATAGGCAGGCATGGTAGTATCCTGCATGGTAGTATCCTGCAGCAATTTGGTCCACATTTGCTGTCACTGAGCCTCTAGATTGTGCAAACTCATAGGCTGACGAAGTTAGTGTCCTATGTTCTAGTCATGATAAATCTGGCGAGAGGGCAGGCCATGGAAGTGTGGCAATGTTGTGGAAGCATTCCTGTCACCCCTTGTGTGTGCGGCCGAGCATTATCCTGCTGGAAGCCTCTTGGAAGCTGCCATGAGAGGAACACATGTGGCTGCAGGATGTCCTGAACATGTCACTGAGCTGTCATTGTCCCTCGTACCACTACTAGTGGTGACCGACTGTCGCATGTGATGGCCTCTCAGACCATCTCACTAGCAGTGGGTGCAGTCTGCCACTCCAGAGCAAAGGCAGGATTGAGGCGCTCACCTCTAAGTCTTTAGACACAAACACAGCCGTCATCAGTGCCCAAACTAAACCTGGATTTGTCGCTGAAGACAGCCCGTTTCCACTCTGTAGCAATCCAGTTTTGTCATTAACTATACCACTACAAACAGAGGCGATGTTGGGTGGGTTGTCAAAGGCAGTACGTTCAATGAGTGCTGTTAGACCAAATGTCCTTCAACCGAGTGCCTGGAAATGGTTCTGACAGACACAGGGGCCTGTAATGATGGTGCTATCAGTCTCTGGATGGCGAACAGTGAAACAGTCAGAGCTGCTCATGCTTGTCAGACAATCCTCTTTACCAGTGGTCTGTCAAGGGTGTCCTGAGCCCAGTCGCTTAGTGTCTGTGGTCACTTACACTTTCTAACAGTCTGGTCAGAAAGGACCTATTGACTAGCAATTCGTCAATATGACCATCACATTCCAATAACATGCCTCCTCTCAAACTCTGTTAACTGGGCAAAATCTCTTAAATTGCATTGTCGAGATGTCTAGTGGTCAACAAGCTCTATGCAAGCAGAAAAAGAGGTCACTACACACAAGAAGCCTCTGAGAGCCTTTTTATAGGCCAAGGAGGGAATCACTTTTAGAGCCTCAGGTGGAGAGGCAGTTCATCTAATCACCCCACAACTCTAATCATTTGCAAATCTGCCTGAGATGTAACTACATGCTGAATTTTGGAGTTAAGGCTGGCTGCACATGACCGGGTCAGATTCCTGATGCGGAAGCCTGCAGCGGAATCTGACCCTGTGCCCAGCCAGAGACTCTGCTTACCTGTTAGTCGTCTTCTTTCTTCTGTATTGCGAATGATCCGGACAACTAGCTGTCCAACATGCGCAGTAGAGATTTTACCGCACCGTGTGGTAGCGAGGATGTGGAATCCGTGACCTGTCCGCAATGTTAATTGCAGATGGGATACGGGTTGGACAGCTTCCATTGACTTCAATGGAAGCGGTCTGTGTGGACAATGCACTGAAATAGAGCATGCTGCGATTTTTCATCCGCAAGCATAAAATTGCAACTGATTTCCGCTCGTGTGAAGAAAAAAGCACTTTTCTATAGCATGCTATGGGCGGTATTCGGTGTGGAATCTGGGGGCGGACGTCCACTCCAGATTCCACAATACAAATCTCTCCATGTGCGGCCAGCCTAAACGACAACTCCTTCTAGGTGCTTGTTTGTTGTTTTTACAAAGAGTGTAATTGATTTATTTGCTGCTTGCTTTAGTAATATAGTGTTACAGTACTAGTGGGGTGCATAGGTACGCACAGCGTGGCGCTCCCTGACTCTCACCCACGCCAATGTCCCTTACTGGAGATAACCCCGAAAGTGGACACGTCCAGGCCGCCAACTCTGACCCTACGCTGCTTAGTGTCAGGACAGGAAGGAACTGCCATACCTATGCAGGTGCAGGTGACTACTCACTAGTACCAACCGGCTAAGCAGATAGAATAACCAACAGGAAAGAAAACCACAGAACACAGGCAGAGCTGGATAGGGACAGGGTAACTTCCACTGGAGCAGAACCGAGGTCAAACTCACAGAGGATGGAACCAATAACTGGCAACTGCTATGAGCAGCTGTCAGACTATATTCAGGAGTCTCTGCCCCTAGTGCGGAGACCAATCAAGCCGGCTGACCGGAGCTCCCAGCCAGCCACTATAACTCACAGAGATAGAGCGCGTGCGCCTCTCACAGCAGGCACACGCGCGTGTAGGACCCTTTTTGGGTCACTACATGTGCACCTGTGCAAATACTGTATATGTGTATAGCGATTCCTAACAAAATTGAAACAAATTTTTTATGCCAGGTTCTTTAAGGCAGGGGTCACACAGGGCGGATTTGCCGCGGTTCTGCCGCAGCAGATCCGCCGGCGGCAAAACCGCCCGCGGCCGCTGATCTCGGGATTAGCCAGCCATGTGGACGAGGTTTCCCCGAAACCTCGTCCACACGGGACGGCTAATCCGCTGCGGTAAATCCGGTTGAAACTGCGGCTGCGGCCGCCGCAGCCGCGGTTTCAAAAGAAGCAGCATGTCTGTTTACAGACGGTTTTTTGTTTATTTATGTTACGGCCGCGCTCTCCTCTATGGGAGAGCCGGCCGCAACGGAAATGCATGCGGCCGGACCGCTTAAACCGCGGCGGTTCTCCCGGCAGAAATCTCGCGGTTTTTGCTGTGGCCAAACCGCGAGATTTCCGACGGGAATCCGCCGTGTGTGAACCCAGCCTAAATCCTTGCAATTTTCACATTTAGCTATGCCACATATTACATCTACAGTTGACATGTCACATAAATACTTGGAATAAGACTCAAAGCTTTTTGCTATATATAAAAAAAAATCAGCTCTTGCCGAGACCTCAAGCACTAAACCTGTATACAGGAAAGTTGATAAATGACTGTTAAGACAAGTTCTGAAAACTTCATAAGAGCTGAAGTGTCTTCTACATAAAAAATGAAGGAAATTTATAATCCCACATTTTAAAGTCAATAGCAAATTTGACATTTTCTGTCAGATAACATTCTTTTTGTATTTGTAACAAATGTAAATTATATTTTTCACATTTTTGTACAGTGAGAAGCACTGTAATTAGAAGCTTTAGTCCTTGTAGTGTATATATGAAACCTGTAGTTGGATGCAGGACCGACAATAGACGTGTACTGTGAACCAAAGTCCTATAAAATACACATTCCACATTACTGGTAAAAGTACTGTACATACCAGTGAATTGCAACTCTTATATGCAACAATTATGTTTTTTTGTCCATCATAGTGGCTAATTTAGAAAATTCTGGAAATTCTAGGATCAGGTATTTTGACTAGGTAAAATAGTGTAGGTAGTATTTTTCAGGCTAAAAGGCTTAAATAGGTATTCCCATGTCAGACATTAACCCTTTGCAATCCAATTTTGTATTCAGGGTTTTCCTAAGGGGCTTTCTCTTTCTGCCATTATGCAATGGTGCCATCTGCTGGCTAGAGCCAGTACTGCAGTATGGAACATGCTGGAGAGGCGCCGGACAACAGAGCGGCCAATAATATACAGTAAAAATACCCTGCTGGACCTCTTCTGACATCGGAGCTGTACAGCCTTCAATCAGAATGTCTTCAGACGTCAGACGGTGGATTGGAAAGGGTTAATGGCATATCCACAGGATATATCATAAGTGTCTGATAGATGGAGGTCCCACTTGTGTCTCAAGAATTGCCCCACTGACTCCATTCCAGCTCACCCTCTAGTGCTCTTCATTTCCTGAGGTGGCCCGGGGCTTTGGAAACAGGCAAACTGGACATTCTATACTTGTTAGGGGGATAGAAGTATTAGCCTTGTATATTTAGGTGAAACGTAATGTTTAATCCGCAAGTGTTTTCATACTGTTTGGCCGCCTGCAGACGGGCGGGTCGGATCCGGCGGTGACAATTCTCCCAGCAGGACCCGACCCAAGCGCCTGCAGGGACCAGCGCGTACTCACCCGCGCCCGCCGTCTCCGGCTGTTTGATGTGCCGGCTTGCCGGGTAGCTGGCGCACGCGCAGACCGGAGCCGGGGCGAGCCCCGCACAGAAATAGAGCATGCCGCGATTTGTTTGCCTCGCGATATTTTTATTATTATTATTTGTTAACGCAATCCTATGCAGCCTTCCAGCAGCGGAAATTCCACGGGAAATCCCGCCACGAAATTTCCGCTCGTGTACAGGGGGCCTTTATGTTACAGAGCCTGTTGTGGCATCGGGGACACTATGTGAATGGTCCCAACTCCAGTGTGGTGGCCATTGGAGGTTTGTATAACCGTTAACCATACTGGGGCAGGACATGTGAGTCTGGTGGATAAATAGTAGGGCATGGCTGAAACCACAGAAAGGTGCCTGTTGGTGGTATAAATGGTGGGGTGTGACACAGTAGCACGATCGAGTGAATTATGGTAGCAAGTATGAGTGGCCTATGAGAGAGGTAGAGTGCAAATGATGAGCATGAGCTGCAGAAAACTTTGGTGCCTACTGACTATGGGAGTAGACTGAGCTTTAGTCAGTTACCTGCTATGTTCCTGAGGGGCTGGAATCCTTATAACCGTGGAAATTGTGATTGCATATCCCCATGTGCTGATGACTATGACCCTGGAACCATGCCAGGCCTGCTGTGTGCCCAAAGAGACTGTAATTTGATCACGTGTGTTGACATTTTATTGCCCAAGTAAAGACTGTTAGTGTTTTCCACAATGTGTTCTGTCTCAACCTACCTGTTGAGGGGTCCCACATACTGTTTCCATAAGTCCCATAAAAGGGAATAGGATTTGCATACACAGCGTAGCACAGCACACTACACTGTTTCTGGATCTCAGAAGGTCAGGAGGAGTAAAGTGTCTCCTTAAGGAAAGCACATAGTAATTGTTGTTAGGAGACATATATAGCCATACATTCTCCTCTGGGAAATTTATGTAAAATATAAGATGGAACAATACTTCTAAAGCGCCACCTATTAGAAGGTAGAATTCCTGTAAGTCAATGTCTGACCTTTTGACAGGCCTTGTAACAATGATTGGGAATATAAGCCAAAGTCAAGAGTTTTCTCCATTAGGAAAAGATAACCATGACACAGACAGCTGTTTCAGGGGTTTTGCCCCATCAGTGTACAGTAGGTTGCTGGCTGGCATGGTGAGAGGCCTGTGATGTGGGCTGGGAGAGGTATAGTTTTTCCTTAGGGGGAGCACCTGGTAGGTGTAAGGAGATTTATAAGGCCATAGATGTAACACAAGGCCTGTTAAAACATCAGACATTGACTTACAGGAATGATACCTTCCAATAGGTGATGCTGTAGAGGCATTGTTCCACCTTACCATTTGCATAAATTTCCCAGAGGCGCACGCATGGCCTTACAAGTCTCCTCACTCCTTCTAGGTGCTCTCCCTAAGGAGAAACTTTACCCCTCCTGACCAACATCATAGGCTTCTCACTCAGCCTCCCAGCAACTTACTATACACTGATGAGAGGCAGCCTCCTGCTCTATTTACCCCTTCTGCTAACCCTGGTTGTACAAGCTTTTAAAGGGGCTGTCCAGTCAGGAACCACTGAGGGTCTGCAGCTGAAAGTCTTGGCAATCAGCAGTTATCACCAGATATGGTTTACAGTATGACCCCAGGCTCCAAGGTCAACATGGGGATTCAACATGATTTTCTTCTCAGCAAGTTTTCCCTGACATCAGACCAATTCTGCTTGGTAGCGTATATCAGGGAATAGCGGATAATGATATTCATAACATAATTGTGCTTTATTTATAAGACAACTCATCATTATAAAAGGAAGATGAGAAGCAAATTATAAGTATACACAAATGTTTAAATACGATGATTTACATTAATGTTTCATAAAGTAAAATATTTATTTGCCCCATGAACCAGTAACATTATTGTTTTGCTAAACTCATTATGTGGAATTTCCTATCAACTCCAAAATGGTAAATGACTGAATCAATGGAGCCTACTTAAATGCTTTGTGGATCACTTAATTTTTAATGCCAAAGCACATTGTGAACCATCATAAGGCACTCTTAATTACAGTGTAAGTGCAATCCATTCACTCAACCGAAGAAATCGATGACACTGATATGTTAAAAGAGCTAAATGTAATTCACTGACAATTTAACTTTTGGGGGCTGTTGAATTTCTTCTAGCTTCTGTGTTTTATGCAAGCTAAGCAAAGAGTATCAAAGTGTTGTTCGTTATCACCCCGCATCCGGCAGAAGCAGCAGCATGATACAGTACATCTATTATAAATCACTTAGAGTACATGATAGTGTATCACATGGGATCTACTGCAGATGTACTGTACATGATATATATGCGGGACCATCTGCAAAGGTTGGAGGCAGGTGCAAAGAGCTGAGACAAACTGGTACATGTAGCACTAATTAATCACCGGCAGATGCAGAAGGTATGGCTCTCCTATTCTGTCGGATCAGAGCTGTAGTTAGGCACTGCTTCAGTTGGGTCAAAGATTCAGTCCCTCCCCCTGTCCTCCTCCACATAATACACATACCTGGTACATAACATGCCTACCACTATACCACACGCATACTGTACATATTACTGCTGTATGATACATATATTGCTTACACACACGTACTATAAATACAAATATTACACTCATAACTACAGCTGGAGCAGCAAATGAAATGTATGCAGTGGCAATGCGCATACTTGACCGCTACACTATTCATTCAGGGGTACAGGACCCACAAAAATCTCATGATCAGTAAGGGTTTCAGCAGTCAGACCCCTACCAATTAGACAGATGGGTTATATCTGGCATGTTCCTTTTGGTCATTTTGGTATCTGATGCTCTTTCCCCTTGGTGTGTGAACACTTGAACTAGCTCCTATGTTATCTATGCATGCATCAGGTTCTGAATGAGGTTTCCTTCTGTCTGTCAGGTGCAGACTTCAGGTGTGAACAAAGTCCTGTTCTATGTATGGCTAAAGGTGTGGACTGCACTTGGTGTAAACAATGTCTCGTTCTGTGTGGTGTTTCCCTGAGCCAGTCCCCTAGGTTCCAGCGTGGGGCCGTCCCTATTGGGACAATCACCCCACTTGTAGGCAGAATCTCTTTTTGTGGTTTAGGTTATCTTTTTAGAATAGGGACTCACAAGGTGAGGACCCTTGATGTGGGCTTTGTGAGCTTACGTATTCTGAGCCAATGCTAACCGATACCTCTTACATACTTGGTCATATTTCCATCTGTTAGAGTAGTAGTTCAGTGGTAAACATTTTGGGGTCTGTTGTCTCTGTGGTTGTCTTCACGCACATCTGTTTTATGTTCTTGTTAGTGTCCAGCATGTATGTACATCCCTGTTGCCCTTTTTCCTCTTCTATTGGGTTGCATTTGTGTACTACGTATCCACTGCCTGCAGGGACATATACACAACACAAACACACACACAATGCTGGGAGAAAGTACCGTATTTAAATATGTGCCCCCTACCGTTTTCTTCCATCTTTGCTACTTTGTCAGATTTAAGTGTTTCAATTCATTCAACTAATTTTGATACAAGATAAAGACAGCACAAATAAACACAAAATTCAATATTTATATGATAATTCAAATTTTGAAGATAAATATGAATTCAAAACCTATATAACCCATGTGAAAAAGTAACTGAGGCTAAACCTAATAACTGGTTGTGCCACCCTTGGCAGTAACAGCTGCAAGCAAATACCGGCAAAAACCTGGAATGAATATTTTCCACCGCTGTTGAAGAGTTTTAGCCCAGTTGTTTTTATTCTGATATATCGGAGTGTTTAAAAAACAAAAACCTGCTGGTTTCTCAGCCATTCAGAGGTAGATATGATTGTGTACTTCGGATCATTGTCCTGGTGCTTGAAAGTGTGACGCAAAATCCAGCAACAGGAACTTCTTGAAAAAATAATTCTGAAAAAGGACCATGGTACAATTGCACACCAGATGCCATGAATCAGGACTAAGCTATGAAACTTATAGGTATTATTTTGTTGTGCTGGCTCATGTTCTGTATGTAATTTTAATGTTGTATAGTAGCGATGAGGGAGCACCCAAATGCTCGGGTCCGCGTTATTTGAGTCGAACTCTTCGTAAAATTCAAGAGCTCTACTCGAGTAATGAACCCCATTGGCTACAATGGGAGACTCGAGCATTTTTGTATGTGGGACGCCGGGTCCCGAGCCTTTTTATTTATTTTTTTCTTGGTTCATGTGTTTCTCTCTCTCTCTCTCCCTCTCCCCTGCCTGAGAGACAAAACGTTTGCCATTGACGCACGCTGCGTCGTGGCAGGGAGGGGCCAAAACAGGCACGTCACAGTTGGAAGGAGCCAAAAACTGATGCGGGGTCGAACACGGCTTGATACTGGTTCGAGTAATGAGCACCATCGAGTACGCTAATACTCGAATGAGCATCAAGCTCGACAGAGTATGTTCGCTCAACTCTATTGCATTGTTATGTCATGGTGGAGAAGTTGTACTTCTTCTAAGTGGATATTCACCAATGTTGCAAGCATCCATCTGTATGGTAGGTACATTGACGACTTCCCTTTTCTTTGGTCTGGTGGTGAACATCTCGTGCTGTAATTTTTAGAGTACTTGAATAATAATATTTTCAATTTACAGTTCACTTCCTCATACTATCATTTCCATATTGTGTTTTGGACCTATCAGGTTCACCAGGTCATACTATAGTTACACAGACCTTTCAAAACTCTGTGCCTGGTAACCTAGTTAAATCTATACTAGTGGGGGAATACATTAGGGCTAGGCATATATTGCAGCACACAGGAGAGCTTCAGTTAAGAACTAAATACTGTTTGTATCTACTTGAAACACAAAAGTTATCCATATTGGATTTTAAAGCGTGTGCAAAATAATGTACACCTCAAGTGTATGCTTTATTACTGTACATGCAGGTCACAAAACCAAAGATGGGGTGTAGAAGCCTACAGCTCTGTTGTAGTGTACCCCTCAATTCAATGCTATTAAAAATATAATTACCAAAGACTTGCCTGTCCTTTGTGAGGATAATGATCTGGCACAGATATTGTGCCATGGGTGCGAAATGATATCTAGAAGAGCTCCATCACTGAGTAACCTTATGTCCTCGGGTTCCTTTTTGACACATTTACTCAAGAAAACCTGGTTACACTGACTCAGATTCTTCAATTGCATTTCATTTCCATGCAAGCTCTGTTTTGACTGTGTACAACATGATACGTTTTCCACTTCCAGTTATACTCATATTTGTACAGTTACAACACTGATCATGTGGTATACATTATTGAATGTCATTCCAGTAACAAATTATATGTTGGTTGTACTTCTAGGGGATTAAAAATTTGCATCCATGAACGCTTGAATGACATTAGCAATCCCAAAAAACAGACTATGTCTACCATTGCCAAACACTTTGTTTCAGTACACGATGGAGGTTTAAGTTCCTTAGCTAGAAAAAGTGAGGGCCATATAGAGGCGATGGTCCAAGGCACCCCTGTTAGATGGGAAGGCATTCTGAGTTATCTTAGTTGAGTTTTAAAAATAGTTTTATAATCGGAAATATTCAAGTGCGACAAATGGGAAGGGGGCAAATACTTCTTCACAGCAATAGAGAAAGAGTCGTAGAATATGTAGTTTTGCAATGGAACACAATTTTACTTAGTTCTAGTTGTATTATTAGTGGAGCTTAGGCCAGTCTCCCAAGACCAGATTTGAATTGCGGATTCCGTGATCGCTGGTAATATGTGGGCATGGAAAGATATGAAGTTTTGAAGCTTCCTGCATACCTGTTTTCTGCGAATAGAAGAAAATTGCAGCATGCTCTATTTTAGAGAAGATTATGTGCAGATGGGCTCCATTGTTGTCTATTGATGCATGCGACCCGCAGCCTATATGCAAGTAACATTGCATAAGGGCAACAAAATTGCTCGCAACTAGAGATGAGCGAGTATACTCGCTAAAGGCAATTGCTCGAGCGAGCATTGCCTTTAGCGAGTACCTGCTCGCTCGAGACAGAAGGTTCGGGTGCCGGTGGCGGGCAGGGAGCTGCGGGGGAGAGCGGGGCGGAACGGAGGGGAGATCTCTCTCTCCCTCTCTCCCCCCCGCTCCCTCCTGCTGACTGCCGCTACTCACTGCTCCCCCGCGCCGGCACCCAAACCTTTCATCTCGAGCGGGCAGGTACTCGATAAAGGCAATGCTCGCTCGAGCAGTTGCCTTTAGCGAGTATACTCGCTCATCTCTACTCGCAACCTGTTAGAAGACAAGGTAAAAACCTGGAGAGAGAGAGAATATTTTCCCCTGGGCGGTCGACTGTGCCATGTTCTGCTGTCATACCCTACTTGCCAGCTTTTTTCTGTGTGGACGATACGCTGTCCATACGCATAGATCCATGCAAAAAAACGCAAATCAGGTCTTCCACTGCAGATACCAAACTTACACAGTTATGAAATGTAAAAATATCTATGGAAAAATAACTTTTTCTGCCTCCATCTTCTGACAGGCATAACTTTTTAATTATTCTGTCAACATAGTTGGGCAAAGGCTCATTTTTCACGGGACATCCTGTAGTTACAATTGGTACCATTTTGGAATTTTGATCGCTTTTTTATTACATTTTTTCTTGGAGACAGAGTGACCAAAAAAGAACAATTCTGGCGTTGTTTATTTATTTTTTCCTGACGACATTCACCATGCGGGAGAGATAATGCGTTAATTTGATAGATCGGACGTTTATGGACGCAGTGATACCAAATATGTGTTTTTGTTTTATTATTTAGATACTTTTATTATTAACATGGCAAAAGGTTGATTTTTTAAACTTTTTTAACTTTTTCTTTTTTTAATAAATAACACTTTTGTAAAATAATTTTTACATTTTTTTAGCCCCCAGAGGGGACAAGAACTTGTGAGGCTTTGATCGCTTCTACAGTATGATGTAATGCAATAGCATTACATCATATCGCGATCTGACACGCAATCTATCAAGCCACTTGATTCCCCCTCCATACAAACCCCGAACCTTCAGGACATAACTGTACATCCTGTAACGTTAAGGAGTTAAGAGAAGTTGGGGGGGGGGGGGGGCCCAAAGATGAACTTTTGCACATGGGCCCATGAGCCTTTAGCTACGTCCCTGATTACGTTACATAGACAAATAACTCGGCTGCAAAACAGTCTCTACCACTTTGCTCCAACCACTGGTTACTGGTAGCAACAACAATAACCTCTACAACACAGTTACTTGCTCGCTCTCTGGTGCATTTACCATACACCTCAGTACACTGTCTCTATCCCAGGTGTGTTAGGTGATTGCCCTCTTAGCAGGACTTGCTTTTGCCTCTGATCTTCAGTGTGGCTCGTCGCACACCCATAGGCCTTAGCACAGAACTCTCAGTACACACTCTCTTGTTCCATGAGGCTCTCACATGTTTTCAGGATGGCAAATTTGTTGGTCAGCACAGCTCAGGTCAGACTGACAGGGTGTTTTTGTAGATCACCCAAGGACTTTCTGGGCAGTGGTCCAAAACCACTCAAAGGATCCCATCCAGGCATGGCTCACCAGTTTAATCTTTCTCATAGGACTTGGTCTCTCACCAGTTGCAATTTTCAAGACCACTACAGCATGCTCTATCCTCCTACAGTGTCAGAGCTCTTTTTGTAGCTTAGTGTAGCATATCTAGGTGGTGTAGCACTTATTCATGCACTACTCATTCCTTGAGAAGGTGTACCTTAATGACGAGCACAACTTTCCTCCTTTTACTCTATCTACTACCGTAAAGCGCTGTCAGCAACCTCTTTACAGAACATGCTTCTGGTCACGGGACTATGTGGTGCAATCTTAATGCGTCCACACAAGCGACTGAATATCCACCCAAGATGATTGCCCAATGCCTTAAAGTTTGTAGCAAGGGGGGTTCTCTTGCCTCGGGATCGCTGACCTCTAGTACCAGGAGTGGCGCACCCCACGGGAAAACACAGCCCAGGAACAGCGTATATCATTATCTGCCTCCGGACAGCGTTTATTTCATCACACGTCACAGCACAGTAAATCACGTTCATGTCCATTAGCACCCCAACTTTGGTGGGAGGTTAGGGGCGTCACCCTGTCAACCTCTTGCCTTTCCAGGCCACCAGCCTGCAGCACCTCACTCTGCTGCCCTGGTTCTCACTCTCCCTCTCTTTGGTAGGAACTGGCTTTTTATCTCGTTCCTGCTCCACCCCTTGGTTAACCCTCGCACCAGAAGCCCTGTCTCTGGCCCTCTATAGGCCCTTCTGTGTACTGCACTACTACAAGTTACAGTGTACAAACATCAAAAGAACAAAACTTAGAAGCAGCAGTCTTCATGTATCCAACATCAGGGGCATGCAGAGTCACCAGGATCTGGAATCTTCAGACATATACTTCTTAGAAAAAGATACCCATGACCACATTGAAACGGGGTACGGATTAGTTATATGCCTTGTATGCCTTCCTGACTTGAATTGTAATATATAGATGGATATTCTCTGGTTAACCTGTTGTGGTAAAGTACTGGATATGTGACTGTTTCATCTTGTCTTTTCTTTTGTATTAAAGGGGTTGTCTCGCGAAAGCAAGTGGGGTTAAGCACTTCTGTATGGCCATATTAATGCACTTTGTAATATACATCGTGCATTAAATATGAGCCATACAGAAGTTATTCACTTACCTTCCCTGCGCTGGCGTCCCCGTCTCCATGGCTCCGTCTAACTTCAGCGTCTAATCGCCCGATTAGACGCGCTTGCGCAGAAGGGTCTTCTGCCTTCAGCTCGGTGTGGCACGAGCGGTGTTCTGGCTCCGTCCCCTTCTACGCATCATCGCGTAGCTCCGCCCCGTCACATGTGCCGATTCCAGCCAATCAGGAGGCTGGAATCGGCACACGTGACGGGGCGGAGCAACGCGATGACGCGTATAAGGGGGCGGAGCCAGAACGCCGCTCGTGCCACACCGAGCCGAAGGCAGAAGACCCTTCTGTGCAAGCGCGTCTAATCGGGCGATTAGACGCTGAAGTTAGACGGAGCCATGGAGACGGGGACGCCAGCGCAGGGAAGGTAAGTGAATAACTTCTGTATGGCTCATATTTAATGCACGATGTATATTACAAAGTGCATTAATATGGCCATACAGAAGTGCTTAACCCCACTTGCTTTCGCGAGACAACCCCTTTAACTTTATAGCCTTAATGCTCATTGGCTGTGGTGGTCATATGAGTGTGGGCAGTCTGTTGTAGGAGATGCAATTAAGTCAGTGTGTGAGACACCTTGGAAGAGGAAAGAGCAAACTGAGAGATCCCTCATGCCTGTGGTGTTCTGTATCAGGCCCCAGGACGGACTGGAGTGAGATCTGGTACTTCGGCCTACTCCAGCATGGATCGGGATCTGTTTAGAGACTGAGTTTCATGTTGCTTTGTGATTTCCTGGATCTCACTCACCAGGAGATTGTTTATGGGCCCCTATGACTACCGCAGCCTCAACCAGCACCTCTAACTGTAATTGCTCAACGTGCTTCTGCAGAAACTATTAGCATTGGAGTGCTCTGTTCGCAACCACCAAACAGTTTGCTTACTTGTTGCCCCTCGCTGTGAGGATAGTTCTTATTGTTAAGGAAACCTCTATGCATTAATTCACCCCTCATTTTAAGGAGATTATGTAAGCGCAATGTGTAAAACCAGTTTATTGTTGGAAATAAAAAGTGTATTGAAGCAAGATGGCATACAGCACTAAGTGCTGCTTTCAGCCATGTGGTCGGCAGTATTATGTGACCTGTCCACTAACAGTTCTCATGCAGGGGTCACCTAATAAACAGCCAGTACCCCTCGGCACACTCCTATTAACCACCAGTCCAGTTCCACCAAATATCTCCATGGGCCCTTGCTACATCCCATCCATTGAACCAAGGGGCCTTCAGCATAAAGGGTGCAAAGTATAAATTAACTTTTTTCTTGATTCATATGTTTAAAATTTTGATTATATTAATCTTTATCACCAATACGTTCAAAACATTGCATATGTGAATTCCTGCATTGATTGGCTGAGCAATGCTCTAAAAAACCAATCAACAGCTCCGGAGACCAGTGGGAGGATACGGACCACGGCTGATAGGTAAGTATTGTAAGACATCCCCAAAAAATAAGAGACTTAGTGTCTCTTTTGGGGCAAAAATTTATACAAGACAGGGTCTTATTTTTGGGGCAACATGCTATTCCCAGTTCAAGAATAAAGCGACGGGCAGGTAGTGTAATGACAGTCCACATCAGTTTCCAACCCTATAACAAATGAAAGCTAATTATCGGAATGGAGCTATTAATCAATCTGTAACAAGTGACATGTTTAGCATGTTTACTAATAATCCATTGCAGTGAAATATTTTTTTCTGGTAGGTTTCCATGAATTGGTAAAAACTATATAAGATACACAATTTTTTCCTTTTAAATAACACTCTTTTAATGTATTGTGCCTTTAAATGTAGAAAAGATGTTTTAACATGACATGGCTATTCTCCGGTCATTTAGCACTGTAGAGTTCACATATTTCCTTTCGGTAGCAGTCTTTGACTCGCTTGTAGTAAAGAATATAAGTCCGAAAACAGCGTTTCCATATTTGTAGACTCAGCACATTTCTGAACAGCCGTATGTAGTTCAGCTTGAAGGGGAAAGGGATAGCTAGACCCCATGATACTCAGAGTGAACCAACGCCGGAATATCTTGTCACAGATGACCTACAAGAAGGGAAAAAAATATTAAACATATGAAATCACTTATTTTCATAGTCTCCCCTCCAGAACTGGCCAATCCCCAAACACACCCTGTTGCAGAGATCACTCCGCGGGTTTGTTTTTATTGTTTGTGCCCTTCCTCTATTTAGGGCAAGGATTACATTTTTCAGGATTTAAAGGCTTCAGTAAAGAATAAATTAAATAACACATTTAATTGAGCGAGATAAAATTGATTTGTTTGTCTGCTGACATTCTCATTTTATAAAATCCTTGCTATTTCAAACAGACACAAGAAGGTTCCTAGGAATGTTCTCTGTCATCAAGACCAGATGTATAGTAATCTGTAAACTCATAAAAGTACTAAAAGAGGATGATTTACGGTACCTGTTTTAGAGTACAACATCTGCAATTTGTCATGTGTGATGAGGTTAAAAGGGTTGTCCTATTGTTTATAGTTACATGCAGCCCATAATTATAAACATTTCTTGTATTTACACTTATTAAAAAGTGTTTCCATCCCCAGATATTCCAGGACTAATGTCAGAATAGCGCCACCTGCTGTTGCTATTTTGTGTCCACGTCAGTAATTGTTCCAAGGTGGTCACACATGCTCAGTCTTTCTTCTGTCTCTGCTCCACTGGGTATATGGAGGGATCCCTGGTGTGTTCAGCGGCTGCTTCTGAAGTTGCTGTACTTTCTGTGGCGTCAGAAGTGATGCTGAACAAGTGATAATAGAGTGAGACAGCACTACCGCAGAGAAGGAGCACTGAGTTTGTGGGACCACCTCGGGACATTGTTGAGGTGGACTGGACACAGAAAGCCCTTCAACAGAAACAGCAGGTGGCACATTTCTAACATTAGACCTGGAATATCTGAAGATATTAAAAAATGTTGCTAAGTGTAAATACAAAAATGTTTTTAAATGAATTTAACTATAAGAAATATTTTTCATGGGCTAACTTCTTTAATGAGAAGCTCTTTTGTCATTTTTCATGAAAGAGCCACTCCGGTAAAAAGATCTTTTGATTCATTATGTATCTAGTGCTCCAGTATATATATATCACCTAGTATTAACTTGTTTAGTTATTCTGTAACAGTTACCCCCAACTATAATGCTTTATTCATAGTCCTGGGCTCCCTATATGGAAAAGAGACGCCTTATGAGCCCCCTTGGGCTCCTGGTCCCTGGCGCAACCGCATCCCCTGCATCCCCTATAGTTACGCCAGTGGTCAGGATGTAGGCAGGGGTCGGTAATGGGTAAGTATCTGTTACAGTACCAGGGAGCAAGCAGGAAGCGTAGTCAGGATGTACACAGAGGTCGGTAACGGGTAACAACAATTGTATTGAGAGAAGCAGTTAGTAGCAGAGCTTGACTAAAGGCAGCGAGCACAATAATCACGCAAAGAGGAAGTGGAAGGGACAGGCTTTTATAGCATGTCCAATCAGGAACAGGGCAGAGCTAAAACAGGGACTGGATTGCAGGAGCTGGGAACACGGCTAAGGTCATGCAGAGGAGCTGTCCAAAGGACTGGATGGCTTAGTAGGTAGAGCTGCCGCCTGGATTACAGGAGCTTCTGGGTTTGAGTCCTGACATATTCCTTTGTACCGGACTTCTCTTCAGTTGGGTCATGTGATCTCTTCTCTCCAGAAGCCATTATTTCAATCCCCATAACTTCCTGTATGATGAAACTGCACTGACTGTATCACACAGCGATAGGCAGAAACTCCTATCACTGTTCCTGATAATGATTTGTGGCTCCTGTCACACAGTCATAATGAAGATCACAGCTCATCCTCTCTGACTGCATGCTTATAGAATTTAGCTTTTTTAGCAGAATATAGATGGTAATGATAACCACACTGATCTCCCAGCAGGCAGATATGGTACTGGTTCTAGCTGGTCATATGATGCTGTGCTGATGCATTGTGGGATTGCTAGGACAGTATGGAGGATGATAAAGCACTGAGAAATCTTAAAAACAAGTTGGTGCCTGATAAGGAGTAAATGGGATGCTGCACTGCATGGAAATGACTACAATATACAGAAGGCATTCTAGAGTATGACAGACAATCAGGTGAGGGGTGCAGTGATAAAAAAAATGTGTTTTCAGTGGAGTGACCCTTTAAAATTTTCTGACGCCCTCCCTTATAAATGGCATCTTAAGGAACGTGGAGACTAAATATCTGCAGACCACTAACAAGCAACAAAGGATGTGTCACATGAGTAACAATGTCAGATCTTGCGCTTTCACTGAAGTTGAGTAGAATCGCTGATAGTATGTATTCAGTCCCCACTTTCATGCAGATTCACAAATTGGGAACAGTAAGGCACATACATCAATGTAGCACAGCACAAGTACCCCAGTAGTTAGTATTGTTGCTGGATGCTGCTGAGCTCCTGGGTCCAAATGTAACCAGGGCCAATATCTGCATATAGCTTGCATCTTCTCATCTTCCCATGTGAAGTTGACGGTAGTGTTTGACACTCTGAGCCACTGGGGAGCAGGACCTGCTGGGAGCCCTTTACAGGGTATTTCCAAATTATTTTTTGTATAGTTTAGGGAACTGCCCAAAATGATATAAAATCAATATACTTGCCAAGGGGCCGTGCTGCTGCTTTGACAGGTGACGTCACTAGGTGAGAAGACCAAGTGACGTCCCGTAAACTGGTCATGAGCTTAAATGTACGAGCCTCGAAGCAGGTTTAAAGGTGTCCGACCTCCTATTGGCTGCTGCTGCAGGTAAACAGAAGACGGGAGTGGTGCGAGTGGTGGCGGATTTGTTGCGGAATTTTTGCAGTGCTAATGCAGGATAAAGTAAGACCACTCTCACATTCACCGCTTCTTACAGCGTTCAACGGAGCGTTTTAAATGCTGCGCTATAACGCTGTACAACTCCCCCATTGATTTCAGTGGGGCTTCTCAGTCTAGCGTTCGAACACTGCGTTTCCCGAGCGCTGTCTGTTCTATTTTCAGGTGTTTAAGTGCCTTTTCTAATGCACCTCATGACCCATTACAATGACGGGGTGCGTTAAAAACCGCAGTTAAACGCGTTTTTAAACGTTGCATTTTGCTACGTCTATGTGAGAGAGAACTAAGGGATCCTTCCCACGGCCTTATGAGCTGTGTGAGCCGACTATCGCTGTGTATGACAACATCTGCCACATGCGCCAAGGCACAGTGTGACTAGTTTCTTTTTTTTTTCTTTTAATTCCCCGCTCTGTCTCATAGCAGCGTTGCGTATTAAACACTGCGCATATGCAATGTATTACGTATGTACAGTGCTTAATATGCAAACCACAACAGGGCTGTACGTGCATAATACATGGTGAGGGTGGATTCAGAAGAACGCTGTTTTCTGAACAGGAGAAAACAAAACCATTGATTTCAACAGGATTTCCGTGGTTTCGTATTCACCACCTCTTTCCTCGGCTGGGATTTGTATGGCCAAGAAAAGATAAGAGCTGCCCTATCTTCCCCGCACGTCATGAATACTATGTACGCAAAAGATCGGGCGGCACCTATCTTACCACCGCTTTTTCTGTTCAGCAAAGGGGAAGAAATTTCCCTCGTTCAAGTTCAACTACCCTCCTTGCCGCCGCGCATAGTTGCGCTCACGGTCATCTAAATCCGCCCTGAAATAGAACATGCTGCATTCTTTTTTATGTACGTAATATACGCAAGGTACATACACAAATGTCAATGGGTGATTGAAAATCAATGTACTTTCACTGAGCCCATTCACCGCGTTTTATGCTCGCGTAGTGTGTTGCCTATTTACACTCGTGTGAATGAGCCCTTGCAGTGCGGTTACAGCAGAAAATCCGCAGCATTTTTTTCCTCCACATCTGAACAGGATTTGCTTTACGGCTTCTTCAGACAGGCGCATGTGCATATACACTCACCGCTATGGAGCGTATTTTCACCTGAACCAGCCCTTTTTTTTTTTCAACGTTTAAACTTTGCATTATTGCGTGGGTAAAAGAAAAAAGGTGAAAGATTGGTCCTGGTATCTTTTTTTGCACTTCTACTAACTACTTGCGAGAAAGATAGGGCAAGGCCTACTTTTTCTCGCGCATAGTTATATTGTGTGAGAAAATTTTCCCAAATCACAGCCTTTTGAAGTAGCCCTTAGACCTCGTTTAGACGGACGACAAAGTCACGCAATTTTGTCACGTTTCTACAATGCTACAAATCACATGTATGTGAAGCCCATGCTTTCCTATGGGTTCCTTCACACATGTGATGTTTTGTAGCATGCAACAACCCGACACAAAAACTTTGCGGGTTCGGCGATATGCCTGCGACTTGTGACGTTTTGTAGCCCATGTTTCCCTATGAAGTCTTCCTCTCTGTTGCATCATATTGCACATAAACGCGATTGTCGTACGGTGCGATGCAACTTTGACAGTAGGAAATCCTACTGTCAAAGCTATAATCTCAGCCCTAACTGCAGCGAAAAAATAAAAAAACACTATACATTACCTTAGAAGCGCTGTCAGCCCAGCCGCATCTTCTTCCTGGCACTATTCTCCTTCATCTCGTCTGGCCGGAGACTGAAAAACCCCTGCCCCCTGGAAGCACTGGCTGTGATAGGCTGACACTTGGCTAATCACAGCCAGAGTTTGATGAACCAATCACAGCCATTCATTGAGTGCTCGCTGCGATTGGCTAAGTGTCAGCCAATCACAGCTAGCGCTTCCAGGAGGTGGGGGCTTTCAATCCCCAGCCAGAAGAGAAGAAGAAGACCAGTGTCGAGGACTCGGGGAGAAGCTGCGGTAGAGCTGGACAGCGCTTCTGGGTGATGTATACTTTAAAAAAAAAAAATTTCTTCCGCTATAGCTTATTTTCGGGGTAGAGCTTATATTTCAAGTTCCCCCCTTTCCTCCCCCCGAAAATGCTCGCATGTGGTCCTACAAAGTCACCGCGAGCAACCACAGCGATATCGCACACACCAGCAACGTGATATCTCAAATGCAATCACAGATCCAACAGGTATCTTCTGAATATTTGTGTAGGTTCACAAGAGATAAACCATCACCTAAACCTTTAATAGAGCCCTATCCCATGATAAGAGATGGTGTTCGGACATATTCGGTATAAAATATAAGAAGAACTGGTTAAACAACTAACAGAGAATCATAGCTTGAAAATGCCAAGTAGATGTGATATTGTGCGGGTGCAATGAAACAATGCAGGCCGTAGTGCCAAGACCCGGATATATGATCCTGATCCCAGAGCCAAGTACTAGTAATATGGCTCCTTGCCTGGTGCCAGCTGCTGGTCATGGGGTTCTGGCCCTCTTGCCAAATCTCAGTAATGCTATGAGATTCCTGCTGTCACTGGTTCACCATGGTATCCACAGTCCGGAACATCTCCCATGTGCAGAGGGCCTCCCTTGGACTCCCATGTGCTATCATGCCTGCATGTCCTATTGGATATGGTGTCTGATCTGAGGGCAACATGTTCTAGCACAGAAGGAGATGTGCTTTGCGGGAAAAGATTCAGCATAACTTGGGGTTTACTGATTTAGATTTCTGTCCAGTTTGAGCGTAAAGGGTTTGTACATGTTTAAAAAAAACATGGTTGCTTTTTTCTCCAGGAACAGACCACACCTGTCTATGGTCATGTCTGATATTGCAGCTCAGTTCTACTGCAACAAATGGAGTTATGGACAAGTGTAGAAAAGTTTTAAACAGGAAGCAGCCATGTTTTTCTGGACCCGCCGACATCTTTAAGGGTATGTTTACACAGGATGGAAATGCTGTGGAATGTCCGTGGAAAACTCTGCAGCATTTCTGCATCCAAAACAGAGTCAAAATCCGAACCATTGTGCAGATTTTGACTCGGCTGATTTCAGGAGATACAGCAAAGTCTTTGACTGTTAGTGCGCTCCTGGTGGGCTGTGCTGAGCGCAGCGGCACTGGGCAGATGATACGGAAGTGACCAGCGGTCCTGCGCTGAGCACAGGCAACCAGGATGAAGGAGTGCGCCGTCAGCCGAAGACTTTGAGGTTAGCGCTGCATCTTCCGAAATCAGTTGCGGGTACGCAGATGATTGTGAGTCAAAATCCGCACCAATTGTCATTTCGCAGCATTTCTGCCCCGTGTAAACACACTCTTAAAGGTTCCTTCACACTTGCGGTTGCAATATTGCTGCGTTTTTTAATGCAAATGTCAATAGGACTTTCAAATGTATCACGCAAAAATCGCAATTTGTGCTTTGTGATTTTTGTGTGATGCGCTTTTAACATTAGAAAGTCCTATTGACATTCGCGTTTAAAAAACACAGCAATATTGCAACCGCAAGTGGGAAGGAACCCTTAGGGCTCCTACCCACTTGCGTTTTTTTTAACGCGGATGTCAATGGGACTTTCTAGTGTTAAAAACGCATCGCACAAAAATCGCAGAGCACAAATTGTGTTTTTAATATTAGAAAGTCCCATTGACACAGTATTAAAAAAACGCAACTGTGGGGGCCCTGAATTGTGATGGACAGCTATTTCTGTGAGCACTCTCATTCAGGAAAGTACAGCCACCATGTACGATGCGGGACTCCTAAACTAAGGTGATCGGATTTTCCCAGAGACAAAGCAGGGCTGAGGGGTGTGGTCAGGGGCAACGTATGACTTCACCTCCATCATTATAAAAAGTACAGGATCGTTTCAAAAAAGACAGGGAGCAAATTCCGCCACATTTGTGCATAACAAAAAACAGTCAAAATATGTACCATTGGTGTGGATTTTGAGTGGAAGTCAGTCGCGTACCCACAGCAGATTTCATACTATGCGGTGCTCCCCCTCACCTCCTCCGTAGGCTTCCAGCTATCAGCGCTCCCCAGCTTCCGGTTCTCAGCGGCCTGTAGTAGCCTTACCTGACCACCATCACCTGACCAGCAGTGCCACACCTGACCAAGCTGCAGGGAAACGGAAGCCGGGGAGCACTGACTGCAGGAAGCCTACAGAAGAGGTGAGGGGGAGCGCCGCATAGTAAGAAATCAGCTGACAGTACGCGGCTGATTTCCAGTCAAAATCTGCACCAATGGTACAGATTTCGACTGTTTTTTGGAAATTTATGCTGCAGACATTTTGCAGCATTTCGACCACATTTAAACATACCGTAAGTTAGCTTGAGGTATGCTGCCACATGCAGAGTGGCCCCTATAGTAATAGTGTCCCCCACAGTAGCCCTCAGTAGTAATAGCAACCGCCACAGTGGCCTCAGTAGTAATAGTGTCCCCCACAGTGGCTTTAGTAGTAATAGTGTCCCCCACAGTGACCTCAATAGAAATAGTGTCCCCCACAGTGGCCTGAATAGTAATAGTGTCCCCCAGAGTAGCCTCAGTAGTAATAGTGTTCCACGCAGTAGCTTCAGTAGTAATAGTGTTCCACGCAGTAGCTTCAGTAGTAATAGTGTCCCCCCACAGTAGCCTCAGTAGTAATAATGACCCTCACAGTGGCCTCAGTAGTAATATTTTCCTCCACAGTAGCCTCAGTAGTAATAGTGTCCCACGCAGAAGCTTCAGTAGTAATAGTGTCACCCACAGTAGCCTGAGTAGTAATAGTGACCCCCACAGTAGCCTCAGTAGTAATAGTGACCCTCACAGTAGCCTCAGTAGTAATAGTGACCCTCACAGTAGCCTCAGTAGTAATAGTGACCCCTATAGTGGCCTCAGTAGTAATAGTGTCCCCTATAGTGGCCTCAGTAGTAAGACTAATCACTTTAATGGTGACCAGATGTCCCAAAAGCAGGCAGATGGTTGTTGCCTGGTGTTACCTATATTCATTCCCATTTCTTGTGTTTGTTTCCTCTTTCTCTTAAAGGAGATGTCCCGCGCCGAAACGGGTTTTTTTTTTTTTAAACCCCCCCCCCCCCGTTCGGCGCGAGACAACCCCGATGCAGGGGTTAAAAAAACCACCCGCACAGCGCTTACCTGAATCCCGGCGGTCCGGCGTCTTCATACTCACCTGCTGAAGATGGCCGCCGGGATCCTCTGTCTTCATGGACCGCAGGGCTTCTGTGCGGTCCATTGCCGATTCCAGCCTCCTGATTGGCTGGAATCGGCACGTGACGGGGCGGAGCTACACGGAGCTACACGGAGCCCCATAGAGAAGAGGAGAAGACCCGGACTGCGCAAGCGCGGCTAATTTGGCCATCGGAGGGCGAAAATTAGTCGGCACCATGGAGACGAGGACGCTAGCAACGGAGCAGGTAAGTATAAAACTTTTTATAACTTCTGTATGGCTCATAATTAATGCACAATGTACATTACAAAGTGCATTATTATGGCCATGCAGAAGTGTATAGACCCACTTGCTGCCTCGGGACAACCCCTTTAAAGATGTGTCTTTATTTGCTCTCATCCTTCACGTCTACTGCGCATTGATTAAAAGACTTACCATTAAGATGGGAAGTAATGATACTTAATCATGTAGTTTTAAATGAAGGCGCAGATCAAAGATAAGCCTCTGCACAAGGCGGTATTTACATGGCCGATAGCAAATCGCATCTGTCTTTCTTGGACGGGACTCACATCGCACAGAACACAGACACCACGTCGGTGTTCTTCGCGATCTGTGGGACACCGCACATTTGCATGTACTACTCTTGTGAGAGTCTTGCATGAAAATAGGACATGTCACAATATTTTTGTCTGACATCATAGCTGTGAGAGAAAACTCGCCCTGTAAATAGACGTGTTGCAAACAATGGGGTCTATTTACATGTACGTTTTGTGCGTCTCGCAACGCACAAAGTGTAAATATGGTCTAAAAAAAGAAATGAACTTAAAAATGTTAATAAACTGTACAACAATGTACAACTGTCTGTAAAACAAACCATGTATTTTCTCTGTGTGCTAGTTACAGAGCCAGCCACAAAACTCAAGGGTAAAAAGCCCCTTTTAATTAAATGGATATTCCAGGCAAAAACAACTGATGTTCTATCCTCAGTTAATCACGGCAGACCCGTCACTCAGGATCCCCAGCCATTTTCATGCAGCGGGGCCAGACATCATCATAGAAATCAATGGGAGTGAAGCCAGGTATTGCACTTCTGCAGCCACCCCCTAGGATTATGTCCAGCCCCGTTGCACTGAGAGCGGGCCTGGCAATCAGCTCATTTTCGGCAATCCCAAGGGGTGGGTTCTTGGTGGTTAACCATTGATGACCTGTCCTGCGGATAGGTCATCAACAATTTTTGGCTGGGAAACCCTTTCAAGAAAAGAAGTTTGGGGGAGGGTGGGCGGGGGCTTGTTGTCTGTATCACGATTCACTAAACGCTCACTTGTTGAAAAAGGTAAATGGTCACCAACTTTTCATCAGGAGCATGCATCAGGTAAAAAACAAGCGCTACACAGTTCCAAATATTTGCCAGTGGGGTTGTGTTGTAACACACAACTGTTTTGTTTGTCCTGGACTGCTGACGAGACCGAAAGCTCACTTGGTTCTATTGCAGCCAGGACGGACGTGTAAGTTTGCTATACAAGTGGATAGATGCAGGATCAGACAGAAACAAGAAGAACTAGCGTCCACCTACCACTGAGCATAAGAAGCAGGCGTCCAGCAACAAACCGGTGGATTAGACATAGAAAGGAATACAGACATAAACAGCGACTGACAAACCCCCCAAAACACATACCTGCTTGCATAAACATATGTAATAGCTATGGCACAAGGTATTGGTTCATATTTTGACCAAGATACTTTAGCCCACGAGACTATGATAAGGGTCCTTGTTGTCTCGTGGGTTCCTAATCGCACAAGACAACTTAGGCCAGGAGTCCTGCCTGTAAGCGGGGTGATCGTCCCAATAGGAACCTATGGACCTAATTCGCCCTAGATGGTAAACGATCCAAGCAGCACAGGACACAGTTCACACCAATACATAATGGAATGCATACCACACAGAACAGGACTGTTTATACACTGTGTCCGGCCACCTGCACAGACACACAGAACACGTCACTGTCTACACCATACAGAACATCATGCATGGAAGCAAACACCAGGGTATTGGAAAACCAGTGTGTTCTAGCCGGAGGAGCTGGTATATATGTGCAGCAGACCAGTGGGGATTGCTGGCTGGTGAAATTCCACACCCAGCCAACTCAATTATCCCACACCTGTGGGTGTGTGCTCCTAGAAACCCATAGTACTACAGGTCCCAGCAGGACAACCTGACCGCGACCTAACACAACCGGGACTCAATTGTCACAATTACATTTGCATATCGTTTAGTTGTTTATATTCACTGTACCAGGGAACGACGTGTGAACAAGCAAAATATTTTTTATGCCTGTATAAAATGAGCGACAAATTTGTGAGCGATAGTCGTTCCATGTAAAAGGGCCTTAACCCATGTGTACATAGAAAGTTTAGTAACATTTGGTCATGCAAAAAAAATGCAGCACATCCTGTTTTCGTATGTATTGCGCACGAAAATAGTATATATTAAACTAATTAAACTTCATTGGCTATTGAACTCAATGGAAGCATGTTTTTGTGGGTTTTTTTGGTGCGCGTAAATAGGCAGGTCTCGCACGCGCAAAAAATACAGCGCAATACACACAGACATGCAAAAACACAGCACTCATCATGCAAGTGCACGTGTAAATAGGCTTACGCCCGTACGAAGTCGGCCTTACATTGTACTGTGCATTGTTGCAGAATTTGGGTGTAAATCCCGCATCACGTCTGTGACATGTGAACGCGCCCTCATGAGGTTGTTCAAAAAATGTTTTTGGCACTGACTTCATGTGTTTGTTTCCTCTAGAGCTACAAGTAATTGCGTGGATTATTTTTATTTCTCTATGCATCCATTTTCAAATTAGAACCCTCTGAGTAGTAAAGCTCGAGGATATTTTATTTGCAGCTAAATATAAAGTGCGGCGCATGAAATATCACTGCAGGCAGCTAATGGTGGCTAATAGCGAGCCGTTCTACACATCTGGGCTGATAGCCAAATAATTTCAGAACTCTTTGGAGAAAAACTGATTTTAATATGATATTAAACAGAGCCTGGAGGCCAAAAGTGCAGCGACCGTGTGCTGAGGAAGCCTTCAAATAATCCATAAACAGCGTGGATGGAACAGAAGTGATGAGTGGGCAGCAGATCGACCCGGAGCACCGCTTATCCAAATGCAGCAGTACCAACTTCACACACATGTACATATAGCTATATTCTCATCGCCACATATTGGCTACTTATATAGGTATGTGCAGTGGAGATGATAGATAGATAGATAGATAGATAGATAGATAGATAGATAGATAGATAGATAGATAGATAGATAGATAGATAGATAGATAGATAGATAGATAGATAGATAGATAGATAGATAGATAGATAGATAGATAGATAGATAGATAGATAGATAGATAGATAGGCCGGTAGATAGGCAGGTAGATAGATAGATAGGCAGATAGATAGGCAGATAGATAGATAGATGGTATGAAGTTGTGCTGCACTTAGTAAATGCTGTTACTTTGTTCTGACTTCCAAGGATATGGGAACCATACTGCTACACAGATATAGATTAAAAAATAATGACTTTTATTGAAATATTCTAAAAATGTGGGCTCACATATAACACTTATAGACAATACGTAAAAAGGACAGGTAACATATCAACAAAGAATAGGCCCTAGTAGATATATATATGACGACGTATCTCTCAGATAGATTTTCAGAGATAACTACCACCAATACGTATAGGAAAGGATAGAATTCCAGATGGTAAAAGAGTGGTATCCAAGTCTGAAGATTATTTGTACTTGGATGCTAATGTGGTACAGGAATTGATGCCTGTACTAGGGCACAGTATTCTTATGTGTATTCTTGTTGCTAGAACACTTTCTAATGAATTGCCATTGGTAGCACAGTTACCGTATGTACGGGTGCTAAACACATGGGCTCATTGTGTGTCAGTAATGCTGACCGGGACGTTTTCAAAAAGCTCGCTCGACGCGTTTCCCTACCCCTGTAGGGGGCAGTTCCTCAGGAGCGCGGGTAATTGTTGCCCAAAAAATGCGTAAAAGCAGTAAAGCAACAGGGTTAATGCGTCAGGACGTAGTCCTGCTGCAGTTTGATACTGCTAGAATGATGCCACCTGTTTAATATTCCCCGTATAATTACGGTTACCTCTTCTTCCTTGTCACTTCCCGTGCGGTATCTATATTTGTACCGCTATCGGGCTCTCTTTTTGAATATTTAGAGAGGGAGAGGATCATTCCTACGGTCTGGCATATAGGATAGTATGTGCCAGTGTTTGAATGCCTCAGCTAGCACTTCCGCGTAGCAGATGGCGCCCTTAGATCAGGCTTAGTCACCTAGCTACTACGGCAAGGTCAGGTGGTGCCCTCCTAAAAAATTCCTGCAATATCCATTGGGGTGATTGCATTGGTCGGTAAATTCCTATGACCAGTGTAGATTAATGCAACACCCAAATGGAAGTTCTTTTGTCTCTCAATGTTTGTTAAAGCAAATGCTTATCCAAAGTCTCTGGCCGACCCTTCTCACACAACTGGTAATTATCCCAGCTGTGTGTGACAAGAGCAATGCCTACATGGATGAAGCTCAGGTAAGTAGCAGTATCTGTCTCAAATAGAGTCAGAGAAGAGAGGGTTATTTCGGCTGAATCTAGGGGATAATGCCCCATTCAGAGTTCTTTCATAGAGACCAGGAAAGACAGAACCCCTACAGTGTCAATCCTAGCTGGATTAGACAGGGGTAAGAGGCAGGGACAGAGTAAGAGAGGTAGCGCCTGCGGCTCTGATGGTGAGCGGCCGGCTATGAGGTGCTGGAGCTACTGACAGCGTTTAAATGAAGGTATGGCTCCTCCCCAATGGGAGGGATAATATAATCAGGCCTATTAGGACTCCAGGGGGCGGTAGTGGTTGTCCCGAGGAACGCCCACCTAATCATTGTGTCCAGTTTAACATGCTTCTGCATAGCGAAGCGGTGGTAAAATAGAGCCATGCTGTAAACCGTTCTTTCATGTTTTATTCTTCCCCAACCGATCATTACCAGTCACAGTGTGATGTCTTTACACCAAGCAGCCGTATGTGGACTTCCGCGTTCCACGGTGGAACGCATGACGCACTGCGCGGTGACGTCATCACGCAGCGCGCCTCCTCATTGGCTAATGTATCGGGACGGGTGGAGCATCGTATGGATGTGTCTCCTATGCCTCTTATCGATCATTCCTTGGTGCGGTTTGCCCCTAAAGGGTATAAGTGTGTTAATCTTGTTACAATGTCTGCCGCCCGCAGGCTATATCGCGCGGCACGTCCTTCGATATGTTTTTGTGTCAGATGTCAGTATGAGGCATAGGATAATGAGGCACAGCCGGGATAATTACCAGTTGTGTGAGAAGGGTCGGCCAGAGACTTTGGATAAGCATTTGCTTTAACAAACATTGAGAGACAAAAGAACTTCCATTTGGGTGTTGCATTAATCTACACTGGTCATAGGAATTTACCGACCAATGCAATCACCCCAATGGATATTGCAGGAATTTTTTAGGAGGGCACCACCTGACCTTGCCGTAGTAGCTAGGTGACTAAGCCTGATCTAAGGGCGCCATCTGCTACGCGGAAGTGCTAGCTGAGGCATTCAAACACTGGCACATACTATCCTATATGCCAGACCGTAGGAATGATCCTCTCCCTCTCTAAATATTCAAAAAGAGAGCCCGATAGCGGTACAAATATAGATACCGCACGGGAAGTGACAAGGAAGAAGAGGTAACCGTAATTATACGGGGAATATCAAACAGGTGGCATCATTTTAGCAGTATCAAACTGCAGCAGGACTACGTCCTGACGCATTAACCCTGTTGCTTTACTGCTTTTACGCATTTTTTGGGCAACAATTACCCGCGCTCCTGAGGAACTGCCCCCTACAGGGGTAGGGAAACGCGTCGAGCGAGCTTTTTGAAAACGTCCCGGTCAGCATTACTGACACACAATGAGCCCATGTGTTTAGCACCCGTACATACGGTAACTGTGCTACCAATGGGAATTCATTAGAAAGTGTTCTAGCAACAAGAATACACATAAGAATACTGTGCCCTAGTACAGGCATCAATTCCTGTACCACATTAGCATCCAAGTACAAATAATCTTCAGACTTGGATACCACTCTTTTACCATCTGGAATTCTATCCTTTCCTATACGTATTGGTGGTAGTTATCTCTGAAAATCTATCTGAGAGATACGTCGTCATATATATATCTACTAGGGCCTATTCTTTGTTGATATGTTACCTGTCCTTTTTACGTATTGTCTATAAGTGTTATATGTGAGCCCACATTTTTAGAATATTTCAATAAAAGTCATTATTTTTTAATCTATATCTGTGAAGGGTTTCAGTAAATTTCATATAGATTTCTATACCACTGTGATTTGGTCCATACTGCTACACACGATTATTTCCATAGCATTTTCTATGCTACACGGTGTCCCGCTGAGCACTTACAGGGTATTTTTGAGGACATCCAGGCTGCAGTAACTGATGTAGAATAGAAATGGTCCCACTTTATTATTGCAGGTACAGAATTATCCATGGAAACAGATCATAAAGATAATTCACATATTATGAAAAGACAAACATTTCAGCTCAGCCTCGTTTCTACTAATCTTTTTAATTTGTGCAAATGTTTAAGGTCTCTTACACATGACTGTATGCTTTTTTTCTCTCGGCCGATCGCGACTAAAAAACTCACGAAAGTCCGGATTTTAATTAGTGTTTTCTGTCCATTCACACGGGAGACTGTGGCGTAGCGGAGAAAAAATACGCTGCAGCGCGGAAATCCCTGAGTCTGCAGAAATCCTCGGAATGACTTGTAAAGTTTACCTAGAGCCAGCTGTAATCTTTTCCCGGCATTGGACGCTATTAAACTCCCTCCCCATCCCTTTTTTTCAGCTCCCATAGAAGCCTATGAGAGCCTCTAGTGTATCTTGTCAAAAGATAGGGCAAGACCTATCTTTTCGCGCACTGTTTAAAATCTATTATCGTTTTCGGTCAGCAATATGCTATTTTTCCCAGTGCAATTTTTTGTACGTGCCTAAAAACCGCTGCGTATATATGGTTGTGTGAATAAGGGTTGTACATGCACACCTTACTCAACAATTGGGGGCATAGCTATGGTATAAGAGGGGCAGTGGTGGCAGTTGCACCCAAGCCTGGTGCCTGAGAAAGCAGAAAGACCCCTCTGCCACATAAGGGGGTACCAGCAATATATGACACATAGCAGGTAGAAAATGGAAAGAAGGGGATGGAGCAAAATCCGGTAGAAAATAAATGCCCCAAAATGGAAACCAGCACCTGTGATGGTTAGAAGTGTGCCAGAGAATTTGCTGTATAAGTGACTAAGAAGAACTGAATGAGCGCTGCATAAACTGAACGATAAGTGAACGAGCCAACAATGGTCTTTATGCCTGCAGAAAATGACCAAAGAGCAAAAAGCGAAGGATAATTGTTCGCCATTCGGTCATTGGCGCATGTTCAGACAGAATGATTATCGTTCACTTTCGCTTGTTTGAACGATTTTTTGAATAATAATCGTTCCACCTAAAAGCACCCTTCATCTATCCGTGGGCTGCTGGTTTGGGTTCACACAAAGATAGAGCTGGGTTATACACAAACTGTCCAAACCAAAAACATGCCACCGGTAATTCGGAGTGAGGCCGGTTTCACATCTACGTTGGAACCTCTGGCCGGATGTTCCGTCACAGATGTGGCTGAAAATATGGCAAAAAACGCCCTGCCTGCAGTGCTTTCTCTTCCGTCCAAAGACGGCCAGCTGGGCGGTGAACGGGCAGACCCTATTATAGTTAATGGGGTCTGCCAGGCGCTGTTCGGTTCCATCCAGAACTGTTTAGCCATGGGGATTCCCCTTTTCTGCTCACCAAATGGAGCATGAAAGCGGAATCCCCAGCGCAGAAGTGAAACCACCCTTAGGGCGAGCACCCACTGGCGTTTGCGTTTTCCGCGGTGTTTCCCGCGATTTTTCCGCGCGTTTTCGCGGCTTTTCCATTAATTTCCATTGACTTTCATGGGTGCATTAGGAGAAAAATAAGGACACATGTGCAACTGACAGTTCCTATGTTAAAAACGCAAACGCAACGCAAAAAAAACGCCAGTGGACAGGAATACATGTTATCTCTATGCCTGTGCAGAAAAAACGCAAAACGCAAAACGCAGGTAAAAAAACGCCAGTGGGTGCTCGCCCTTAGGGCGGATTCAGACAAGCTTATTTTCGGAGGCATTTGCGTGCGTAAAACTCTTGCCCGAAGTGAAGCCTGTTTTTGCCGAGCAAAATCTTCATCTGAGATAAACTGGGACCTCCTCTATCTTTGTCCGTGTTACGCAGAAAGCTGCCAGAGAAGTCTATGGCAGATCAATAAAAGGGAGAGGGAGGGAATTACCCTGCTTACAACGGTGGGAAAAGAAGACCGCTCGCTTTAATTAAGCATTTAATTGCCATTCTAATCCACGGGAAGGGCGTAACACACGAGCGTGTGAACTGGCATTTAGATCTGCTGCAGGGATGTATAAGCTTGCTTCTTGTTATCTGCCAACTTCATTCATGCGAAAATACCAGCGAATGTATTTGTGCATATGGTCATCTGAATCCGCCCTCACTAGATGAGATTTTTTTTTTTCTAATGAAATGCCTTATATGCCGACCAGCCAATGGGTGGTCTATAAACTATTACTGTTGTACATATCAGCACAACCACTATAATAACACCATGTTGTTGCATGCATTCTTTATGTACCTGTTTATCTTTATTAGGCCTCTTTCACATGGGCAAAGCGCCAAAAAGTGCATTTTCGGGAAAAGCTAAACCTCGCGTTTTCTCGCTCATTCACATGGCCCAGGTACGGTGTATATACGTCACAGCCTGGTACTCCTTCGAGCAGCATAAATCTTTGGAAATCCCTCTAATAGCTCAATAGAGCCAGCTGACATAGTTTAGCAGCGCTAGTCACTGCTAAACTTCCTCCCTCTCCTTTTGCTGGCAGCTCCTATAGAAGCCCATGGGAGCCGCCAGCTGATCGTGACTGAAAAATAGCGCAAGACCCATCTTTTCCGGCAGCGTCAAAACATCAGGCTGGTGTATTCGGCCATGGATGTCCTATCTTCACTGGCCTGACGCTGTTACACTGCTAATAATCAGCCATGTAAATGAATGCTTTGGAATCCCCTGCTGCAGGTGGTCGCAATGTTTAAATGTGATTAAAGTAGCCGCATAAAAACGCTCATGTGAAAGAGAAAGGTGGAACATGCTGCTATAGTATGAGGTGGCTACAACATGGTTCACTCACATGAGCCGGAAATACTGTGGGTTGCCTGTGTGGAATTTCTCACGTGTAAATAAGCCCTTGGGCTACTGGCGTCCTATGAAACTTGGATCTAGTCATTGAATAAGAAGGGGCATTTAGTTTATGAGGGGCTGATGTGAATGGTGATAATCTCTGTACAGCTCCGTGGAATATGTTGGCACTATATAAGCAAAGGAAAATGTCTAATTAAATGTGTAAAGCCAGAGATATGTGGGCAAAACCCATATACGGATGCATTTCCATAATGGGCGTTGCTTATTTCAGATGCATGTTTTACTGTACTTTTTACGTACACAAATCGTGCGCATTTGCGTGTGCAAAATACACCTAATTATGGCGGGCTTATTAGTGGGTAATTATGATTTTTTTTTTTTTTAGTTTGGCTGCCAGTGCCCCTGGGCACGATTTATAGTAGTGAGTAGTGAGGTGTTGAATAACACACGGAGCCAGATATTCTGCTTAAGGGCTTAGTCACACGGACACATCGGCGGCCGTACATGGGCGCCAATGCACCTGTCTGACTGTGCTCTTACTGCAGGAAGAAGACGGCCGCACTTCAGGACGGATGACTCCCAGCAGCGCAGAAGAAAGAACACATGACCGGCAATGAAGCCGTTCACGTGTTCTTTCTTATGGCGCTGCAGAGAGACGTCCGTCCTAAAGTGCGGCCGTCTTCCCCCTGCAGTAACATGGGCGCCGATGCGCCTGTGTGACTAGGCCCTAACATGTAGTAAACATAGTGTTATTATTAAGTCAGGCAGGGAGATGATGTAATTCTCTTCACCACACAGTGAGTAACAAATGACATCTCCAGCGAATTACCAGGGAATTATATACAATTTGCAACAATAAGGATACTTGTGTATAACACATTTATATACTGGGAGCTTACTCTGATTTTTTTTTCTCCATCCCTCTTCATATCTACATCTCTATCTCTCTCTCTTCATCTCAGATCTCTCTTTTATCCCTCCTGCCCTCTACATCTCAGTATCTCCTCTTCTCCTCACTGCAACAGCTCACTCTTCCTGCAACAGCAGACTCCCCTCTACTCACTGTGACAGCTGACTCCCCTTCTCTGCTTCTCTCTGTTTCTATGCCTCGCCTCTCCTCTGCTTCTCTGCTTCTCTCTTTCTTCTCGCCTGCTTCTCTCTTTCTTCTCGCCTGCTTCTCTCTTCCTCTCCTGCAACTAATGTCTCTCCCTATATATATTGCCTCTGTCACCTGACCCATCTGTCTGCAGCCAATCACAACCTGTTTGGTTGCTAGGCTACCTGCATTGCCTGAGTCTCTAGGCATTTTCTCTATCCTGTGCAGCTGAATAAAAATGACCTAACTGGTGGCTAGTTTACCTGCATCTCCTGTGCAACATGACTCAGATTAAACCCCTAGGGATGGTTATTATATTACCGGTCCCCACAGCTAAACAGCGCTATGTAGTGCCCTTTTTCAGGCCACAACATCACCATGCTTCTATCCATTGATATGGGCAATTCAAGTTAATCAATTAGTTCAATATGTGCTATTGTCATGCACATATGCGCAGGAAAGTAGAGCATGCTGCGTATTTTTTAGCGCAACCGAAATGCCGCAGAAAATAAGCTGATGTGAACAAACCCATCAAAATCAATGCGTTCTATTCACTGTATATTGTGCGCACAAAACGCTGTGCAAATATGTTGGTGTGGCGCAGTACTTAGAAGAGATGTCAGTTCATCTCCTTCTCATGGCGCTCTTGTGGGCGGCAGCTTGTTGCTACATACAGTATATGTGCAGTCGGAACCCAGGTAAACTATTTATCCCCCCGGATGACCCCCATCTAAAATGAAAGGGGATCGGATAAGATGGCATTTTAATTTCTTTGCAAGACCATTTGATTCCAGAACTTACATTAAATGTCTCTTTGAGTACAAAGAAACAAACATTATCTTCTCTTTTACGAGCTGCACAATCTAACCAAAGGACAACTTCAATGAAAGCCGCACTTAAATCTATATTGAGTCATAATTGTGACTGTGTGCGGTGTCAAATAACACAAAACACATCTGTACTTTGCTTGTAAGGAGTCACTTACTTGTAGATTACTATTCTCTCTTTGTGCTCCACACATGAAAGTCTTTAAATCACAAGTTGAAAAACAGTCGAAGAAATTGCAGTCCTTATCAGATGTACATTTTTGCTCCAGTATGTTCCGCATTTTGGGTTCAAAAAACGCCATATCCATATCAATGGCCACCACCTGCAACATATAATATAGATGAAAGGCCTAGTCATTTTTATTCTTCATGACATTCCTTACATCAGCTCCAGGCACATGTTGCTACAAAAAAACATTAATTTTGAACTCAGAGTTTACTAGTTTGGCAAATAAGTCTATTTTTCAGCATTTTTATGTGCAATGAGAATGAAAGGTAATCTTAATCATTTACAGCATAGACGATATGATGTTCATTGAATGTCTGCCAGCTATGAACATCACCACATTCCGCTCTGTTTTCCTTAAAGGGGCTGTCCAGACAATTTTTTTTTTCTGAAACCTGTCTAGGGTATTTGAAAAACATAAAAAAGCTATACCCCCCTCAACCAATCTCCTGACGCTCCCTTTCCGATAGTCCTCTACTGCTATTTACTTCCTGTCGCTGATACCTGCAGCTCATCATTAGCCAAAGTGAGCTGATGATTGGCTGCAGTGATCACATGTCCCTGCTGATGGTGATGTCTTCAGCAGGAAGTAGAGAGGACAACAGTGGAATGGGATTGGTGGTGACTCATATTAGGTGAATATAATGGAATACAAAAAGAAAAAAGATCCAGCGCTCCAAAGCAAAAGAAGCCTTATTAACTAGATCACTTGAAAAAGTCGCTATAGGCGACGAAACGCGTCGGACATATCTTCAATAAAAGTTATTTTATGTTTTGATACCTAAGGAGCCTTCTAGTGATCTAGTTAATAAGGCTTCTTTTGCTTTGGAGCGCTGGATCTTTTTTCTTTTTGTATTCCATTTTATCCAGTCGCATCCCTGTCTAGGGATGTGACAGATCCCTGCTTGCTCTGTCGCATCATTTCCTTATTTCCGGACGGGAGAGAGGAGATTGTACCTTATATACAACGCCTACAAGGACGTGGAGGTGTTAGGTGATGGGTCCCCCAGCAGAGGCCCATCCACCTTCACCGGGTAAGTCCCTAGTTTTCCGTTTTCATTGTATTTGAAATATTGTATTCCAGTGGGTGGAGCGCCGTCTCTCATCAGCGTTTCATTATATTAGGTGAATATGACTAATTTTATCCACCACCCTGGATAGGTTTCAAAAAAATCACGGGGGATGGATAACTCCTTTAAATGCTATTCCATAGGCACATGGTATGTATTTCTGTACTGCTGGAAACTACAGATTAAAGAAACCTACACTTATACTTTATATATCACCCTAGTAAACGGGATGTTCGAACAATATAAGTAACAATATGGAATAATTGATACCAGACTCAGTGTTTATTATATCACAAGTTTTACTGTACACAAGACATATGTTACCTGGTATCTGACTGGCGCCGTTCTGTCTTATGGTCATACCAGGCAAATATCATGGTGGCATGAGTAGCTCCTGAAGCCCTATTCTTTCTACAGTGAAATAATTTTGGGATGACCACCAAAAACTGCATTAAAAATTGTCTTCTAAAGGGATGGTCCTCTCAAAGAAGATGGCCAGTATGTAGAGTATAGTATGGAGATGAAAATTTGTCATGGGACATCCAATATGGATAAACGGATGGTCTTCAAAAAGAGGTGGTTCTTTGGAGAGGTTTTGAGGTATATGTTTCTCTCTCCAGACACTATATATTGGGTTGCCAACTGTGCAGAAATTCCAGAACAGTCTGTAAAAATAGGGCACTTTTTTCCACTGTCCATGAAAAATATTACATGCTTCCATGAACTTTTTGAGGCTGGAGGTAGATGCGTAACTTGAAGCTTCTGGGCCCCAATGCAAAACCTGTAACAGGACCCCCAACTATAATGCCTTATTCATAGTACTGGGCTCCCCATATGGAGAAGAGAGGCCTTATGGACCCCCTAGGCTCCTGGGCCTGGGTGCAACTGCATCCCTTGCATCCCCTACAGTTATGCCAGTGCATAGAGGTACTTCCACACGTTATTATGACTGCAATTACCATCATTTTACAGCTCATAGTAAATGCTGCTTCCTGTCTGACTCTGTCGTATAAACATGTATCACTTTTAGTCTTATCATTCATTATGGTTTTCCAATGTGTCTGTAATAAAAGTTGGCCGTCTGTGATTTTTGGATACGTTGTCCAAAAAAAAAAAGTTCCGCCTGGAAACCCTACTATATATAAGGGTTTGCCTTTTAATACAAGCAACATAATGTAAGAAGTAACTCAGCCCAGGTCAGCAGAAGTTTTAATTCTTATTTTGCAGTGCTTTTGCTTGTGACATAATTGTGGTTCCTGTAATGTGGAGTAGCCTGTATGTAAACTGATGTTGTGTGCAGCGTGGGGTCACAAACTGGGCCAAGTTCCGCTTTCCAAGATGAGCAGCTGAAATTCCAGAACGATGACAGAATCTCAAGCGAGAAGATTTTCCTCATTATGCAAGCTCCATTCAGCTTTATCTATGGTGTATGTGTACACAATGCTTCCAATATTTGTATGTGTCTCTGATGTGACCCGGTATGTAACATTTTCCACTCTTTCTTGCGCACAATAGCTTTCTGTTTGTTGGTGTGGTCAAAAAAACAGCAAAAGGATACCTCATATTCTCCTCCAAAAGTACTGCTGAGCAGCTAATAACGGATCGCCTAGTCTGCACTGTACCAAAAGGCTGAAATGTTGTATACTGGCACTACATTGATATTTTGGTTATTACCTTGGAGTTCTTGCACCCAGGTAAAGTACCCCATAACAGCTTCATTTACGGGGGGTGGACAAAATGCACAAAATGCATGCCTTGTTACATGGGATTATAAATCATATTTCAGCATGACATGTAGAGACCGATTCTAAGTGGAGGTAATATGACACAGATGCTGCCGGGAAGAAGTGAACATCTGCCTGAGGAACAAGGTTCCACTGGTCAGGGGTTTGAGCCACTCAGCTGCTGTTACCAGCTGCTCCCAAAACTACGCAGAGCAGAGCAAGAGGTGCAGTAAACACAAATTTGGTGGAAAAGCTCTCAGCCAAGCCGGGTTCAAAAGGGCAGGTCAGTGCTAATGATTAAAATCTCATGCATTTCGTATGGTCTTGGCATATTTTTGTCCACCCCTGTATCTTTTCAACTGCATTCTCTAGTTGGGTGATTAAGTAGGTGACTTTCATGTACATTGAGAATTATGCTTAGGTCAATTACTTCTAGACCATCAGGGCTATTATCTATTGACTTCTACAGGTCACTGGACATACTATATTATAACCATTTTTCCAAGATATAACACTTTGATCAGTCATCACCAGCATAGGCCATCAGTGTTTCAACTATGGGGATCCAACCCGTGGAACCCAGACTAATGCGGAGAATATAGGGGCTATGGCAATTGCTAAAGCCCTGCTGCCTCTTCTTTCTGATTGCTGGGAACTGCAGAGTAAGAGCCTTTAGGCCCTATTCACACAGGCGCATTTGCAAATACAAAATCTATGTGTGTAATACGCAGATAATATGTAACCCATTGATTCCAGTAAAACACGCTGATGCATTCGCAAAAGAACATCATTCATTTTGCAAATATGCAGCACTTAGGTGCGCGAAGATGTGCATATGCAATAGTGAAGAAGGTCCTTAAAGAGGTTATTCTGTATTATAGATCTAAGGGCTCTTTCACACGAGCGTATATCGGCCGACCGATATACGCTCCCCATCTGATGCATTGGGAACTAATGCATCAGTTCAGATGGACCTATTCTGGATGCATAAAAACGTCCGTCTGGCAAAGATAGTGCATACGGTGCGCACTCCCCCCTGCTGTCTCCCCCCGCCTGACGGTACTCCGGGTGCGGCGTGCAACCGCCGCACTGGGCCCTTAAGACAGGATTTTCAATGCCCGTTCATGTGTTTTTTAGCCGTGCTTTGGCCATGACGAAAATCTTCACGTTCGTGTGATTGAGCCCTTAATCTACTATTATACTAAAAACTGTTTCTCTGACATTTATCTAATGCGGGCGCATCTGATCTGCGTCTGTGGGAACAGAGTGGTAAGATGTCTTCCATAAGGTCATAATAAATTACTGCCGGTATGTTTGCTGCTACAACAAAACCTCTTAATACCTAAAGCTGCTGATCTTTAAAGACCCAGAAAGAGCTGCAGCCAAGTTTTCCTTGTGGCTGGCGGATGTCTTATGGCCCATCAATAGAATAGACGGCGAAGCATTGATCATGGTGTGTGATTGCCGGGGGCCGGAGCGCTTCTGAGAACGGGCCGCTACTGATGTTCCAAGTTCATCCATATTGCAGTTACTTCACATGATTTGAAACGCCACAGACACAATTTAGAAGCTGAGAATTAGAATACGGACTGAAGATAGATGCTTCACCATCCTGGGGTGGAACCATTTTTCATAGACTAGAATAATGCTTCCATTAAGCAATTAGAATTGGTTTCTTTCTGTTTAGTACAGAGTTGCTTTGATTATACTCAAAGTGAGACGAATGCGGGACGTGGAGCCAAGGACAATCTGGAATGCGTGTCGCAAGCTATATGTTATTTATGTTAATTGAAGCAAGGCCTCAATAATCCAGTTTTCTTGCCATCAAGTAATAGTACCTTTAGGCCAGATATACACGGGCATATGCGTTTTTGCGTGTGCATGAGCAGAGCGTTTTTACACAATGAATGATGCTTTTTGCATGCTGCGCTTTTTCTTATGTCCATAAGCCGGGCACCTGCGCAGAAACCAAACAGACCCCATTATAGACAATAGGGCCCATTTGGCGCTGTTCCCTTCCATCCTGAGATGGAACCATTCGGCCGCGGGGTTTCCCGTTTTCTTCTCCCCGAACAGAGCAGGAAAGCGAAACCCTGATTGCAAATGTGAAATCACTCTAACTTCATTAAGGCCTCTTTTGCGCAAGCGTTATTTTAATGCAGAGTAGGCGCGTCTAAAAGAACCCATGGTTTTTTATGAGTTCTTTTAGACAAACATTTTTTTGATATGCCTAAAAAAACAAGTGTCAAAAGATTTTTTTTCAGGTCTTTCACACAAGCGCATTCCGTGCACATTAGCGACACATGTAAAAGATTGCGGCTATACTGCTGTAAAGGAGTATACTTCAAGCTATTTGAAGTAGTCCGTTCACACGATCCAAGGTGTGTGCTGTGGGTTTTCAAGGCTCCCATAGGAGCCCATGAAAGGCATGTAGCCAAGATAGGACATTTCATATCCTTTCGTATCTCCGCGCACCTCGGAGCCAACATGCGAGTTTGCATTTGCATGTCCTATCTAATAATACTAGTAATCTTTATTTATATAACGCCAACATATTCCGCAGCGCTTTCAAAAACAGGGGGATACAGAAAGACAACAGTACAAAATTACAGAACCGCGGTTACATAGTAATCAGTTGATGAAGACAGTAGGGGTGAGGGTCCTGCTCCAACGAGCTTACATACTGCAGATAATGGAGTGATACAGAAGGTAAAGGGGCTGGAGATATGCACGGTATGGTGAGGTGGAGAGTGAGGGATGCTATACACATAGAGAATAGTCAGACCGTATAGTGGCTGAATCGGGATGACTGCAGATGCTAGTTGATTGCAGCTAGCAGGGATTGCAGTCAGTAAGACAGGGAGCATGTTATCAGGTGGAGTACAGAGGGGTTTGGTTTAGGAGATATGGTATGCCTCCCTATAGAGGTGCGTTTTTAGAGCACGCCTAAAGTTTTGTGTGTCAGAGATTGCCCCGATTGTTTTGGGTAGCGCGTTCCAGAGGACTGGTGCTGCTCTGGAGAAGTCTTGGAGGCGGGAATGAGAGGTCTTAATTAAAGGGGCGCTCAGTCTGATTTAGTTAGCAGAGTGGGGGGCGCGGATTGGTTGGTGGATTGAGATGAAGGAGGCAATGTAGGGCGGCGCGGGTGCTATGGACAGCTTTGTGGATGAAAGTAGTGAGTTTAAATTGAATTCTGTATTTAACAGGCAGCCAGTGCAGTTACTAGCACAGGGCAGAGGCGTTCAAGTAGCGGCTGGACAGGAAGATGAGCCTGGCTGCCGCATTGAGGATGGATTGGAGAGGGAAGAGTCTGGTGCAGGGAAGGCCGATCTGCGGTGAGTTGCAATAATTGAGCTGAGAGTGGATGAGGCAACAGTGAGCATTTTCAAAGTAGCCACAGTGAGAAAAGATCGGATTGTTGCAGAACGCTTCTATAGGAAACCATTGGCTCTATTTAGACACAATCTTTTCACGCTTCACTAATGCGTACGGAAAGCGCACGTGTGAATGAGCTCTAACAATGATATTTCACTTGCATCAAAAGATAGGACTTGCCGTATCTTTTGATGGCAAAACACTGGAGGCTCCAAAGACTGGAATGGGAGTGTATGGAAGTCAGCCGGCAAAGGGAGGGAGAGGGAGTTTAGGGCTGCTGAACAATGACAGGCGTCTCTAGTGGGGCATTTTAAGTCATTTACATTGTTCTGGTGGCTGAGAGATTTTGGGGCACTGCAAGACAAAGCAGCCAGCCATGTAAAATCATGAAAAATAGCCGTGACTTGGCTGTGGCTATTTTTCGTTCATGGTATTTTAAGCTCCGATAGTCGCGATTTTTCAGCGCGGCTATCGGAGCGTTAAAATGACGTTCATGTGAATGAGGACTTAGAGCTATAGTGTTCAATAACACCATCATCATCTGATCACTCCGCTCCCATCTCTATTCCCAGACACATATCACACGTACCCTGGGCATGAGTACAATCAACCTACCTGTATAACAGCACAATTAGTTTTATTTATGCGCGCAGGAAAAACCACATCTGTTACGTCTTTATCACAACTATCGCAACTACGTATTGCACAGAAATGTACGCTGGAATGACACATACTGACATGTCTGGCTCATGGGAAACATTTATATTTGTCAAGATATGTTGCTATAGGTTTTTTAACAAAGGAAATATTTTTTTAAAGGATAACTAAAATAAATTATATTAATTGTGCACTGGATGAAGTTCCCATTTTGAAGATTGTGTTTGCAGCTCTTTTTCAGGAGAGAAGTGTAGGGACGACACCAGGTGTATATGAGCGGTCTGGCTACTGGTTCAAAATGGACCTCCTATCTTTCCCACAACTGACAAGCACAGAGCACTTAAACAGTGACTTGCATGGTCACTGACTCTAAAAACTTTATGAATCACTTCAAGGGGTTGTAGCAGAATAACAAGTTATCCCCTATAACTATAAGATGGAGGACGGAGGTATGCCTATTTTTGGGCGAGGAAATGAGATAGCAACTTGTATAAAAAAAAGTTTACTAAGTCTGCATAGCAATGCGGCAAAATGTGACCAATCAGCATATTTATAGATAAGAAAGGAATTTCTTTTGTGTAAGTTGTATAAAAAGTTAATGCCCCCTGTATTCACTGTTCAGAATACGAGATTTTCTCTTCTAAATTTGTATTGATACAAATAAAGAAGCTGCCTTAGTGTCTTGGAATTCCAGTACACTATATTTTATCATTAGCTCTCTATAACAATCCGCAAAACATGGTTTATTACGGAGTTGGAAGGGACCTCCAGGGTCATCGGGTCCAACCCCCTGCTCAGTGCAGAATTTACTAAATCATCCCAGACAGATATCTGTCCAGACTTGTCTGAAAACTTCCATTGAAGGAGAACTCACCATCTTGCGTGGCAGCCTGTTTCACTCATTGATCACCCTCACTGTTAGAAAGTTCTCTCTAATTTCTTATCTGTGTCTCCTCCCTTTCAGTTTCATCCCATTGCTTCTAGTCTTTCCTTGTGCAAATTAGATTAAGGCTGATTCCTCTGCACTGTGACAGCCCTTCAGATATTAGTAGACCTCTATTAAGTCTACTCTCAGCCTTCTTTTTTGCAAGCTAAACATTCCCAAATCCTTTAACCGTTCCTCATAGGACATGATTTGCAGACCGCTCACCATCTTGGTAACTCTTCTCTGAACTTGCTACAGTTTGTCTATGTCTTTTTTAAATTGGGGTGCCCAGAACTGGACACAGTATTCCAGATGAGGTCTGACTATGGAAGAGTAGAGGGGGATAATTACCTCATTTGATCTAGACTCTATGCTTCTCATAATACATCCCAGAATTGTGTTTGCTCTTTTTACTGCTGCATCACATTGTTGACTCATGTTCAGGGTGCGTTTACACGAGCGTAGGCGTATTTACGTTCGCACGAGCGCAGCGTATAATCGCCGGAAAGAACGTTTTTCAGCGATCATGACCAGAGCTAGAAAGCGTATTTTCGTTTGTTCCTACTTTGCAAGCTATCTTTTCGGCCATCGAATATGCGTTGGCGCATATTTCGGTCGCATATGTTCCGTTTTTTTTCGGGTTGCCGTTTTTACGCGCCGTAAAATCGCCCGTGCGAACGAATACATTGGAAACCAATGCCTCAGATGGTCACGTTTATACGATTGGGCGCAAAAATGCGCTGTTTATGCGCTCGTGTGAACGCACCCTCAGTCTGTGATCTATTAGTATACCCAAGTCTTTTTCACATGCTCTACTTAGCCCAATTCCTCCCATTCTGTATTTGTTTTTTTTATTTTTCTTGCCCAGATGTAGGACTTTGCATTTCTCCATGTTAAATACCATTCTGTAAGTCACCGCCCACTGCTCAAGCTTTTCTAGATCATTTTGAATCCTCTCTCTCTCTTCTCCACTGTTAGTTATCTCAGTACCGTTGTCTGAGAGCAGCATCAGGGTTATCAACTGTCCAGAAATTCCGGGCCAGTCCATACAAATAGGGCACTTTTTTGCAAATATTAGATGCATCCATGAATTTTTTGAGGCTGGAGATACTTGAGCAGGTTATTATCACTGTAATTATCATCCTTTTACAACTCACAGTAAATGCTGGTAATGAGTTCACATCAGATGCTGACATACAGACATGCATCACTTATATTCCTCATCATTTATCATTCATTATGGTTCTTCAATGTGTCTGTAAAGAAATTCCTGGAAAGCCTGTTAAAATAGGGCACTTTTTTTCCAGTGTTGATGAAAAAAAATAGATATGTCTGTGATTCTTTTGGGGCTGATGGTAGTTGAGCAGATCATTACCACTGTAATTACCATCATTTTCCAGCTCACAGTAAATGTTGGTAATGAGTTCCTATCAGTATCTGACCTATAGACATCTCTCACTTATATTCTATATCGTTCATTATGGTTTTCCAATGTGTCAGTAAAAAATGCTGGATGTCCATAATTTTTGGACAAGCTGTCCAAAATAAAGAAAAATTCCGGTTGGCAGTCCTGCAATGCACTTATCTGTAAAAGGCCTAAATTAAAGCTCTAATAAAAGACACCAGTCCTGACTTCCAGCCCATATTACAGTCCAGCGCTGAATTGACACATCTGATGGTTGTAATTAGAAATGGTCAACAAGTTTGTCAACAGACACATTCTTAACAGCTAAGCTGATTCCAATACTACAATGGAAATGTTCATTTCTCCTACATATCACATTACTGTATAGTGTCCACTGTAAAGACTTTAGTCACCAGACCAAGATCTATGCAGGCATTGAGCCAGCAGGAAATACTGGAAGATTTTTGTTTCGAAGTCAGCAGAATTGTGAATGCAACTCTGAACTACTGTAATTCCCAATCAGCTCAAGATAAGCAATGCAGTGAATTTACAAAGTTACCAAACTTTCTATGTACATGAAACACGGCCCAATATTGCACTCACCAATGTGCGATTTTCCTATGGCTGCAAAGCGTTTTTGCAGTAAAACTGCCTTGTATCACTCCAGGGGGAGTAGCTATCATGGAGTTTCTCCCATTCTTTCCAATGGGGAAACCTTGCATTGCATCGCAGTGCAATGCTGCTGCCAACCCCATTGAAAATAATGTGTGCTGTGATGCAAGGATGCCGAAGATAGGACATGCCGCGATTTGTTTTGATGCGATGCGGGGGAAAAAAATCGCTTATGTGTATGACCTTAGTCAAAAGAATAGGGTTCATATTTGTGTGTCTCGCAATGCACAAATCCCGCGCGAGAATATCACCAGTGTGAAGCCAGGCTAAACGTATGCCTATGACTAATCCTTCACTTTTTAGTCACAGCAGAGGACCCGGAGGATAAGGCAGAAGTTTTTTTTAACCGCTTCTGCCTTCTCCTTTACAGGCTACATAGTGATCAATAAGTGCTATGCAGTTAACAGAGAAAGTGGAAGTGTTTCTTCTGCTATTCGAACCCGGCGATCATGTAACCTTCTGGTGCTCCCTGGCATGTCAGAGCTGCAGTGTACTTACAGACCTAAATCAGCTCTACCGGTGGGTTTATGGATGCCGCAGCTAAAGTGGAGAAGTGTGAAATTAATTTAAAAAAAGTGAATGACCCCTCAGAGGTCTTATATGACTTAATGGGGAATATAGATGTTTAACTAAATAGTTTCAAAATAAGGGCAGTTCAGACGACTGTATATCGGCCGGGTTTTCACGCCCGGCCAATATACGGTGTCCCTCTATGTAGGGAGAGAAGGCTGGAACACCCGGGAGCAGAGCACTGAGATCCCGCCCCCTCTCTGCCCATCGACACTTTTTGCAATAGGAGGGGGCAGTGCGGAGCTAAGTCACGGAACTTAGGTCCCCCCGTCCCACCCCCTTCCATTGCAAATAGTGCCCGAGGGGCGGAGAGGAAATGACCCACCGCTGACACCAACCAAAACCGTCACTATACGCACCCTGTAATCTGAGATTATGCAAATTATATATCAAAACGTCCAAAACAAAATTCCTGTACTTTATTTTAATGTAAATATACAAATTTTTAAATAAGTATAAATTTAAAGAAACAAAACATTTTTTAGCTTTTTACCGCTAATAAAACTAAAAAAAGGGGAAAAATCTGTGTAAAAAGATATAAAAAAAATAGCCCTATACGTCACGGAAAAAAAAATGCTGCAAAAACAATTTTGGTAGCTGAAGAAAGAAAAATATGGCAGTAAAACGACTACATGTGTAAAATCCCTGAAAAATGTCTGCTCCTCTCTGACCAAAACACCCCGGTCCTAAAGGGGTTAAATAAAGGTACATTTTAGTGTGACTCGAAATTCTGGAACTCAAACAATATCTTGTACTTTTTACCAAGGGAATTATTTTCGACATATGAAAAATGAGCAGAAATTCCAGGCGATTGTATTCACAATTACATGAGTACGGGCACAACCCAGCGTCATACACACTTTTCCCTTAAGTGGTCTCCTGCAGTTTCTACTATATATACTGGTTGCCAAAGTCGATATATTAATTATTGGGCATCAAGAAGATCACTTTGGTCTTGACCTGTCTAAAGACAGAAGAAACATGAGAAACATATGTACTGGAGTAGCAGCTTTAATTTATGACCTCTGTATTTATTAGCTGTGATGGATGAAGGGGGAATAACGTTTCCTTGTGTTCTTTCATTCAGTGAAAAAGAATGATGCCATAAAGTAGATGAGCTTAGGAAAGTACATACTTCTAGTCGCAAAGGAACTATTCTACATATCAAGCTTTTTACAGCTGCTTATAGAGAACAAGTTAAAACTTGGAGTGAACCCAAACCAAACATCTGATCCCCAGCTGGAATTACTTAGTCTTATGGTAGTTTCATCACATAAAATTAAGTTCAGTGTGATCTACACATTTTACAGGTTTTAACAGGCTGTTATCGGGACTAAATATCTTTATAAAGTCTCTACCCCAATTGCCATCTAAACTACACTGTAGTTTATTGTACTCCAATGATATTGAGGGATTAGAACCTCTGTACACAGCACATAAAAACCAATGAGGAAAGCCTGACGGCACTACAGTGGAGTGAATTTATGTTACCCAGTGAACTAGTGAAACTAGGATAGGACAGAATACATATATATAGTGCCGCCTGAGGCCCTAAAAGTGGTTCCACCCTTGGCCTATAAAAAGGCTCTCAGAGGCTATTTGTGTATAGTGGAACTCTTTTTCTGCTTGTGTAGATCTTGTTGATGATTAGAGGCCTGTAAGACGTAATCAAAGAGATTTCGCCCAGTTAATAAAATTTGAGAGGAGGAGCATTATTGGAATGTGAGAAGCTGGATGTCATATTGACCAGACTGTTAGAAGGTGTTGGGACCAGTGAGGGCACACGTACAAGGTGACCAGGCTTAGGATACCTTTGACAGACTACCAGGAGAGAAGATGGTTTGATAGTCTGACAAGCACGAGCAGCTCCAACTTTTTTTTGTCTGCTATCCAGAGACAGATGGCACCATCGTTATAGGCCTGTCAGGACTGGGGTCCGGGATACTGGAGGTCCCTGAGAAAACCCACAACCCCTGTCCCTACCTACTTGCCCCCCTGGGCTAAGCCCCAAGGCGACAACTGGGTGACGGTCCCTACTCTCACTAAGGAAGGGGAACACGGGGACTAACCAACAGACAGACACTGGAATAGCTAGGAGGGTCAGACTATCCGAGTCAGCAACGAGAGGGTACGCGATACAAGAGGGTCAAGCAAGGCAACATCAGGTCCAAAAGCAGGGAGTCAAAACAAGAAGTACGCAGGTGTAGCAGGAAGACCAAACTAACACTGGTACTGGTATGCACAAGCAGGTTTAAATGCTGTCAGAGCTCCCGCCCCAGCAGCTGATTGGGGCGGGGAGTGTGACAGCAGGTGAGTGCACCCAGCAGCACTGAGGAACCCGCCCCTAGCCCTGCAGGAGGCAGAGAAGGAGACGCATGCCGGGTTGCCATGGTACCGAGGACGCGGTGCGGGGCAAGACCTGCCGCGTCCCTAGCAACCTGGCGGCAAGGAGGAGCCCAGTGGCCAGGGGAGGTGAGGAGGACCAGGGCTCCCCTGCGCCGCATGGCAGCCGCCCGTGTGACAGGACCGGTGGTGAGGGCACAAGGGACCCGCTAGCTGCCGGTCCCGACAAGGCCCCTGAGTCTGTTGGGACCATTTCTAGATGATTGGATGAAGGACATTTGGTCTTACAGCACCCATTACATGTACTGCATTCACATCCAGCATCGTCTGCATTTGTAGTAGTGTCCTGAATGATGAAACTGGACTGCTACAGAGTGGAATTGCATTGTCTTCAGAGAAGAATCCAGGTTTAGTTTGGGCACTGACAATGGCCATGTTCATTTCTGGAGACATAGAGGTGAACGCCTCAATCCTACCTTTGCTGTGGAGTGGCCCACGACCCCACTGCTGGTGTGATGATATGGGGCCATCATATACTACAGTCAGTCACCCCTAGTAATAGTGTAAGGGATAATGACAGCTCAGCACTATGTTCAGGATATCCTGCAGCCACATGTGTTCCTCTCATAGCAGCTTCCAAGAGTCATTTTCCAGAATAATGCTCAGCAAGGGTGTCACGCGAATGTCTCCACAACATTGCCACTCTCCCGTGGCCTGCCTGGTTTCCAGATTATCACCAATAGGACATGTATGGGATCATCTGGTATGCCAACTTCGATAACTTACAAGTCTGCAAAATCTAGAGGCTCAGTTACAGCAAAGATACCATACAGAACCTGTATGCCTCCATGCCCACCTGTATCACATCTTGTTCCCAAGCTAGAGGCGGTACCACAGGGTACTAGAGCCTCCATGCCCGCTCGTATCACATCTTGTATCCAAGTTAGAGGCTATACAACAGGGTACTAGAGCCTTCATGCCCCCCCTCCCCCCGTATGACATGTTGTGTCAAAGCTAAAGGTGGTACAACAGGGTACTAGAGCCTCCATGCCCTCCCGTATCACATCTTGTATCCAAGCTAGAGGTGGTACAACAGGGTACTAGAGCCTCCATGCCTCCCGTATCACATCTTGTATCCAAGTTAGAGGCTGTACAACAGGGAACTAGAGCCTCCATGCCCTCCCGTATCACATCTTGTAACCAGCTAAAGCCGGTACAACAGGGTACTAGAGCCTCCACACCCACCCATATCACATCTTGTATCCAAGCTAGAGGCGGTACAACAGGGTACTAGAGCCTCCATGCCCACCCATATCACATCTTGTATCCAAGCTAGAGGTGGTACAACAAGGTACTAGAGCCTCCATGCCCAGTTGTATCACATCTTGTATCCAAGCTAGAGGCAGTACAGCAGGGTACTAGAGCCTCCATGTCCTCTTGTCCAACAGGGTACTAAGGCTTCATATTTTTTTAAAACAGTGTATGTGCAGTATTTAAAAACAACATTGTAATATTAATAAAATCCATAATAACAACACTATAAAATATTTATGTCCTCTTTTGAGCACCTTTTTCTAACTGGCCTGAAGCAATGAGTGGTCTGCAAATACTAAGAAACAAATGAAAGTGAATCAGGTAACAATTATATGTATTTTCGTATTTATATACTTACAGGTGGCAGATTTGTTGTAGGAATCTCTATAACTATTCCATACATCTAAATGAGGTCTATAAAAATTCTACCACATATGAACATGCCCTTGAAGGGGGTCTGTCACCACATTTATGGGGCTCTAAGGGCAGCATAAACTAGTGATAGAGTCACAGAGTGCTGCAGGGACTCACTTTTTTGGCTGCAGTATTTTTCATAAAATCAGTGTTTACTTGCTGCAGTATGTTGTCCAGTACCTTCATGAGGAGCCCCTACCCACATTGCAGATAATTGACAGTTTTCTCCCTATACTGTGTATAGGGAGAAAGCTGTCAATTAGCGACAGGAGGCAGGGCAGCTACAACTCATGAATATCCTTGTCTACACAACAGGAGCTCAGTACTGAGAGGGTGGCTTGCTGTGCCAGAGCTGCAACAAATAAACACTAATTTTACGAAAAGTACACTTAAATAAGTAACTGACCCAGAATTGCACTGAAGGTCTCTGGCACTAGTTTATGCTTCTCTTAGATAGGACAGCATAGATATAGCAACAGATTCCCTTTCACTGGCTTGTGTGGTGCAGAGTGTTAAGGCAGCAGAAATACAGACCTTACTCATGACCTGAAGGTTGTAGGTTCAATCCCTGAAGGTTCAGGTAGCTTGATCAAGTTTGATCCATATTTCCAAGATTGGTAAAATGAGTATTCAGCTTGGTGGGGTGGGGCATAATAAATAAATTACCCGAAAGTGCTGTGGAATAAGTTGCCTGTGTGTTTATACTTGTGTGAAAAGGATAGCATGGGGAACCAGGTTTGTACATCATGGCCATTTCATTTGATAAGTGACACTTAGCAATACAAATAACAAGACTTATTTAAATGGGTACCTCCAGTGATCCACTTCTTAGGATATGCACGTTTGGAATTAAAGAGGAGTCCGGAGTCTGTGATAATCTAGCAGGAAGCAGGGGATTTGAGAGAATGTAAAATCCTCTGCTATTTTGCTCCTGCCAATCTCGGTTGTTGTCCTGTAGTGAAGAAAGTGCAACTACCCACACATGACTGATGCAGCTACATGACTGCCCACTGATTGACCGCACCGTCACATGCAGGTAGTCACAATATCATCGCTGCCAGACAGCAACAGAGACCAGCACTGGCGATGGAGCATTAAGGGATTTTGCAGGTGAGTGATACTTATCTCCTCACATCCCCTACTTTCTGCTAGATTTTTATATATTTCGGATGACACCATAAAAGACTAAGTGCTTTATGCCATTTATTAGCTTCATTCACTTGCAGGACCCATAGTTCATTTATTTAAATATGAGGCAAGCAAGTAGGAGACATTGTGGAAAATATAGTTATAGGAATGTGAATATCTTAACCAAACTGGGGATTAAAAACTGTCTGTGTGAGATTAGCTAGCAAGGTAGAGAGAACTTGCTAGCTAATAAAGGCCTGTAATCACAGCAGCATCAGCCCTTCTGCAAGCACACAGTCTCTCCCTGGGAGAGAAGATGGGTAAAGGTATAGGAAGTCTAATGTATGCTAGCGAGCATGTAAAAGTAGTGAACGAATGAAAATAGTACGACGTCTCAGCCTAATACCATATATTTAGTGCGTATATAGGGAAAGAGAATATGAATTGAAGCCTGTACATTTATACTTGTGTGAAAAGGACAGCATGGGGGACCAGGTTTGCACATCATTGCCTATTTCATGGCCATTTCATTTGATAAGTGACACTTAGCTACCATACATCAGCTGGCTGGTATTGGGTAGGTGGCAGCCACAGGTGAGTTTGGCCCCATATGAGCCTCAGCCTCTGACATCAGTGCCACCTGTACTGCCTATATTGTGGCCCTGGACCACTGTTCTAGGTGATCACAAGTGACGCCACTGATCTGGTCTCCTATGGTGTTCTGCATTTAAAAGATTTTATAGTATGGAACATGTGTGTAGAATGAACTGTTCTGACATTTATGTGAGCATTTGTTGTATTCTGCTATTTAGTCAAGCCTCCAATATTATAGGATGCCAAAGTAGAATGTCCATTGAATAGCAAAACTCCGAGTCAAGAGCCAATCGAGATTGTATAATTTTATTCTATGTATGGAGGTAACAATCCATCGTCATCTAAGCAGTCTCAGATGGAGGTGAAGAATTTCTTGAGTACCTTTTGCTGACTTGCTTGATGTGGAGGTATAAAGTGGATATGGAACATGCGGCAACAAGGAAAAGTACATTACTAATGCAGAACATCTGTGTTGTTATTGCTGTGATAATTATAGTTGGACTAATGTTAAAAGGGCCACTCCTGTCGAAAACCTATTTTTCCATACCTGCCCCCTTACCTGATTGCTGATCACACTCAGAAGATCTCCTCTGTGTACTATAGCCACTTTCTTGCAGTGCAGCCTCCTGTGTGATGCTTATCAGGCACCATCTTGACAGTGAGATTTTTTTTACTTTCAAATCTATCCAATGATGCTTCAGCATAACATTAGCTGCAGCCTGTACCATTTCTGCGTTCTGGGGCCACTGTTTGATTATAATTAATTTCTAAATTCACCAAAATAATTTACAGACCATAAGCATACAGTAAGGAAAATGAAATGTGATCTCCTTTATTATAACTGTGTGAGAGGAGCTGTGTGATCATCATCAATAATTGTGATAGGAATGTATGTGTCTCCCTCTAGGCAGTTTCTGTGTGACTAGTTTTAAACAGCGTAAACCCGAGTAAATCTGAGCTGGTCAGAGCTGAGATCACATGATCATCTAAAGGGAAAGATGCCAGAAGTATCAGACAGAAAGAAATCACTAATCAATGTAACAGTAGCTCACTTTTATATAAACTGGGGGGATAGCTACCTCATGAGTAAAAAAAATCACCACAGTAGCCTTTTAACTATTTTGCTAAGGAAAGTAATGTTGTTGTTTTTAGCTGTTTTATTGTTCAAGACCCTCGGTGACCCTGAGGGCGAGCTCTCTCCATGTTTTTCGGTTTTGCGCTGCTTCTTTCAGTTGTTGAATATCCTTGCCAGTATCAGCTTTGACAGTATCAAATAAATAAAATAAATAACATTCCATCATATCCCCTCTCCTAAAGAAACTGATCCTTAACCCAACTGATGCTGCCAACTACCGACCTATCTCTAACGTCCCCTTCATCTCTAAACAACTTGAACGCCTGGTCTAATCCCGCCTTACTCGTTTTCACAACTCCCTCCTCGACCCCCTCCAGTCGAGTTTCCGCCCCCTGCACTCGACCGAAACCGTCCTCACAAAAGTGTCTAACAACCTGATAACGGCCAAGTCAAGGGGCGACTACTCCCTACAAATCCTCCTTGACTTGACTGCTGCATTCAACACTGTCGACCATGATCTCCTTCTCACTATGCTCAGCTCTATCGGCTCAAAGGACACTGCTCTCTCCTGGTTCTCCTCCTATCTCTCTGACCGCTCTTTTGCTGGCTCTACCTCCTCTCCACTTCCTTTTTCTGTTGGGGTCCTCCAGGGCTCGGTCCTTGGCCTCCTCCTCTTCTCTATTTACACAGACCCTTCCAGGCTAAACATTCACAGATTTGGCCTCCAACATCACCTCTATGCCGATGACACCCAGCTATACACCTCTACCCGTAACCTCTCTGCACCTTTCCTTCAAAACATCTCTGGCTGTCTGTCTGCTGTCTCAAACACCATGTCCCCCCTTTTTCTCAAACTCAGCCTCTTAAAAACGGACCTTCTTGTCTTTCCACTCTCTACCAGCTGACCACTCCCTAACATCTCCATATCAGTAGCTGGCACGCTGCCTGGGGGTCACACTGGACTTGGACCTTTTCTTCACCCCCCCCCCCACATCCAATCTCTGGCATGGACCTGCCACTGCACCTCAGAAACATTGCAAAAATCCGGCCATTCCTGACCAAGGAAATGCTAAAGACTCTCGTTGTTGCCCTCATCCATTCCAGACCCGATTACTGCAACTGACTGCTAATTGGCTTTCCCCGAACCAGACCCTCTCCAATCCATACTAAATGTGACAGCCAGACTTATCTTCCTGTCCAGCCATTTCTCAGATGCCTCCGCACTAAGCCAGTTTCTGTATTGGCTGCCCATGTACTACAAAAATCAATTTAAACTCATCACCCTCACTCATAGAACTCTTAATGGCTCTGCCCCACCATACATCACTTCCCTCCTATCCATACGTCACCCAGCCCGCATGCTGCGCTCTGCCATCACATTCAGACTAGACATCCCCCTTATACGAACCTCACATGCTCACCTCCAAGACTCCACCAGAGCAGCACCAACCCTATGGAACGCTCTACACCAAGACATCCAGACAATCTCTGATGCATGGAACTTCATCCGTGCCCTAAAGACTCACCTCTTCAAAGAAGCATACCAACTCTTCTGATTTAAGTCTCCCACCTCCGCTCCCCTTACCAGCCCCGCTGTCACTCTCCCTGGCGGCTGTAGTCTCCCACCTCTGCTCCCCTTACCAGCCCTGCTGTCACTCTCCCTGGCGGCTGTAGTCTCCCACCTCTGCTCCCCTTACCAGCCCTGCTGTCACTCTCCCCGGCGGCTGTAGTCTCCTACCTCCGCTCCCCTTACTAGCCCTGCTTTCACTCTCCCCCGGCATGGAAGAAGCTGATCAGCCGGCCGGCTTCAGAAGCAGTGAGGGAGAAGACAGCAGAGACAGCCGCCGGAGCGTGAATCCTCCTGTAAAGTAAAGGGTGGGGTTGCTGCCACTGCCATAAACAGGGATTGGCTGAGGAGGGAGCACGCAGGGAGGCTTCAGTGAAGGTGAGCAGCTGAGCTCCGCTGCATCAGCACTCCCCTGTCAGAGCAAAGAGAGATACACAGAAGCCACAATAGACTGCTGTGGGTGGCAGGAACGGTACTATTGAGTGCCAGGACCTACCATGTTTCCCCTAAATAAGACACTGTTTCCCCTAAATAAGACACTGTCGTATATTATTTTTTGCCCCAAAAGAGGCACAGTGTCTTATTTTCGGGAAGGGGGGCTTATACTCACCTGGTCCGCGGTGTCCTTATGCCTCCCGATGGTCTTCTGGAGGCGGGGTATTCAAAGCTCTGCAACTTGGAAGAATCTCAGATGTCAGACGGGGAGGTCGCAGTTTGCCACAGCACCACTGGAGACCATCGGAGGCATTGGGACACCGCGCACCAGGTGAGTGTAGATTTTTTTGAATGCAGGTTAGCTAGGTCTTATTTGCGGGGGAGGCCTTGTATTTCAAGCCTCCCCTGAAACCTGGGGTAGGTCTTATTATCAGAGTAGGTCCTATTTTCAAGGAAACACGGTACCACTGCACCCAATCACGAACACGGGGCTCACCTGGCCGCCTGCACACGAGCGTTCCGGATTCCACTAGCGGATTTTCACGCGCGTATGGTACCTAAATGTGCTTGCGGATAGGTGCGGATGCGTGAAAAATCACGCGCGGATATACGCGGATGTGTTGCAGAAAAAAACGCGCAGAAAAATCCGGAAGACACCCTTATTGTAAACCCAACCCCTAGAGAACTGCCCATTCCATGGAAAACAGCTTAAAAACCAACACCCAGACTCCGTTCTGTCCCTCTTGCTTGTGTGAGCACCGTTAAATTATTCTGGCAACATGCTTTCACCCGGTGAGCAGATGTCTTTGTGGGCATGGTTGATCCATGTCACTTTTTTTCGGACGTACTATAAAAATACTATATAAGTGTGGTAACGTAGTAATCGTACTGACCCATAGAATAAAAATATCGGGTCATTTTTGTTGCACTTTGCGCGCTGCAGAAACAGGACGCACCGAAAGATGGTGGAAAGTCTTTTTTTTTCTCTCCGATTACAATTTTTAAAGGTTTTTCAGTAAATTATATGGTACAATAAATAGTGCCATTGCAAAATACAACTCGTCCCGCAAAAAAATAACAAGCCCTTATACAGCGACGTCGATGGATAAATAAAGGAACTACGATTTTTTAGGGAGTAGGGGGAAAAAAAGGAAAAAAGCAAAAAAGCTCCGTCACTAAGGGCTTAAAAGTGGGGACGAAAAAAAGCACAATAAAAACAAAAGTAAAACTGCTTGGCCACTAAGGGGTTAAAATGAAAAAAAAAGTACATTTGACGCAATAGCGAATAATACTCACGCAAGTTCTTCTGTTCTGCTTCTACTGCGTTCGTCCACGCATCCCCATAAACCTGCGCGGACAGTAGACGCCAGGATTGTTCCTTTCTGTTCTTGTCGAGGTATTCTGGGGAGTTACTGTCCCATAGGCTGGGGAAGTCCTGCATGATTGCCACAAGTTTTCCCATGTCGATCATTATGGCTTGTGGCAGGCTGGTGTCTGCTGGCTGCTCTCTGGTAGATGAGGGGACTGAAAGGACAGATCTGCAGTTGAAATGTGCCTGTGAAGCTCTGTGCTGTGTGTTGGGACGCCTCCTACCATGCCTATTTCCTGTAGTCATAGCAACCAGTGACTCCATCCGCAGCTGCACTGCGGATGTACTGCGTGAAAAAACGCACCCATTCACTTGTATTGGAGGCTTCACGCGCATGATCCGACCAAAATTAGAACAGGTCGCAGATTTTTTCACGCGCGTGAAAAAACGCGATACACATCCGTCCGTCTGGGGACAACTGCGGATCCTCATAGGAGTATATTGGCTGCGGTCTGGGGCGGATTATGTGCCTAAAATCACGCGCTTGAAATTCTGCTCGTGTGCAGGCACCCATACACAGCTAATTTCTGAATTCTGCTGGCTTCCTTATATAAGAAAGCAATTACCCAATTAGAGCAAATAGGTTTTGTCACAAGTTAGGCAATGGAGTTGAACTAAATCCTTGTTTCCAGGACAATAAGCCATAAGGCAATTTAAAAGTCATGGAAAGTTGCAACAAACTTGTCTTGAGAGAAGAACACAACTCAAGGTGATTTTTTGTTTAATAGCAGGAGACACGTTCTGTAATTTGTACTGCTGTAGATTGATCTCCTCCCAGCAGTTTTCTACGTAGAATCATTAGTATTTTTGATATAACAAGTTATTCCATAAGTGTGGACAGCAGTAGAGGAGAGCCGCATCCAATTATATGCAGCAATCTAGATAATGCGCTACACAACATTTTTCTTTCAATCTATTTATGAATTAGGAAAGCTTCCACAACGATTTATCTGCCCCATTATTACTTATTCTAATATTTGCAGCAGTATTGCCTTGACAGATAAAGCGCCTCGTCCAAAAGCAGCTGCTTGCGTGGAAGGTTGAATTCGTTGAGCCATAAGGCACCTTGCAAGAAGCTCTACGCTGACTAAGGAAATACAGCCATTTATCTCTGCCAAAACTTCCAGCGCTAGCTATTTAGTTTGGAGGCAGCATTGCAAAGAATGTGTATTTTTTCACCCGGGTAAAGTATAATGTATGAAGAATATGTATTCATCGCAAATAAAGATGAATAAGACAAAACACGTTGCAAGCACAAAGGTCGTCTAGTCTTCACTGCAGGAGAATTTCTGTCTACAGATGGTGGATATTAAATACAATGTCTCATTGTGCCCACGGCAGAGGAAATCTTTTACTTTGCAATTGAGCACATATTCAAGGAGCCTAGAAGAAGTGGGTTGTTGCTGCAGGAAATGTGCTGTACTGTTGTTTCCATGTTCCATGCAGGGCCGGCCTCCGGTCAGACAGCGCCCTGCGCAGAAATGATTTAGGTGCCGCTTACCCCGAATACACACACAACCATTGTAGAAGGAAAAATATAATGCTATATCACTGCCAAACTGTGTTTGCTTCAACTGACTCAATGCATTACAAATAAGTAATAGTGAAACTTTACAAATAGTCTTCCTATGTTGTATAATATTTTATAAACTACTCCTATATAAACCTATACATCTCACCCCAAATATTATCACTCTCCCCAATATCAACTGTCCTGCCCCTTCAGTATCATCTCTCCCTTTCCCATTATTATCTCTCCCTGTCAACCAGTATCATCCACCCAGTATCAATTGACCCCCCCCCCCCCAGTATTATTTATCCTGCAAGGTATCTACCCCCCCACTATCATCTTTCCACTCCCTCCAGTATCATCCCAGTACGGGTGGCTTCACACGAGCGTGTTTTTGTGCGCGTGTATGCACACAAAAACACGCTTCTATTGGAACCAATGCATTCCCTATGGTGTGTGCACATGTTCGTGTTGTACTGGTGCGTGCCTGTAAAGATAGGACATGCGTGCACCACAGGGAATGCACGCATTGTCTTCAATGGAGCCGCAGCTGCTGCCAGTGGCTCCATTGAAGACAATGGTCTGCTGGCACCCCTAAATTGTTCTTTAGGGAAGAGCTTTACATATAAGCTCTTCCCTGAAAAACAAGAATTTTAGTGTAAAAAAAAAAAAAAATTAAAAAAAGAACGTACCTGTAAAGTCTGTAAGCTGCCATGTCCTCATGGGGATGAAGAACACATCTGCCGCATGCAGCAGATGTTTCCTTCATCCCCGCGAGGAAAATGAATTCCCTGCTGCACCAGCCACATCTGTGACAGATGCAGCAAAGGAATTCTTCATCCCTGCGGGGAATAAAGAATTCCCTACCACAGCTGTCACAGATGACAGCTGCGGTAGGGGATCTAGCTGCCGGCATCCTGCAACTGTTTTTCAGGGAAGGGCTTTAAATATAAGCCCTTCCCTGAAAAACAAGAAAAAATGGTGATATAAATATTAAAAAAAGAATACTCACCTTTCTTCAGCTGCCAAGGCTCAACCGTGTCCAGCCAGCTCTTCTCCCTGCACTGCTTTCAGTAGTATTCAGCAGGCGGGGATTTAAAATCCCTGCCTGCTGAATGGGCTGCCTCTGATTGGTCCCTGCACTCAGCCAATCAGAGGTAGCACTCACCCATTCATGAAGCCACCCTACCCCAGTATAATTTTTCCCCCAAAGTATTATCTCTCCTCCACCTCTATTATCAGCAGTATCATCTTACCCCACTAGCATCATTATTCTCCCCTCAATATTATCTTCACCATCCACAGTATATATCTGCCCTCACAGTATGATTGCTTCTCCACAGTGTAATCTCTCTCCATATATATCTTCTAAACGATATGTGTACACAGTATGTATATCTCCCATTCCAACAGTAAGCCCCCCTCTCTTCTCCCCCGCCCTCCCACACACATAAACATATGGTAAAACTGCTTTCACATCTGTGTTGGAACCTGCGCTTGGAGATTTTGTCACAGATGTGGTTCAAAATACAAGATTGCAGCGCTTTTTCTACCATTCAGAAGCCAGGCAGCTGAATGGAAACCAAACTCAACCATTAAAACACTGTTTCAGGTCGACTGTTTTTGTTGAAACAGAAGTTCATAGCAACCCCTAAAACTAGTATTGAACACTAAGAGACTGGTGGTGGTGGTAGAGATGGAGGTGGTGGTTATCCTTCAATGGATGTGGCTCAGTGGTTAGCACTGTTGTCTTGCAGCCCTGGGGTCTTATGTTCAAATCTGACAAAAGACAACATCTACAAGAACTTTGAAAACTCCAAGATGTTGAACTTTTTGGCAAAATTCAGTGTTATCATGGTACCCCTGCAGCATCCCGTAGGGTTACCACGGACACATGACATACGCTGAGAAGCTGGAAGGGCAAGACGCTTGCTTGCCATGGCGGCACTTACCACGCTCCCTCCCGGAGGGACGTACGTAGCCAAGGCCAGGGCAGCGCTGGGCCTCTTCCGGACACCCCTGGCATGGGAATGCCCAATAAACTGGGGAACAGGGGTTGCAGTTGTCATGGGTGATGCCACCATTCCGGTACCCCCTGGCATGAACATCGGCGGGGAAATAAAGGAGCCACAGACAATAGTATAGTACTTCAGGTCCCCTGGAGTGGTCAGGGCCTGAAATAACTTTTACTTGCAAACTTCACTTTAGCAATACAAGGCACAAATGACAGAATTTGAATAGTGCAGGAATTAAAGAAACTAGAATACCTCCACATGGCAAACCCAGACTTCAGGACACCTGTGTGTGACTAATTAAAGACGCCTACCCCCACTTAGCGGGATTCAGACTTCAGGATGCTTGAGTATGAACAATGACTACAGAGTACCTCCAACAGGCGATCCCAAACTTCAGGACGCACGGGTGTGTAAAACAGATAATAGAGTACCTCTGCACTAGGCCTTGACAGACTGACAGACTCTGTGTTCTCTCTCTCTGGTGGAACTCAAAATGGAAGACAGATGAAAGACCAATTCCCGCTCTCAAGCACTCACATTTATACCTTCTCTCATAGCATGTGACAGGAAAGAATTGTTACATTTACAAGCAGACAGCTCATACTTTGCAGACATTAACCCATCACACACTGCAGCTGTGCAATACACACAACAGAATGACAAGACATTTTGCACAGTGCATCAAGACAAGGTTTACATGTATGACATTATGGAGGGGGGCAGAAAAATATATACTGGGCCACTACACCCCCTGAACTCCAAAAGGGTGTTAGTGCGCTGTGTAGATACTAAGTTCGAACACCCCTAGAGCTTGCCCTAGTTCCTTGTATTTCTTTGATAAGTTTGCATGAGGTCTAAGTGCCACAAGCACATTTCAGGCTTCTACTAAATGTTTCGGCACTGTATCCTTGAAAGAGGAAGAAGAAAAACGTTACTTTTCTAAACATTTTCCTTTTTACTTCTACTGGAAACAAAGTCTTAAAAACGCTTATTGTTGCCCTCATCCACTCCTGGCTCGATTATTGCAACTCGTTGCTGATCGGCCTCTCCTGCACCAGACTCTACCCTCTTCAATCCATCCTGAATGCGGCACCCAGGCTCATCTTCCTGTCCAACCGCTATTCGGACGCCTCTGCCCTGTGCCAGTCACTGCACTAGCTGCCCATTAAATGCAGAATTCAATTTAAACTCGCTACCTTCATCCACAAAGCCCTCCACAGCGCAGCGCCCCTCTATATTGCCTCCCTCATCTCAATCCACCACCCAGCCCGGGCTCTCCGCTCTGCTAATAAAACCAGACTGAACGCCCCTTTAATTTGAACTTCTCATTCTCGCCTCCAAGACTTCTCCAGAGCAGCACCGGTCCTCTGGAATGCACTACCAAAGGATACCCGGGCAATCCAGGACTCGCAGAACTTCAGGCATGCTCTAAAAACGCCCCTCTTCAGGGAGGCATACCGCATTCCCTAAACAAACCCCTCTGTACTCCGCCTGATAACATGCTCCCTGACCTATTGACTGCAATCCTTGCCAGCCACCATCAACTACCCCTGCAGTCATACCGATTCTGCCGTCACACAGCCAAATGTCTGACCATTGTCTGTGTATAGCATCCCTCACTCTCCACTTCGCCATACCGTGCACATCTCCACCTCGCCATACAGTGCACATCTCCAGCCCTTTACCTTCTGTATCACCCCATTACCTGTAGTATGTAAGCTCATTGGAGCAGGACCCTCACCCCTATTGTTTCCATCAATTGATTATTGATTACTATGTAACTGTGGTTCTGTAATGTTTGTACTTTTGTCTTTCTGTATCCCCCCTGTCTATGTAAGCGCTGTGGAATATGTTGGCGCTATACAAATAAGGATTATTATTTTTGTGAACTGCTGTACTGGTCTTCAAGTCAAATCTAAATGCTGAGCAGACAAATCAGTACCTGGATCTTCATTTAGTAAGTGTACAGATCAATGAAAATCTAGGCCTCTCACAGTCTGCCTTGGAAAGATGGATGATGATCAAACTGGATAAATTCAACAGAGGTCATTTAAGGGCAGTATATAGTTACAATATTGACCACACAAAAGGGGGGTTGGTACCATGTTAGCCAGTAGAGCAAAGTGTGATTGTTCTCAGCGAGAGAAACCAAGTAATCTTGTAGATATGATACCTTTTAATGGCTAACAAAAATACAGGATGTTACAGCAAGCTTTTGGGTCTTCTATCGATCCTTCATCAGGCTTTCATTTTAGCCTGATGAAGGGGGTGAAATGTCTCCGAAAGCTTGCTGTAACATCATGTATTTTTGTTAGCCATTAAAAGGCATCATATCTACAAGATTACTTGGTTTCTCTCACTGAGAACAATCACAATATTGACCACATGAACAATTGATTCAGTATGAAAAACATGAATGTGGATTACATTAAGGGTCTTTCTGCACAGGAGGATTTCACAGAGGAGCAAGGATTGCTCAGTGAGTGCAGGCGGAATGGGCTGGAGTTCATTCCGGCTGCCCACCTCTATTCACAATAAACAGGCAGTCATTCATAGATCACCAACTGTCTGTTTACACGGGCCAATAGTCATGTAGTTGTTATGCCTGCAGAAACTGAATGGCGAACGAATTATGGTTTAGCATTCAGTCGCTGGCAGTATTTACACTGAATGATTGGTTCAGATTCCTTCAATGCAGCAAGAATCTGTACAATTATTGTTCCATGTAAAAAAGCCCTTACTCCAAGCAAAGGCAAATCAGTGAGGTGGCCATGGTTAAGAATTATAAGACTAGGCTCCAGGAAGAAGACTCTTAGGCTGCCTTCACACTGGCAAGAAAATTGCGCCAGATTTGTGCGTTGCCAGATGTACAAATCTGAAACCCATTCTTTTGAATGGGTTAATTCACATTAGTGATGTTTTGCTGCATGGCATCACAATGCAATGCTTTACAGGAAACAAATCGCAGCATGTCCTATCTTTCTGCGGTATCGCCCATTCTTTTCAATGGGTGAGGTGGCATCAGCGCTGGCCCCATTGAAAGCAATGGGAGAACTCTGTGATCCTCTGCTGCAGCTGTGACAGCCTCGACAGGAATTCCCTTCATCCCTGCAGTGATGCGAGGCGGTTTTCACATGAAAACACCTCGCATCCACGGGGCTTTCACATGGTGGCAAGTACGATATCGGTCCATGAATCACAGCCTGATATCACCCTCACCAGTGTGATGGAGCCCTTAGGGTCATTTTTCTGCACTGTAAGTCATTCTGACTTTTTCTTGGTATCATAGAATCAGCAGACTATCATGAAGAAGGGAACAAATGGGAAGGGAGTGTAGGATCAGACTACTCAGGGGTTGTTTGTTGTCTGTAACTATAAAGACACATAGGTCTGCAAAGGAGCTTTAGGCAGAAAATATTTTTTTTTAAATCAAGATTATGTGCAAAGTTGCGTGTTTTTTTATTTTTGGCTGCAGAGTGTACATGCCATTACAGTGTCGCAATCAAAGCAGAATTCATACAGATACCAATATATTTATCGCTGTAGTAAAAGGGGTTGTCTGAGTTAAAACTTTTATGTGAAAACGGCTGCCCCATGTCAAAAAATTAATAAAGAGCTTATACTCACCTCTCCCCGCTCATCCCCAGCTAGCGGTTTTGGGTCTCTGCAGTGATGAGTTTACAGGCTGCAGCAGCTTGTATGCAGGTTATCACAGGCTGCTGCAGCCAATTACAGAGCTCGTAGATCGATCACTGAGCTCTGTCATTGGTTGCAGCAGCTTGTGACATCCCATACACTGACTACTGCTGCAGCTGCTACTACTGCTGTAAACATTACGTTAGCTAGGAGACCAAGAGCCAGCGGTGGGGGACTTGTGTGGAGAGGTGAAGATTCATTTTATAACTTTTTTAAAATAGGAAGCTGTTTTCACATCAAAGTTTCAACTTGGACAACCCCTCTAAGCTTATTTGCACAGTAGTGTATTACAGAAAAAAATAACTAGTGCAACATTAAGGTGGCAATAGAAATATACGTCAGGAATGCGCCAAGTGTGTTCAGAAAATATTACATATGCCAATTTGGCTAATAGTAGGTGACGACTCACCTGGTGCTCAGTCAGATAACCCTGGATGGGGAGACCCACCGGCACTTGTTGTCCAGGTCAGCGTATAAAGAGATCTTTGCTCCACGACCCGTTAAAGCGGAGAGACGTAGGAAGACCAAGCGTTCCAAGAGGTGCTTGAAGGAGAAGTAACTATGCAAGGAAAAAGTCTTCCACGCTCTTGTGGGTAAGAGCGATATAACTCAATCTCTTGGGATGCCGTTATACATCACAATCTTTTTATTAGACACAATGAGCGACGCGTTTAGGCTGAAAAAGCCTTTTGTTCAAGCTCATAATACGAAACAGCACAGATATATATAACGGCATTCCCTAGCAGCATGATGACTGAGTATGTAAGTTATACATATCTGTGTTGTTTCATGTTTTGTATTATGAGCTTGAAAAAGTCTTTTTCAGCCGAAACGCGTCGCTCATTGTGTCTAATAAAAAGATTGTGTTGTATAACGGCATCCCAAGAGATTGAGTTATATCGATCTTACCCACACGAGCGCGGAAGACTTTTTCCTTCTTGCACAATTAAGGTGGCAATGTGCAAGCAGACATTGAGATTATACAGAAGAGGGTCCAATCCTGAGATATTGGGCGATATCTCACATTTCTGAATGACAGAGGTTTTAAATATCCTCCATACACTGGCCAATTGTCAGCCCATTTGTTCTATTAGCCACACATGGATAGCTTTATTGTGGAGTACATACTAAAGGAAACAGTTGCCAGCCCTTGACTGAGAGTAATGAAGAATACATGTAAACTAAAAGAAAAACTAAAGTTATCTGGGTTTATTAAAAAAGTGCAGTTTAACAAGCAAATAGTGCCATTTAACCAAAAAAAGTTTGTACTCCTTTTCTAGTGCCTTGCACTGCTAGTCCACTGTGCTGCGCCAGTCCTGTTTACAGTGGATGGACCAGTGACATTCCATACCAGCACGTGACGGCTCCAGATAATCACTAGCTGTAGCTATGATCTCAGGGAATTGTGAATTGGAACATCATAGCTCCAGCAAATGTTAGCAGATACCGACGGGGAGCTATTGCATAGACCGGCAGTACAAGGATTTGTTTAGCAAATAACACCATTTGGAGGTATTATTCTACTTTCTATAAAGTCGGCCGGCGTTCTTAGGCACTTGCATAGGCAAGTCACATTACCAAAAGGTGATGCACAATAGTTATTTTTCTTGATACATGACAGTACGAAGAGTACATAGCAACAAAAGGAACAGTGAGAACGGCATTGTTCATTAAGGGATTAGGTTCGTCAAGTCATTTCTGCCATTGCTTTGCAGATTAAATGGAACTATTAAGCTAAACAGACAGGTCCCGTCTAAATACAAAAGGCTGCATAAAAAATGAACAGTTCTTGACTAGAATTAAAGATTTTTTGCCAACACTCGCTGGTGATCCTTCCTCCTCCTTTATGGCAATGGAATAAAAACAAGCACATACTTTGAGGATGATTCTTAAGATTAGCAATGCAAACACAGTTAATTTATCCAAGAAAATGCTGGAGAGATCCTACTGAAGGGTGTGGATCAGGGACCATGAAATGAAGTGATAGATTTTCAGTCTTACATAGTCAGAACTGTGAAAGCCAACAAGAATATAGCATTGGCACATCTACTGAAGAGTTCATTGTGACTATTAAATTGGTTCAACTACAGTAACAAGCATATATTTCATTCCTTTTAGTACTGAGGGGAATAGTGCACTTCAATCATTCATTCACTGGGACATTTTTCACAAGTAATGCATGATACAAATGTTATATAGCATGCTTTGTGAGTTCTTGGATTATGCACTTACCTGATGCCATAATAGTTACCTGTGTGTGTTGGACTTGCCTCTATTTTATAGATAGTATATGAGGCAAAAGAAAAATACTGTATATATCTATATGAAAATTGTTTTTAAGTGGAAAAATGGTATTCTAGAAGGGTGGTCTTCTAACAAAAGAGGGCCAATTCACAAGATATGACGAAATTGAAAATCTGTCAAGTCTGAGACAGAAAGATATCTTCTCAGAAAGGCTTCAATGCATATAAAAAGTGTAATTATACAGTAGGTATGTAAAATCAGTCAGCTAACCATACACTGTTGACAAAAATATTGGGATACCCACCAATTCTGCGCTATCAGGTGAAAGGGATATACAATTTACCCCATGGACTCGTAGCTGCAGACAAGCCTGACATCACAACAGTGATTGCACAGTGGTACCTGCAATAGTGCCTAGGGCATCGTTCTTGGACTATAGAGTGGAGGCAAGTGTTAAGGACAGCTAAATCACAGTACACCATCTTCTGATGGGATGGTTGCAGTTGGGTGAGCCAGTTTCCTGGAGAGCCATTTCTAAGCAACTGCATATTCCAAAAAGTGAAATTTGGAGGAGGTTCCATTATGGTGTTGGCAGGGGTGACCCTAAGCTTTCTATTGCCTGAGGTGAACAGCAAAATGGCGCCCCAAAAAAGAAAGTGTTACTTCTTTTAGACACAACTTGTATTTGGTTCTTTGGTTTTTTACATGGTTTCCCCTAAACTCACAGTGCCCCCTGAGTAGTGAACAACAGGCTGCACTGTTCCCCTGTAGTACATAAGGTGCCATAATGTTTCACTTTAGTAATAAATAGCCATAATGTTCCTATAGTAATAAATAGCCATAATGTCTTGACATAACTTAGCTTAACATAAAGAGCTTAACATAACTTAGGCTATATTGGTAAGCACATACAGCCACATGAATCTGAGAGATAAAGTGTTCTATAGATTGACAAAGACGTTTTGTTTGACTGAGCATTAAATGTGCTTTAGCTTGCGATATAATATATTCCGGGTAGCCACATGCAGTTCTTAGATTTCTTTTATAAAGCTCATTTCTGCCAAATCCCATGCCAAGATAGTGTCTGGGATTCAGTAAGACGGTCCTGGGTTCCTGCCTCTCTCTTGGAATGGCAACACATATGGAACCCTTTGTGCTGATGACTGGCAGCTAACTTGTATGTAACTGTTAGAGAAGTAGAGAACAATGGAGGAGATGAGCTTATATTACCTCTGGCAAGAGAACACAGATGTGTGGTGTTTGAATGGAACATGACAACAGTTTTCATGACAACATGTTTCATTCAAACAGTGCTGGAAATGTATTTTAAGACTTATGAAAACTATACATACAAGCCAGGACCTCAAACCTCAAAGCTAATGGGAGGCGCTAGATGAGTAAAAGTGCCCAAATGAATCACTGACCAAAACTAGCATTGGTGTGAATATGGAGATGCCACTGAAGTATTTCGGACGCTAACCTGATACCTTGGGTAGAATGCTAATCTCGCTGGTAGCACCATGTCCAGTCATATCCTAGTCATACCCTTAGTGACGAGCCGATTCTCGTTTGAATGAGCGAACGAGCGAGTGACATCCCTGCTAACTTGTTCGCACTCGTTCAGCCTGTTTAGACAGGCAGATCATCATTGATCGTTCACTTCCCGTTTAGTGTTTCACATTCCTATGTACAACACCAAGAGTTTAAACGCAACGATAATTGAACGAGCCGACGATGATTTTGTAGTCCTGCTGAAACTGAACGATGAACGAAAAGTGCACGATTCTTGTTCATAGCTCAGCTGTTATCTTGCATTTAAACCAAATTATTATCGTTCACTTTTGAAAGATTTTTCGAACTATAATCGTTACGTCTAAATGCAGCATCAGCACAGGGGATAGCTGAGAAAGGTACAGTACCTCCATCGGTCTCTAGGCAGGCATAACTAAAAGCAATGGCTATACAACTACTCAGTGCTATAGGCTAAATATCCCTCTGCATATGAGAGACCATGGACACAGACAGAGATAGTGCTTACATATACAGTATTACATGAATGGATGTAAGTAAATAACTATTTGAGCATCTTCGAGCCAACCATAACTATATTTTAGCACTTGGGGGTGAATTGGCATTCGAAAACCTTGAGCGTAACTTGTGTTCAATTGCATAAGAAACATATAAAACATATCTTTGTTGTCCATAGCAACCAATCATAGAGCAGCTTCTATTTTTACAGAACACTACAAGGTTTGAAAGTTGTGCTGATCTACCTCATAACTGAACCAAACTGTGTTGAATGTCCCCCATTGACAATAAAGGGATCTGTTCGGTTCCTCCACTTGTCCAATATTTTAACCTGACGAAAAAGTCCTGCATGCGTGACTTTTTCGTCCGGAATTTCATATCAGATTTGCGCTCTGAATGGATCCTCCAGCGCAGGTGTGAACATAGCCTTAGTGAACCATTTATAGGATGTGAACCCGGCCTCAAACGGATCCACTAAATGGAATACAAATGTGTTTTTATGGAAACACAAGTCCTGCAGGTCAGACTCTTTTTCGTTAAAAAAAAACCCAGAACCGTAAAGAATGGAAGGAATTTAAGCAAACTGAAACAAAGTAAGTCCCACTGAAATCAATGAGAATTTTACCATTTGACACTACCCATTTTTTCAATTTTTCTGCTTTCAGGGTAGAAGAGAAAACATAAAACAAAGCGCTGATGTGAACCCGGCCTTACTCGGACTCTTCTTTCTTTAAGTCTGATTTCAAAGGGCAATGAACATTTGTTGTTTCAACTATTTCCTAATAGTTAATCTCATCTTCTTGTCAGATTCTTCAGACTAAAGAAATATATCAATGCACCTTTCCATGGGAAATATTCAATATCATTATGTAATAGGCTTTTCTAAGCCAGAAAGTAAGTGTTTTCCCCTGTTAATTTGCTTGGCTATAACTGCAAATATATTACTATACTCAATATTGCTGAGACCAGAAGATCTGGACACTGTACACATTCTTAAAATACTGCAGTTAGTAGGAGAATTATTACTTTTTCCAATCTTCAGTGCTGCGCCCTCATCCCTGCTATTGTCCGTATGCAGTTGGACTACTTATGACATCTAATTAAAAGAATTACTGTCAGAAGTTGTACTTCAAATGCATGCAGATTCTGTGTGGAGCTTCAGGTGGCAGCTCTGTTACTTCCATGAAAGCAAGAATACTGTAGTGTAGCAAATCCTTAATGAACTCCATTATAAGGCAACGAAGCCCACAGGGCGCCAATTGGATCTGTCAGATAACGGATGTGGTGCAGCGTTGCAGCTTCCATTATGAACAGAGGCCAAAACTCAGATTTGAACAGAGCTTGACACTACACTTAAGATTTGAAAACACTATATAGCTGAGGCAAACACATCTCCAGCTATTCTTACACAAACTGCATAATGGAGCAAATTGAAGATCTACCAAAAAAGGAACGATCTGCCTTCTATTAAAATACGCATGTAATAAAAGGTACAGGATATCAGAATGTCACAATTAGGCTCTGCTCGTGGGAAAAGAGTGATTGGGGAGAAATTGACCAAGTTTGCCGATGACACAAAGCTAGGAGGGATAGCTAACACTGGAGAGTGATTCAAAAAGATCTGGACAAACTTAAACAGTGGGCGGCAGCTAACAGATTGGTATTTAGAAATGCAAGGTCCTACGTTTGGCCCAAAAAAATGAAAAAAAACACATACAGAATGGGAGGAATTAAGCTAAGCAGTAGCACATGTGAAAAAGACTTGAGAATACTAATAGATCACAGATTGAACATGAGTCAGCAATGTGATGCAGTAGCAAAAAAGGCAAACACAATTCTGGGATGTTTTAAGAGCCTAGATCACGCAAAGTAATTATCCGCCTCTACTCTTTCTTGGTCATATCTCATCTGGAATACTGTGCTAAATGTTTCACACAATTTCTGCTGTAAACTACACCGACTAGTAAGTGTTCTAAACTTAGACTAGACAGTCTTACAATGCGACAGGTCTATCATTCAGCTTTGTAATGAAAAGTGTCAACTATGTTTTCCAGTACATAAGAGCCAGATATACTGTATGTCAAAGTAAACTCTTTTGGCAAACGTCCCATCCATAAAGGATTATAGATTTTCCTGGCATACACAGGGAACATATCCACTAAATGTGGTGTCAATACAGTTTTATTCTGAATAGGGTAACTGTTGATTTTGCTTTAAGCTGTCAGAGTATAAAACAGTATTGTAAGGCATCTGTCATCACCCAGGCAAACTTCACATAACATTCTTTTAAAATCTGAGCTTAAATATAGGATATGAGATGTGTGCTTAGCAGGCCACCAACTTAGTGAGAGAATCATGCCAAGAACATCTCCTGAGCCCCTCAGTATCAGGAATAAATGCAGAATTTGCAGGTTCAACGTGCAGGTAAACTGTAACTCTTTCTCTGCCAGAGATTAAGGCCTTATGTCCACGGGGACAGATCCGCAGCGGGTCACCCGCACTCGTGATCCGCGCCCCATAGGGATGCATTGGACACCCGCAGGTAAATAAACACCTGCGGATGTCATTTTCCCTTGAGGCGCGAATTGCGTGTGCGGGAAAACACCGGCAGCATGCTCCATTTTAGTGCGGGTCTCTCGCGGGGACGGCTACCGAAGGCTCACCCGCAGCTGAATTCCTGCACTCCGGCGCGGGAGAGCAGGAGTTAAAAAAAAAACGGAGTGCATAGCGCATACGCGCGGCACGCTGGCGGCGTGCCGAGCACATCCGCCAGGCCGAAGAAACAAGATCCGGCCGCAACGGAGGGCAGATCCGCAGCGTCCGGACAGGTAAGTAATGCTTACTTTTTAGCCTCATGCCCGCGGGAAAAGAGGGACCCGCTGCGGGATTCTGCATGAAGAATCCACGGTGGGCCTGATTTTCCCCGTGGACATGAGGACTTAGGGCTCCTTCCCACGGACGGATTTCCGCCGCATAATACGCAGCGAAAATCCGCCGCGTTGCCCGCAGCTATTAGGTTCTATTGAACCTAATAGCTCAATACTCACAGTGTGGAATTCCATCACAGAATTCCGCACCGTGAAATCACCCGACCTCACCTGCGGCATGCTCTATTTGCCGCAGGTGTATGCGCGGACGCGCGGATTGCAGTCAATGGAAGCCATGCGTCACGCTATCTTCCGCTGTAGCGGCCGGCGCGTCATTTGACGCTGTGGGCGTGTCATGTGACGCGGGCGGTGCATCACATGACGCTGCGGCGCGTCACTCGCTCTATTGCGCATGTGCACCGAAGCGTCATGCAGGACGGAAGACGCCAGATCCGCAGGTAAGTATTGGGGTCTCTGGGGGGCGCCGTGACGGGCTCCGCCAGGGAATTCTGCGGCGGAGCCCGTCACGGCCGCGTGCAGCCGACCTTAGGGATGATTTTCACACTTTAAACACAAATAAAACCCAAATTCTAAACAAAAAAAACCATAATATACCACATACCAATATATTTTCTCAAAGATAACAAGTGGTACATTTTAAAAATCCCACCAGCACTTTGCACTCATTGGCACCTTCATGCAATTTTGCTTTAAAGGTGTTATGTTTTGTAAAAAGTGCAAATATAGCTTTGTTTGTGGCTAAACGTCTGATACAAGAAGAGTGTGGAGATACAACATAACCTAAAAATAAAGGCTCAAAATGTGCAGAATTCATACATGCAACTCACATTCACATATCTTCACATAGTTACCAGAACTGAAATATCTGTCAACAAATGGTCAGGTAGGGATTAAAGGTGCAACTACTCATTTTCTCACCCCTTTAATTGAAGCCCCTCAAGTGATAATCAAAGGGCACTTATCTAAAAATTGCAGCTAGAGCTTTCACTCTGGCATCATTTGGAAGCTTAAATCCAGAATCACAACTCTAGCCCCTAAAGAGACTCTGTCATCACCGTTTTGTAGCACAAGGTAGTGACAATCATACAGATTGCAGTGATGCCTGCTGTGTGTATCTGTGCAGTAGATTCCAAGAAACTTGCCTTTTATCAGTAGCAGCACATGCATGGAGGACTACTTAAAGTAGTCCTGGATATTCATGAGCTGCAGGCTAGCTCCACCCACCCCGCCCTCCACCCACTGACTGACAGCTCACTTCTTATTACTATGCAACAAAATAAAGCTGCCAATCATTGGCCAGAGGGCAATGTGCAGCTCTAAATATGCAGAACTAATTTTGTGTATGGCTGCTACTATGGTAAGTAAATGTATGTTTCTCCTAAACTACTGCACAGATCTACACAGCAGGCAAATCACTCTAATCAGTGTGACAGACACTACCTTATGGTGCTCTATGAGGGCTGCAAAAAGGTAGTGACACAGTCTCTTTAAATTCTTGTCATAGCAATCCTTTTACATATGTATCATATATGATCTTGGCATTTAGAGGGTTACGCTAGCTAGCATTTGTTTTAAATTGCTTCCCTTAAATGTGGTTGTCTGAAAGAAGATGTGTTATTACAAAAAAGTAAACTTACAGTGAGGTCGCTTCTAATAGCAAAGTTCTCCGGTTTGACATCACAAAGATGGAGCCGATGAGAGAACTCGTTGTCAAATTGATGGACCATATCTAAGAAACTGATGGCAATATCAAGGACAGCGTTCATCTTTTCCTCACCTGTTTTGCTCCGACCAACAACTTCTTCCAAGGAAAATAGATTTTGTCTCCAAGAGTGACCAGCATTGAGAAACTCTACTGCGTAGAAGTGTCCACAGGTCCCGACTACATGTAGGACATGTTTACTAAAGTCTTGGAGCAAATTAAAGACTAGATATTCTTCTTGTTGGTATAAAGACCACATACTTGCAAGTTCCACCTTCCAGTTCTGACTATGTTTCCTCTCAGGCCACAAAGGTAGTAAGGTGCCGTTTGGTAAGTCCAAACCCAGAGTATTTTTAATTTCCACAGCAACCATCACAAGAAGTTCTGTGTCTGTAAGAGACTGAGCATCAGATTCATCCAAGAACATCGGCGCTTGGAATTTGGAAAAGGCATCATTTTTGGACTTCAAGATGATTGCCGAACCTTGCCAGTCTGCTTGTAGAACTTTTTTACCCCGTTGATAGTATAGACACTGCTTATAGATTAGCTTTTCAGTCACACACAGATCTTCACATAGATCTCCGGTCACAGCTCTGTTGTTGTAGTCATAACACTACACAAGGGATATGAAATGGTTGAAAAATTAGAAAACATGAATATTAAACATAAATACATACATATAGTTCTACCATGCCTAGTTATATATCATGTTATGTTAATTTATGGAAATAAATCCATATCCATTGTCCTTGAGCTGCTCTGTCAGATGAAAAAAGGACTACCGTATATACTCGAGTATAAGCCAAGTTTTTCAGCACAAAAAAATGTGCTGAAAAAGACCCCCTCAGCTTATACTTGAGTGAGGTAAAAAAAACAAAACGGAATACTCACCTATCAGCCTGCGTCCCCAGCGGGGATATCTGCAAAAGCTAAACTATTATATTGGGCATGTAGTACCTATTGATGGACATACAAAGTTCTATTTTTTTACATGTTTAATATAATAAGGGTGGTTTCACATCCGCACTCGGGGTTCCTCTTTCCTATTCCATCCAGGAAGTAGGAAAGGGGAATCCTTGCAGCCGAACGGCTTTGTCTCAGGAGGGAACCAAACAGCGCCGATCCCAATGAGTTTAATGGAGTCTGTTTGGTGTCCACTCAACTGCCCAGCTTTTAGCCAGAAGAAAAGGGGCAGGAAGCTTCCAGTATTTTGTGCCAGACCTGCAGCGGAACCTCCAACTGGAGGTGCCAACACAGATGTGAAACCACCCTAAAGGGTATGCACAGCATTGCCACCATTTTTTATATTTTATCACACGAATACAACTGATATATACAATGAAACAAGTTTGCAAACAGTTTTAATAAATAAGCTCCTACCAATATGTATTCATGGTGACAGACTAAAAACCTAGGGTAGTCTGATGAGGCGGTTGCCTCCCTGTCTGTCAACTACTTCTTGCTAATGTACATTCAGTGGGTTAGCAAGAAGGAAAAAAGTGTAAAAGACTATGATTGTAGGTTTCAGACTTTATTTGTGACTAGTATGCTTTTGTGAAGATGCATACACTATCTTACCAAACGTATTTGGGCACCCCTATCAGTAGAAAGCATATATTTGGTGGGCGCCTTGCTTCACTCATTAGGAGAGCTTTAAACTAGAACAATATGGGAAGGGAAGTAAAAGGCCAGGCAAAAATATACAGTTAATTAATACATTTGAGAACCTTTCTATTAGAAGTGGAAAGAAAGAACAAAGACAAAAAATTCAGAAGGAAAGTTAAGGATCAAGAGACACCGATCACAAACTAAAATATTTTTACACAAATGCACAGAGCATGGGAAACAAACAAGGAGAATTGGAGCTCCTAACACAGGAAGAGAAATATGATGTCACAGGCATCGCAGAAACTTGGAATGAAACACATGATTGGAACACAAGGCTTGAAGGGTACAACTTATTTATAAGAAATAGACCTAAAAAAAAAAGGAGGAGGTTTTGAGTTGTATGTTAGGAAAACATTCATCTCCACAGAGATTAAAGCTTCAGAGCATGGGAGTTCTGTAGAAACTGTATGGGTAAGAATAGAAGGAGAGAACAGAAAGGACATCATTGTAAGCATTAACTATAGGCCGTCTGGACAAGCAGAAGATATGGATGAGCTCTTTCTACATCAGATGGCCAAGCTCTCAAAGAAGCATGACATAGTGATCATGGGAGATTTAACTATCCAGACATTTGTTGGGAATCTCTCTCAGGTAATCTCAGTCTCATATTAGCATGTCACGTGTCCTAAACCATGTTACTTAAGATGCAGACCCTTGGAGATGTCAGCCATAGTTTGTTGTGCTTTCTTTCACTTGAAAGAATACTACAACAGAAATACAAACATACTTAAATAGCCACTGATAAAGATGTGAAGGTTTTATGGTCCCTGAATTAGTGTTAGGGGGTCACCAGGCCAGCAGTGTTATATGTGCCTCATATATAGATGTCTCATACTTTCCAATCACGCATCAACCCTCTTGAACAATTTAACCCTTTATTGTAAGTGTCAAAAAGTGTTATAAATGTATATTCCCAAATTCTTCTATGACTTTGTGATTTGAACCCTGCGTAGGTTCGAAAGCTCACATTAACATCATGTATTTTTGTTAGCCATTAAAATGTATAATTTCTACAAGATTACTTGGTTTCTCTTGCTGGGAACAATCACATTTTGCTCTACTGGTTAACACGGTACCAAACTTTGTTCTTTCACTTAAAATGCCTTGTTCCAAGGATCTTACAGAGTTTACACGTGGTATTATTGTTGGTTGTCACATTAGTGGACCATCGGTTTGTAACATTTGCACTAAAACCTGTGGTCGCCAGGTCAACTGTGAGTTACGTGATCACAAGGTGGAGGACAGAGGGATATATCACACCTCAATCCAGAACCGGACAACTCAAAATACTAACCAAAATGGACAAAGAGGGACTGTTCTCAGAGCTCACTTTTCCACTATGCAAATCTGCAAGCAAGTGGAAACCAAGTCAGTGTCAGTACCGAATGACCAAAACTTCTATTGGATATATGGGTTATGCCGCTGCACACCAGCCTTCCATCCTTGAAGCCATCATGATTCTTGCTCAAGTGTCTAAACACTTCTGGTAGAATCATAAATGTCCGCATTAGGACTGTAGACCCTCATCAGTAGGATATTTTAATATATTTTTCAAGACTATTAGCAAATTAGCTTTTTTTTGTTTGCATTGAAGCATGAGAAACTGGTTGCAAATATGTATATAATATCTCTATAATCTTTTCTACATTAGTTTTGATTAAATAATTCAATCTAGTCACTGGAAGGGCACAAAACAAACAGGGTTCAGCAAAAGGAATGTAGAAAATGTTTGGCACGAATGCATGTCAGCATAACGCACATTCTGGACAAATTAAAGAGCAAGACATGCAAAATACTGGCAGTCACTGTCCAATCATAGTAAATAGTCCCTTCTATGGGTTTTGTTGCTTAACTTAATAATGTGTTGCACTTATTACAGCTGCTACGTCAGCCGATCATTCCTGGCAGCGCAATAGTCACTTAAGCAATCAAACTAAAAGCTAAGCGTAACTTTGAGATTCAGAAACTGTTTTACAGTTGTCAATAAAGGTCGTTACTTTAACAATATTTAATCATAATAAATGCAATAAAAATATGATATATTCTGGTAATTAGTGGCAGCGGTATTGAATTTAAATCTGAACGCTTATGGGTGGGATCATTAAAAGATGCTCTGGCCTTAGTTACATTGTTTCACTAAAAATCGCTAATTGATGAAGAGGTCCTTTCATTTCATGTAAATGTAAAGAGAAATTCTGATAAACATATACTGTAAAAACTCATTAAGTAGTTATTTAGACTCCCTAATGAGTAAAGTTTCTCGGCCCCGCTTTTCTATGCATTTCTTCAATAAAAAGCCATGCACAAACAAAGAAGATTCACTTAAAGGGGATTTGCCACCAGGTTCATCATGCCCGAACTACGGGCAGCATGACCCAGGACAGAGATATAACCTGCAACCGGAAGAGTCCTTTCAGAATAAACCTTTTAAGTTAGACTTGGAATATGCTACAATTCTAGAGTGACAGCTTCTCTCCCTGCTTCTATGTAGGAACCTGGAGGGTCTGTGGAAATTTGTGCTCAGTCAGTCAAAGAAGCATTTGTGAGGTTAGGCACTTTTGTTAACAGTGAACGCCTCATTTGCAGTTAGCGTTACAATTCATCTTAAAGGTGCTTGATGGGGTTGAAGTCAGAACTTTGTTCAAGTCACTTGAGTTCCGGAGTAGCCTCATCATGTTTAACATCACAGAGCTCTTCAGTATGACCCATAATACTACAATTGCTGGTTTCTGGAGACCTCATGACTGTGTGCCTTATCTTATGCACCTGTTTGCAATCGCTATGGCTGAAATATGTTAACTCAATAATAGAGAGGGTGACCTAATTTATTTGTATACTTTTTAAGAGCATAGTGTAAAGGCATTTGGTACAAAAAGATAGTCAAGTTGTCAGGAATCGAACCGGGAACCTCCTGTGCTCCAGTCTGTAGCTCTCACTGCTGAGTCATTCAGCCTGTGAACAGTTCCATAGCATGACTCTCAGCCTTCTTCCATGATTCAAGTTTGCTAGTTCCTGCCTCCTGGTTCTGACCCAGTCTCTGTTTCTGATTGGGCTCATTATAAAAGCCTGACTCTGCCACCGCACCGGGACAAGAGTATTCTGCTCCACAGCAATGGTCAAGCTCCACTTCTGCCTGCTCCTTTACTATTGCAACAAGACCTCCTGATACAAACTTCTGGCTTCCCTTCTGACTACGCTACCCACCTCATCCATCTGTACTGCAAACCGAGACCTCCCATTACTGACTCCTGGCTCTTCCCTGACTACTCTCCAGACCTGCAGCTGCTACACATGAGGCTCCACCTTACTGCCTGAAACCGCTACACAAGTACAAGGTGATTAAAAAAGAATGGTACTCGAGTAAGGCTGATTTATTCATACATGAAATGACATACAACAGTCAGAATGACACGAAAATATATGAGAGCTCTTCAAGTTTTTAATGTACCTCACAGATCTTCGATGCGGGCACCATTAGTGACACTAAATGACCTAAAATAATGCATCTCCGCTGCAGTGAAATCGATAACAGACAATGCATCTGGGCAGAACTGGACTACTGACTTGACATATACCAAGTCACCAAACAGTGCCCACATCAAATGGTGCATTAAAAACTAGAAGAGGTCTTCTATCTCTTCATGTCATCCTGGCTGTTGCACATCAATTCATGGATGAATAAATCAGCTCTACTTTTGCTTCATTCTTTATGAATCACCCTGTATAAAAGTAGTATGTGCTCCAAAGAGAAGCCTGAGACTTCATTGTGAAAAATATGTCATAAGCATGGCTTTCACCGAGTTGTGCTATTACTGCAGTAGAAGAGGCCTTGAGCAGGAAAACAATCTTCCTGTAGTCTGCTTCTAAATGATTCGCCTCAGTGATCAAGAGTATAGAATATCGTTTGCTGCACCTTCTATTACAATGAGCCAAAGGCAACATGCTGCGGTGCTTAAATAAACAACAGTGTAAGCGAAAACCATGAGAATATGACGTGTGACTGTTTGTATATCATCTTATGTCATTCTGCAGCTATCAACCACTATAAACCAATGATTTAATCCAGGTCATAAAAAGAATCTCACTGGATACCCGTTTCTGTACACAACATTTATCACTCACCTTATAGTTAAATCTCCAGCTATTTTACAAGCTATACATTACAGAAAGATTCTTCTAAAGAGCAGATAGGGAAAAAAATCCAAAAGCTGTAGGTAATTTAGTTACTATTTGTAAAATAATTGACTTCCTACAGAAGTGACAGCAACAATGTCCAAAAATCAGAGTTTATAAAGGTTAGTAGGGACACAATGACAGTTTTGATGAGATATATTTTATGTCCAACTTGTTTGACCTGAATTCTCTCTTAAAGGCTATGGATACCTTTTCTGCATAAAAAATTAATACACACATATCTTATCTTTGTTTTTTGCATTGAGTTTTACTTTTTATGCACTTAGAAAGCCGCATACTTAATATGCAGTACCTCCTACATTAATGTTTCTGGCCGCAGGGTGTTCCCAGCAGTGATCAGCTGGGCCCTTTCATGAATGCACACAAGCTCCCCCTCCCCTCTCCTCTTTCAGAGACTGTGTAGCATTACCACACCCACTCAATGCTACACAGCTGTCTCTCTTCTATCTCCTACTATTTCTGAGTAGCTGCTTGTAGTTCCTTCTCGCTAATGATAAGAGCAGGAATTTCACTTGGAGTGAATTACAGTACTCTGTAATAGTAGCTTTCACTGCTTTGCTCTCTGTCCTCCTAATCACTTCTGCCATCCGCTAACACGGTCATACAGCCCTTTGTAATCTGACTGACAGAATTTGCTAAGATTTTGGTCCTCCAGTTTGTAGTGCCGTGGAAAACAATACAAGCATTGAAATTAGGCAGAATTTTTTTTTTATTAAAAAAACAGTTAACAAAGGCTTCATTGAAAAAAAAAAACACTGGAGCATCACGTTTTAGAGCTCTGCAGTGTGGCATTCCTCTGTTATTCCTCCTAGAAATTTAGTAAATAGACTGTTGGAGGTGTTCCAGCATATTGAACCAACAGGGCTGACAGTATCAGATAGAGTAGGGGCACACTCCTTTTACAAGGAGAAATGGTAACACCCAGTTGTCAGTTTATTCATAAGGGTCCAGAAGGAATAACAGACGAACAGCGCAATGCAGAGTTTTAAGAAGAAAAGCTAAAATATTGTCATTTAATGGGAAATCTAAATATTTACTAAAATAGATGTCAGGAGGGATGAGAGGTTCTCTTTAAGAAAGGAATATATCTGATTAGAGGGATTAAAAACAATCCCTTGTTCTTTTGTAGAAAATGTAAATTCAGGACACAAGACTTTACTTTTTCTACCTAAAGGGGTTATCCGGTAAGCGGCCGCCGGGATGCATCGGGGTTGGAGTGCAAGCACTGCTTCGATCCCTGTGTAGTGGCTGGCGCTCGTAATTGCAGGTGCAGCTTTGATTGAAATCAATGGGAACCCAGCCTGCAATTTCAAACATAGCTCCCAATGCTTAGAATGAGAGCTGTGCTTGCAATTACGAACGCCAGCCGCTACATAGGGGTCAGAGCAGTGCTCTCCACTCCAACCCCCATGCATCCCAGTGGCCACTTCATCGGATAACCCCTTTAAGACTCTTTTCCACACTGTCACATTTATGTAGCATTGCAGTTGCAGTAACTGGACTATGTTAATGTATGAATAGTATCCTACAGCACAGTAGGCCATTTCTATGAGGCTTTTGCTGGCTGATTTCACCAATATTGGTAGAATCCACTGGCAATCAATTGCAATGTGGGCTGCAGCACACCAGGGAAACAATATTTGGTTGGATTCTATTGTTTCTTAAGGGTAAGGCTTTATTCACAAGAGCATATATCGGCCGCACTTTCACACCTGGGCCTATATATGCTGCCCATCTGATGCATTGGTTTACAGTGCATGTGTTCAGATGGGTGTATTCCCATGGCCTATCTTTCCCAGCCGGAATATGTCGGCTGCTGCCATAGACTCCTATGGGAGCCTGAGGTAGATGCCGGAGAAGGGAGGTGGGAGGGAGTTTAGCAGCGTGTCTGCTAAACTCCCAACCTCTTCCCTACTCCTCTCCACCCCTTGACAGCGGTTTGCAATGGGAGGGGGCGGGACAGGGCGAGAGCTAGTTGCTAAACTTCCACCCCGCCTCTTCCCATTGCTGATAGCTGACAAGGAGCGGAGAAAGGGTGGGAGCTTAGCACACTAGCTCATTCTCCATCCCGCTCCCTCCCCTTTTACCATCTAAGCCTGCTTTCTGGAGTCCCTTCCCACTATCTACAACATCTGCAATGAGGTACAAACACTACATGCTTCAGAGCTAGGACTACTACCCCCCTTTCTGTTTATTTCTCCACTTTTTAAATATGTATTGTTATTGTTCAGAATGGGTCCCTACCCATATACAGACTGGTGTCACGACAAAACAACATTTTCCCCTACCCGACTCAACGAATAGCTTCCCGCTGGGGTATCACCATTAGAGATGAGCGAACGTGCTCGGCCACGCCCCTTTTTCGCCCGAATACCGCGATTTCCGAGTACTTCCGTACTCGGGCGAAAAAATTCGGGGTGCGCCGTGGCGGCACGGGAGGTAGCAGTGGGGAGTGGGGGGGAGAGGGAGAGAGAGAGGGCTCCCCCCTGTTCCCCGCTGCTACCCCCCGCACCGCCACGCCTCTCCCCGCCCCCCGGCACCCCCCGAATCTTTTCACCCGAGTACTGAAGTACTCGAAAATGGCGGTACTCGGGTGCGTAAGTACTCGAAACGAGTACGTTCGCTCATCTCTAATCACCATCTTACCCTGCCCGACCCCGTGGCAGCACGCAATAAGAACTGCCAAATTGTACCACCGTTATAGCACCATTTTTTCAAAAAATATTTTTTCTCTTTTAGAGGGATTTTCTGACTTATTTTTGAATACAGTTTTGGGCCTCCTAGACCCAAAAGTACAATTCAGCCATTTACTCACTATGGCGTTGGAGCGCCACCACATCTGACCCGTGATGTCACTGGACCAGAAAACTCTGTCCTATAATCTTGTCACGTGGGCTATTAATGTTAACTCCTGGCTGGTTTACAGCACATCATTAATGATGTCCCAATCTGGGGCCTCCTATGGGCTGCATTGGTCATGATGTTAAACAACTACATGACTGCTGTAGCCGAAGTAAATGTCAACAGGCCAAGGAGAGGGCCGGAGCAGCGGCGGGGGAGTAACATTGCAGCGGAGCAGTGAGGATTGGTGATTGCTATATATAATCCACACACACCCCCCCCCCCCTCTCTGCCACCAATGTTTCTATTGCTCAGAAAAAAACTTTAATTCTTTTTGAGGGCCACATAGTTATTTAGTTACACAGGTTCATCATGTTGAACCTCTTTTGATGACTTTTATATAATTATTTGCTAGATTAATTATAAACCCCAATGATAGTTGTTATTAGATAAGCATATAGTTCTTATAGTATAGTGCAAGGTATCTGCCATTACTTCCTTTCGGGGAAGGGCATTCCATAGTTCAAAATAACTTGAGTAATCACCAAGATGAAATGAGAGATGAATATTTGGATAATATTGATGTGTAACAAAGACTGTAATCAGCATGATATAAAATATAGAAAGAAATATACTGCAGAGCAATTAATACAATAGCAAGTCGTGTGAATGGTGTCTATAGCGCTCACACAGCTGTGATAACAGACATGGGGCACAATATCTTGATTGTGTGAGTTTTCTATTAACAGGACTCTTTACAGATGTAGTGTGGCATAATACAGGAATGACAAGGTGCAATTTCTGTTTCCCAGACCTGTAATTTAACACAAAATGGCAAAAAAACATAAAACAAAAAGCTTGCACTTGAAGTCTGCCGCCTCTCTGACCTTAGTGAGCCAGTATCCATTACTTAATCATTAGCACAATAGTCGTGGGCTATACCTTTCCCTCTTTGTGGTACAACTCAAAAGCTAAAGAGAATTAACCTGTATTTAAGTTTTAAAGCAAAAAACACAAACATGGGCATTCGGTTTTTATGTTCTATGAATAATTTAGCAAACATTGGAGCTTTTTACCACAATTTCAGAAGGCTACGTTTAGATTATAAAGAACGCTGCACACCAACACCTCATCCCAATGGTGAAGGGAGGGTGGAGGGAGCATCATAGTTTGGGGCTGCTTTGCTGCCTCAGGTCCTGGAAACTTTGTGATCATTGAGGGAACAATTAATTCTAAGGTGTATCAAAACATTCTACAGGAGAATGTAAGAACATCTGACAAGCTGAAGAGAAATTCGGTGATGCAAGAAGTCAAAGATCCAAACTACACAAGTAAATCAACTAAAAGCATGGTTAAAAAAAGAACGGATTTGAGTTTGGTTAGTCCAAATCAGAGTTCTGACCTTAACCCTATTGAAATGCTGTGGCAAACCTGAAGAGGGCTGTGCAATGCATGCAAGGCATCCCAGAAATACTGATGAACTGACAGGGAGAAATTGCAGAAAGGGACGGTCCAAAATTCCTCCTCAATATTGTGCAAATCTTATTTGCAGCTACAGGAAATGTTTAGTGAAGGTGATTGTTGCTAAAGGGGATCTACAGGTTATTCAATTCATGGGTTCACCTGAGTTTTTTCACTGCACTGTGGATGATTACTCAATGACAGATAATAATGATACAACTGATTGCATCCTATTAGATACTTAGATTGTGTTTGTCTATAGTTGTCACTTAGATAACAACCAGACTACATTTTAGTAGTAATCAATGCAAAAATGCAGATAATTCCAAAGGGTTCACTTACATTTTCCCCCAACTATACATTCCAAAGCTGTAATACAGCCATGAGCCCTAAGGCCCAATTCACATCTGCATTAGGGCTTCATTCATAATTCTGTTCCCGTGCTCCATTTTTGATGCAGAGAAATTGAGTTAAACGGAAATACACGGATCAGATTTTTCCCTCATTAATTTCAATGGGATTTTTTATAAAACGGAAAGTTTTCCGTTTGCTTTCATTCCGATTGGTTTATTTTTTTTTAACTAAAAAAGCCTGCTTTCACATTTGCAGTGAAGGTTCCCAAGAAAGGGAAATCCCCTAGCTGAACAGATCGGTCTTATAACGGAACCGAACGGACCCTGCTGACTGTAATGGGGTTTATTCGGTTTCTGCTCAGCTGCCTGGTATTTCACCGGAAGGAAAAGCACTGCATGCAGCGCTGTTTCTTATGGCATATCGTGCCGGATCTGCGAGGGAAGGAGGTTCCAGGGACAATGTGAACCCGGCCTAAATAACGCAGTCTGTAGCGCTATTTGTTCAGTTAAAAAAGAGAAACCAAATGGAATGAAAGCAAGAAGGAAAGCTGTCCGTTTTATAAAAAAGGGAAACATCTGATTAGTTTAATTCCGTTTTAATCTCATTTTTTGTGCTCCTAAAAACAGACTAGAGGACTGGAATTATGACTGAAGCCCTAACACAGGTGTGAATGAAGCCCTAACGCAGGTGTGAATGAAGCCCTAACACAGGTGTGAACGAAGCCCTAACGCAGGTATGAACGAAACCCTAATGCAGGTGTGAACGAAGCCCTAACGCAGGTGTGAATGAAGCCCTAACTCAGGTGTGAACGAAGCCCTAACTCAGGTGTGAACGAAGCCCTAACACAGGTGTGAACGAAGCCCTAACGCAGTGTGAATGAAGCCCTAACACAGGTGTGAATGAAGCCCTAACGCAGGTGTGAACAAAGCCCTAACGCAGGTGTGAACAAAGTCCTAAGGCAGGTGTGAACGAAGCCCTAATGCAGGTGTGAATAAAGCCCTAACGCAGGTGTGAACGAAGCCCTAACGCAGGTGTGAACAAAGCCCTAAGGCAGGTGTGAACGAAGCCCTAATGCAGGTGTGAATAAAGCCCTAATGCAGTTGTGAACAAAGCCGTAACGCAGTTGTAAAGAAAGCCCTAAAGCTGGTGTGACTGAAGCCCTAACACAGGTGTGACCAAAGCCCTTAAGCAGGCGTGAATTAAGCCCTAACGCAGGTGTGACCGAAACACTAATGCAGGTGTGACCGAAGCACTAATGCCAGTGTGACCGAAGCCCTAACGCAGGTGTGAACGAAGCCCTAATGCATGTGGGAAGGAAGCCCTAATGCAGGTGTGAACGAAGCCCTAATGCAGGTGTGAACGAAGCCCTAATGCAGGTGTGAATGAAGCCCTAACGCAGGTGTGACTGAAGCCCTAACACAAGTGTGAATGAGCCTTACATGTAGGCTATCAATAGATTTGCTCCCAGGTGGCTTTGTATGATATAAGTTCCAGCTGAAGAATGCAGATATGATAACACTTATATCATGTTTTTTCTAAAGTTCTTCTTAATGCAGTCTGATAAGTAACTTCAAGGTGAACACTTTAAACTTTGAAAACCACTTTCTATAATTCTCTTCATGTTTCCTTGTATTTCCTACCTAAATGAAGTCCTTTGTAATAAAAATGTCATTGTTATTGTGCATATATAAGAATTTTAATGATTTTTCGTGTGAATGGCTTATTACGGCTTGGATCTGCAAGTATAATTTGAGGGAACAAGGAGTAAAGTTCATGGTATACATTAAAAGTAAATCTTTCAACATTACCTCAACAAGCCCAATCATAATAAAATAAATTTGCTGCTAGGCGGTTTTTAACCCCCTTTCGCATTTTCTGCTACCCCCCTCTGCGCAGCAGTCAATGACCCCATAGCAAAAAATCAGAAAGCACCGCCCTACCCTTTCCTTAAGGAAAAAAGTTTCCCTTTCCATACAAACTCCAAATTATAGTGCCAAAATAGCAAAACAAGTGCTACAGTATACAAAAGCCAATGGGTGTTATGATAAACTATCCTGCGGAATGTCTAATCTGCAGCCTGCTGTGAAGTCCAGGTTTTTCACCTATGTGCAGGGATCCCACTCAGCAATGTAAAAGGACTCTAAGCTTCTCATTGTTGCAAGAACCACCGCAAAACGAGCTTAAAGGGATTGTCCGAGTTCTAGTTCCTGTGCAAAACTCATTCCAGTAGCATAACAGATAGGCTTATATTTACCTCTCCCAGCTCCCGCTGTGTCCTGCGCCATCACTCTAGGCCTTCCCTCTGATGTCACATTTACAGGCTGCCCCAATCGATCACTTAGCTCTGCTATTGGCTGCAGCACCTGTGACATCCCATAAACCCGGCGGACTGCAGGAGTGGAGATGCATGAAGCTGGAAGAGGTCAGTATAAGCCTATTTGTTAAATTACTGTTAATGGAATGGATTTTACACAGGAACTAGAACTTGGACAACCCCCTTTAAGGGAATGTGCGCACACACAATATATTTTGGTGTGGATCTACACCAAAAATCTGCACCATTTCACTCCGTGTGCACGCAGCCTGTTTTTGGCTTGTAGTAATATACAGCAAAAAGCACATTTCTCGGAGTGTTGTGGGCAGAATGGGGAAGGCTTAAAATATTAAGTGATAGGTGACCTATGATTTCCCCCATGATGCACAGAGCCTATAATGAAACACCACCTACACCATAAAACCCAGTCTGTAGCCCCCTCACACAGTATACAGAGCACATACATCTTTCCAATCTATATCCATCACTATCACTCACCATATAGGGCCCGCTTATTCCTCCCCCACCAGCATCCCACAAATCATGATCCTCTCCCCCTCCAGCACATTGATCCCAGCAATGTCCCCCTGCAGCGCATGAAGTTGTCAGACACTCAGCAGCCACAGGTGTGTAGGGGAAGCTCCAGTGTCTCCAAGTTCCATGTTAGTCCTGTTTCTTCCTCTTTCATTCACTGACAAGAAGTAGGGATGGCTCCACCGCTTCACACGTCTGTACCACCAGAAAGCCCTCCCCTCCATCCCGTGAACGGACGGGACTTTCCTTTTGCTGATTGGTGGAGCAGCTAACATGATCCACACCAACTAGTGCTTCAGTGGTGCAGAATGTCCAGCAGCATCTGAGTAGCGTAATCAGTAATAGCAGCTCACTCCACGTATTGGGGGAAAATCAGGCGCCGGGTTCCCCTAGCGGGTGCCTCCATGCCTCCATGATAGGTACACCACTGCCCCCAATGTATGGTAGATGTGCCAGTGGTTGTTCATCATTATTTTGCACCTGTATTGCTTCTTCCATATAGTATTTTGCCTTCTGCGTGTTGCTGGGAACTGGAGTTTGTACCTGCCCTTGGACCTTTATGTCAGTAAGTTTGGCCCTAACAGGAGTATGTAAACCAGTAAGAAAAGACCGTGTGACACAACAAGTACTATGCTCAGCTAGGCATCAGAGAACGTACACCCAACTGAAAACAGACGTACACCATGCTATGCTGAACAGTAACACCACTCCAGGGAGAAGGAAACCTGGCCCTAATCTAGCAGGGGGTGAAGGGTCCCTGCCTAGATGCGGAGTAATCACCCTGACTGTCCCTATAGAGGCCCCTGGAAAGATGAACCGAACAGCAAAGAAATACAGAAATGAAAACAGAAATATAACTGAAAAGGAACCCGCAACAACTTATCTGCAAGTAGCAATAAACCCAGCACAGAAGAGCTCCAAACTCCAAGTACTCCACTATGGAACGGAAGTGATATCGCGTTCCCACAGGACGCACAACTGGAACACCAAGGAGACAGTGAACTGTATATTAGACTCACGGACAGACATAACATAGGACAAATGGCCAACCACTCACCAAACATCCTTGCACGCATAAGCAGATGGAATCGCTGCAATTAATATGAGGAATTAGTTTGTGCATTGGCCAATGAACTAAAGTCGTGAGCCCAGCTTCAAGGCTCCTCATGTCTTGCGGTCTACTAATGAGACAACATGAATCAAAACCCTGCCTGCAAGCAGAGTGATCGCCTTGATACAGGCGCCCTGTGCTGGAATTTAAGGGCCACACTAGCCTAGAGATGATACATGATCCAGCAGCACAGGACACAGTTCACACTCCAACACACTAGGGCTAGCATGCAAGACAGAACAAACACTGAACAGGACTATCCACACCTGATGTCTGGCCACCTGGACAGACACTGGACAAGACACTGTTCACACACCTAACACATATACAGGCCTGCAGGACTACAAACCCTATAGTGAAGGGAATACCAGCTTCCTCTTGCAGAGGGCCTGGTGTATATATATGCAGCAGACCCGTGAGAATTGGCTGGCAGGAGCAACTCCACACCCAGCCAGCTCAATTATCCCTCACCTGTGAAGGTGTGCTCCTGGAACTTTTTAGAACAACAGATCCCAGCAGCACAACCTGACACATAATAGTTTTTATAGTTATCTGGTTGAACAATGGGCAGCATGAAATGCAGAAAGGCGCCCTCATTACAAAGAGCCATGTTTTACTATGAAACACTATGACATTTCAGCGAAAGCGTAATTAAAAAACAAGCTGGAAGAACAGGAAGAAGAGTCATCTGGGCGGCTCACCACCAACGTCTTCCTGTCTGGCTTAGCTAGGTTGACAGGTCTCTTCCAATTTGCACTCACGCAGCAGAAATCTCCTGACAGGTTCCCTTTAAGCTCCTGAAAGTGTAGGCTACTACTTTTTTCAGAAGTACAGAAAAGTTTTACACTAAAGTTTATTTATTTTTTTTACTAATGGAAATCAATGGCATTCAGATACTAATATATAGGAATACATTCGCACAAGTCAGCACAAGTACCCATTTGGGGGAAAAATGCTCTGGAGAGACACAAATATGGTGCGGAAATAGCCTTAGGGTAGTTTCACATCTGCATTGGGACCTCCGGCATAAAATACTGGAAGAAAAAGTGCCTTTTATTTAGTCTGAAAGCCGGGCAGCTGAGCGGAAAGTGAACAAGCCCATTATAGTCAATGGGGTCTGTTGTGTGCTTTTTAGTTCTGTCATAAGACTGAGCCGTTTGGCCAGGGGATTCCCCTTTCCTACTCCCCAAATGGAGCAGGAAACCGGACCCTCTGAGCGCAGATGTGAAACCCCCCTAAGGCTGCCTGTCCACAGGCGGGTTTTCATTGCGTTCCCGCGGTGATAATCCGGCCGCGGGAAACGCAGTGAAAGCTCTCCATAGCGTTGCTATGAAGAGCGCTCCCCCCTGTCCATGAGCGGAGAATCATTACGATTCTCCGCTCGCGGGCAGCAATTTGCAGCATGCTGCGAATTTATCACGATTCTCCGCGGTCAGCCTATCTGTTAGATAGTCTGATGGTGGAGATCCGCCTGCTGGCTCCTGCTCCCGGGCGGCGGTATCCCACAGCGGATCTCCACCGCGAGATACCGCAACGCCCGTGGACAGGCAGCCTAATAGACACAATAGCCATGGTCACCAGTAGTAATTCTGCGGAGCACAAATACAATCAAGAAGTATGGTAGCCTGATAATGTTTGCCATTTGCAAAAGCCATGGGGACAAGAGCCAAGGACAGGACATAAAATAAAAAAATAACAACAGGTATGTTGCATGGAGCTGGAGGATCTGTACTGTTATTACAGGGTCTAAGTACATTTAGACTTTGAGTAAAGCATTAGGGGAGCACTTATATTCGTTACATTTCTGAACTCAGTAGATTGGATTTCTACCTACGACAGTTCCTAAAGTGAAGTCAGCTTGGTCACAGGTAAGAAAAGTATGCAGATGCTAAACTGACAGCAAGGGCTGAATTAGAAAAATGTGCTTCTTTAATGTTATTACTGCTCCAGGCCAAACACAGAACACTGATAATACAAATTATTTCTTCCCATTCAGTTAACATACTCTTTACTATTCTATTGCTTTCTTAGCCTGCAGCAAGAACATCTCATATTATAAACCACTATCTTACCTAAAAAATGCCTAATTTCTACTTAAGTCACTGCAATTGGACAATGTGCTGTATAGTATGCCTGTGACATTGTCCATTTTCCTTCCACCAAAAACTATGACTGCTAGTCATCTATGTATTGACCAATGTTGGACCTATGACTATGAGATGCTCAGCTGATCAACCAGATGAGTATCAAAAGACGTTAATGAAAACACAAAACCATTTTTCCAGCCATGGAGTTTTATTGTTGGCTATGAACTCAGTCCATCAGTGCTGACGCGTTTGTTACAATGTAACTAGTGACTGCAGCTGGTAGGGTGTTCAATGGAGACACAGTTTAAATGTACTAAGCAAACATTAAAAATATACTCATATATAATCTATACTCATATATATCCTATACAGCGGTACCTCGGCTTGCGAGTGCCTCAGTTTGCGAGCTTCTTGACTTGCGAGCAGGCTCTCCCCCGATTTTTGCTCTGATTTGAGAGCAAAAACTCAGGTTACGAGCTTGCTCTCAAGTCAAGAAGCTTATGCTGGGGGTGGGTCTAATACTCCCCTACCGCCGGTTGCTGCCGGCTGCCACGTCCTCTTCCGCACCGACAGAGCATTTCTTCCTGGAAGCGGGGCTTGAATACGCTGCCTCCAGCAAGCTAATGCTCTGATTAGTTAATCCAGCGCCGCGTCAGCCAATACAAGCCGGCACTGGATTAACCAATCATAGCCATTCAATGATTGCAGGTTTCTCCCTATCCCTTTACAGGTGCAGCCTCCAGACGTCTGATGTCTTATGTGTTTGTCAGAAAAGCGATTCCTGACACTATTCCCTGTTATGTCAGCACGGTGGCTAACTCTCTATCACCTTGGTGTGAGGGCACTTGGACTAGCTATAGTTTGCTACCTTTATGCATGTGAGTTCTGTGTGGTTTGCATAACCCTGTGTGTTGGTGTGAACAGTGATGTGTTTGTATGTCTGTGCAGGTGGCCAGACATTAGGTGTGAACTGTCCTGTTCTGTGTTCAGTGTGTGTGAACAGTGTCGTGTTCTGTGTGTTTTGTACTTATCTCCAGGTTCCTAATCAGGGATAGCCAGGTCCAGATGAAGACAGTGGGGCTGTCCTTATTGGGACAATCACCCTGCTTTTTGGCACCCCTGCCTAAAAGCGGGGTGATTGTCCCGATAAGGACAGCCCCACTGTCCCTAATTAGTAAGGGACAGGTATCCTTCCATCTTTACCTGAAGAGGTATAATTGGTCTATGCAACATTATGAGAGTGTTGCAGTTTTATTAGGACTCCATCTTGCATCCATGCTCAGGCATGGCGCTTTAGTGCGCCACATGGATGTAACAATAAGGTAATGAAAGCACTATTTTCTTTATACAACAGAACTATTATAATATGCATAATTATAAATCTGATATATCTATCTATCCATCTATCTATATCTATCCCTCCTTGGTGCATTCCATTTTTCTAACAATGACCTGCCAGTTCAGTCTGGCATCTGGAAGGCTGGATCATTCATATGAACAATACAATGATCGATTATTGAGCCAATCTTCATCTTAAAAGCGTATTCCCATCTTCCATACAATATGCTTAACATATATGATAGATGCAGGTCCCACCTTTGCGATCCACACCTTTCTCCAGAACAGGGTCTCGCTTCCTGCAGGTGATGCAAATGATGACTGCTGCATCTAAGCAGAGAGTCAACAGCGAGGTGGCCGTGTATGTGTGCATCTCTTTCTATTCACTTTTATTGGAGAGCATTTTTGGCACATACGCAGCCACCCTTCCATTTATTCTCCACTAGGATGGGGGGGGGACATGTTCTGGTTCCAAGTGTGAGACCAGCATCAAAGATGAGTATACCCCTGTAAATGTATGAGCAGATTTACTATGCAGATGCTTTCTGGAGTCTTCTGAAAATGTTAATTTTATCTAAATGTATGCCTAAAATAATCATTGTTGCGCTCTAACGAAGAAGAGATGACAAGTAACCGAGCTGCCAGCACTGAAAATAAGAACTCTCATTAGCCATGAGTAGCGATTTCCATAAAATGTAAGCTCATAGCTGCGCATTCACTTTCTACTAAAGCTACATTCAACTACTGTCTGACCTTGTACAAATTACAGCTATCTCTGCATGTAGGAGAACCATCTGCTCCCAATTTCAGGTAATATTCATGAGCTGCAGTCAACTTCTTAACATGAGCAGCATTTTCACAGTATTCTTCATTTCCTCTAAATAGAGTAAATACAAGATCAAATATGACTATTTCTATATGCTCCCAGAAATAAGCGCAAAACTAACCATACCCATTCTTAAAGAGGAGCAGAAACAAGAGTTTACATGTGAAATAAATTCTGGCCTTCACTTCTACCTTTGACCCCTGCATACTGAATTTGAAAAGGGTGAATAGCAAGCGACCAAACAAAAGAAAAACAATTAAAAAAAACCTACACATATCATTTAAATTCAAAAAGATTTTGTAAAACACAATATGTTTAATTATCGGAGTTTATTTTTTGTCTTTTTTTTTTTTTACAGTTACTACTCATTTATAGAAAGAGGCTCAATGTGCCGAAGGGCTCTGCAGTGCCATCTAGTGTTCATTTTATGCAATTGCTCAGCTTTCACTGATAAAAAAACTTTAGTCTGATAAAAGGAACTCTAATAACTTCTGGTTTTTACAAAATAGCATCAAAGGATAAGTAAAAACTTACAAGTGTAAAGATCACCTGATACTGCATACTATAGATATGTAATGACTCGCACATGTATTGAAAGAACTAGGCAATGATATCCTGTCAATGCCAATTTTGGTGACAATGTATAAGGGTAAACTTTAATTACTTGTAATAATAACCACCATGACCATTTTCAATCTATGTACACAGCCATTAATTTTGCAGAACTTTCCTGAAAATGTTGCAATATGGCATTATTCTTCACTTTTCAGTTTGTGCAAGTCTATATCTACATAGATAGATAGATAGATAGCCTGAACTAGATAGATCATCTATCTATGAAAATCTGTTATGTCCATTAGAAACCATATCACAGTAGTACAGCTGCGTTCCAATATACAGTTCGGTTGCATTCCCACATACAGGTACAGACTTGCGGCTTAGACTCAGCTCAACCATGGCTGCCAATAGCTGCATGGTCTTGCCAGCATTATCCGCAAAACCATGCTTCCACTGGTGGCTGGATGGAGCTGGTACCTATGTGGGAACGTAACCTAAGGCTGCTTTCACACCAGCGTTAGGGCTCAGTTCAGGGTTTCCATCTCTCTTCTTCGTTTTTGAAGGAAACTGAAATAAAACAGGAAAGAAATGATGTTTTTTTGCGCCATTGTTTTCAATGGCATTTCAAAAAGACGCAAAGCAAACAGAAAGACATAAGCCTGCTTCTGTTCTGTTAGACTTCCACTTTTTGGATGGGAAAATAGCGCAGTTTTCAGCGTTATATTTCTGTCCTAAAGCACAGAAACCTGACAGAATGAAAGCAAACGGAAATATTTTTATAACCCCATTGAAATTAATGCTGTTTTTTTCCATTTTATTTCAGTTTCTCTCATCCAAAACAGAGTCAAGAGACGGAACCCCTTAACTGACCCTAACACAGGTCTGAAAGCAGCCTGGCTCCTCTTATGGAAATCAGGAAAGCCACTGCATCCTGGTCAATAATCTGTGATTGCTGTATGGTATGATAACATAATGCACATAATACAGTACACAATAATGGATTTGGAGGGCTCTAAGCTAATTCCATAAACTCCAAAGGGTTTGCAGCAAGTTTCTTATGAGCAGCATGTCAGAGGAATTTAACACCAGCAGCATTGGATTCCAAGTGTCTACAGCATAGATATAAACATACACCATGCAATTGATGCCCAAAGTGTGGGCAGAAGTGTGGTACATACCAGTCCTGCCAGGATCTTCTTACTCTCCTCATCAGTGCAGCGATCTGAGAACATGCTCCTGTGGGCAAACAGAAAAGTGCTCCCGAAAATCCAGCAAGAAGCCCAGAAGATCAGGAGAAGGAAAGTGTTCTTTTTGCAGATCTTTATTCTCAGCCATTTGCCAGGGAATATTCTCATGGTAAGATCAGTGAGAGTGTGCCATCATCTGAGGACAGAATGCCAACTACAGGCAGGGATCACTGTATACTGTATCCATAGAGGAGGCTCAGTGAGTAGCACTACAAAGCCCAGCTCCCCTGCTCCTTGCTCTGCATGGACAGCTGGCCTCTGTGACCACCTCACTGTGCTGGTGCTTTTTGCAGGAAAACTGAGATGTGCTATTGAACTGAAGCCACGTAGTTCCGCCTTCTTTTGTATGCTGTCAAGAAGAAATCCAACTTAACAAGCAGCCTGTACATTCACAGGAGAAGAGAACTGCAGTTGGGAGCTGCACTTGTTCTCCAGACTTGTAGAGAGGTGTCAGGGAGAATGATGGATCTGCCAGTGCATTCCTCTGATACCAGGCTGTACAGTATAGCCCAACATGCAGCTGCCTGATGATGTGCACCCCTTATTAGTAGCAAGGATGCTAATGAGCTGCCTTCATCATGCTCTTAGCTTCATTACTGCTAACTGCAGAGTAATTAGTCTACATATGCTTAATTGTCTAGAACCTCTAATGTGTAAACTGACATTTGTGCAGAGAGTAAATTACATACATATTTCTTCCCAGCAGAAGTAAGAATGCCAAGAAGACTCCAGGAGATGCTACTAATTCATAAATAAATAATCTCATTTATTTCCACAGAACATTTCATAACAAATATATACTAAGACTCTGTTTACTCCAAATGTATCAAATAGTTTCCAATTTCTGTTCTAAGTTGCACACACTGGGGAAATCCCTTCACATGTGTTGAAGTCTAGTTGGCACATAATAATCTTTATTTGTATAGCGCCAACATATTCCGCAGCGCTTACATAGACGGGGGATACAGAAAGACAATACAAACATTACAGAACCACGGTTACATAGTAATCAGTTGATGGAAACAATAGGGGTGCGGGTCCTGCTCCAACGAGCTTACATACTACAGGTAATGGGGTGATACTGAAGGTAAAGGGGCTGGAGATGTGCACTGTATGGTGAGGTGAAGAGTGAGGGATGCTATACACATAGACAATGGTTAGACATTTGGCTGTGTGACGGCAGAATCCGTATGACTGCAGGGGTAGTTGATGGTGGCTGGCAAGGATTGCAGTCAGTAGGTTAGGGAGCATGTTATCAGGCGGCCTCCCTGTAGAGGTGCGTTTTAGAGCACGCCTGAAGTTTTGTGAGTCCTGTATTGCCCAGGTAGCCTTTGGTAGTGCGTTCCAGAGGACAGGTTTTAGAGAGGTTTAGTTTTAGGTAGAGAAAGGAAATAGTGTTAGAGACAGCGGACAGACAGTCAGTGATGTTTGGAGGAAAGATGCAGAGATGTCACGGGAAGATATGTATCTGTATGCAATAGGCAGCTATTGACCCATATTGCAAAAAAAAAAACCACAGTAGTAAATGTTGTTACTTTTTTCCTTTTTTTGCAGGATGCCCTTCTCTTGGACAGTGTAGCAGATTAAGCTGTACAGTTGGAAAACAGATATCCCCACGCATACCAGCCAGACTAATGTTAAAAGGTCATTTTTTAAGCTTATGGATACGTCTGGCATATAAATTGAGAGATTTTCATCACATGAACCTAAACCACCTATTTTAACAGCAAATGTTTAAAGGGGTTGTCTCGCGGCAGCAAGTGGGGGTATACACTTCCGTATGGCCATATTAATGCACTTTGTAATATACATCGTGCATTAAATATGAGCCATACAGAAGTTATACACTTACCTGCTCCGTTGCTAGCGTCCACATCTCCATGGCTCCGTCTAATTTCGCTGGCGGCTTGCTTTTTTAGACGCGCTTGCGCAGTCCGTTCTTCTGCTCTGAGCACGAGCCGCTTCAGCGTGCTCGCCGCTACAGCTCTTCTGCGCATGCGCAGACGAGCTGTAACTTCTCGGGAGGGCGCTGGAGCGGCCATTCTGCTACCATCCTCTCTTAGAGAAAGGTGCAGAAACTTGAGCCACCCAGCTCTGCCGAGGAGCCGCACAGCCGTGCCGAGGAGCCGCCCAGCTGTGCCGAGAAGCCGCCCAGCCGCGCCGAGAAGCCGCCCAGCCGCCCTGCCGCCCAGGTAAGTGATGGGTCGGGGGTGATGTGTGACTAACTGGCGTGGGCCCCTCCGGGTGTCCTAACGCTGGCCCCCGGCGCCTACAGCTGGTGCCAGGGGCCTAGCGCTGGGCTCCGGAGCCTAGCGCTGGGCCCCAGAGCCTAGCACTGGGCCCCGGAGCCTACATTTGTAATGAGGGGACTGCTGCTGGGCCAAGGGGCCTACTGCTGTGGCCTGGGGCCTACATCTGTAACGAGGGGACTGCCGCTGGGCCGCCGGGGCCTAGCGCAGGGGAGCCGGAGCCTAGCGCAGGGGAGCCGGGGCCTAGCGCCGGTTACCTGCTGCCTGGCGGTGGGTGACTGTGGCCCAAGAGCGTGTGCCGTGGTCGGCCGCGTTCAATCCCGAGGCCCGGTCGGTGGCTGTGGAGTCCGGTCGGCGGCCGCGGTGGGTCTGGTCGGCGGCTGCGGGGCATCTGGTTGTCAGGGAGACACAGCTGGTAGCGTCTCGGGAGCGCGCACGTCGGGCTACAGCAAGCGCGGTGCACCATGGGAGATACCCGCGGTGCACCTTGGGAAAAGAACCGTCGGCCATCTTTGGGAAACGTTTTATAAGTTGATGAAACACAAGAACTGTGAGTAGAAACCTGCTTTAAAACCCATTTACACTGCTGCATAGTAATGTATGCTTAAGAAGGGGGACTGGGCAATAAAAAAATTCCACTCTTGCCTCAAGACAACCCCTTTAAGGTCCAACAATATTGTTATAACAGTGCCGACCTCCCCACTATCAGCCACAATAACCCCATAATTACATTCACACAGGCGAGCACGATATTAGGGCTTATTCACACAGGCATCTGCGTTTTTACATTTGCCTGCCAGCAACGTAAAAACGCGTGAACGGGCACACAAATCTAACGTCTGTGTGCCTGTTCAGATGGCCCTGGCCCAACGCATATACGCCGATCCCGCAATGGCATTGGGGGTGGGGAGACAGTTTAGCTCTGCTAAACTGTCTCCCCCTTCTCTCCCCCTCTCTCAGCAAGGGGAGGAGGCTGGACAGGGTGATAGCTAGTGTGCTAAGCTCCCTTAGCAACTAGTTCCACCCTGTCCCGCCCTCTCCCATTGCAAACAGCCGTCAAGGGGCACAGTGGAAGAGGGAAGGGGTTGGGAGTTTAGCAGTCACGCTGTCATAAGCTCCTATAGGAGTCTATGCAGCCGCTGCCAACATAAAAGCACCCAGCCAAAAGGCACTATCTTGGCCAGCTGGGCTCTTTTACGCCGCGGGAATACGTGTAAATCCATCCTTAGGCTTCTTTCACATGAGCGCATATCAGCCAGCCGTTTTCATGATCGGCCGATATGTGCTGTGATCTGATGCATTGGATTTTAATGCATCAGATCACATGGGCGTATTTAGGAGATGTAAAAACGCCCGGCCAAGCCAATATAGCGGTGAGCATTTTTACGTCGGACCCAAAACATAGTTCTATGGGAGCCCATGGCAGCGGCCATAGGTGGGAGGGAATTTAGCAGCATGGCTGCTAAACTCCCTCCCTATGTTCTCCTCCCCTTTCCTGTGCAGGCTTACCTCTCTTCCCCCCCGCTGGTTCTGTGCAATGGGAGGGACAGGGGCGGAGCTATGCGCAGATCCGCCACGCCTCCTCTCATTAATGGCTATGGAGAAGGGGCGGGACATAGGCAGAGCTAAGTGCCCGCCCTCTCCCTGCCCCTTGTCCATAGCCATCAAAGGGAGGAGGCGGATCGGTGCTTAGCTCCGCTCCCACCCATTGCACAGAACGAGCGGGAAGGAAGAGAGGTGAGCCTGCACGGGGAAGGGGAGGGGAAATGGGAGATGGCCTGGTGAGGTCGGCTCGTTTGATTTGTGTGCCCGTTGCCAGTTTTTTCGCCCCCAACGTAGCGTATATCGGCCGGCCGATATCCGCTTGTGTTCAAGAAGCCTAAGGCTGAGAAACTTGGCCTGATATCGCTCTTGCCAATGTGCATTTTTCACACCGATGAAAAGAGTTTTTCATTCAAAAATGCCTCACATGACTTCTGTGAAATTGCGATCCTCAGGCATGTGTTTCAGGAACATCAGAGGATTGCAAGTGTTTCCCATTGAGTGCAGTGGGAAACATCGCATCACACTTGCATGCACATCCCACGGCATGTGCTGTCTTTTAGGTTCCCATTGAAAACAATGAGGGAGGAGTTCCGCGGGAACGCTCAGAGACAGAACATGCTGAGATTTTTATCCTCCCAGCACCGCTGCCAGGAGAAATAAAAATCACTCATGTGAATAAGTCCATTAAAAAAAAATGGAGTTTGTATTCATGCGAGTTTTGTGCATCTCACAATGCACAAAACTCGTGTGAGATTCTCACCCATGTGAATAAGCCTTTAAACTGACAATCAGTGTCAGCCAAAGTGCCTACAGTCTGCAACAGTGTTTTAAAATGTAGACACTTTACCCCCAGCATTAGTTACAGAATACTTGCTAAGATATATGCAAACATTGACTAATTTAGAACTTACTGCTATATTTAGTGTTAGGCCCATTTACACCAGCAGATGATCGCTCAAACGACAGTTGGAGTGACAGCTTTGAGTGATCATTTTGCATAAACTATTAAGTAGCTACTCAGCTACTTAAGTACCAATTAGGTGTGTAAATGAAACCTTCCCTGAATGCAGTTAATAGCCTGAGGCTATTATCTGCATTCAGATGCTTTGTTCTCCATGGGGAAACAATGCTATCAGCACTCCCCGTGGAGAACTGCTGATAAGAGTGAAAGACGATTTTTAGGTTAGCTTGAATTTAACGATCAGCTAGCAGTGCACGAAAAGCGGACGATGGGCGCACATTTACACACGCCGATTATCGCTAAAACGATCGCCGACTAGCGATTTTTTTAAGCAATCATCTGCTGGTTTAAATGGGCCTTAAAGGGATTGTCCCGCACCGAAACGGGTTTTTTTTTTTTTTTTTTGCATAGGCCCCCCGTTCAGCGCAGGACAAACCCTAAGGGATGTGTTGAAATTTAAAAAAAATTTTTTACTTACCCGAATCCCCTATCTGCAACTTCTTCCTTCTTTTCCTCCAAGATGGCCGCCGGGATCTTCACCCACGATGCACCGCGGGTCTTCTCCCATGGTGCACCGTGGGCTCTGTGCGGTCCATTGCCGATTCCAGCCTCCTAAATTGGCTGGAATCGGCACACATGATGGGGCGGAGCTACGCAATGACGCGTAGAAGGGGGCGGAGCCAGAACGCCGCTCGTGCCCGGACCGACAGAAGGGAGAAGACCCTTCTGCGCAAGTGCGTCTAATCGGGCGATTAGACGCTGAAATTAGACGGAACCATGGCGACGGGGACGCCAGCGCAGGGAAGGTAAGTATATAACTTCTGTATGGCTCATATTTAATGCACGATGTATATTACAAAGTGCATTAATATGGCCATACAGAAGTGTATAACCCCACTTGCTTTCGCAGGACAACCCCTTTAAGTGAATACCATGATTAAATTATATAGTTTCATAGTTGATATGAAGATATAGGACCATCCAGTCCAGGGGTGCACAAGCTGCATGTGTCCTGAGATGCCATTATGTTCGGTCCTTAACCATCTTTACACATATATGATGACCTGAATCTGGTGGCTGCTCACATGTAGTTACCATGTGAGATAGACACGGAGCAACATACTGCATGGGGACAGGGACATAGTACTAATGGTGCACAGTGTGACCATATCAAGAGAAATGGGTGCCTTAAGGGCTTTTTCATACAAAAGCATTTGTGCTGCGTATTATATGTGCAAAATTGCACCAATACAGAGTGAACAGAGCCCATTGATTTCAATGGGTTCAGTCACATGCGGTTTTTGCGTGTGCATTTCAGTCACAGAAAAATAAACTAAGCATGTTCTATATTCATGCGTATTGCTGGACTACTAGTCCTGATGGTGGACTGACGATGACATGGGAGGCTCATTAGGGCTGCTGGTGTGATTCTTCTCTGCTGTTAAGGCCCTTTTACACAGGCCAACAGTCTTTTAAATGCCTGCATGAGTGCTGACGTCACCGCTAAAGTCGTCAGCGCTCTTGCAGAGCATTTAAACTGAAAGACTTGCCGTCAGCTAATGTGCTTCTTGTGCGCTTCTCACTGAGCACTTCACATCCTATTTATCCATGTTAGCTCTAGAATTTTGGATCTCCATTCCTGACTCATATATGTTTGTATATCGCTCCTGATGAACCTATTTTTAGGGAGGCGCGTTGAGCCTGTTGTCACTATCCTAAAGAGCCTGCTGCTACTATTTAAATTTAGTTATCATTTTAACAGCAGTTTAAGGATAGGACCTGTTATCTTAGTCTATTGCCTCTAGCAGTCCAGCGATAGGGCATATTGTCTGAGCCTGTTACTACTATCTTACTAACAGTTTAGTGATAAGACATATCTGAGCCTGCCAGCCTCGCTGCTCTATTTCCTTTGGGGGTTTTTTGAGATCATTATATATGTAGTCTACAGACCCTTTCTTTGAGTGGACGTGAGCCATTATCAATCTTCCTCTATAGCTCTCTTGTGACTACGTTGACGTGCTACTTATATCCCCCAAAACTTTTTTCGAGTCAGAGTTTGCTGTTGCTATCCCTTAAGTACTGATTGTTCTCTATCTATTAGTGTCTAGTATGCATTTTGAGCACATCTAGTGTTTCTTATATGGGGATCTGACATTTTTACAGGTAGGACTGAGACTTGGTTGGACAATCATATCTCGATCCTCCTGTATATTGCTTGGTCCTCTTATTTACAAGCTGAGATTTAGCCCGTGTATGAAACGTGTATGAATGATATATTTTGGTATTTTCCCATTATTTTAATATGTGTCTAATAAAAGTTATATTTTAATAGCGACCTTCTCAGTGGCCTTTACGAGTGGTAAATTTTAATAGTGTGACCCTCAGACCAAAAAACTCCTGAACTAGTCCAAACTACACTGTGTGGAATTTATTACACAATTGGAGCTTCCCCATATGGATATTGGACAAGTAACCCTAGACCAAGGGCATAACTATACGGGATGCACAGGATGCGATTGCACCCAGGCCCAGGAGCCTTAGAGGGCCCATAGAGCCTCTCTTTGCCGGGTAGGGAGACAAGTGCTATTAATAAAGTATTATAGTTAGGGGCACTGTTACAGATTTTGCAATGGGGCCCAGAAGCTTCAAGTTTCGCCTCTGCCCTGGACTGCTGCATAAAATTAAGTGACCCAGTTTTCCATGATGAGTTCCAGTGTGAATCCATATCAGAATGGAAACATTTTGTGATCTCAGTAACTTTGAGCAAGGCTTGAACATCGGTGCTAGACCAGCCAAGGCCAGTACTTCAAAAACTGTCAACCTTGTGAGGTTTTCTTGTGCGATGTTGCTGAGAGTACACCAAGAATGGCGTAACTGAGGAAAGAGTAGAATCATAGGAATTGTCTTGATGAACAGGCAATGCATAATAAAGAAAACTGCAATTGAATACAATGTTCTTGATCCAACTAACATGTACAAAAGCCTTAGCACGGATGGGCTATAATAGCAGTAGACTAGTTTGTGTGCAAGTGCTATTTAACAGAAACAGAAAGGTAAGACTCCAGTGGGCAAATGAACACAAGAATTGGGTTGAAAAACATCAGATGAACCCAGATTTTTGTTACCACCATGGTGATGGCAGGGTTGGAATTTAAAGCAAGCAGCAGATGAAGAGGGTAAGAGACGGGTTCGCTTAGATACCGGCTCGGATTCCGTTGTGTGCTCCCACATGCGGAATCTGTCTCTGTCGTGTGCAGCCGGCCTTACCCAAAGCCAGAGCCTTCTCCATAAGGAAAAGATAAACAATACACAGACAGACTGTTTTTCCCCTCATTACAGCACATTTCTGGCTGGGTGAGAGGCCTATGACATGAGTCTGGAAGGCTACAGTTTCTTCTTAGGGAGAGGATCTAAAAGGTGTGAGGAGAGGCCAAAAGCTATGAGGCCATGCATGTTCCTCTGGGAAATATGCCAATTTGTCCACATTAAACTTTATTTAATAATTCTTCACCTAAGCTTCCAGCTTCCTCAAATTTCTTAGTGATATTATTTTCCTGTGTGGATTACTTTACTGATCTTAGAAACATCTGCAAATATTGAAACTGTACTTAGTAAGCCTTCTACAAGGTTATTAATGAGCATATTAAAAAGAAGAGTTTTACAATTTTCACCGAGGCAGAAAAAAGTAGTCTAAGCATAAATTATAGCTCTTCACAAGGATACCACGTAGGGCGAACTTGTGATGATCAATAGTTCATGTGAATGATAGAAGGAGGAAGAACGTTGATACCTTGACACACAAATGACATATATCTTCTTGGCATACCAAGGTAAGTATAAATTACCCCAAAGGAGTATCAATCAACCTGGGCTCAACAGGGAGACATATAACCCAGTTTGAGGTTCTCCTTATTGTGTTAATAGTGAGACAATGGGTGGCTGGTAACCAAACTCAAGAGTCTCTCTATTATGGAGATAATAGGAAGTGCCCAATTGCTCAAGAAGCGACCTCAGGGCTATGATGTGCCATGGTTTTCTCTTAGTGATAATGAGCAAACTGTATCGGGTCAGTTCTCTTTTTTGATCCCTGTTAATAAGGTAAGTTTTTTAGTTAGGTTGATATCATTTCAGTAATGTTTCTAGGTATACCATAGTATTAAAAAGAAGAGGACCCAATACTGACCCCTGTGGCACCAAACTAATAACTCATGACCCCACTGGCTGCACATTCAGAATATGTTCCATTTGTTATCTCCTTCTGTTTCCTATTACTGAGCCAGTTGTTAACCCATTCAAACATATTTTCCATCCTCGCCTTACCCAGAACTAGTCTGGAACTTACATCATCATAGAAACTGATCTTAGTTTAACAGAACCAATCTCTGATAAACCCATGCCGATGCTATGCTATAAAGGTTGTTATCATTCAGGTACTACAGGATAGCATCTCTTAGAAAACCTTCAAACAGTTTGCCCACAGTAGAGTGTAAACTTACTGGCTTATAGTTTCCAAGTTCACTACTGGCACCACATTTGCTATGCGCCAGCTTTGTGGAAAAGCCCCATTGCTAAATAGTTCTTAAATATCAGGAATAAGGCACTGTCTATCACTGTACGTATTTCTTTTAGAACTAGAGAATGCCATCCAGACCAGATAGATTTCCCTATCTTGGTGTTTTTAAGGTGGAACTATACTTCTTCCTGTGTTAAGTAGATGATATTCAACCCTTTCAGGACCAAGGGTCAATAAAACACTTTAGACTAATGCATTCTAAAATTAAATATTTTTTTATATCATAGTCTATCAATATTTTTGTGTTTTTCCTTGTATACAATTGGACAGTTTTTCAACCCTTTTTTTCTTCTGGCTCTTTCATTAAAGGGAAAACAGATGCTATTTGATAAAAATACAACTTTTCTCGGTTCTTCCCCCTTACACTCAAATATGTTTGGTACGACTAATGAAATTTACCAGATAAAGTAATCCTCTAAATGTTAAGCATTAGGATACCAACTAGGCACATATTACTTGTTGAATGATACAGAAACTAACTGTTCAAAGCAAAGATCCCCATGATGGTTTTAAGCCTATCATCTATGTGACATCTGTACATGGGGGTAAAACAGGTGCACATTTTTGGTTAAGATTTAGAGCAGATAGGAGCATGGCAGCGAGTGCCTAACTGAAGAATAGGAATCACTTTTTGTGGGTTTGGGAAGCCTGCATTCTGCGATCAGAAGAAAGTGGTTTAGGCCAACAGAAGTGTTTTAGCACAGTTTGCTTGGTGTGTTTAATGATTCCCCTTGAGGGCTTTTTCACACGAGCATAGGCAATTTTCAGTTGTCCATGTCACGGCCACAGCACGACCGACAATCACATGAATGGGCATTAAAAACTCCCGTTTCAATGCATGTTCAGATGGCCGAGTGTGGCAATTATACACCGCACTCAGAATACCGTCGGGGGGGCATACAGTTTAGCTCTGCTAAACTGCCTCTCCCTTTCCGCCCCCTCGCTGTTTCCTGGCAAGGGGAGGGAGCAGGATTGGGCAGGAGCTAATGTGCTAAGCTCCCATCCCCTCTCCGTCCCTTGTCGGCTGCAAGCAATGGGAGGAGGCGGGGTGGAAGCTTAGCAACTAGCTCTTGCCCCCTCTTGCCCTATCCCATTGCAAACAGCCAGAAAGGGGCAGAGAGGAGTAGGGAAGGGGGTGGGAATTTAGCAGACACACTGCTAAACTCCCTCCCACCTACCTTCTCCGGCAGCTACCATAGGCTCCCATAGGAGTCTATGGCAGCGGCCATATTCTGGCTAGAAAAGATAGTTGCAGAACTATCTTTTCCGGTCGGTGTAAAAGCACCCGACTGGAATGCGCACCGTATGCGCTATCTTGGCCCGTCATAAGATGGCCATTTGAACTGAGGTATTGGAAACCTATTCCCTTAGATGGTTGGTATATATCAGCCGGCCGTGAAAATGGGGCCCATGTGAAAGAGCCCTGATATGGTGACTTCCACTGGGTTCATAGAAAGTTTAGGGCAGTTTTTCACCTGCATTTGAATGTATTATCTGATGAATTTTCCCCCTTTTCTTGCATATAATCCTTTGCCCCTGATTGTGATCATATTTTTCAAGCAGTTTTCTAATACCATATGGAACCTGTATGCCTCCATTGCCCCCCATATCACATCTTGTATACAAGCTTGAGGTAGTACAGCAGGATACTAGAGCCTCCATGCCCCCTGTATCAAATCTTGTATACAAGCTAGAGGCGGTACAACAGGGTACTGAGGAGGGAGTTTAGTCTTCCACTCATGTCTCTGGGAAATAGGGCAAATCTGTCCTCTCATATGGGTGATTTACCTAATGAGTGCTTATTTGTCTCAGGCAGCCTGCAATCTGGATTTTTAACCTTCAGGCTGCATTCAGACGAACGTATATCGGCTTGGCTTTCACGCCGAGCCAATATACGTTGTCCTCGTGTGCAGGGGGGGAGGATGGAAGAGCCAGGAGCAGGAACTGAGCTCCCGCCCCCTCTCTGCCTCCTCTCCGCCCCTCTGCACTATTTGCAATGGGGAGAGGTAGGGCGGGGGCGGGGGTAATTATCGTAACTTAGTCCCACCCCCGCCCCGCCTCTCCCCATTGCAAATAGTGCAGAGGGGGGGAGAGGAGGCAGAGAGGGGGCGGGAGCTCAGTTCCTGCTCCTGGCTCTTCCATCCTCCTCCCCCCCTGCACACGAGGACAACGTATATCGGCTCGACGTGAAAACCGAGCCAATATACGTTCATCTGAATGCAGCCTTAGCAAGTGAATTTGAATTTATTAAAGCCTTTGGTATTTGTTCTGCATAATGTGGGCACATTATGGCAACAGACAGTGGCATTCTGATGGGACATATTTTTATCTAGAATGCATGACAATTATTTGCCTGCACTGGAAGGGGAGGAGCATTAGGAATTTTTTTAAGCTTATTTATGAATTTTTTTTTGTTGGAATGAGAAAAATTATCACTTTTAATTTTGGTAACTTGGCACTTATATTTGGCAACATTTTTGCCATTTTAGTAACAATTACCTAATTATTTTTCTTCTTTGTCCAGAGTATTGGGGTGTTCTATCAATTCCTTGAAGACCAAGCCAGTTTATGCATTAATGACCAGACCAAATTTTGGAAATCTGACATGTGTCACTCCAACATAGAATAGGTTTTACACATCCAGGTAATCCTGACATTGTTTTTTTGTCACAGATTGTGCTTTATTTAGAGGGTAAATGTAGACCAATATGACTTGTGCATATTGATTAAAAATGCCAAAATTGAGAAAAATGTTTAACATTTATTGTTTTTTTAAATTTTTCAACTGCAGTATGTCAAATATGTACAAACATAATGTTCTAATTTTTTTTAAAGCAGATATATGTTCCCATTTGTTTATTTTGGATGCACAATTGAAAAATGTTGTACATTTTTTGGAGTCATTAAGGTCCAATGCACATGACTGGATTTGAATTGCGAAATCCAAAGCTGGCGTCCGCCACCGGATTCCATAGAAAATGCTGGCCATAGCATGCCATTTAAAAACGGGGTTCCATGCCCACGAGCGGAAATCAGTATGCTCTATTTTGAACCGGAAACCATGCTAACGGCTTCCATTGAAGTCAATGGAAGCTGTCCGTCCCGCAGTCCTTCCGCAATCATCATTGTGGAAAGGCAGTGGAATCCGTGTCATCGTCTAGCGACAACACGGTCACATCTGTACTGCGCAGCACAGACAAAAACCAAGTTCGGCGAATCCGTAGCACAGACTAAAACCAACCGGACACGTATGTGGGGTCACTGGCTGGGCACCACGTCAGATTCTGCTGTGGGATCCCGCATGCGGAATCTGAGCTGGTTGTGTGCATTCAGCCTAAGGAAAATTTGTTCTTAATTTTTCATTTATATTTAAATTTTTAATTTATACAGATGGTATTGACGATTAAATTAATTAATATAATAACTAATCTTGCATAATAAATTTATGTAGGGGTACATTCACATGTAGCAGAATTGGTGCAGATTTTTCACTGTGGAAAATCCGCATTAAATTCCACGAACGGATTTCCGCCGCGTAATTCGCAGCGGAAATCCGTTGCGCTGCCCGCAGCTATTAGGTTCTATTGAACCTAATAGCTCAGTGCTCACGGTGCGGAATTCCACCGCGGAATTCACCCGTCCTCACCCGCGGCATGCTGTATTTGCCGCAGGTGTATTGCAGTCAATGGAAGCCGTCCGTTCACACTATCTTCCGCTGTAGCACAGCGGAAGATAGCGTGAAAACGCTTCCCTGCCCACCACCGCCGCGTCATGTGACGCGGTGGGTGTGTCACATGACGCGGCGGAGGTGGGCGGGGAAGCGTCATGCGGGAGCGAGGACGCCGGATCCGCAGGTAAGTATTGGGTCTCCTGGGGGGCGCCGTGACGGGCTCCGCCGTGTAATTTCGCGGCGGAGCCCGTCACGGCCGTGTGCAGCCGGCCTTAATTCTGCTTTATGCCACTGGTGCTGATTTTGACGCACATTTTGGTGTTTATCATCAACAGACTTCACCCCTACATTTGAAAGGGTGTTATCAGCTGTGGATCTGCATCAAAATCTGCACCAAATGGTGTGGAAATTGACACAGATTTTTGTGTGGTTCCACACCAAAAACCCCTGCGTGTAAACATACCCATAAAATGTGATTTATTTTAAAATAAATTAAAAATGAACACTACACTATACAATCACCTATACTTACTAAATAGCATAGGTGATTGTAATAGAAGGGGTTAATATGGGGTTTATGTGTGTTGGTTTACATACTACACTCTCCTCTAATCTCAAACTTACAGGAGATCAAAGGAAAGAGAGGGGGAGGGACGCTGTAACAGTGTGAATGTGAAGGGAAAGTTTGTAGTGTATAAACTTTCCCGGCAAGTACTGTGGTTGGCTGTCACTGATGACGTCATCAGGACCTGAACCCACCAGGTCTCAATGACAGCACCTGCACAGGCTGTTAGTAACAGCCTATTCGGGTATTTAACCCAATGGGAAGGGGCTGACGGAGTGAACAACATAAATTTACATCATTGTTGTACGGAGTCCAGGCAGGAGCAACATAAATTTACCATCAGGGGTTGTGAAGGGGTAAATGTAATAAATATTACACTGCAAAATTAATCAGCTATCAAACTGTCAACTTAAATAGGTAGATTGTAGACCTGTGGAGGTCACTCAATTTTCCTGTGTTCCTCCTCCAGCAATGCATATAGATTATTTCTGAGAGCCAACGCTTTTCAGTTTTAAATTTCTTAATATTTATGTGCTTAAAAAATATCTTTGGCTTATTTTTATTTTCTTTGGCAGTGAGTCACGCTGTCTCAATCTTCGCTGCCTTTATTTGTCTTTGTCACGGCGCATTTCTTTCTCTATAAATCTTTAATGCTTCGTCACCACCATCTTACTTTAGTGGTTTAAATGTTTCATTTTAGCAATTATTGTGCCCTTCACCGTTTTATTTAACCATGTGGGTTTTCTCCTGATTCAAATACATTCGTTCCTATAAGGTATATTCTATATATCTTTCACAGGACCTATTTAAGATGCTTTTAAAAATGCTCCATTTAGCTTGCGTACGTTTATTTTTGAGGACGCTGTCCCAGCTTATGCTATTAAGGTCAGCTTAGCTGGTGAAAATTGACTTTCCCGAAGTTTACTTTTTTGTAGCTTCTCTACTAACACTCTAATAATCCTGTAAGAACTTGAAGCCGTTTTTTTCCATTTTTGGTTTTTCCTCTCCACTTAAAAAAAAAAATAATAATAATAATCTTTATTTGTATAGCGCCAACATATTCCACAGCGCTTACATAGACGAGGAATACAGAAAGACAAAAGTACAAAAATTGCAGAACCACGGTTACAATAGTAATCAGTTGATGGAAACAATAGGGGTGAGGGTCCTGCTCTAACGAGCTTACATACTACAAGTAATGGAGTGATACAGAAGGTAAAGGGCTGGAGATGTGCACTGTATTGAGAGGTGGAGAGTGAGGGATGCTATACACAAAGACAATGGTCAGACATTTGGCCGTGTGACGGCAGGATCAGTATGACTGCAGGAGCGGTTTATGACGGCTAGCAGGGATTGCAGTCAGTTGGTCAGGGAGCATGTTATCAGGCGGCATACAGAGGCGTTTGTTTAAAAAAATCATAACTCCTTTAGTTCTCCATCCACGTAGCTGTATGAGGGTTGTTTTTTGCGGAATGAGTTGTACTTTTCAATGGTGCTATTTAATGTACCATATAATGTACTGAAAAACTTTAAAAAAAACTCTAGGTGGAATGAAATGGAAAAAAAAATGAAATTCCGCCGTCTTATAGATCCCCATTGCATTGGCCCCATATTCTGGTTATTTCTCTTGATGTTGTTCTGCTAAAATTTGCATCATACTTAGCAAGGTTCTATTGAGTATTTAACATATACAGTTAACCTGAGGATGATATGGAGTTGACTTTCTTATTCTATGGAGGACACAAGATTCTCTTATTAATGCTGCTTCAAAATTTGCTCCTTGATCAGACAGCAATCATCATGAACAACTATATGAACAAATAACGTGTCCATAGCAACTTAGCTGTTGTATGGACTGGCTGATCCGAAGTTGGGATAACCACTGCCAGTTTAGTGAAAAGGTCCATGCAGACTAAGGCACATTTATGACCAGAAGTACCTCTTGGACTGTAAGAAAATTCATTGTAAGTAATTCAAAAAGTTCTTTTGTGACTATTACCTGGGGTGGTATGTTCTGTTCTCGTCCTTTGTGAACTGCACATCTGCCACATGCCCGGCAAACTTTTTGTCTCTTTTGTCTAACTGTTGGCTATAGGATTGTTCCCTGACACTCTGTTCTGGTTTCTCGGCAGAGAAATGTCCACAAGTCTCATGTATCAATTGACACACTTATTCTACACTTAAGTCTGGTCATAATAAACTATCATAACTCACATTGTTCTTTCTGTATCCACACTCTTCAATATAGCACCCCTTCTCCGACTTGAAGGCAATCCCAGTGACAAATTAATAATTGACCTACATTGGTTAGATCATTTTGTTGTTTTTGATTGTGTCTGGAGTTATTCTGTGCCCATTCTTGTATTTTATGGATCGTGTTGTTTTTCTTGCCACTCCTTTCACGTAAATAATTCCATGTTACTGTCAGATGTTACAGGATGACAACCCATAGATGGTCTAGGGGCACCATGTAAAGGAGGAATTTCAATGCTCTCTAACTCTACATCCAGTTTTCCTTCTGGGGTCTGATGAGGTTGTTGTAACAAAGCATCTGCATTGTTGTAACTCTTCCCTGGTTCATAATGGATGACATAGGCAAAACAGGGAAATCTTTTGGTGACTGCCCAGACGACAGCTAGTAACTCTAATCGGAAGGAACTATAGTTCACAAGGTTACTCCCATAGGCAATGCCTTTGTCCATCCTGTATCTGTGACAAAACAGCTCCTAGCATCTGTGTACAACTGGAATGGTAAATTGTAATCTACATATGCTAAGATTGGAGCATTGGTTAAACACTTCTTCAACTCTTTGAATGCTTTTTGTTGATCCTATCCCCATTGTTCAATTATTGATGCACTAGTTTTGTCCTTGATATAGTGGCCTTCCCTATTAATAGTTTGTAAAACAGAGCAGCAATTTTTGAAAAAGTCTGTATTTGTAGTAGTAACCTACCAGGCCCAAGAACGATCTTACTTGTGTTACTGTCTGGGGCAGCTTGTACTTTCCTGGGGTCGGGTGCAACTCCTTTCTTACTAACCATATAGCCTAGGTATTGTATTTCCTTTCTGGACAATCAACACTTGGTGGGTTTCAGCTTTAATCCAGTGTTCTTTAACTATCCCAGAATCTGCTAAATGCTCTTCAAACTGCTAGAAAATATGATATCACCAATATAAATCATGACATTCAAAATTAAGCTCTTCCAAACAGTGTTCCATTAATCAATGAAAAGTACTGGGTGCATTAATTAGTCCAAAGGACATTCAATTGAACTCAAAGAGACCCATACTGGCGTTAGGAGCGTCATTTCTTTATCTGATTCTTTCATTGGGACCTACCAGGACTCACTGCCAATATTCAAAGTAGTAAACTATTGGACTCTGCATTGCTGCTAATGATTCCCCCACTCTTTGTACTGTAGATGCAATCCTATTAGTACATACATATACTTTACATTCCACATAGAGTACGTCCTACTATCCAGTTAAGTTGAGAATGATCTGTGATACGATCTACCATCACTAAGGCTTATGGCAGTTTATTATTGGTTTGTACTATCAGGGGTGCTGTTACTTATTGACATAGTACTAGCTGAAGTTGGGGTTCTAATTACTCCTACTCACCCTTCTAGCTGTGTTGAAACATGTTTACATTGACAGACCACTTGTAGTTGTTGTAGAGACCGTTGTGTTATAATATCAGGACTATTTGTTGCCAATTAACATTTCATGGATCATGGAACAATACGGTTATATGAGATTTCCAAATCATTGCAAACACGGAAATGGCCAAATCAAATTTTTAAGGAACTGTTACACAACTGTATATTTACTGAGATCTTATGAAGATATGTAAATAGAACAACCCTTTAAGGGTCTCACAGTTTTGATTCCAGGGTCTATCTTAAACTTGTCTGTGTTTTCTGTTTGAAATTTACTAAGTAAAATTGTTTTTAAAAGTATGACATATTGCAATACTTCAGTATTGCAGTATATTGCATGTGATCAGATGATCACCAGTTAAAGTCCCCCAGTAATATAAGATTATCAGTAAACTTTAAAAATAATAGAATTAAAAAAAGAAGTCGCCACATTATAAAAGGAGATTAAAATAATTAGTACTGCCACTTCCATAAAGGTCCAAGCTATTAAATTAACACACTATTTATTCCACACTGAAAAAAACTGCAACGCCAGAATAAATATTTTTTGCTCACCCCGCCTCCAAGAAAAAAATTGACCAAAAAGCGTTTTAAAAAATCATGTGTACCACAATACATTACCAATGAAAAATACAGGTATGTCCTAAAAAACAAAACAAAAGCACAAGCCTTCACACAGCTCCAACTGAGAAATAAAAATGTTTTGGGGGTCAAAAGATAGCAAAAATAAAAAATATACATTTTTTAAAAGGTATTTTTTATTTTGTAAGTTGGACAGCATAACAAAAGCAATATAAATCTGCCATTACCATAACTGTACTGAACCACAGAATAAAGATAACATCCCTTTTTTTCATTTTACCCGACTTAGAAGTTTGATAAACCTTTGTAATACCATTGAAAATACAACTTATCCTGCAAAAAAAAAACAAAATCCTCACGTGGGTATGTCGCTGGAGAAATAAAAAGCTTATAATTTTTTAAAAGTGGGGACGGAAAAATGAATATGAAAAAAAAAGGACTGGAGTGAGTGAAGGGATTAATGGAGATAACACAGATAACTTAATACATAGCAAGGCTATGTTCACATAGTCCTGAAGCTATTCACTAGGCATAGAAGCTGGGGATTCCATCTTATTTGAGGACACAATAGCAGAATTGATAATGCTACTGTGTCCTCCAAAAAAGAGGAGACCGTACGGCAACCTGGTCAAACAGAGGCCAAAGTTTGCCTCTTTGGACTCCACTTGCCTTATTAAAGTCAATGGTCCCATTGTAAGTTCTGTTTGAGTTCCATTTTCGAGAAGTGATACGGAAACCCACTGCCAGAAGCTTCAACAAAGAGCTTTAACACTATGTGAACATTGGCGTATTTATACAAATGAAAGCAGACAAACAGTCGAAGTGACTTCCTTCCAAACCTCCTAAATCTAAAGCCACTTAATCTCAAGTCACATTCTCAAAACAACATACACCTTAGAACACAATACCTCCATAAGACCCCAATCTCGGTTTTTCTGTTTCTTTACAAAGGAGTGTTTCTTCTCAGTTTGCTGCGGCAGATGCTGCAAATGATTTCTCTGGCTTCAAAGGAGTCAGTGGAACCAGGGATTCCTAGCCAGTCTCCCATACTAGTATTTGCCAGGCCTGAAGCTGTCTGCGATCTGATGGGGGCAGGCACATTCATCTTATGATGACTGTGCCAATTGTTTAAGGCCACCGGTAAAAATGCAAGTGAAGATAAGATTCTTAGTACATGGCTGCCATCCTTATTAATGTAACCTATCAGTAAGCACCAGAGGCTTCCAGACTCACTGACAGCTAGGTTCTTATTGGTCTGGAGAATGCCGCAACCATCCAGGAGACAGCGGGGCAGAATGTTGGTCTTTTCACAGGGCTCTACCATCTCCACCCCAAGGGTAGCTCGGGATCTGAGCTCGTTACTGCTGAGGGAGATCACAGGGATAGTAACCCTAGTTAGCTGTAGTCCAGTTTTTGTCACTCGAGACGCCAACCGTCCATCCTCTGCAGTGGATCACTCCGAAATCCATTCCGAGAATAAAATAATCCACACACAAAGTATACTTTTCTGAATATGAACTGGGAATGTTCAGTTGCAAACGAACAATGCAATAGTCTTAACATGAAACAACACTCCTGAGAAATGGTACTGGAACAGGGAGGCTGCCCGGGGAATCATTCAGCTGCAGTCTTAGCTAGCTGCCAGTACTTTCTCTCTCTCCTGGTAACTCTCTCTCTCTCCACTGCCAGTCACTCATGGTTCTCTCGCTTGCTAGTGGTGTCTCTATCTCTCCGGATGTATGTGGTTCTTGCGTGGCTTTTCCTGAGTCCGGGCGCATACACTCTTGGTAGCTAGATACAGTGGGTAGTTTCAAGCTGGAATAGTAGATCACCTCTCGGCCTCCTCCATGTCTTCCTGGCTCTCAGATCTCTTCTATGTCTCACTAACTCTCAGATCTGTCTAGGTCTCTCTCACATAGACATGTGAAGCTTCTTTTATACCACACACAAGACGAAACAATACATTTCCAGACATACCCATTCATGCCTGCAGCTATCCAATAGATATACCTGATGCATTCAACAGCCAAGACAGTGCACAAGGCAAACATAAAACATGCATTCAGAGGTGCTATAGGGGACCCCAAACTCTGGGCCACTACACTAGCAAGAGTCAATCGGGTTGGGCTCCTCCGTAGCAACTCCATTCTGTCCTATCTTCCTGCAGAAATCATGTAGGTCTCTTGCCTTCATTACAATATAGCTTCCTCTTATATTTTCCATTCTCTGTTATTGTCTTGGCACATTAGCATTGAGGGTAGGAGAATAATGGGCGTTGAAGGTCTGTTTTGGGGACCCCTGTGGTGTTACTGTGTGAAGTGATGTTTCATTGAGCAAGAATAGATTTTATTTGCAGTTATGTTCTATAAAGTCATGCTATAATTTCTTGTACACCCTGTGGCGTTTCTGTATTTTCTGTTTATAGGCAATTTCTTTTTATTGTTTCCTGGCTTCAATGCTTGTTTTTGTTTTATTCTCTGCTTTTCCCTTTCCCTCTTCTATACAGTTATTTTCTATGTTCCTTGCGTACCTTCACATGCAGTTTCTGTGTACTAGGTTACTGTTTATGTAGTCAGTTATAATGTGCAATACTTTTTATGAACCCTATTGCTATAGGTAACAGCAGCTACTGTATATGGGCTGTTGTCTGGGCCAGTAAAATATCTGTCTCATATTTGTCCACTATTAGTGGGCTTTATATTTCCCATATTCTAGAAATGATCTGACATGACCTTATTTTTGAATGAGGATTCTATATCATTAGATCAATGTATACTGCAGGGCATTCTTCTCTGACAGGCATCTGCTGCGCTGTTCATTCCGAGTTTCCTGCTTTGTGAATAGAATGCCAGAACTACACTGAAAAGTGAGAAAAATGAGACAGAATGTAATTATGCTACACAATACAAACTTATGAACTATGTTGTATTGTGTAGCATAATTGAGCACAGCTGAACAGGGTTATGAAACTCCACACAAGAGGAAATTACCATGTTCTTCCAGGTACTGCATTCTTAATTTATTTAGGGCAATGGTCTGCAACCTGTCGTTTTCCAGTGGTAGGGAGGCGGGAAGGGTACATTCACACTTAGCGGAAAATTCCACTGCAAAATCTGCAGTTTTTCTGCAAAACTTACAGAGTCAGATCCGCACCATAGGTCTGCTTTTGGTCTTGTCATCACTGCAACGCTCTGTCGTCATCTCTTGGTCATGTTGGAGGGAGACTCCCTCTTCTTCTGCATATGGGCATTCTGCTGGGCCATTCTCCAATCACCACAGACTTTGTAGATGCCATATAGGCTACTGACCTAGTCTGCAACCCTTACATGAGCTTCACTGACTTTTTGCCATCTATTAGGCCCACTATCAGTGCTCGTCCTGCTGCAGCAACAGCAGGATTTTACAGGCTTGCCACGTACAGCGAGACCAAACCTGCACCCCCAGTAGGGGGATGCAACCTACCTCATGGTATACTAATTACCCCTAAGATGATGCCTGCCTTTACTTCTGTACACTGACCTTTCCACACTATATTACTCACTAAACATGTCACACATGGTTCGGCACCTTCCTAACAGAGTCATCCGGGCAGGCAATGTACTAATTGTGTCATCAATCAGTAGCACCACTAATGTCTCCACAGGGGAATAAGGAGGCCCAGCATCAGCACCCAGCAAATCCGGACAGATGCTGGGGATCGCTGAGCCAGGGAGGTCCACTCCATTTGGTGACCAGGGTTGGGTCACAGAAATGTAGGTGATATAAATGTCTAAGCCAGTGGACATCATTGTAGGAGAGAAGACTCCAAACAAGAACAAGTCGCCCAACATCGCCCCTAAATCATGGAGGTCCCCAATGGGACTGGCAGTAAAAATAGAGATTGTGTATACAGATAACCATTGTGGCTGCAAGGCTTGTGGACTGTGTTACTTGTGACCTATCTTTGTTCACAACGTTTAATGGAAAAGTGCCTTTCTGTGGAGTGAAACATGTAGATTTATGTGCACAGTAATGTTGAGCTTTGCTGCAAATAGAATTTTGCCTCCACCTGCCATTATTTTGTCCACCATTAAAACCCAAAACAACCTGCACTTTACAAAATTGTAACTTCAAGGATAACAGCCGCAGGCACAAATACTCCAATTCCTTTTAAATCATGGAATCATAGACTTGGAAGGGACCTCTATTCCAGGAGACAGACACTGAGGATGGTCATACTGATCAGTGCATCATCACGACTGACCATCTTCATCACTATCTCAAAGGAGGCTAAAACAACACACTTGTCTTTGATCTGCAACTACTCCACAGGCATCAAGTGACCAATCTCCATACAACGCCTGCTAATGACATACACCACTCTGTGACCGCCCTCTGCTGCTGGCTTAGCCTCTGCAACATATGCAATGTGGAATTCCACCATGTAGGCACATCACAGATGAGACGGTTGGGTGGTAGCCTGAACTGTTGCTGCACCAGACAAATAGCAACTGGCTCAGCACAGGGTGATCACAGTTTTCTGGCCTTTTCCAGCAGTCGATGTAAACCTGGGTAATTGTTTAGTAAACCCTGCACTACCAGGTTCATCGCATTGTACAGGCAAGGTACGTTTTAAGATTGCTGAGGCAAAAGGCTGCCAGTAGGTTGGCCCCATTGTCACACACGACCATTCATGGCTTCAGATTGGGTCAGCCATGTGTCAGCCTGGGCCTGCAGAGCCATCAACATTTTTCCAACTCTGTAGCTGATACAGTGATACACAGGGTTCTATTGGAGGGAGCATATTAATATATCCCCTGTAGAATATCTGGCCCTATTAACAACAGACCATGTGTTATCTAGGCATATAAATGTGATGCAGCTTCTTTTTCTAGTCTCTCCAATATAACCCGGGTATGCCGCTTGGGATTCCCACTTATCAGCTGATTGAAGAGGCCACCTCTTTTCAGGCCAATGGCGTCACATTCAATGGCCACATGGCCTGAAAACAGCTTAGTCCCATTCAAGTGAATGTGACAGAGCTACAATACCAGGCACAGTTGCATTATGCCTGGTATGGACTGATGTGTTCGACTGAGTTTAACTTCAATCAGCTGATCATTGGGGATCTTGAGCAGCAGATCCCCACCAATCAACTATTGAAGATCTATTCTCAGGACTCTCCAGCCTACCATCCGGGCTGGAGACTCTGCTATGTCCTTATTGTTTTTTGTTTTAATTTTGAGGAAATTGGTGTCAGGGCTTGGCAGGCTGATAGATGCTTGATAGATCACCATTAATTATAGCTGCACTTGTCCTTGGAGCAGCTAGATCAGTTTCTAGATCAGAAACTATAAGTCAGTCCAGCATTGCACCGGAATCCTATTTAGAGACTTGAGATTTCTGCATCTTTGTTCAGTAGCCGTTGTCCCTCATTAGGGGGTCAGGGCATGGTATGCTGTACATTGCGACATTGGTCATTTAATTTTGAACTATAGGTACCCTTGACCAGCTACTTATTCAGTCTTCTAAATTAATAAGGACCACACTTGAGGGATATCCTACTTTGGGACTTTGATCCTAGTTAGGTACTCGACACTATTATTCTATACATTATCATTATTTACTTTTACATTGGTAATATCACATAAGGTTCCTGATGAGTCGTTTGCACGACTGAAACGCGTCGAACCAATCTGAACCAACATACGATTATATCAATCTATGTGAATCTTTACAGATGCTGAAATTCCATCTATTTTCAGTATCAAACATTTGTTGATAATTTTGTACCAGCTTACAGTGTTGTAGGATAACATCAGCACACACTATCCAAGATCCATGACTCTCTTTAGGATTTAACAGAATCATTGAAGGATTCTTGGGATCCTCGTGATTTACCTGTATGATAAGGGGCAATCTTTATTTGGCCCTGTCTGAAAGACATTAATTTGTGTTGAGGGGTGCCCGGTTCTATCAGTGATTTTTACCTAAGGGCCCATACTCTCCTTTTCTAAAAATTTGAGTGTGCTGGTCAGAGGGTTTATCCTGCCAAGATAATAGGATTGGGGAAGGATAATTCTATTCTAGCTTCTCCACTCTTTTTCTTTACACAGTATTCTGTTTTCGTTTTGTGTTTTGTATTCTCAGGACTGGAGCGGAGGAGACTGGGTCAACGGCGCTGGACCAGAGGTACAGTGAAAGGGTAAGCAATTTTACTGTTTTTTTCATTCTCTATCCTGGGGCAAAGTTGGAAGATCCATTTAATTAAGGGATTTGAAAAACCCTACAAAGAACTTACCTGTGGTCTGGATTTCCACAGTACACTTCTGTGGTATCAGCCAATCTACAAGTAAGCATCAGACTGTGCACAGGGAAGGTGAAACACATTATTGGTGTTTGCTTCTGTAAAAAAAAAACTGTGCAATGAACACAAATCTGCTCGTTTCTCAGAAAAGGGAAGTGTGCGGTACACCACGCATTCAGTGCGAGGAAGATCTATGAGATCTTGCTGGTTGTACAAAAATAATGAAGACAGGAAGAAGTCTGTGGTCTCACCAAAGCATGGCGGACATGTGCTTAAAGGGCGGGAATCTTCCTTATCATGTGTGAAGAGGAAGCTTGTCGAACTCACAGACTAGACATAAGGACATAACAGGAAAGCAAAAACCTAATAATGATATGACTTACTAAATATAAAGCAAAATATTCAATATGAATTATTAAAACCAACACATAATACTTTACATACCCATTAATAAGGCAAAACGTAAAGAAATCATCCCTTGGTCTCACCAAGTCTCTTCAGTAAGTTGATGTTTTTCACAATTACCTTGAAATATGTTCACTTGGTTATTCGATAATGTTATTTCTAGTAATTTTTTCTAGAAACATGGAATGTCTAGAAATTACAATATTCTAACTTGTAATAATTCAGATAGATGGATAGATAGATAGATAGATAGATAGATAGATAGATAGATAGATAGATAGATAGATAGATAGATAGATAGATAGAGATAGATAGATATGAGATAGATAGATAGATAGATAGATAGATAGATAGATAGATAGATAGATAGATAGATATGAGATAGATAGATAGATAGATAGATAGATAGATAGATAGATAGATAGATAGATAGATAGATAGGTATGAGATAGAGAGATAGATAGAGATAGATAGATAGATAGATAGAGATAGATAGATAGATATGAGATAGATAGATAGATATGAGATAGATAGATAGATATGAGATAGATAGATAGATATGAGATAGATAGATATGAGATAGATAGATAGATATGAGATAGATAGATATGAGATAGATAGATAGATAGATAGATAGATAGATAGATAGATAGATAGATAGATAGATAGATATGAGATAGAGAGATAGATAGAGATAGATAGATAGATATGAGATAGATAGATAGATATGAGATAGATAGATAGATATGAGATAGATAGATATGAGATAGATAGATAGATAGATAGATAGATAGATATGAGATAGATAGATAGATAGATAGAGAGATAGATAGATAGATAGATAGATAGATAGATAGATAGATAGATAGATATGAGATAGATAGAGATAGATAGATAGATAGATATGAGATAGATAGCTAGATAGATAGATAGATAAATAGATAGATAGATATGAGATAGATAGATAGAGATAGATAGATAGAGATAGATAGATAGATAGATAGATAGATAGATAGATAGATAGCCTGAACTAGATCAATCTATCTATCTATGAAAAGTAAAGAAAATTAACAAAAGGCAAAGAACATGAGAAAACTTACATAAAACGATCATCTAAAGAACAGATGAATTTTAACAGTCTTCTGTTTTTGGGAACTCTGACAATATCTGCTGGAGCTTTTGAGCAGTTTTAATGTCTAAGAGAATGTTGGAATAATGTAAGTTAGAGGAAGAAAGCTGTTTCCTTACTTTTCCCTAAAGAAAGTTTTTAAAGCCAAAAATTCTATTTGATATTCTTTTTCTTACTGTTCCATTTTTATTTGAATAACATGCATAAATACAGCTTATTTTTATAGTATGTCTTGCCTTTTTAAGTGCAGGGTCTTAAAATTAAAGTGTAAATGAGTTATCAAAAAATTTCCTGAAGCAGCCCAGGTCTTCATTGGATGCTACTTTGTTGCTGTTTACACCCAGTTTGAATTCTCTCAATTCAGTTTTCTGCTGTTTTCAATTGTTTGTTCCACAAAAATGCTCATGCATGCGCAAATACGCATACATTTGTGTGAAGGGGGCCTTTAGAGCTGTGTAGGATGATGAAGTAACCTATATTGTTTATGGCTAACCGTGTACTTCGGTATTTGTAACAGCTTCTGTCATGGCCCATGTGGACGTGTGTGTGTCCGAACCTGAGACATGGCGACAATTGGGGAATGCTCTATAATCAGTCACCATGCAGGCTGAGCCTTTGTGGGCCAAGTGAAGTATAAAAGGCAGCAGTGAAAGGGCTGTTGGCACAACCTTTGCATTTAGCTTTCGTAATTGAGGAGTTGGTGTTGTGTTGCCACTGCAGAGAAGTGTGCAAAGAAGCGTAAATGGGTGAAGCAAACTTGATGCCTGAGCGAGAGATTGGGATTAGAGTCGTGAGCTGTGCAAGAATTCCATGGGGCCTCTTGTTTGGACTTGGGTGCCAGACAGTGAGCTGAGGAAGTGCTGGTCATTCACCTCCGCATTGTGATGAATCCACTTTGAAAACTGTGAGCTCTAAAAATACTAAAGGCATATTCATTTTTACATTTTGAGCATGCTCAGAGTGCAGAATACATGTTCTGGCTGTTCAACAATACCAGGAGCATCTTTTCAGCATGTTCATTATTACTGGAGTACACCCCACAAAGCATACTTGGAGTGTCCTGGCTGTGCGTGTTCCTTCCAAAAGCAGGATTGAAAGCAGAGTATCAAGATGGTGGCGCCCAATGCAAAAACTCTTATGCGGTTCAACCTGGACAGACAGTTATGCAGCATAAAAACAGATGCAAAAGCTGCAATGACGTGTGATAGTGTGATAAATATGGTGTGATCTGATTGGTCTGTACCAAGCAGCCTACAATGGAAGGGCTAAAGGAGATTCCTCGCTTTACTCGCGAGATTCCTCGCTGTTCATGATTGCCTCAGCTGGATCATGAGCACTGTGCACTCCAGTAGGTCACATGTTTCATTCTATGATGTCATGGATTACTCTGGGAGTAATCCAACAATGTGAAAATGGGAAAATATGCCAAAGGCCGCCTGCAGACGAGCGGGTCGGATCCGGCGGCGAGAATTCTTGCCGCGGGACCCGACCCGAGCGCCTGCAGAGCGCGGGACCTGACCCGAGCGCCCGCGAGATTTCGCGCGGCCAAACCGCGGCCGTCTGCATAGGAGTGCGTATTGTAATGCACTCCTATGCAGGCTTTCAGTGGCGGAAATCCTGCGGGATTTCCGCCCGTGTGCAGGCGGCCTTAGAGGGGTTCTGTAATAAGAAAAAAAAAAAAATCAATACTTAACGATTCCTTCCCAGCCAATCTTCTTACCACATCTTCTCCTCACTGATCTTCTTCTGGCTCCTCCAGTTCCCCGGGTCACCTCACCGAAAAACCGGCCGGATCCTCTTCTTCCTGTGATATTACGTACATTCTTGTCAGTCTCCTTTCTGAGGGTCAATGTACGCTACGTCACTAGTGACGTAGTATTCACTACCTGGCAGGGACTGCTTGTGCGTGCTATCTTGCAGCAATAGTATATGAACACTCACGGTGAGACATAGTGCATGTGCAGTCTCAGCAATTGCCCGGCATAGGATTCGACATTCCCTGCTAGGAAGTCATAGCGTACACTGACCTGCAGGAAGCAGAATGCCAAGAATGTACGTAACCTCACAGGAAGAAGAGGATCCAGCCGTCTGGAGGTGACGTGACTCAGGGGACTTGAGGAGCCAGGAGAAGGACGATAAGGTAACGATCTGGTAAGAAGACTGATGGGAGAGGAATGGGTAAGTATAGGATTTTTTTTTCTAATGACAGAACCCCTTTAAGTGTTGGGTTCAGTGCCAATAGAGCCACAAAAGACCTGCTAATAATTAAGAAACTGTAAAACTATTGTGGCCTGCAGTATAATTGAGAGACTGTTACTAAAGAGGCCTGCAACATAACTAAGTGACCACGCATGTTTGAGAAGTGAGACAAACTGCTACATGCCTGCATTTGCATCAAAGACTGTAACTTGTTCTTGCAATGGAACAGAGTTTCCAGAGTGTTCTGGATTGTGTTGCAGTATTATAAACTATGTGTTGAGTTCAAGTGAATTTAATGGATTATAATAAATTACGTAAAATGCCTATTGCAAATATGTGTTTTTTCAACTAACACACGCTGCCTCTTTAACTGCTGCCTAACTACTTGCTCCCCCCTCCCACCGTGTTCCTGACAATTTATTCAAGATGGCACCTCCATCCAGGAATGCAACCAAGATAAGGGCATCAGCTCCTGGAGGAAGAGACCTACCGTATATACCGGCGTATAAGACGACTTTTGAACCCCGAAAAATCGGGTCTGAAGTCGGGGGTCGTCTTATGCGCCGGTAATACAAAAAAAAAAAAGTGTAAAAAAAAAAAATTTCATTACTCACCTCCCCCGGCGTTCTGTCGCGCTCCGGCAGGATGTCGCTCGCTCCTCGTCCCCGGCGCAGCATTGCTTTCTGAATGCGGGGCTTGAAATCCCCGCTTCCAGAAAGCTAGTACACACGCCGGCAGCCATGACAGCATTGAATGGCTGTGATTGGCTGAAGGCGCACGTGTTAGCAATCACACCCATTCAATGATGTCATTGAATAGTGTGATTGGCTGAAGCCACGTGTGTTTTAGCCAATCACAGCCATTCAATGATGTCATTGAATAGTGTGATTGGCTGAAGCCACGTGTGTTTTAGCCAATCACAGCCATTCAATGATGTCATGGCTGCCGGCGTGTGTATTAGCTTTCTGGAAGCGGGGATTTCAAGCCCCGCATTCAGAAAGCAATGCTGCGCCGGGGACGAGGAGCGAGCGACATCCTGCCGGAGCGCGACAGAACGCCGGGGGAGGTGAGTAATGAATTTTTTTTTTTTCTCCACTGTATACCGGCGTATAAGGTGACAGTTGGGGGGTCGTCTTATACGCCCCGTCGCCTTATACGCCGGTATATACGGTATATAAAGGCAACAACCAATCAGCTACAGATTCGTACATAATGATGTATTAACCATGCACACTATCTCTAAAATCCCATGCAGCTTGATTAGAATAAAGAAGTTTCATTTTTGCTGAACAGTGTGTCAGAGTGATTCTTCCCGTGCTTGCACAGGCCCTTTTAATCAGGAAGGGGGCAGATATTCATTAGGTATATTAGTACTAATCTATAACACCACCAATTCCTGTTTAGTGACTGTATCACTGAAACAGCTGCCTAGTAGAGTCTATTATTGCCTTTCGTGTTCTGTCTGACATTCCACCTGTACGTGGGGGCACCCCCCAAGCAGTAGCTGAGATGTGTTCCATACTAGTCTAACAGATAAATTCTTATATAGTGGGCTCAGCTGTTTCCATATAGCCCATACACGTCTGAGAGTTCGTCACACGTATGCTTTGCCGCCACTTCATATCCAACTGTATAAAAAGCGTATGAGGGAGTGGGAATGTAGCAGTGGTTCAAACCGCCACCCATTTAGTAATTAACATCAGTACAAAATACAGACTCATATGTACTTTGTGTGCTGCCGCTATAGTTCTCCAACCCCTGAGGCCGGCGAAAATGTGGAGAATGATGCTCAACGTCCATGGGATAATGTTTTCGAAACATGATTGTAGTTATAACTCCCAACATTTAGTTTTTTTGCCATGCTGGGGCTAGAAGACATTCCTTCCCATAGGAAGTAGTTATTGTGCGATAACCAAAATAATGCACAGCTAGGGGGCTTGGTGCATAAAAGAAAAATTAGTTGCTGCAGACAGCTTTGTTTCCGTTCCTATAAAGTAAGGGGGTATGCTATAGTGCCGTGATAGGGACTCTAATGGCAAAACCGGATCACACACAATTGGCCCTAGGTACTAGTGGTGAAGCTTTTAGCTAGCGATTGAGCTAGCGGTGACGTCAAATGATAATCGGCTCATCTAAAAGGAACCCAAATCAGGTATCCTAAAGAGAGAAGAGATATAGGAAAGCTCTAAATTTCTCCTTTTTATGGACCCATTCCCAGTTATTATACATAAAAGCCTTAATCCTTGAACATGCATTAACGGTTGGTTGACTACAGAAACATTTGTAATTGCTTACCACACACAGGGGAAACTGCAAAGACTTTATCAAGATGATTAAATAAAGATTCATTGATATCAAGTTAATGAAATAGGACCCAGCAAACTGACCCTTTCTCCAAGTACGAATTGTTTGTAAACTTCCCACTTAATTTATTATGGCAGGTGCCTGTGCTGCAGTCATTAATTGATTACTATGATGTATTTAAACATTAGCTAATTAATTCAGCACAGGTAGCTGCAACAGTCCATGAAGGAATCGGGTGAGGAGGTCTCTGGTAACCAAACAGAAAACACAAAACAAGACATAAATATACAGTAATAAAGGTTGTATGTATTTGATAGATGGCGCTACTAAGAAAATGAAGATTTTCTAACACAGCACAGACATAAACAGAAGGTAGTGCCTGCAGGTGCCCCTTAAGGACCTTGCATATAGGCGGAATTTTCCACATTCTGCACCGTAAGTCACAGCAAATTACCCACTGTAGAAGGGCAATACACAGAATGACCTAAAGGGGGCTGTAGACAGGCATTCTGGTAAGAGAAAACACTTGTAGGTGTGGCAAGAAATAACATAAAAGCATCAGTTCCTGCCACACCCAGGGGGAGCTGGCTACCAGCCAGAGTGAGAGGCTGTAGCAGCAGCTATCAGGCACTTAGAGCCTGAGGTCTGGCGTGGACCAGTTAGGGCCCATCACAAGTTGGACAGAGGAGGACGCCATCTATAGACCCCATGTGGGGGATAATGATGGAGAACCTGTGAAAAAAACTTGGGTATACTAATAGACCATAGACTGAACATGAGTCAACAATGTGATGCAGCAGCCAAAAAGGCAAACACAATTTTGGGATGTATTAAGAGAAGCATAGTGTCTAGATCATATGAGGTAATTATCCCTCTCTACTCTTCATTAGTCAGACATCATCTCAAATACTGTGTCCAGTTCTGGGCAGGCCACTTTAAAAAAATATATAGACGAACTGGAGCAAGTTCAGAGAAGAGTTACCAAGATGGTGAGCAGTCTGCAAATCATGTCCTATGAGTAACGGTTAAAGGATCTGGGAATGTTTAGCTTGCAAAAAAGAAGGCTGAAAGGAGACTTAATAGCGGTCTACAAATATCTGAAGGGTTGTCACAGTGCAGAGGGATCAGCCCCATTCTCATTTGCACAAGGAAAGACTAAAAGTAATGGAATGAAACTGAAAGGGAGGAGACACAGATTAGATATTAGAAAAAACTTTCTGACAGCGAGGGTGATCAATGAGTGGAACAGGTTACCACAGGAGGTGGTGAGTTCTCCTTCAATGGAAGTCATCAAACAGAGGCTGAATGTGTTCTTTCACACAAGCGATTTTTCACTCTGACTGACAGTCCAAGCTTGAAAAATCTCAGCATGTCATATTTTTGGGCGATTCTTGTTCAAGCATTACCTATTTTTTGCTATGGCAGTGAAAAAAAGAAGCATCACACTCAGATGCCATAAAATTTACATGCGAGTACAACACGTTTCTGTACCATTATAAGTATTAGAACCGCATGTGATTTTCGGATGATATATAAACGCTGCTAAATAGCCACGAAAATAAGGCCTTAACCTGCCCCTGCAATTATCTATATTTTCCCAATCTTTGCGCCATGTGAAGTTTTTGCTGAGCAAATGCTTGTTAGTTGAGTGATTGCATCTTTTATGCAGCACAAAAAAAATCATGGTTAGGCTCCCTGCACACAGGCAAGCGTGATATTGGACCATGAAACTCAGCCCAATATCAATCTTGTGAATGTGAGATTTATCCAGCAGTTTTCAGGCAAAACGCATTGCATCTGTAAAATTCTGATCCTCTCTCATAAATTTCACATGCAACAGAGAATTGGAAGTGTTTCCCTTTGATTTCAATGGGAAACCTCGCATCGCACTTGCATGCACATCGCACAGCATGCGAGAGCCATGCGATGCATTAAAGGTCCAATTGAAAACAATGAGCCACATTTTTAACATCACTCATGTATGTGACTCCATTCAAAACAACGGGGTTCATATTTGTGCATCTCGTAACACACAATTCTCGTGCGAGGTTCACGGCTGCGTGAAAGCGGCCTTATTGGCAACATACCCCTGATCCTGCTCCCTGAACCTCCGTGATGCAACTAAATCATGGACTACTGAGATATTACAAATGCTAGGGCTTCAAATAGGGAAAGTCTGCAAAAGCAAGGAGTAGTCATAGTGATAAAAAACAACAAATTTTATTAAGATAGCTTAGTGAAGACACAATGTATAGCCACTGAAAGTCAATAAACTCTGCTTGGTCATTGTGATAAAAGATACCTTCTGTTTTAAGGAGATAAGTTGCTATCAAGTATTAGGAAAAGAAGAAGTAGGGCTCCACCTTGAGGAGCATGGTGGAATAATATGTATAATAAATTGCTTAGCATAGGGAACAATTACTACAGGACTGTACACAGTCTAGTTGTAAGAGGCTCAGTTCTTCTATGTGAACCTTGACTCGCTTTCAGTGCCTCACTCAAGGATGGTGTAGTAACCAAGGCGAACACCAGGAGTAAATTTAAGCAAACTTTACTGCCACAGAAAATGGTAGTGACAGTCACCATAGGCATATGCTTGATGGTTACAAAGTCTATAGCAGGCACAGAGCTTAGCAATTACAATTATGGCATATGGCTTGGCGGTTACAGCTTCTGTGAGGCACACCGAGCTTGGTGGTTACTGCTTGCAACAAATTGGGCACACAGCATAGTAGCCACCATGTTTCTCAAAGGGCACACAACTTTATGACTACACTAACTTTCTAGGACACACACAACTTAGTGGTTGCATTCTCGGTAACTTTACAGGGTACTCACTTGAACGGAGCAGAATAAAGCACACAACAACAGGTTACATGCAGAGCTGGAGGACTAGACCACAGTGCGGACTTCGAGTTAAAGGTCTGAAACCGTTCCACTTTACCAGCAACACTTTCGGAAAGGGACTCTTCCCAGGCTGCAGCATCACGCAAGGCCAGAGTACACAGTCCAAGAGGCCAGGGTGGTGGATCACCACTCACAGAATCTCTTAGGCTTAGCATTTTGCTCACTGGACCCAACTCTAAGAAAAGTGCATATAGCTGACTCCAGAGGTGTAACTTGAAGCTCCTGGGCCCTAATGCAAAACTTGTAACAGGGCCCCCAACTATAATGCTTTATTCATCGTGTTGGGCTCCCTGTATAGAGAAAAGAGGCCTTATGGACCCCCTAATGCTCCTAAACCCGGGAGTAACTGCATCCCCTATAGTTATGCCATTGGCTGACTCCAATTAGAATTAGGCTTACTGGCATTGCTACACACAATATAGCAACAAATGGTGATGCAAAACCTGAAGGAATTATGGCCGCCTGCAGATGGCCCGGTCGGATGCCGCTGCAGAGACCTGCGGCTCACCCGCTTCCGGCGTCTTATGTCTCCTGCTATGCTCCGGCTGCCAGGGTCTGCGAGACCTGTACAGAAATAGAACATGCCGCGATTTGTTTTCCATGTGTGTTTTCATAGGATTGGGTTTTGTAATGCAATCCTATGCAGGCGGGTACGGGCAGAAATTCTGCGGGAAATCCCGCTGCTAAATTTTCCCCCGTGTGCAGGGGGCCTATCTGGGGTGATTTTTTTAGTGCCTGCGTTACCAGCATAGAATAAGATACACTCACTTTCCTGCCGCTTCTGTTCCACCAGCGCCTGGTCCCCATTTGTTTTTCTTTCTGGGTGAAAAGTAATGGCACCCTGACACCAGGTCATGTGACTGCTGCAAATAATCATGGGTTGACATGACCCGTGATTGGCTACAGTAGAAACATGGCCATGGCGAGGGAGCAGGGAAGGGGCATATATCTTTTATGTTGATACTGCAGGTTAAGGCTGGCTTCCCATGGGTCAGAAAATCGTGCGAGATTTGTGTGTTGCGAGATGCACAAATCTCACACGAATATGAACCGGTCATATCCATGAGCGACGTTTTCCCGCATCGCACTGCGATTTGGGAAACAAATTGTGGCATGCCCTATCTTTGTGCGTACTCTCGCATCGCATCTCCCATCGCTACTTCCCTGTAATGAGAGACTATTTTGACTTAAAAATGCTCACATTCCAAGGGGAAATCGCATGTTGGTGAGCGAGAGATTGCGCTCGCCTGTGTGAAGTTAGCCTGAGGCCACTAATTGAACAAAAAATACCATTGAATAACCCCTATTAGGCCGCTCTCACACAGGCCATTTTTAACAGCGTTAATTGAATGCATTTGAAACGCCACACTGAACGCTGTAAAACGCCTCTATTTATTTCAATGGGGCTCTCCCGGACGAGCGTTCTAACGCTGTGATTTTCGAACACTGTCTGTTCTATTTCAGTGATTTTTAATGCACCTCATCCCCAATTGCAATGATGGGGTGCATTAAAAAACGCTGTCAAACGCATTTGAAAATGCTATCCGAAAACACTGTAAAACGCTGCGTTTAAAAGAGCAGCCTTAGGGTGCCTGCACACGAGCGGAAATTCCGCGGCGGGATTTCCCGCTGGATTTCCGCCGCTGCAAGCCTGCATAGGATTGCATTAACAAACGCAATCCTATGCAGACGGCCGCGGTTTGGCCGCGCGAAATCTCACACGGCAAACAAACCGCGGCATGCGCACAGAAACGTCACTCACCCGCCGCAGGCTTCGGTCTGCACATGCGCCGGCTGCCCGGCAAGCTGGCACATCAAACAGCCGGACCCACGGGCGCGGGTGAGTACGCGCTGGTCCCTGCAGGCGCTCGGGTCGGGTTCCCGCAGCGAGAATCCTCGCCGCCGGATCCGACCCGCCCGTCTGCAGGTGGCCAAAGGGTCCTAATCATGGTCATTAGGACCTAGCACGTTTATAACACAACAAATGGTAGCATAGATCCGTTCACACGTCTGGTAATGGGTTGTGGGATATGGTGGTATCTACATCAACCCCCTTACACGGTCTCCTAAATATGAAAAAAAATCATCTATATGGCTCCCACTTTAGTCAAAGTTGCATTGAGATGCAGAAACTTGAAAGAGCGTCTCCAAACTGTTGGCAAAAGGGGAAAATGCACAATTGTCTAGATAATCACCTGAGTTGCAGCTCCCTGCATAGCGGGTGGCCGGAAGGACCACAGTGCAGGGAAAATTTGTGAAGAAGTCTCTTCAATCTCAGAATCAGTGAGGTTTTCGGCAGCTGTTAGGTTACATATCGGGGTTGACAACTTTTTTTTTGGACTTTTTTTTGTTCGTGTCATTGGCTTGTGTTTAAACTGAATGACTATTGTTCACTTTCATTCGTTTGAATGATTTTGTGAATGATAATCATTCCATTTAAACGCACCATAAGAGTGATACACTGTGTTAACTGCCCATTAAAGGCTTTGAGAGGGGCAGTGAATGACAGGGATTGTTAGGCGGGGCTCACACAAAGGGGTCAGATTTCGCAAGACCTGTGATCCATCGCTGGAAACGAAGTGCGTACGGATGCGTTCAGTCGCAGATGCGTTTGTTTTTCTGTGCTGATGTATGCCCATGGACAGCATATCGTCCGTACGGGAAAACGATTGTAGGCAGGGAATTACAGCAGAAGGTAGGAGAACATCGCTGAAGATGATCTCTCTTGCCCCTCGTCCAGACAGAATTCGGGCTTTTCTATGCCAAGTTTCGAGCGATGGATGCCGTCTGCGCAGAATCTGCATCGAAATAGAACATGCTGTCATTTTTCTTCTGCTTGTGGAATACGCAATTCAGACCCGCAAGTGTGAAGGAAAGCTCGAAAATACATCCCTTTCAATACCCACATTTTACTGCGGATCCTACATGCAGACGGATATCGAGGAATCTGCAATTCACATCCGGTCGTGTGAGACCGGCCTTAGTCATCCATGTGTCATGCTTATCCCCCATGAGACCCAGCATTAGGCACTACACAGTGAATACATTTTGTCTGAAGGGTTCCTTTAAAGCTAACCAACTTGTAATCTCATGAAGTGTGTTGTTTGCAACTTCTCCATTAGTCTCCTTTATGTTGACTAATGCATGTAGAGCATTGAATAATTCATTCCATCTGTAAATCTTTGCTGATACAAATACATATATGCTTTAGGCCGGTCACACACGGAAGTATTGTCATTGCAAGTCGTGTGCGCAATTTTCCTGCGTGCAACATGCGATGCTAATAGCCAATTGATTTGTATTGGGCCACTCACACCTGCAATTTTTTTTTGCGCTCATTACTCCTGCAAAGAAAATCTCGGCATGCACTATCTTGGCACATATAACTCGGGCATACATAGCAAGATAGTGCATGGGGATTGGTGACACGCAGCTAGTACGCATATCAATGTGTTCTTGTGGAGTACTTGCTCGCGAGAGATACACGCGTGGCACGCCGGCATACACATGTGAGCCCGGCCTTACAGTAGTTCTAGAAAGCCCTTCTACGATCATCATGGTAAACATAGCTATTGTGCCAGTGTCTTAAAAGTTCAATTAGCAGAAAACTGGGCATTGTTCCATTCTGTTAAACAGTTTAATCATTGGATGTAAATTAATATTCAACAAGCAGCGGGTGATTAAACAATCATTTTACGCTTTGAAGTGACTTCACATGATAAACCGCTTGCTCTGCCTGAGGCGTATTTTCACAATGGGAATATATCCTCTAAAACCAAAATACAAGCTGGAAAGGCTGTAATTTTACTTCCTATGCAGTAGTATCATATCTGTAATTGTATTTATCAAAAGGATAAGACTGATATGACTTCCAGTGTCTCCAAGTGTCACCCAATCACATCTTCTGGCTGCCCAAGAACTAGGCATGGAAGCATGGTCCAAAAGGTATGGCACTAGATTCATTCTCTACATGGCACCTGCCATACTAATCAACCACATTATGTATGTTCTTGTACAGTAGGGGTGCACAAAGTTTTTGGGTCCAAGGGCCACAATGTGAAATTAAATCACTCCAAATGGCTGTAATAAAACTAAAAGGATTATTACATCTGAGATATTTATGTCATATCAAGAGTATATGTCATAACTATCTGCTCGCCGCCAGTTACACTTCCAGGACTCTCACAGTTTTTGTCCCTTTTATAAATGTTCCTTTAGGCTGTACAACTGTTGGGCTGTAGAGCACATAAGCATCCAAGAGCCGGTTCGGTGATGTCATAACGGAGGCGGAGTGACAGGAAATCTCTTCTGACCGCTCGCATCCAATCACTGCAAACAGGAGTTGTTCAAAGTTTGAGCAACTCCTGTTTACACTAAGCGAGAAGCCGCTCAATAGTTGTCCTATTTCAGTGAGCAGAAACGGAATGCCTAACGACTTCTGTCAGGGCAAGGCGTAGACGGACCAACAGTTGCCCGTAATCACTCGTTTGAACGATTATTCGGGTTGAGTAACGGCCCATGTAAAGGTATTCTTTACTCAAATATATGAATGACAATGTAACATACACTGTTTGTCTCTCTGTCGTTTTAGTATATACAAATATGAACCTTCAACGCAGAGGCGTAACTTGAAGCTCCTGGGCCCTAATGCAAAACCTAGAATGGGGCCCCCAACTATAATGCTTTATTCATAGTAAAATCTGTATTTTATTTATAAATCTATTATTCTAACCATTATTAGGTTAACAGCCTTATGTTATATTGGAAAGTGTCTAAATGTAATATTTACATAGAGTCACACATCACACTCATGGCCACTTCCAGGAACATAACTAAAATTCAAAGACCCCTATAGCAAATTCAGGGATGGGGCTAACACTTAGTTTACTGCAGCATAACTATTTGTAGCAATTAGGAGACAGATAGTGTTACCATATAGCTCACCTAGAAGTAGTCACATAGAAGTGCTAGACATCAGAAAGCCAACATAGTCTATGCTCAAAAAGGAACTAACTTTGAGAAGACCATGGTCCAAAAACTTTCCACACAAGCTGTATGTACTTTCCTCATGAACTGGAGTAAATTATCTGTGCTGGGACTTCAGTTCGCAGGTTCTGTCGCAGAGCCAGTACAAAATACAAAGAGAAATAGCGCCGCATGCAGTGCTCTTTCTTCCGGGAAAATGTTGGGTAGCTGGGCAGAAAGCGAATGGACCCCATTATAGTCAACGGGGTCCATTCGGCGCTGTTCAGTTTCATCATAAGACAGACCTGTTCAGCAAGAGGATTCCCCTTTTCCTGCTTCCCGAATGGAGCAGGAAAACAGAACCTCCGAGTGCAGATGTGAAGGCAGCCTTATTACTGTCATTGTGTGCCTGGGTTCAAAGGCGGGTAACTATAGCAATAAATGGAATGAGCGGACTGCAATACCGGGAGAGGGAATCAAAATTGGGATTATTTAGTCTAGAAATAAGATGTCTAAGGGGCGATCCAATAACTATGTATATATGAGGGGCTGCTGATAAGTCTTTGGCTTTACCCAGAAAGAAACGAGATGGGAAGATGAAACTTTACATTTATTCCACATACTCTCCACTGATGTCAGTACACTTCTTACATCGGTATTCCAAGTTCTGTAAGCCTTGCAACAAGAATATGAAGGGCATTGATCCCCCAATGTCTGCGACATATCACCATGAATATCCTTTGCGGACTTTCCTTGCAGAAACAAGAATTTATGACTCCTCTGCCCTCATTTGCTGTGAATATCACCTTAGACTCCGCCATTTTGTTTTCCCGTGTGCCTAGATCACTGTTGGCATAAGCTACAAACACAAAATTTAGAAAACATATATTAGACACATAAGGCTTTCATGTGATGTAACATTCGTTACCATAGAAACAAAAAAAAACACAAAGCCAAAGATTTATCAGCACCCCCTCGTATATCAGGGGACAATGCAGAGATCTCTCCCATCATCTATTTATACCCAGGACTGTCACTGTAACAAGGGGACACCTACTGTGTCTAGAGGAAAGAAGGTAAGAGACTATAGGATGTGGTGATGGTAAACTCACTAAAAGAGATCAAGAGGTGCCTGGACGTCTTACTTGAGTGATACAATATTATAGTCACTTATGACTTCACAAGGGTTGTTGATCCAAGGATTATTCCAATTGCCAGATTGTAGTCAGGAAGGAATTTTCTTCCTTAAATGAGGAAAATGGGCTTCTACCTCATTGAGGTTTATTTGCAAAGCTTAATAGGCTACAATAAAAAGTACTGGGGACTAAAAAAGATTGAAAAGATCTTTAAACTTTAGAAAACACCCCGTTTTCTAATTTTTTCAATAAGATCCACATAATTGGTGCCATCATGTCTGTAAAGGTCGGAACTATTACAGTATCACACTATGTATCCTGCACAGTGGACACCGCAAAAAAATAAAGCACAATTCCAGAATTGGTCTTTTTGGACATTCTGTCTCCTAAAAAGGTGGAATAAAATATGAGTAAAAATTGTATGTACCGCAAAATGGGACCAATACAAACTGAAGCTTGACCTGCAAAACAACAAGCCTTCAAGCAGCAGTTGTAGGTGTCAGAAGGTAGCAAGAAAGTCTTGTTGTCCCTCCAGCAGGCAGAAATGGCATACCTTCTAGCTGATGCTGTGCTGATGCATCACGGGATAGATGTAAAACTGAAGGTTAAAAATCTCAGGCTCAAGATAGTGCCTGATAAGCATCAGACAGGAGGGCTGCACTGCAGGGAAGTGGCTGCAATACACAGAGGAGACCTCCAGAGTGTGACAGGCAATCAGGAAAAATATGTTTTCACCGGAGTGGCTCTTTAACCTCATAAATCTTCTATTTGTCAATCTCTGTTTGTTCAAGCATCACGCACAAACTGTACAAGCAATTGACATGAAATTTTGCACACAATATAATCTCAACCTAGACAAGGTTATCGGCTAAGAAAAGTTAGAAATTTTGTTGTCTTAGCAACCTTATTTGCATTTTTTGACTTTGCTTGAATTTTAATGCAGTAACCCCTAAATTTGCTTCCACCAATGGATTCTACATACTTGATTCAGGCTGCCTGTCCACAGGCGAATTTTCATTGCGTTCCCCGTGGCGATAATCCAGCCGCAAGGAACACAGTGAACGCTTTCCATAGCATTGCTATGGAAAGCACAGCCCCCTATCTGTCAGATAGGCTCAGTGCAAAGAACAGTCAGCTCTCCCCTGCTCCTGGGTGGCTGCTCCCGCGGCGGAGATCCGCCGCTGGACATTGCTACGCCAGTGGACAGGCAGCCTTAGTATTCCTGGTTATTTCCAACAAGTAATTCCCACTAGAAGAGTCAGACTGAGTGTTGAAAATCTGTGTTTCAGGACTGCTTTTTAGTCCCAGTCTAACCCTGCTGAAGCCAACAATCATTGGCCCATTTTGTCCTTCCTAATTCGCCTTGGATGTTTGTGTGGACAGTTTGCAAAAATGATCTGTCCCCAGACAGGAATACATGGAGCAAATTTATAAACACCGGCCCTCATTTATCAAAACTGTTTAACAGTAAATCAACAAACAGTAAAAAACTGTTTTTGGTGCCCATAGCAACCAACAACAGATCAGCTTTCATTTTACCTCAGCACTAAGAGGATCAAATACTGTTGCCCATAGCAACCAATCACACAGCAGCTTTCATTTTATCTCAGCACTGAGGATTGAAAACTGTTGCCCATAGCAACCAATCACAGCACAGCCTTTATTTTACCTCAGCAGTATAATGTATAGCAACTAATGATGGCACAGCTTTCATGTTACCTCAGCAGTATAATATATAGCAACCAATCACAGCGCAGCTTTCATTTTACCTCAGCAGAATAACAAATGGAAGCTGAGCTGTGATTGGTTTCTACTGGCAATAAAAAATGCAAAATTTAACTCGGACCAGAACTGAGGATTTGTATACAACACAAACAAACAGATTTTGTGTTTTAGCAAGCAAAGGTCCTATTTGGGCAGAAGAACAACAGCCGCACTTAATGTAGCAGCCGTTCAAGTAGCTGCAGCGCCTGAGCAAACTAACATCCGACTCAAGAATCAACGCACTCTAAAGGCCTCTGCTCGACTAGCTGAGACGCTGGAGCAAACTAATAGCCGACTTGAAAATCAACGCAATCTTAGACTGAATTAAAGGAGGTGCCGGAGGCATTATCTTCCTTGATGCACCAGGTGAAACAGGGAAGACATTTGTCATCAACCTACTACTTTCCAAAATTGTACGTGGCGTTTTCAAGAGTTGGGAATGAAAAAACTCTTTTTGTTTCCGCTCCTGATGGAAAAACTAGAAACATTGTGTATCAAAAGGCTTTAGAGTAAAAGGTACATAAAAAAAATGTTAAATGCAAGGATCATTGAATTTGTCTATTTTAAGTTAATACATAAACATAGCATTAATCAGCACCGGTGTCCGACGTATTTATCCGTACGTTCTGATAACATATTTTCTTACCTAAAATGTCACATTTTGTATGGCACGTGTTCTGTGTCGGGTACCCGGGCGAGTTACAACTATTTACTGGGGTAATGTCTTTCACTGTAGATGTTTTCCGCATTAAGGCCCATTTACACGGAGCGATGATCACTAAAAAAAATCACTAAAAAGCGATAATCGTTGCGTCAAAATGTGCGTCCATCATGCACGTTTCGTGCACTGCTAGCTGATCATTAACTTCAGTCCAACCTAAAGATCATTGCTCAGCCTTATCAGCAGTTCTCCATTGGGAGTGCTGATAGCATTATTTCCCGATAGAGAACAAAGGATCTGAATGCAGATAAGAGCCCTCTGGCTATTAACTGCTTTCAGCTAAGGCTTCATTTGCACACTTAATTGCTCTTAAGTAGCAACTTAATAGTTTATGCAAAATGATCGCTCAAAGCTGTCACTTAAACTGTCGTTTGAGCGATGTTTGAGCGATCATCGGGCCATGTAAATGGGCCTTTAGGCCGGCTGCCCACGAGCGTGACGGGCTCCGCCGCGGAATATTCCGCGGCGAAGCCCGTCACGGCGCCCCCCAGAGCCCCTATACTTACCAGCGGATCCGGCTTCTTCGCGCCCGCATGACGCTTCCCCGCCCACCACCGCCGCGTCACATGACACGCCCACCGCGTCACATGACGCGGCCGGCCGCGTCATATGACGCGGCGGCGGTAGGCGGGAAAGCGTTTTCACGCTATCTTCCGCTGTGTTACAGCGGGAGATAGCGTGAACGGACAGCTTCCATTGACTGCAATGGAAGCCGTCAGCGCGTACACCCGCGACAAATAGAGCATGCCGAGGGTGAGGACGGGAGATTTCACGGTGCGGAATTCCGCGGTGGAATTCCGCACCGTGAGGCCTGAGCTATTAGGCTCAATAGAACCTAATAGCTGCGGGCAACGCAGCGGATTTTTGCCGCGAATCATGCGGCGGAAATCCGTTCGTGGGAAGGAGGTTGGCTTTCTAAAAGTTATAGTGTCATAATAAATAAATATATTTTGTTGATGCTCTTTAGCCAATACCAGGTAACACAAACTGTTATGTAGGGGGTGCAAACTGTAAATACTGTGTGAAACCTCTCTGAAAAGACCACCTCTTTGAGAAGACCATCCTTATCCAGACTAGATTTTCAGTTCTAGCACATATTATCTACACTGGCTATTATATTATATCCTCTAACGATCACCACCCAATGCAATTTTGGGTGATAGTTTCAAAGTGGTGTATCAAGAAGCTTTACAGTACCAGATATTGGTGAATCAGAATTGCAGAGTGTGAGCGTCATCAAATGAATGGCTTACTTTGTAATATACGGACATGCCGGGTTTACCTGAGTATAAACCACCTGTTCTATATTCTAGTTTGTAAAGAGAAGTTACAAGTGTAGACCCCCCTCCTCTTAAGTATACATTATATGCTCCAATAATCCTGAAGTGAAAACACCTTGAAGGGCGTTCACAGGATGGCTGTAGTTTATCCTGAAGCTGTTTACAACATTGTATCACAATCAGGGTATAAAAGAAGATTATTTAAGCCAATCTGTATCACATATCAGTCCAAGGAGAAGTAATCACTGACGAATATGATATGCAGTAAAGAAGTCCATAGGTTAACACAGTTTACTTAACTCACATGCTCAGGAGACAACTCAGCATAATTTCCCCATAAGTAGCTGAGCTTGTCATTCTTCCCTTTCAGGAAGCTGGAGCATATGTCTTCTGAATGTAACAACGAGATATTATTCATAGTCCTTCTGCTCATAAAATTGATTGATAGACAGTCTCTTGTAATTATTCATACCGTTCAAGTCTCCATAGGTAAATTTCACAAAGTCTTCAAGAAATTATTACAGTAAGACTTAAAAACTCCCTTATATCTTCAAAAATGGTCATCCAGGGCAGGAAGGATGGGGTGATGGGGAGGTTTGGTTGATGGGGTGGCACCGCTACTTTTGTATGGAGCATAATGCGGCGCCATCGTGCAGATTTCGTTAACGATTCGCTCATCGTTGTCTTTTAGCAAGCTGAAAAACAACGATGAGCCTTATTAGTGCCACATGCTGAGTTCTCAGCGATACTATTGTTTCAGCTGGTATCCCACTCGGAGAACACAGCAGGAGTATGCAGAAGACAAGCGGTCCAGCTGTCTTCTGTATACCCCGCTCACAGCGCTCAGCTCTATACCAGCTGAGCGCTCCAAGAAGACAACAGCTGTATGCAGAAGACAAATAGCCCCGCTTGTCTTCTGCATACCCCGCTCGGAGCACTCAGTTCTATACCAGCTGAGCGCTCCGAGAAAACAGCAGCTGTATGCAGAAGATAGCGGTCCCGCTTGTCTTCTGCATACAGCGTGAGCCTTCATTTACACACTTATGCCAAGTGAACGCTCAAAATGGTCACTCAAACTGGCATTTGAACAAATTTTCAGTGATCATCTTGCCATGTAAATGCACACAACGATTATCGCTCAAAAGAGGTCTTTTGAGCGATAATCGTTGTGTCTAAATGGGCCCTAGGTGTGGGGCAAGGGTTTTAACATATATACGGCGGCTCAGTGGTTAGCACTGTAACCTTGCAGCGCTGTGGTCAAGCCTGAACAAGGACAACATTAGCATGGAGTTTGTATCCTCTGCCTGTGTTTGTGTAAATTTTCTCACACACTAGTAAAACGTACTAATAGGTGAATTTAGATTGTAAGCCCCAAAGGGGACAAAACCCTCTGATGTAGAGCACTGTGGAATATGTATATTACCGTATATACCGGCGTATAAGACGACTTTTGAACCCCGAAAAATCTGCTCTGCAGTCGGGGGTCGTCTTATGCGCCGGTAATACAAAAAAAAAAAAAGTGTAAAAAAAAAAAATTTATTACTCACCTCCCACGGCGTTCTGTCGCGCTCCGGCAGGATGTCGCTCGCTCCGGCAGGCTGTCGCTCGCTCCTCGTCCCCGGCGCAGCATAGCTTTCTGAATGCGGGGCTTGAAATCCCCGCTTCCAGAAAGCTAATACACACGCCGGCAGCCATGACAGCATTGAATGGCTGTGATTGGCTGAAGGCGCACGTGTTAGCAATCACACCCATTCAATGATGTAATTGAATAGTGTGATTGGCTGAAGCCACGTGTGCTTTAGCCAATCACAGCCATTCAATGCTGTCATGGCTGCCGGCGTGTGTATTAGCTTTCTGGAAGCGGGGATTTCAAGCCCCGCATTCAGAAAGCTATGCTGCGCCGGGGACGAGGAGCGAGCGACAGCCTGCCGGAGCGAGCGACATCCTGCCGGAGCGCGACAGAACGCCGTGGGAGGTGAGTAATAAATTTTTTTTTTTTCTCCACTGTATACCGGCGTATAAGGTGACAGTTGGGGGGTCGTCTTATACGCCCCGTCGCCTTATACGCCGGTATATACGGTATATAAATAAGTATTCACATATGGCAATGGTTCAACTCTCTGCTGCCCCGTGTGCATATAGCCTCAAGGAATCCTATGTCTCGTTGTGCTCCTGGGACTTGTGAGATCGGGGGAGCCGTGCAGGTATCATGGCAGCCGGGGGCCTTCTAAAAGGCACCAGGGCTGCCTTGGGAGACTGCTTATCAAGCCACCCCCGTCTGGTGGCTTGATAGGCTGCCTGTCAGAATGCAGTATGACGTAATGCTATAGCATTACGTCATACTGCAGGAGCGATCAAAGCATCGCATGTTGTGGTCCCCCATGGGAACTTAAAAGAAAAGTGAAAAAAGATCAATAACGTTTTATCAATTGCAAATAAAAAAAAAGTAATAAAAGTTTAAATCACCCCCCCTTTGCCATACCTTTAATTTAAAAAATCTAAATCATAAAAGAAAAATACTAGAGATGAGCGAGCATACTCGCTAAGGGCAATTGCTCGAGCGAGCATTGCCCTTAGCGAGTGAGCAATTGCCCTTAGCGAGTACTTGCCCGCTTGAGAGAAAAGGTTCGGCTGCCGGCGCGGGGGAGCGGTGAGTAGCGGCAGTCAGCGGGGTGGAGAGAGGGAGAGAGAGATCTCCCCTCCGTTCCTCCCCGCTCTCCCCCGCAGCTCCCTGCCCGCCGCCGGCAACCGAACCTTTTCTCTCGGGCGGGCAGGTACTCGCTAAGGGCAATGCTCGCTCGAGCAATTGCCCTTAGCGAGTATGCTCGCTCATCACGAAAAAATACATATTTGGTATCACCGTGTCCATATAAGTCCATTCTATCAGAGTAGCACATTATTTACCCCGCATGGTGAACGTCGTCCGAAAAAAAAAAATAAAGAATGCTAGGAATGTACATTTTCAGATACCCTGTCTCCCAGAAAAAAACGCAATAAAAAGCAATCAAAAAGGCGTATGTATTCCTATTTGGTACTAACGGAGACTACAGGACATCCTGGAAAAAATGAGCCCTCGCTATACTGCGTAGATGCAAAAATAAAAAAGTTATTGCGCGCAGAAGATGGCGGCAGAAAATTATTGAAAAAAATTAAATGTCTTTGAAAAAAATAAGAGTAGTACAGTAAAAAAAACTATACAAGTTTGGTATCGTAGCAATCATACTGACCCATAGAATAAAATTATCATGTCGTTTTTGTTGTAGTTTCTGCGCCGTAGAAACAAGACGCACTGAAAGATGGACGAATGTTTTGTTTTTTTTCATTTTACTCCACTTAGAATTTTTAAGGTTTTTCAGTACATTATATGGTACATTAAATAGCAACAATGAAAACTACAACTCGTCCCGCAAAAAACAAGCCCTCATACAGCGACGTCCATGGATAAATAAAGGAGTTATGATTTTTTTTAAATGGGGGAGGAAAAAACGAAAATGGAAATAAAAAAGTGGGCCGCGTCATTAAAGGGGTTGTCCCGCGGCAGCAAGTGGGTCTATACACTTCTGTATGGCCATATTAATGCACTTTGTAATGTACATTGTGCATTAATTATGAGCCATACAGAAGTTATAAAAAGTTTTATACTTACCTGCTCCGTTGCTAGCGTCCTCGTTCCCATGGAGCCGACTAATTTTCGCCCTCCGATGGCCAAATTAGCCGCGCTTGCGCAGTCCAGGTCTTCTCCTGTTCTCTATGGGGCTCCGTGTAGCTCCGCCCCGTCACGTGCCGATTCCAGCCAATCAGGAGGCTGGAATCGGCAATGGACCGCACAGAAGAGCTGCGGTCCACGGAGGAAGAGGATCCCGGCGGCCATCTTCACCGGTAAGTATAGAAGTCACCGGAGCGCGGGGATTAAGGTAAGCGCTCCGGTAAGCTTTCTTTAGGTCCCTGCATCGGGGTTGTCTCGCGCCGAACGGGGGGGGGGGGGTTGAAAAAAAAAAAAAACAGTTTCGGCGCGGGACAACCCCTTTAAGGGGTTAAATTGAGCCGCCTGGAGATCGTTTAACACTGCAATGATGGCGGTTTCTGTAGTAGAGTATGTGAATTTTGCTAGATCTTTTTGGCAGAGCAACAATTCTCGTAAGTGGGGAAAGTGCAGCATCACATCCAGGGCGCAGTAATCAAAGCACACGGCTTCACTTTTTTCCACAGAGCTGAGCCTTATAAGCACACTCTACAGCAGACTACACATTTGCGCACGCAAAAACAGACAAACGGAATGGCATCGATTTTGCGCATTACTACTCTGCGAATACGAAGGTTTCCTGTTTATTTCACTCATATTTACACATGTCCATTGATTTCAATGGCCTTCCATCGCCTGTACTACGCACCAAGGTAGGCCATGCCATGGGTTTTTCACGCGATCGCACATAAAACGTTTGCTCATGTGTATAAACCCAATGAAATTAACGGCGTCTTTTTATTGGGGTATTACACTGGAAAAACTGGATACATGATACCCGGCGCCAATGTGCTTGTGTGAATGAGCCCTAGGATGCTTACTTCTAAAATGCTCCGTTCTCCAGATATTGATTCCTCCGCCCTGTGATTGTTTACTGTTCGTTGCCATGGAAACAGACCACGTAAGCCCTACTCCGAAAATCATTCCTAGCTGCAGGGAAAAAAATCCTAACTCACCTAGGAGCCCTGTCCGGCTCTTCTCCCCGCCCCCGGTAGTCTTCTCCTGGTTGCCAGGGATTGAAAAATCCCTGCCTCCTGAAAGAACTACCTCTGATTGGCTGAGTGCTGTGACCAATCAGAGTCAGCGCTCAACTGTCATTATATTTTAAGCTCCCCTGAAAATCATTGCTGCGGGGGTTGCCTACATCCCATTGCTCTCAATGGGGTGGCAGCAGCGCCGGCCTCATTGAAAGCAATGGGACAGCATTGAGTCCTCTGTGACAGCTATTGTAGGGGATTCCTTCATCCCTGTGGGGAGTCCCCTCCTCACTAAACACCGTCACAGTGCTGAGTGGACCTTCGTGGAGCAGCTGCTGCAGTGAACGGGCAAGGTTACATGCACTGCACCTATGAAACCGTGCTTGTTCACGTGTTTTCTGCTTATGCGAGGAACGTATTTTTTTAATAACGTACAGAAGCGAAAAAACACACTTGTCTGACCGAGGCCTAACGCTGCAAAAAATGGTACCAATAAAAACTACACTTGGCAGTCATACGGCCGTGTCGATGGAGAAATAAAAAAGTTATGGCTTTGGAAAAGTGGAAATGAAAACCCCCCAAAAATTGTTGTTTACTGATGGCTAAAATAGGCCTAGTCATTAAGGGGTTAAGTAACATCTGTAAGGCTGTGCATTTACAGCAGAGAAGCCTCCCAGGAGACCCGTCCACATATATCTATATTCCACAGCACTTCTGCTCTATTTACAACCTAATTGGTTGTTTGGGTTGGCTGCTTCACAGTGATTGGTTGTTTGGGTTGGCTGATTCCCAGTGATTGGTTGTTTGGGTTGGCTGATTCACAGTGATTGGTTGTTTGGGGTGAATTAGCAGAAGTGTTGTGGAATATAGTCCGTCCTCACAGCCGCTCATCCCCGCTGACACAGCCTCTGTGACTACACCACGTGACTCTGCACCGCCCACGTCCCCTGGAACTTCCCCGCTGACTTAGACGCCAACACGAACCAGTCAGCTGACCGCCCAGCGTCACGTGAGCTGTGTGCCGGCTGTGGGCGGGGCTGTAGAGCCAGTGCGCGTGTGACATATAGAGAGTGCGCCGGCCGCTCCTGTCCAGCACAGCGCCGCTCTCCTGCCACCATGTCCGACCTGCCCACGCTCTTCCAGTACGTGGACTGCCACCAGGATATCTATGTCAAGGTAATGCCTGACTGCGGGGAAGGAGGGGCGCCGGCGGCCGTTATACCGGGGCTGGCAGCTGGCCGGTGTGCTGCTCTGCCGGAGAGCGGGCAGCCCGCTACTTTGTATCAGTGTGACACTCCTCCCCTATTGCAGAGCTCTGCTTGCTGTCAGTGAATGGCCCTTCTCCTCCAGACCCGTTAGGACCTGCGTTTCTAAATGCTGCGTTTTACTGTAATTTTGGGTGAAGTGTAACACTACAAGCTCCGTGTCTTCCCGGTGATTGAGGCTGAGCTTGCTGTTCCATTCCAAGCCACTGCACAACATACGGCACTGTGCTAGTGCACCACAGCCCCTTCAGCCAGCTCATCAGCAGGGGCGCCTGGAGTCGCACCCCCACTAATCTGATATTGATGAAAGGGTCATCAGCGTAAAAGTCCCAGAATACTTTTTAGGAGAACTCTTGACACTGTTGCTCTTTCTTCTTTCAGAGGCTGTCAGAATGGGTGGCCATCCAGAGTGTATCGGCCTGGGCGGAGAAACGGGGAGAAATCAAGAAGATGATGGAGGTGGCTGCCAAGGAGATTGAGCGTTTAGGCGGCTGTGCGGAGCTGGTGGACATCGGGAAGCAGAAGGTGACTCCAAAAGGGCCGTTTTTGTTGGGTGTAGCTAATGTGATTTTAGGGAGTAGATGATGAAAGCCTGTCCTTGGGGTAGGTGGGTGTAGGGAGCGCTGTTCCCAACCTGTTCATCGGTCACATGACATTTGTGCAGGTCAGGCCCATCTAAGTGAGTGACTGCGCCGCTGCTGCCACCTGAACTGCGCTGTCGCTGGTACACAATGAAGAGGCTGGAGTGCCTCGGCTTCTACGAATGGCGGATTGGTGGTCGTCCAACTCCTGGCACCCAATCTGGTATTGATGACCGGAGTCCTGGGAAGTCCTTTAACGGGATTCTCCGGGTCACTAATATATTGATGAACTAACCTGAGGATAGGTCATCCATATGAGATTAGTGGGAGTGATACCCAGCAGTCCCCCCAATCTGCTGTATAGCCGACTGGAATGGTCAGTCCCATTTACTTGTTGAACGGCAATATGGCAGTTATGGACCCTTGAGACGTTCAAGGGGTTGTCCTTTAGGCTAGCAACATTTTACAATCAGTGGTAGATCAGTGCCACCTGGAACATCCGCTAATAAGCTGTTCACCCGGCCTGTGTCCTTGTGGACTGAGCTGATTTCTGCAGGAAGCAGACAGCTCCGTTCTCACTGCAGTGGCCAGGCGGAGTATAACATTTGCATTAAAGATCTTCTCACATTGGCCGGAATTAAGACAGATCCAATAACGCTGCTGCGGAATGCCGCCCAGATGTGGGTGTAGAATTACAGGCAGGTTTTAAGCCATCTTCTAGTCTATAGCCTTTGGTGCAGAATCTACCACGGCTTGCAGCAGCTCCTGATTCCAGGCCATGTAAAAGGTCCCTAAATGTGACCGCTGCAGTGAGAACGGAGCTGCCTGCTTCCTACCGACATCGGGTTATTGCATGAGCACATGTGATCTGCAAACTGCTGATCGACTGGGGGCCGCGGACCCCTGATATATGATGGCCGAGTCTAAGGATGGACCAGCGCTGGCTTACAGCTGGACGACACCCATAAAGTGCAGCTCTTGCTTGTACAACCCCATATTGGAGATCTGCTCATAAAGCTGACCTTAATAGCGGACTGTAGAAGCAACGGTACCTGTTATTACATGCTTATCTCTTCCCGGTACCTCTTATTACATGCTTATCTCTTCCCGCCTGCTTACCCAGCATATAACCATCATGCTGCCCGCGGACCTTGTGAATCATTCACAGCAGATTGATTTATTATGGTGCTTAATTCCATTCCAAATTCCCGTGTAGTTGAGCAATCCTCGGCCTGCTGACTCCGTCCTCAGGGCTCTGGATATCTGCCATGCAGGCCAGTTTTGCAATTGATGGATAATCTGCTGTATGATGACTGCCTGTCATGAGTATATAATTATTATCCACCCACAATGGGTTTCTGCAGACTCTTGTATAGTCATCTTAAGGTGTCGGGGAAACCGCCCTTATTGCATCATGTAAGAGCGCAGTCAGCAGCTTTGTGTATGAACTATATATATACGCCACTGCTGTACATCTGGGGAGGTGCCTTATTATAGAGCTGTCAGTCCCGCACCCCTTAGGCTGGCTATCCGCAATACAGTAAATTGCTTGTACGCAGGTTGTTCTCTGCGGAGTGTAACCCGGGCTGACTTTAGGGTTCAGACAGCCGCTACTACATGTTTTTGCTGAGCTTTAGTAAGTTCGTGTGAGATGACCAATTTCACTACCTCCATCGGAGTCCTGCTAGGTCTTGTTCAGACGTGATGATATGGCACAATACACAAGTATGGCGTAAATATTGCTGTTTCTGGTAAATCAGTTTTTTTCTTACATGTCCCCTAGCTCCCAGATGGCTCAGAAATCCCCCTCCCTCCCATTATTTTGGGCAACCTGGGTTCAGATCCCTGTAAGAAGACGGTGTGTGTGTACGGTCACCTGGATGTCCAACCGGCCGCCCTGGAGGATGGATGGGACAGCGAGCCCTTTGTCTTGGAGGAAAGAGATGGTAAGCGCCACAGTCTTATGTATGTAGGGCATTCTTCTCCTGCAAACAGATGACATTTGGCATCTTTAGGGCTGTCACAATTCTCCATTGTCAGGCGGAGATGGATTGTGCAATAGACAAATAACAGGAAACTCCAGTTTCATTTCCTTTAGGTTTTGTTTACTGCAGCAACAATAACTAATCCTACTATGTTGGCGGCATGCGGTGTTGTATTGAGGTCAGGGGGAGTCTTGATAAATGGCGCACATGAGGCCGTGACCATCATGAATCACTGGGACGGGATCAGCAAATCCCATCTGTGCAGTGTACCGGGTTCCTGTTTTCCATTTGTTCACTCTCTCTATGTAAACTTTTGGTGATTGTTTTCTCCTTATTTTATATTGTTAGACTGCCAACAGCAAAGTAAAAGTAATTAAAACAATGCTGTATTGAAAGAGGTCCAAGAAAAGCTGAACTATGGGGGGGAGGGGTTTGAGGCGCTTTAAGACGTAACGATTATCGTTTAAACGAGCGAAAGTGAAGGAGAATTGCTCAGTCTAAATGGGAGCGAACGACTAACGATGATCGTTCACTTTTCTTTCATCGATAACTTTCTGTAGGCATAAAGATCATCGTCGGCTCATTCCTTGTAATCAGCAATCGTTCAGTTGTTCTCATTCACTTATATAACGAATGGGAAAGACTGAAGGAGCCAACGGTGTGTCTGTTGTCTAAACAGGCTGCAGGAGAGCAAACCTGCCAGCGGTGACGTCACCGGCTCGTTCACACATGTATCACCTCGTCTGAAAGGACCCTCAGTGAGATTCACACACCTTGGTCGTCCCAATGTATACATCTCGTATACCTTCTCTCAAACAAATGCTGATCAAATTATTTAAAATCTCTGGAAACTAGTCAGATTTAAAATGCTGTCAAAATTCTTCAAATAACCCAGCTTCTAGAATAAACTCCTTCTATATCATGTTGGAGGGTTTCATTCTGTTTCTTTTTTTGAATAATAAAAAAAATTACATAAATAAAGCTGATCTTCTTAAAGATTCTGGCTTTGGATTATATTACCAGTCATTGTTATAAGGGTGCATTCACAAGAACGTATATCGGCTCGGTTTTCACGCCAAGCCGATATACGTTATCCTCATGTGCAGGGGGGGAAGGATGGAAGAGCCAGGGGCAGGCACTGTGCTTCCGCCCCCTTTCTGCCTCCTCTCCGCCCCTCTGCACTTTTTGCAATGAGAGGAGGCGGGGCTAAGTTCTGAGAATCAGCCCCGCCCCTGCCCCGCCTCTCCCCATTGCAAATAGTGCAGAGGGGTGGAGATGAGGCAGAGAGGGGGTGGGAGCTCAGTTCCTGCTCCTGGCTATTCCAGGCGTGAAAACCGAGCCGATATACGTTCGTGTGAATCCAGCCTAAGGTTTGACAAAAGGTCTGACATTGACTTGCAGTAATGCTGTCATCTAATAGGTGGTGGCGCTGTGGAGGCATTGTTAAGGCCCATTTACACGGAGCAGTGATTGCTCAAAATTCGTACAAGCGAAAGTTTGAGTGACAGTTGTGAGCGCTCATCCTTGCATACTTTATAGTAGCTAATTAGCTGCTTAAAAGTTATGCAGGCAGAGCGGGACACAGTCGTGATAGTTTGGAGAACAAAACGGCTATTTGGTATATGCAAACAGCTGCATTGTTTTCCCAGTTATCAGCGGTGTCCTGCTAAGCTGCTAGCTCCGAGAAACAGCAGGAACGCTGATAGCTCTTTTGTTCTCGGCACTGTCAGCTGCTTTCAGTGCCGCCCACTGAGAAAATCACTGTGCGGCACTGATGAGGCTCATCGCTCATTTCTAGCTTGCTAGAAATGAGCGATGAAAAAATAGTGCATGAACAGTGTATGGTGTCAGTGCGTTTTAGACACAACCCTCAAAAGATGTCTTTTAAGCGATAATCGTTGTCTAAATGGGCCTTAAGTCTCCTCACATCTTCTGGCTGCTCTCCTACAGAAATGTTTGCAACAAACCTGTCGCTCGTGACTTTAACCTTTACACTTGGATGATTTCCTATGACAGCACTTTACATGGAAGACCATATTCCAGAGCGCAGCTACCACTGTAGCCAAGCAATTCAGTTGTGGATGGTTGGTCATCCGGGACCTGGGACCGTTTCCCTCCCAGCAGGGAAGCGAAAAATATATATAGAAAAAAAAAATTTTTTTTATATATCTCAGACTTGCTTTTTGTAGAAACCGGGTCAGGCCGGTTTCACATCCGCATTAGAAATTCCAGCTGTATGTTCCATCACATATTTGACTTAAGATACCAGCAGAAAATTTTCTTCTGTACAAAAGCCAGGCATCTGGGAGGAAAGTGGACGGGCCCCATTATAGTCAATGGTGTCCATCCAGCGTTGTTCAGTTCCATCCAGAGACGCAGTCGTATGGCTGCAAGGATTCCGCTTTCCTGCTCCCCAAGCGTCGATGTGAACCCGCTCTCACACCTTTGTGCACGCCACCGGTTGACGCTGTAGCAGTGATATCTACCAGGCCGTGATCTGAGCTTTGAGTTGACTTGTACCTTTGCACCCGGTAACATGCTGACATTTCACATTGCACATCTTAGAGATAAGAACATATTGGCTTAAGTAGTATTTTACAGTCACTAATGGTGCTGATAAATAGGACTTTGTTACTGACTAAATTATCTCTATCTGTCTTGTTTTTGTCCAGCTAAACTGTATGGGAGAGGTTCCTCGGATGACAAAGGTCCTGTGCTTGCATGGCTTAATTGCATCGAAGCCTATCAGCAAACAAAGCAGGTAAAGCACTAACTGTGCTGGAGTTGGTGATTAAACCTCATCGGCTGTGGATTTTGGAGTGTTGCAAGCTTCACTGGGAACTCACGTTACCTGCTGCAATCCAGCAAGCAGAACGGCGGGTGTATTGTTCTGCGCCTGCTAACGCGTGCAAACGTTCACACTGTTTGCACAACTGCAATCCAGTTGGAAGACTCCAACACTGATTTCAAATAGTTGTGGCAGAAAATGATGTGTTTAATGTGAATTTGCATTGAAGCAACTGTGGTCTCATGCGGATTTAGCCCAGCGTAGTGGAACAAATCCACATGTCCCTCTTCTTCCCCTACACAAGCTGTATAGAGTAGGGCATGGAATTCTAGTTTAATAGTTCTGGGTTTTTTTTGTTTTTTTTTAACCCATGTCCACCTAGTTCAATTTAATGTGGCATTGCATTAATTTCCACTGTATGATCATAGCCTTATAAATGGGCATGTTCCAAAGATAAAGGAATTGTGAATAGTACAACCTCTTTATTTCCTTAGCAAAGATGCATTTAAGTGTTCCGTAAATTGTAATGTAAAAGGGTTGTCTTGTGGAGAAGTCTTTCTAAATGCATCAGCTGCAGTGATCAGCATGGCAGCTGTCAGGGCAGCCTGCTGGTACTGCAGTGTAGTATTCCACGACTTGCCATGAAAACAGTTAGGACCATATACTATGTGTTTGTGCTAACCCCAACTCCACTACAGCAAGTCAGCTATTATAAAGGCACCGCCCCTATAAACTCCCATTATGTAGGACTACATGAGATCTGTCTTTCCACTTCTAGCTTTGCTACTAGTTTGCCAATTGTACTTCCCCAGTTTAGCACATCCAGTAACCCACACGTCACTGGCATATACATGTCCTTCTCCAATCATAACCGGTGGTTAGTTGAGGGGGCTTCACTTTGCTTAGGTTATCTATAAACCAAATGGAAATAAGTGGAAAACCTGACTATCTTTTATTCCAAAGGACCTTCCCGTCAACCTGAAGTTCTGCTTTGAAGGAATGGAGGAGTCCGGATCAGAAGGCCTTGATGACTTGATCTTTGCTCAGAAGGATAAGTTTTTCAAGGGGGTGGATTATGTCTGCATTTCCGATAACTACTGGCTAGGGAAGAACAAGCCGTGCATCACATATGGTCTACGTGGTATCTGCTATTTTTTCATTGAGGTATGGAGTGTTACTCGGCTCAGAAATGTAGATTATGTCAAACGTATTTTGGCTGCCGGTAGATCGGCACACCTTTACTTTGAAATATAGCATACGCCAAATCATAGTATGTTAGGCCAAAAAAAGACACATGTCCTTCCAGTTCAGCCTCCCCAATGCTGATCCAGAGGAAGGCAAAAAACTCCAATGAGGTAGAAACCAAACTTTCCCCATTTAAGGGGAAAGAAAAACTTCCTCCAATCTGGCAATCAGAATAATCTCTGGATCAACAACCCTTCTGAAGCAATTAATGATTATAACATATAATATTGTGTCACTCGAGAGGCTCTCAAATTTGCCATCACCGCATCCTCAGGCAGAGAGTTCCATAGTCTCACTGCTCTTACAGTAAAGAACCCCCTTTTGTGTTGGTGTAGAAACCTGCTTTCCTCTAGACGTAAAGCGAAGTTGAAGTTTACATAGATTTATTTTATATGAACTTTCTCTACACATGGAATTCCAAAATGGTGAGTTACATTAGGATTTATACAGGTGGACAGGTTATTATGCTTATACAGTGCCTACATTTACTTGTATCATTGCCTTAACCCTTTCCAATCCACTGTCTGACGTCTAAAGACATTATGATTTAAGGCTGTACAGCTCCGATGCTGAAAGACGTCCGTCGGGGTTCTCTTACTGTATATTGCCAGCCTCTCTGCTGTCGGAGCCTATCCAACGTGTCACCGCATGCAGTACTGGCTTTAGCCAGCAAATAGGCCGTTGTATAGTATAACGACAGAAAAAGAGTAAGCCCCCAGGGAAAACCAGGATACAAATTGGATTGGAGAGGGTTAATAAGGGATTGGATAGCAGGAAGTAACAGAGTTGACTGATCTATCGGATACATTTATGGTATATCCATATGCCAAAAACAGTGATCGGTGAGGGTCTGTCACCAATTGCCAATACAAAGGCCTTCAGTTCCCTTACGACTGTCTGTAATGGTCCAGCTTGGTGTTCTCCAAGCATGCTGAGCTTGAGGCAAACATGGGTCAGTGCTCAGAAAAGTGTATAACCTTTCATTTTAGGTATTGGTTGGATACCCCTGTAATAGACCTTTATGGCATCATGTATGTAGTGATGATACCTCAGGCTTTGTTTATCTATGACCCGTTTAGCTGTTCCCTCGTGTCGGCACTGTAGGTTAGTCTCCACTTTCCGTTGACTACTTCGGGTGGTCGGGTAGGATTGAGTCGTGTTGTACAAGGTGCTGTCTGCTTCCGTGTTCAGGTTGTGGTGTAAAGGGCAGATTACACAGACCATGGAAATTACCAACAAAATCTGAAGCAGAATTTGAACAGGTAGAAACCACTATATAAGATGTAGTAAACTTGGGTGAGATGTAAGGACTTGCCATATCTGCCCATCCCATCAGTGTGATCACAGTGGGTCCAGCATTTGTCATGGAGCCTATAAATGTGTTTGACTGGAGACAGAGGAGATAAATGAGTGGACTTGTCTCGCCCTTTAGCTGAAACTTCTTTTGATTCTTCCCCTTGTAGGTTGAATGCAGTGAAAAGGATCTTCACTCTGGAGTCTATGGAGGTTCTGTCCATGAAGCCATGACTGATCTCATTTCTCTAATGGGTAGGCTTTATGTAATGTATTCAGATATCTGTTATTCCCTAATATGCTGCAAATCCTCAGGAGAGACTAATCTAGCAGATCTGCAGCATGCTTCTCATAGGTTGTATATACACCAGCACAAGTGGTGGCCTCTAGTGGCGACTGCAGGAAGTTTTATCTCCACATTGCTGCGCTCTGCTAGTTTTACATCACCCATTTATAGTAAAATCAGTAAGAAAATGCAATTCCTTAATAGTTTCAAGTTCCTCCAAACTGTAGGTACCATTTACGATCTGGAGACATTAGGGAAGATTTATGAAACTGTCTTAACACGTAACGATTGCAAATAAGGAAGATGAAACAATACCTCTGCAGCGCCACCTATTGATGTTCCATCTTTCTTATTTAAGGAATGCTGCCAATACCTCTGCAGCGCCCCCTATTGACTGGCAGCATTCTTTCTATAAGCAAAATGTTTCCCAGAGTAGCATGCATGGCCTTATAATTCTCACTCACCTCCTAGGTGTCTCCTCACACTTTGTAGGTGCCTCTCTGACCCAGATAACGTTTGTCGCTCGAACGAAAGTGTGTGATAATCGTTAAGTCTAAACGCGAGCCATCGTGCACTGTCGCTCAGTCTTGGCCTACATAAAAATCATCGCCGGCTCGCTCACTTATCGTTGCGTTTAAACTCTTCCTGCTTAGTGTTTCATGTAGGAATGTGAAGCACAAAGCGAGAAGTCAACGATGATCTGCCTGTCTAAACACTTCTGCATGAACTGCCACCAAATTGGCGGTGACGTCACTTGCTCGTGCACTCCTTGAAATGCCAATCGTCCTGTTTAAAAGGGCAGTTAGTGGGCAACCAATCACAGCACAGCTTTTATTTTGTATTCTGCTGTGGTGAAATGAAAGCTGTGCTGTGATTAGTTACTAGGTGCAACTAAAACGTGTTTTGTTTTTTTTGTGTGTTCTAGATAGTCTCATAAATCTGTGTCCCATTATGCTCATCTCTTATAGAAGACATGAGATTGGCCTCTACTTCAGTCCAGGCTTAAAAATGTAAAGCTATTAAAGGGGGGATGTCAGCATTTCCCCATAATGGCCACCAGGGCGTCAGAGCTCTCTATTATGGCTCATAGAGGAAATGTTATTGGCTCCGGACCCCTCTGACATCCTTAGGGCCTGTTTTGATCTGGCTCCACATTGCCAACCTTCAGCGGTGTCCCCATGTCCGCTACGTCCTTGTGGCATATGTTGGCACTATATAAGAATATCTAGCACATCCCACACTAAGTGCTGTTTCTTCTTTTCTCCCCCCAAGGCAGTTTATTGGACAAGAAGGGGAAGATTCTCATACCTGGAATGTACGACACCGTGGAGCCCGTCTCCATTAATGAGCAAGCAATTTATGAAGCTATTGACTTTGATCTAGAGGAATTCGCTAAAGATGTTGGCGCTTCCAAACTCCTACATGAATCTAAGGTACGGGGGAATTATTTAATTTAAAAAAATAAAAATAAAAACTTTTTTTTGTTCAGAATAGTTTTTCTTTTATTAGACAAATGATTTTTAAAAATCCCAATGTAAATGGACAACGTCCTAATAATTAAAGGAAATATGTTGGCATGTGTTAGAATACTAGAACAGTAAGGCTACAGTCACATGGGCGGGCACGATATCGCGCTGGTCGACGTGCGTTTTAACCGTGGATGTGAGGTGGTTTTCATGCAAAGCTCCTTGTATCACTTCTCATGCTTGACAAGTTTTTGAATGGGGGGGATAAAGAATTTTTGTACTGCATATGCTGTCACGCCTTCGCTGATTTTTACTTCTCCGAAGTTCCGATCCTCCGGCGCTTGTTTTACGCGTGTCAGAGGAGCGGCAAGTGTTTCCCGCTGATTGCAATGGGAAACGTTACATTGCATTTGCTCGCGCATCACACTGCATGCGACGTGTTCAACTGTCCCATTGAAAATAATGCGTGATGCGTTCTGAGGGACGTGAAAAAATGGAATATGCAGCGTTTTTGTTTTTTACCTTGCAGCATCGCTGTGAGGGAAAACATCGCCCCTGTGTATAACTCCATTCAAAAGAATAGAGTTCATATTTGCACGTCTCGCAACGCAAAAAAAAAACGTGCGAGATTCACACCCGAGTGAGTGTAGCCTAACAAGGCAAGAAAACTGATAAGGATTAAAGGCTAAACATGCAGATGTATGAAAACCAAACTCCTTAGTCAGTTTGGCTTTCAAAAGGCACCACCCCATGCACTGAGACCCTGACATTGCAGGGGGTCCGGTGGGAAATGGGTGCACTGTCGAGAGAAGCTGTCCGCACAGAATGGCTTCTCCTTTCACAACACCGGGGGGACAGATGAGAGCAGGCAGGACGGGTTATGAACACAAAAAAAAAGTGGTGGAAGTATTGGAAACTAACTAAATATAAAGCAGCCTTATTGACAAACTGTAATATGGATAACTGCTGCTCATGCATTAGAGATAACCGTGCAGGCGCAGAGCAGATGGGAGCTCCGTGGTCAGCTATCCAGTTGACTGAAGACTGATTTCTTGAGCAACAACCTCTCCACCTGCTTAGGGTTTTCTATGAAAAATGTGTGGAATAAACGGATTAAACACACTACAAAAATGCTTACACTGAAAAAAAAAATAATTAAGTATTCCTCTTTGAACTATGAGTGGGGATAGAAAATGAAGAAAAGATGAGCTATGCCTATTTATATTTTTACAAGATTTGTGAATCCTGATTGTAGTTGCCCAGAGATGCCATGTGGGTTCACCTGTTACAGGTAATCGAGGTGACAAGTTCGTCAGTTTGTGGATTTTTACATTTTGCATTGGTCACTCTTTCAGGAACAGATACTGATGCACAGGTGGAGATTTCCATCGCTCTCACTCCATGGCATTGAGGGAGCGTTCTCTGCCAGCGGAGCCAAAACGGTGATTCCTAGAAAAGTCATAGGCAAATTCTCTATAAGGCTGGTGCCCCATATGACCCCTGATGATGTGCAGAAACAGGTAGGACTTTTTCTAATCTTTATAAATGTAATTACTTAAAAATACTTTAAAGACTGACGAGTCGGCTACAGATCTGGCCTCTTGCATATCTAGGAAGGCTGACATGCTATGAAATTTTGGAGATCCCCCCCTATTATCCTGTTCTAGACTGCTAGTGTATTAGCGTAACCTTACCACTTATAGTTAATGTACAGCATAGTGATGGCATGAGTGCTGTTGCGGTTGTCATCTCTATTTATACAGATGTCACCTTAATGTAACAGCTAGGATCGGTGATTACACTGATCCTAGTTTTTTAACCCCTTAGATGCCACAATCAACAGCGACCATAGCATCTAAGTGGTTAGACTGAGTGAGATGGGCCCCTCCGTCACCTGAAATTATGGGGGTATGGATAAATTACTATCGCACAGTGGGCCTTTGCCATCTTAAGTACACCTAATAGGGTACCTGAAAGTAGTACTGCAGTGTATTATAGAAGCAATAGAGATGGCATGAGTGCTGTTCACAGTGCTGGGGAAAGACGCCCATACGGTATGAGTCGGTCCATGGTGCTTCTAATAATTCTGCTCTGAAGAAAATTAAACTATATGTGCATATTGTAGTTCATTTCCAGTGTCCTGGTTCTACAGAACTTCACACATCCTATGTTGCCCACTGGTCTTGATATGCTTACGAAGAGGGACACTTGCTCCTCTCGAAGGACTTGTGCCACCAGTTAGATACTTATTCCCTATCCACAGGGGAACAAGTGCAAAACTTTATTATTGGTTGCTCCCCTTATACCGGTGGTTAATGCCAGCAGTACCTCAAGACTGACTCAAGGTTCTGTCCACAGGACCTACAATTTCTGTTGACAGGATCTGCATGGATCTCTTCTGCCAGACCGACGGGCTAATAACCGATACACGAATGGATTCTAGTAGTGACTGTATTTTCCAAGCTACATTAATCTTTAAAATACAACAGTAGCAACATAACCTTTCATCTTGCTTCTCATGTGCTCCTTAAATATATATTTAGATGGATGGATGTCTTTGTGATTCTCATCAGATTTGCATTTAATATTTAAGGTGGAAGACTACTTAACCAAGCAGTTTGAGGCTTTGGGTAGTCCCAACAAATTTAAAGTTACAATGGGCCATGGAGGAAAACCCTGGGTTGCAGACTTCAACCACCCTCACTACATGGCTGGGAGAAAAGCCATGAAAACTGGTATGAAAACTTCAGTCTGGTTTGACTCTATTGAAATACATTTGGTAGTAGTTTTTATCAGTTCCACGCTTATTTTAAAGGGGTATTTCAGTTGGAAAGCATCACCTATCCACAAGATGGGGAACAACTAGCTGATTGGTGGGTGTCTGACCACTGGTACCCCCAACTATCCCAAATTGATGGAGCGGAGGTTGCATCGGCACATCACTAGGGCATTGTAATGACTGTGCCAGAAATTGCAGAGTTTAAGCGCTTGGCGCACTATCATTAGCCTGCATGGAGTGGTGGGATGCCTGCATGACCTCTACCCTATCCATCTGGAAGACGACTGGACCCCTGATCTTGGGATCGGTGTTTGGACTTGCAATGATCAGCTAGTTATTTCCTATCCTATGGACAGGGGATGGCTTCTTCCAACCGAAATGTTCTTTTTAAGCTGCCTTTTTTATCTTGATAGCCTCTCCTTGATTTCGAAGCCATAGGGAATTGAAAATTAGCCTTGCACCAAGTCTCCTACATTGGCATTGGTAGTTTATTGAAGAACTTTAGCATGCAAGTTCTATCTGAATTATTGCCTTTTACACGTTGCCTATATATTGTAATCTATACAGTGTTTAATGTTGAACCGGACCTGACCAGAGAAGGTGGAAGCATCCCTGTGACTCTAACCTTCCAAGAAGCAACTGGAAAGAATGTTATGTTGCTGCCTGTTGGTGCTGCAGATGATGGGGCACATTCCCAAAATGAAAAGCTGAATAGGTAAGAACTGTCCTCTTGTTCCTAATTATGACAATAACAATATACTTGTATCATTTTTCTAATTTCTTGCCTTAACCCATTAGAGACTGCAATATGCCTTTTACTGACCTCACTTATGGGCTTTAACCCTGTACAGTCATGTCCGTAAGGTGGTTGCTTGGCTGGATATTTGACAGCCAGGTTCCTGCTCTAACAGCAAGTAGCGGAGAAACCTTAGCTCCTGGTAGTTTAACCTCTTACATGCCACAATTGATAGCAACTGCAGTATGTAAGTAAATGACAGGGGGAGGGGGGCTCCTGTCGCCTATCGGTATATCGCAATACAATCAAAGTACCAATGGGATCCAATGAAGCCAGAAGCCTGACAGGTCTCCATGTCTGCCATGTAACTCCGCTTATTAAGCCCCCCCATAAGTAATGCAGTGTACCAATCTAGGGATCGAACAATCACCAGCTTCAAGATGGCAGACGCATGCGTTGAAGCCGCAGATTGATGGGGTAATTTAAAATCTGCCCGCACCTGGCTACTAAATGTAGCTAAGAGCCTGGAGATCTCACGGGGGGGGCTGCAGTACATGGTCCCTGGTCACGTGATTACTGCTATCCAATGGATAACGGCTATCATGTAAAAGTAATTCCTGAAAGAAAACTGTGGGGTCAAAATACTCCTGACACCCCTCAGTGACTACATTAAGGGGTGTATTTTTAAAATTGGATCATTTGTGGGGGTATCTATAATTCTGACACTTATGAGCCTTTGCAATCTTGGCTTGGTGCCGGAAAATAAAGTGTTCCTCAAAATGTTGATAAACAATGTTAAATTTGTATGTCTCTTAAATGGTTAAAAAAACTAACTTTTCCCATGTGCATCCAGATGGAAATATATATCTTGTCAAAAATTTCTAGATTGTTTGCACATATTTGAGATATTGCCATTAAAGATGTGAAAAAATGATTTTATTTTTTTTCAAAATGTTCCCAATTTTGACGCTTTTAATATACACATTCTGTTTATTTTTACCGCCTAAATGAAGTACAATATGTGGCAAAAAAAAATAATGGCAGAATCACTTGGATATGCAAAACCTTTATGGAGTTATTCCATATTAAAGTGACACATGTCCGATTTCCAAAATTTGGCTCCGTCAGTAAGACGCAAACAGGCTTGGTCACTAAGCGGTTAAGTCTTAATGGCTGTGGTTTTAATTTGAAAATTTTTAACTTTGTTCATTGCATTTCAGGTACAACTATATTCAAGGCATCAAACTTTTGGCAGCGTACCTGCATGAAGTATCGAAGCTGGAATGATTGTACATTGGAATAATCTTTTTTACATACAACTATAAGTACTTAATGATGTACACAGAAGACGACAAAGATTCTCACACTATGTATTCTGAAAATAAGTGAAACCAACAAAGACAACAATTTAAATCAATCAAGTTTCCATTGCAGTTCTTTATCTGAAGCATTTGTCTGCGAATAAACCATAGTTGAAAAGCATCAATTCTTTTGTATGTTAGGGCGCCTTCACACTGGCGATACAATCGTGCGACATTTGTGTGTTGCGAGATGCACAAATATGAAACCCAGTCTTTTGCGATTGTTTTCCTGCATTGCACAACGTTTCAATGCAATGCAGGAAGCCAATCACAGCATGTTCTTTCTTTTGTCAATATCACCCACTGTCTTCAATAGGTCGGCGGCAGCAGCAGCGCTGGCACCTTTGGAAACCAATGAGAGAAAATCACAATCACCTGCTGTGGCCTGTGATAGCTGCAGAAGGGGATTCCTTCAGTAATCTTCTCCCATTGATTTCAATGTTTTAGATGCCACTGTCAGCAATGAATGTGGCATCTGCAGGGTTAAACGCATCTGCTACCAGCCCCATTGAAAGCAGTGAAGAACAACGTGATCTCCTGCCGCGGTTGTGACAGTCATGGCGGAGATGAATGGAATCCCCGCGGTGATGTGAGGCGGTTTTCAAATAAAACCGCCTCCCATCTTGGGGTTGCCACAGCGCCGGCCCCATTGAAATCAATGGGAGAAGATCGCTATCTCCTGCTATGGCTGTGACTGCTGCGGCAGGAGATTCCTTCAGGCCTGCTGTGATGCAAGGCTGTTTCCATGTGAAAACTCCTCGTATCCAGGGGTTTTCAGAAGGATGGTGAGGGCGATATCAGGCCGTGAATCGCAGCCCGATATCTCTCTCACCAGTGTGCAGAAGCCCTAATGGTGGGCTTTAGATGAGGCAGACAAGCAACCCCATATAACATTGCGGTCTTCTGAAGAAAGTGTTTTCAGGCTCTCTAAGGATCAGAATACAGATTAATAATTATTGGACAGAAAGCCTGAAGTGGCGCAGTGACCACTTGTAATTGTGTTTTTACTTCTCCCAACATCATAAGGAGCCACTAGGTGATGACCATTGCAGTGATTTACTGAAGCCCTATAATATACTACAGCAAAGAAAGAAGAAATCCGTGGCAGCAGAGAGTGATGCACTTTAAATCAAAGCTTCTTTATTCCTCCACCACAGCATATGACGTTTCGATCAGATAGCTGATCTTTATCATTTACTTCATAAAGATCAGCTATCTGATCGAAACGTCATATGCTGTGGTGGAGGAATAAGGAAGCTTTGATTTAAAGTGCATCACTCTCTGCTGCCATGGATTTCTTCTTTCTTTGCTGTGCTATTTTGGGGTCAAGTGATCCAGACCCCCCTCCGTGGATGGCACCAGGACGGTCCCACCCTTCGGGTTTAATGGAGTAGTGCTGTTTTGTACCCTTCTATATACCTATAATAAAATACTGGTAGATCTATGCACTTCTGTCAGTGACAGGATGGTCATGGTAGCTGGGGGTGGACTGGGTCCAGAGAGCAATGGGGATCCTGTAGAGATGGCTTTGGGGACTCTTAATTGGGGCAATTTAAACACCCTCTAAACAAATGTGTCATTTTAAAGTTGTTGTTTTTTTTTTTAATTCAGACTGTCACCTACTTTTAGCACTAAGCTAAGCATATGGGCTGAAAATAGGTGACCCACTGAATGCAGGAATGGAACGATTATACTTGCCTTCCCTATCCCCTATATTAACTATAGGGCACCACTGAGTGGGGACATAAGGCGGGCATTATTACTGAGAGGAGGAAATGAAGAAGGCATTATTACTATTATTGAATGAGGACACTTTTACTGTTGGGAACACTAAAAATAAATTGCACATGCTGTGTGTGGCCTATAGGGAGCACAAAAAGGGGGATTCTATTGTGTTGGGTACTATCAGTGGCATTATTACTATTTGGGGTATAATGGGGGGGGGAGACAACTAAGTCAGATGGCTGGAAACTTTAGTTGGATGTCTGTGTTACATTCTGCATAGACAAATTGTGAGCAGGAGAAGTCATAGTGGTCTGGCCTGACTAGAGTAGAAGAGGGAAAGTAGAAGACTCTAGTCAAAGGGGGTGTCAGCTGTAATAACTGAATATAACAGTACTATAATTATACAGGCTGCAGAGCTGGTCTTTACCACTGTATGGTCACTCGATCGGGGTAACATTGGTCTTTGTGTGGTGTGGTTTCCCACCCCCGACAACACTATGGTGATATTATATAGTCATAATTTGTTGGCATAATTTAGCCCTCATATAGTCTTAGTATTGGTTTTATTGATCCTTGTAGTGGTCTATATTCAGTTACTGTATAGAGGTATTATATGATTGTGTTATTTGGCTCTTGTACAGTGTTGTTGGCGGTGTTGGGCTTTATATAGTGGGTTTAGTACAGTGACTGTATTGATGTGATTATATGGGACATGATTGCTGTGACACTGTGGTTCTCTTGTTTTTGGTGTAATTTTAAAGGGATTGTCCCGCAACAGCAAGTGCAGTTATACACTTCTGTATGGCCATATTAATGCACTTTGTAATATACATCGTGCATTAAATATTGGCCATACAGAAGTTATACACTTACCCCCTCCGGTGCTGGCGTCCCCATCTCCATGGCGACGATCAAACTTCTTCTCTGGTCGCACGAACAGTCGCGCTTGTGCACAGAGGATTTTTCTCCTGGATGGTCCGGGCTCACGAGCTGCATCATGGCTCCTCCCCCTTCTCAGCATCATGTAGCTCCGCCCCGTCACATGGTGCCAATCAGCCAATGAGGTGGCTGGAATTGGCAGTGGAGCACAGACAGCAGAAGAACATCCACGGTGCACCATGGGAGAAGACCCGTGGTGCACTGTGGGAGAAGACCAGCGGCAGCCATCTTGGACAGAAGATTTTTTAAAGTTGCTGAACGGGGATTCAGGTAAGGGAATTTTTTTTTTTATTTTTTTTTTTTAATAACACATGGCAGCGGTGTTCCTTTACAGGTACTGGGCAAAAATTTTTTTTATCTTTCGGCGTGGGACAACCCCTTTAAAGCTAAGCGATTTGGCTGTAAAATGGCACCAAAAGCATGTCTGTGCCCCTTTATGAAATTAGAGTCGGGAATACTGAATTTAGAGCTGTCACATTTTAGTGTATGCGCGTAGAAGGAGAGACCAGTGGCAAAAGAAGATTTGTGACTCTTCTGTATATCAGAATGTCCCAGGGTGACATCTATTCTTGTTCATTTTATCATTCCCCCTTCCTCCTCCATCCATCAAAAGCATACTTGTTCTCTGATTGTCACATATGAAAGGTAGTAAAATTGAGGATTTGTCTATCTGATCACATCTGTGAAGCGTTGAACCCTGCAGATCCCACATTCATTGCTGACTCTGGTGTTTTTACAGGAAAAAATAATGTAAAACTTTTTGCATAAGGCTTTAGTCACACTAGCCTATGTACTGGTCACTTGAGGTAGTAGAAGACACACTAGGGACAGGGTACTGTGATATAATTTTTTTTCCTAAAGGTTGTCTTCGCAGAATCTGTAACTGCTGAGCATCCAATCAACAGTTAGGGTAGCTTCACACGGGCGATATTGTCGTGAGATCATTCAGGGAAAAATCGCTCCATTGTTCCTGTGTTTTTTGGCGTTTAATTTGCGTTTCAGCCCTGATTTTATTTTTTTATTTTTTTCTTGCAAAAAACATCACTGCTAGAGATGAGCGAACGTACTCAGATAAGCACTACTCGTCCGAGTACCGCTGTACTCGTGCTGAAAGATTCGGGAGCTGCCGCTGCTGACAGGTGAGTCGCAGCGGGGAGCGGGACAGAGCGGGCGGGAGAGAAGGAGAGAAAGATCTCCCCTCCGTTCCTTCCCGCTCTCCCCTGCAGCTCCCCGCTCCATGCCGGCACCCAAATCTTTCAGCACGAGTAGAGCGATACTCGGATAAGGCACATTACTCGGACGAGTAGTGCTTATCCGAGTACGTTCGCTCATCTCTAATCACTGCCGCTTGCAAACGTTTTGCGATTTTATTTAGCACGAAGATCAATAGGACTTTCTAATGTTAAAAACTCATCCCACGAAAATCGCACGTTCATGCAATAAAAAGGAGGCGCTATAGGGAAACGTGGCTGATTTTAAAAAAAAAAATTTTTCTTAAATGCAGAAAGATGGGACATTGTTAAATTTTTTTTGTGTAACATTGCATGAGTGAAAACATTGCAAATGTGAAGGTAACCATTAAAAATCATTGGTTTTTCTAATTCTGCAGGTTTTTTTTTAATTTTTATACTCGCACTGTGTGAAAATCACACAATTTTTATCGCCTGCAAGAAGCCAGCCTAAAGATGTCTTTTTAAGGTTTTCGCAAACTTTGTGGATCAATTTTACATTCAGACTTATTGCTTGTTGGTGAGCAGACTGGCATCTTTTCGCTTTTCCTTAGGAACCCTAATGTGCCCGGCACTAACCGCAAGTGTTTCAGATTCATGTTACTAATGCGATGCACGGGAGGTTAAAATGACGCAATGGGGGGGGGGGTCCTAATGAGTGCTACAGGGACTAGACTATCAATCTGAGGCTAAATTTGTAAAGGTTTCAAGCATAAGCATCTCCATGACTAATGTGTGGCTTTAAGGCTTTTCCCATCTCGGCTGACCATAGCGCTAGTCTGTCGGCCATGACTGCCAGCTGAAGTGACCGTTTACACTGTTTCTGTAACACCAAGAAAGGTGAATCGGAGTTATGGAAATGGAGTAGCTTGCTGTGCTATGCGGTTTCTGCAGCCCCATCAACTACCAAGGAAGCTGTGGAAACTGTAAAACAGTTCCCTTGCCCTTCTGTGAGCAGGCTTTATGGAAAGATGGTTTGAAGAAATCTTTCCGTAAATGGGAAAGATAACAATGCCTCTGCAGCACCACCTATTGTTGACCTGCAGGAATGCTGCCTTCCATTAGATTTTTGAACAAGCGTTAAAGGGGTTTTGACATGAGGAAGAAAAATATTTTTTACTTACCTTGCCTGGCTAGGACCGATCGGCAGGCATGTCCCCTTCATCGGCATCATCTTCTGTGGCTTCTAGAAGCAGAGCTGGAGTGGTCAAAATGACTGCTTCCTGCTCTGCTCGTCAGCCACTTCCGAGGTGAACGGATGGGCACCACTTCACAAGCAGTGCTAGCTATGGCCGTCCTGGCTGAACTGCAAGATCTGCTCGCTCGCAGTGGAGAGGCGGCCCGTCCTGACTCCTCTCAGAGGGCACCTGTCGCCTGCGTGCAATCCCGGAGGGTGGCGGCCCGTCCTGGCTCATCGGAGGGAGAAGAAAGCCTGCTGGGAGATGACCCCCGCTGCACAATATCAACAGAAGAAAAAGGTAAGCATAGGTTTTTATGCTTTAGCAGGCCAAAAATTGTGGGTTCCCTGTGTCCATTAGGCAGATCAGGGAACAATGGCTGCTAAAGCATAAAAACATTATTCGTGTCAGAACCCCTTTAAAACAATCATTGGGAATATAAGCCAAGCCGTTTCAAGGTTTGTTTAAATGTCTGACATTGACTTGCAGGAATGTTGCCTTCCGCTAGGTGGCACTGCAGAGGCACTTTTCCATCTTTCAATTTGCATAAATTTTCCCGAGCATCATGGATGGCCTTCTAAGAAGAAACCATACCTCTCCTGAAGAAATATTTTCTAATTCTGCTTTTCCTCTTGCACTGCAAATTAAAAAATGCTTTTGATAGTGTTAACAGGTTTGTCTTTCTGTGTCAACGAGCTAAAGTGAAATCTGAATCAAATCAATATTTGGCATTACCGCCTTTTGCCTTCAAAACAGCATCAATTCTTCCAGGTATACATGCACACAGTTTTTGAAAGAACTTGGCAAGGAGGTTGTTCCAAACATCTTGGAGAACGAAGCACAGCTCTTCTGTGGCTGTCGCTTGCTCAGTCCTTCTGTGTCTCTCTTCATCTACTCTCAGATAGACTCAATGTTGAGATCAGGACTCTGTGGGATCAGATCCCTTCCAGGACTCCTTGGTTTTTAAGCTAAAGGTAGTTCTTAATGACATTGGCTCCAAATTTATTCTGCAGCAGGACAACAACCCCCAAGATACAGCCAATCAGACACCTACTATTGTAGCAATGGGTTGATCTGAGTCGATCTGTTTCTCAGTGACAAAAGGGCAAGAACTGACACGTGAAAAGGTTGTGGGTGGAAGGAAAAGAGAGGGTCCAGTGACCTCTATTAAACCAACTTGAGTTTTAATGATGGACTTGGCTGCAGGCTTTGCAAACAACTGAGATGTTCCTTCTAGACCAGGGTTTCCCAAACTCCAGTCCTCATGGACCCCCAACAGGTCATGTTTTCAGGATTTCCTCAGTATTGCACAGATGATGTAATTATTCTCTGCGCCTCAGACATTGCCACAAGTGTTCTTACTATAGGATATCCTGAAAATATAGCCGGTGGGGGTCCATGAGGACTGGAGTTGCATGCAGCGAGAAGTGAGCAAATCTTGAGGATCAGATAGGAGGGTTTCGTGAGTGGGTGTGGTTCCTATATCTCTAAGGGCTCATGGCCGTGACGGGCTCCACAAGCGTCAGTGCTACAGCGGAAGTATAGCTTGACGGCCGGCTTCCATTGTCTACAATGGAAGCCGGCTGCACGTATTCCCACGGCAAATCGGACATGTCACTGGTTATTTAATGCTGCAGAAATCCGCAGAGTGAACATTGAGCTATTAGGTTCAATAGAACCTAACAGCTGCGGTGTAACACGGCGGAAATCCGGCTGTGGGCATTAGCCCTTAGTGTCTTGTTCAATAATTTTGTTTATTTTTTGGGGGGTGGTAACCATTTTGAATAGGGTTGAGCAAGTGTGGTCTGAGGTGTTAGTAAACATAACATGTGAAAGATGGTTTATTAGTTTTGGATGGAATTTTGCTTACTTTGTGGGCTGAAAATGCCCCATATCTTTTGTAAATACCTTGTTGTTAGGGAACAAAAGTTAGTTGTAGCCTCAAGGCCCTGGCTACCTTACCTTTTTGTTAAAGTATATATATTCAGAAATTTAAAGTCTACATGGTATTGCATTTCCTCTCTCTTCCACACTCTGTTCGAAAAACACCCATCTGACCCTCTAAAGGAAACCTCTCAGACATTTGCAAACCTTGCCCCTGCACCCAAGTCCATCAGTAATACTTGATTTCTTAAGTGTCTGGACCCCTTGTTTCCCTCGCACTAAAAGTCTTTTCAGATGTTAGGTCATGCCCTTTTCCCACTGAGAAACAGATCAGCTCAGATCCACCCTACATCGGGTGAGCTCAATATTAGAAAATCTTCATCTACTATCTTATAGGATTCTCTGTATACTATCTATAATACCCTCCTTCCCCACAAGCTAACCAAAGGACTATTTGCTCCAATATCATCCAAGATTTCTCTCTGCTTACCAATTGTTCCGTGTCTTTTTTTTCTCTCTTCAGAATTGCCCCCACTACTAAATCCCATCCCTACATACCACATTCGTCCGAATCCTAGTACTCTGATAATAGTTCTTCAGCGAATTGATTCAAAAATGGAGAATATGTATCGAGGAAAAAGAAAGACTAGAAGAGATACTAGAGGAGGAAGAAAAAAGAAATCCAAAACAAAACTGCATCATGTGCCAGAAAAATCTTCAACGTCTCTTAACATACTCACACCAGTTGAGTGAAGCCTACTTTAAAAATGTCTATAATTTTGCCCAATGGTCCAGATCAAGAAGTTCAATCTTTTTATCAATGTGAACCACCTTGTACAAAAACTCACTGTAACCAGGCATTTTGCCATTACAAAGGCATCAAATGATACTGAATCTCCACTGGTACACCTGAGGCTCTCTCACACAAGCAGTTTATTTTTTTCTCCAGCGTTTAGTGGGCGTTTTGAACACTCGTTTCAGTGGGGCTTCTCAAACGAGAGGGTTAGTGCAGCATCTGTAATGCGGGCTAAAACGAACACGGTCTTGCCTCAATTCCTAGAATCTATAATACCACTCTCTCTTCATACAAATCTAGAACCAAAATCGACATTTTATCCGATACAACACAAGGGCCATCATATAGATTTTTTTATGCTTTGATTTCCAGGTAGTGCCGTAGAACCAACTTGAGCATCATGATCTTACATAATATAACAAAAGCCAAAGAGATTCGCCTTGAGGGAACTGCCTGGTAGTAGTTATTTGAAGTGTCCATCACAGGGCCGCAGTAGTTTAACAGGATCGTGATGTAATATTATTTTGAGGAAGCATACCACATCCTGTTCGATACTGACTACTATGTCCCTCTTACAACTAATTCTACTCTAGAAACCTCTGGGCGTTTCCAGACTTTTATCAAAAAGGCTTTTGAAGATGGAATCCTTTCCAAAAAAGAAATGGAATTTCTTATTGTCCGAAATCCTTGAATGACCATATTTTACTATCTGCCCGAAGCTCACAAAAACCTCGACAGCCCTTTTCCCCCAGTAGGACAATAATCTCAGGTATATACAGCATTACCAACAACTTTACATATTACATTGATATTTACCTTAAGGAATGCATGGTTCATTTTGATTCTTTTTGCAAAGATAATCCCACTTCTTAATTTCCTTTTTGGGGTACCATAGAAGCCTACTTTCAAGTGTGCTACCTTAGACATTGCAGCTCTCTACTCCAATATTTCACACTACCTTGGTATCCAAGCTGTTTCTTCTTTTTTGAATGCTGATCCTACTATGCTATGTAATGAAAAGAATTTCATTTTGGACAGCATTTTATTTATTTTGAAGAATAATGTCTTCAGTTTTAACTCAAAACGATGCCTCCAAACCCTCGGGACAGCTATGGGGACGAGAGTTGCCCCTACCTTTGCAAATTTATAGGTCGGATCATTTGAAGCTGAGTTTATCACATCTGACCACCGTTAGAAAAGTAAAATCGTTCTGTACAAGAGATATATAGATTACCTTCTGTTTATCTGGAATGGGTCCCCTTGGGAATTTCAAGCTTTTACTTGCTATCTTAATGAGAACTCCTGGAACCATACCTTTACAGGGAAGTGCTGTGGTTCAGATATTGAATATTTAGATCTAGTGCTTGACCATGTAGGTGACCGTTATGACGAAAACCTGCTTGAAAAGAGTTGAGTCTCCACAGAATTGATTACTTATTCATATCTGAAAAACACATTCAAGCCCTGAAATCAATTCAAACATAATTTCAAATTATGCTCCAATATCACTAATGATCTCCATCAGTAACTTAACTCCCAGAGAATGGAAATGGCATCTAAATAATGCGCTTCTTGAGGATAGTAGAAATGCCCTCTTCCTGTCAGACAAACTCAAAGAATTCTTTGATTTCACTGAATCCCTGGAGATCTCATGTCCTATTTTCTGGGAGTCACATAGCTTATATGAGAGGTGAATTGATTACCCTAGGGACTAGAGGTAAGAAACAGAATTTGAAATAAACTCCCTCTTGGCTCAAATCTCTAGCTTAGAAAAAATACATAAAAAGTTCATGGAAGATAAAACATTGGCAGACCTTAAGAAACTTAAAAGCGGCTAAGATCCTTCTCTCCTCTAGATTTAAAATATACGCACATGAAGACAGAGATGCCAAAGCTATTTCAAAATTCATAATAAAACAGAAAGAGAAAGCTTTTATTTGCAAATTAAGGTCGGCCTCAGGTAGCACCTTGACATCCACATGAGATATCGCTGCAGAATTTCAATCAATCATACTTCATAATTTAGCAAAAAGTGATTCATTAAATACATCTAACAAAACCTAGCCTTCATCGCCCTCCTATTTAGACCCCTTAAAACTACCCAAACTAGCTATGGAAGACAAATCCCAACTCCTACAGTCGTTTATGATTGCCAAAGTTGCCAAAATCCTTGCATCTTACAAAAGCCCACGCCCAGATGGGCTATCCATAGCCATTTTAAGAAATTTTCTGACATACTGCTCTCTCCATTCGTCAAGCTTTGTAACTCCTTGTTATCTGGTACACAACTCCTCAAACAAGGCTTAGAGGCCAATATTACGATAATACCAAAAGAAGGGAAAGATCCTAAATTATACAGTAACTATCGCCCTATGTCTTTATTGGATTCTGATCTCAAACGGTGGGCGAGACTCATTGCCCAACGCATATACTCCTTCTCTCGAAATGAATACATCCCAATCATGTTGAGTTTGTCACAAACAGAGAGGAGAATTTCAAAACCACTTGCTTTAGCCACTCAATTCATTATGCAAGAACAGACAAATCCCTCTTCTCTTTTTTGCCACAAATGGAGATAAAGCCATTAATTGGGATTACAAGAAAGATGTATTGGGGCTAATTCCCACGGGTGGATTTCCGCCGTGTATCACGCGACGGAAATCTACGGCGTTGCCCCGCAGCTATTAGGTTCTATTGAACCTAATAGTACAATGCTCACGGTGCGGAATTTCAGCGTGGAATTCTGCCCTGTGAATTCTTCCGTACTCACCCGCAGCATGTTCTACTTGCCGTGGGCGTACGCGCGGACGGCTTCCATTGCACTCAATGGAAGCCGTCCGTCACGCTATTTTCCGCTGTGTAGCACAGCGGAAGATAGCGTGAAAACGCTTCCCTGCCTACCACCGGCCGCGTCATATGACGCCGTGGGCGTGTCATGTGATGCAGCCGGCGCGTCATGCGTTCTACTGTGCATGCGCGCCGGAAGTGTCATGCGGGACGTCGGGCGGCGGATCCGGAGGTAAGTATGGGGTCTCGGGGGGGGGGGGGGCATCGTGACGGGCTCCACTGTGGTATTCCGCTTGTGGAGCCCGTCACGGCCGTGGGCATTAGGCCTTAGTAAAATTTGGTTTTTCAAAACAGTCTATTTCAGCCATCTTTACACTCTGCTCACAACCATCTGCTAGAATTCAAAGTACCCTTTCCCAACTCTTCTTGATTAAAAATGGAACCAGACAGGGTCACCCGCACTCTCCTAACTTGTTTGTCCTACTGATGGAAACCCTCCTTCAGAAAATTAGACAATGTGTCAATATAAGTGGCTTTAAAATAGATGATGTCCCTACAGTGGCATTTGCAGATGGGTTTTATAACAAATCTGAAAGAAGCTTTTCCCTCAATCTTAGAGATTTTTAGCCTCTTTGGAAAACTTTCATACTTTAAAGTCAGTTACAATAAATCGGAAGCCCTAAACATTTCAGTCCCCAATAGAGTGATACATTCTATAAAACAACTTTCGCCTTTCATGTGCCCTCACTCAGGATTTAAATAGCTGGGCATCATGTTATGCCCTAACCTTTCCTCACTATATAAAATGTAACTGCATCACTTGAGCAAACCCTTCATTTCATGGATGGGTAGGAAAAATCTTCTTGCCACATACGTTCTACCAACCATCCTCTATACCCTACAAACTGTCCCAGTCCTGATTCCTAAACACTTCTTTAATAAGCTCTGTCAACATTTCTGTAAACCCATATGGAATAATCCAAAATCACTTAAGGCTCACTCCTATCTGATTAAAAAAAATCAGCAAGGAAGCTTTGGCCTACCAGTTGACAGTAACAGAGCCTGAGCAAAAATAATAGGCTAAGTGAAAAAGACTATCCAAAGTCCATCATTAAAAATGCCTTTCAAAAAGCAAAGACGTGCCCTGGTTTATTGCCAAAAAACACAGCCATAAGAAAGACCATAAGAACAGTGTTATGATGGGCTCTCACAATTTACTCACTACCTTCAATAAGTCACATTGAGCCATTAGAGAACTTTTTGAGAAATTTTTCAGCCAAATCTATCTCCTGCAAACCTAAAATAACTTCTAGAAGAGCAAAAGCTCTAAAAACTACACTCACTCCAAGCAGATTGAAAAAAAGCGTCTGTGAAAAAACTAACTGAACCTTTTTCTTTTTACTTCCACATATTATTGGGTCCTTTAAATGTGGCCAAAAAAGTGCAAATGTTGTTTAACATTACACACAGATGTGACACTTTTAGGAGTTCATCAAAAGGAGAACTTTTCAGTATAAAATCTTTTATGAATTGCTCCACAGATTTTGTGAAGACCTGATGGAATAGAGGTGTAGGTTGCAGCACTTTGACCAAACACTAAGAAATAGAATTAATAAACACCAAAGCAATGTGACCCACAGATTTTCAGAACATGGGGTGTCGCGTCATGCAACTATCATACATATGTGGAAAAAAGGCTAAAGGACATGTTCTGATTTTGCACGTGAAGAAAAAAATTAAAACACTTGGGGACAAGAGTTCGCTTAACGTCTGAGGTCAGAACCCTAAAAAAGGGGTCGACCTCAAACTAAGATGATTACCCAAACTAAAAGAAAAGGGTTAATTACGGATAATCAAAACCCGATGTTCCCCAAATCCGCCAACAGGAGGAGAACAGAAACAGATCAATTGACACCAGACAGGAAATAAATAGCAATCCAGGAATAAACATACAGATATAAATCAGATGATCAAATGCTCACGGAGTAAGATGCAAAGGGTAAAGGGATAAAACACTTACTATTGCAGTTGCCTTAGGCCACTCTCACACATGCTTCACAAAATGTGACGTTCAAAATTACAGCATGAACTGGAGTTTGGGTTTTTTGACTATTCAAATTCTGCAGTATTGCATGCGGGTTAAAAAAGTGACTTAAAAAAAGCAGGGAGATAGGCCCTGCGCTATCTTTACTCATGCACAGTATTAATGAGACCATTGAAATCAATGGTTTCGTTTTGTCCCGTTTTGCGGCTGTGATTCTCACGGGCGCAAAATGAGACAATATCATGCCCATATATTTAAGCCCTTACAGGGACGGGACAGATCATGTTATCTCAGGCTTTGTTCACATTTACAATGTTTGTTTCTGTTGTTCAGAGAAGCTGAGCAACAAACATAAAAGTGGCAGCACTTCACTGATACAAACGGCAACCGATGGCAGCCATTAAATATAAGAGAGTCCGTCTGGCTTTTGTCATGCCACTCAGCAGGCTGCATTATGTCATCAGGGACTTTGCACCTAAGCTGCATCAGAGCCTACAATGCCGGGGTTGGCATAGCCTAAGCGTGCATTCACATGGGCGGGCGCGACTATCATTGTACAGGACACGGGTACTACGTCCGTGTGCGGAAGACCTCTCATCTGCATCTTCTATCCTTATGAAAAACATGCATGAAAATAGAACATGCTGCGATTTTTCTAAGAAAGTTTTCATAGACTCCCGCTCACATAGGAGTCTATGCAGACTCATGCGCAGCTCGCACCAAACATAGGACAGGTCCTATCTTTTATCGCAGCCTAAGATGCAGGCATTGTAGCCACACATGTCCTATCTTTTGAAGGTGCAAGTATTTTGTGCTTCTAAAATTCTATCATGTGAACGCTTCTATAGGAAACCATTGGTTCTTATAGAAGCGCTTTCTGTGTGTGCCTCTAATGTACACAGACAGTGCTCATTTAAATGAGCCCTAATATAGTATGTAAGGCCGGAAAAAACATACTTTCATCCAGTTCAGCCTATTACCACCACCACAATGTTGATCCAGAGAAATCCAAAAAAAACAATGAGGTAGAAGCCTATTTTCCCCATTTAAGGGGAAAACTTTCTTCCTGTCTCCAATCTGGCAGTTGGAATATTACCCGGATCACCGACCCTTCTAACGGTATTAATGATTATAACATATAATATTGTTTCGCTCAAGAAAGGCGTTCAAGCCCCTCTTGAACTGTCTAATATATTCTCCTTGCTGTAAGATGCCTGTGATCCCCCTCTAGCGTCCCGTTGCCTTGCAACTAAACACCACCCATGTAGGCGCTCTCGACACATGGTGCTCCAGATTCCCTGTGAGTCGACGTTCACTGTGCATGCACGCCTATCCTTTCTAGATGCTACCGAGCCTCCTGTCATCTGGCATTTAAAGACGAAGCTCTGCTGCTTCTCCCTTCACGCAGCTCACAGCTATTCATCTTAGCCCTCTCCCACTGAAAAACCATTAGTGAGTTTCAAGGTGCTTTTTACACATAACGATTTATCGTTCAAACAAGCGAACGGTGTTAGAATTCGCTCATTTGCTCATGCAGCCTGTTTATACCGGCAGATAAATTGTTTCCTTGTTCACTCGCTAAATTGTTTAGTTGTTCACATTCACTGTATAAGTGAATGAGAATGACTGAACGATCGGTATTTAAACCAAAGAATTAGCGAACTAATTATTCTATTTGACATCCATTTAACCCTTTGCAATCCAATTTTGGATTCAGGGTTTCCTATGGGGTTTTCTCTTTCTGTTGTTATACTATGGCGCCATCTGCTGGCTAGAGCCAGTACTGCAGTATGGGACATGCTGGAGAGGCCCCCGACAACAGAGTGGCCAGTAATACAATAATAATAATAAACTTTATTTGTATAGCGCCAACATATTCCACAGCGCTTACATAGACAGGGGGAATACAGAAAGACAAAAGTACAAAAATTACAGAACCACGGTTACATAGTAATCAATTGATTGAAACAATAGGGGTGAGGGTCCTGCTCCAACGAGCTTACATACTATGAATAGTGGGGTGATACAGAAGGTAAAGGGGCTGGAGATGTGCACGGTATGGCGAGGTAGAGAGTGAGCGATGTTATACACATAGACAATGGTCAGACATTTAGCCATGTGATGGCAGAAACGGTATGACTGCAGGAGCGGTTTATGATGGCTAGCAGGGATTGTAGTCACTAGGTCAGAGAGCATGTTATCAGGCGGAGTACAGAGGGGTTTGTTTAGGGAATGCGGTATGCCTCCCTGAAGAGGTGCGTTTTTAGAGCACGCCGGGAAGTTCTGCAATTCCTTGATTGCTCGGGTAGCCTTTGGTAGTGCGTTCCAGAGGACAGGTGCTGCTCTGGAGAAGTCTTGGAGGCGGGAATGAGAAGTTCGAATTAAAGGGGCACTCAGTCTGGTTTCATTAGCAGAGCGGAGAGCCCGGGCTGGTTGATGGATTGAGATAGGGGAGGCGATATAGGGGGGTGCTGCGCTGTGGAGGGCTTTGTGGATGAAGGTAGCGAGTTTAAATTGAATTCTGTATTTAACGGGCAGCCAGTGCAGTGACTGGCATAGGGCAGAGGTGCCCGAGTAGTGGCTGGACAGGAAGATGAGCCGGGCTGCCGCATTCAGGATGGATTGGTGAGGGTAGAGTCTGGTGCAGCGGAGGCCGATCAGCAACGAGTTGCAATAATCGAGCCGGTAGTGGATGAGGGCAGCAATAAGCGTTTTTAGCGTGTCTACAGTGAGAAAAGAGCGGATTCTTGCGATGTTCTTGAGGTGCAGCTGACATGTTCGGGCCAGAGATTGGATGTAGGGGGTAAAAGAGAGATCAGAGTCAAATATGACCCCAAGACAGCGGGCGTGTTGTCTAGGAGTTATGGTGGCACCACACTACAGTAAGAATTCCCTGCTGGGCATCTTCCGACATCGGGGCTGTACAGCCTTCAATCAGAATGTCTTCAGACATCAGACAGTGAATTGAAAAGGGTTAATACTTTTAGTGGTAGCTCCCACATTCTGAATTGTATATTTAAGAATAATTGTCATTAGTCTACTAATTACTTCTGTTCTCATATTTACCTGTGTATGGGACATTACACTTTTATTGTACCCCCTGTATCAATATATTACTATGCTCACATAAAACATACCGGGTGGATGTTACACTAATAAAATAATACAGCATATAGATTATTGGTGCTCTTGTTTAGTTGTGACATAATATGCATGTTAATTATCATTATTATTACCATGGAGCTTTGACTCTCTGGTCTTTTGCATGTACTTATTTGGAAATGGTGGTCCTTTTGTGAAGATGCTCTGATTAAAGCTCTTTACTATGTAGAGTCCCGTTCCTGACATAGCGCTGGCGCCGATGCTGTATATTGGCTGTATATTGCTCTCTAAATTGGACCTGCGCATACAGCACATGTGTGTTAGGTGTTAGTAAACTACACATATGAGGGTGAATCCCCGTTGGCTACTTCATAGTGTAAGATCTGTGTTTCTAAGACCTGCTTTTGTTACATAGAAATATACTTAGTTGAGTTACGGAGAGTGTCTTTACTAAACACCCTTTTACACCGGCCAACAGTTGTTCAAACGACCACAAGAGCGCTGATGTCAACTCTAAGCTCGTCAGCGCTCGTGGAGAGTGTTTACACAGAAAGACTTGCCGCTGGATCAGACTTCTCATCCGCTCCTCGCTCAGCACAGTAAATGAGCCTTAAGCTCTGCCGTTTGTTCACAGCGCCTGTGCCAGGTGTTAGTGGACTAATTATTTTTAATAACATGGGCTGTTATTAACCAGCATTTATTATGTGATCTTATTTGTATAGATACCAGACACTTTGAGGAGGTGATCGTCAGCTATTAGACATCAGGATCCGGTGGGATTAACTGTTAACTTTTATGGCTCTGTCCTTAACAACTTCCTTCTATTGGCTTAAGCAGAGGAATGTAGTTGGCCCATATCAGAAGGCTTAATGGAATTGATACTATTTAGATGGAATCAGCTTGCGGGCGCATGCACATAGCACTGCTTTTTCCCTGATGAAGCTAGAAATCTAGCAAAACATGTCGGAGGGGGGCTATTTATATTACTTTTTTAAGTGCAGATTGTTATAGTTACTATTCATTTATTTAGTTATAGACAAGGTCCATATCTGCAGTGGGGATATGCTCTTATTTATCTGGCTAATAGGATAGGCTTCAGTTAATACCAATAAAAATAGGCTGGACTAAAGGCCCATTTACATGCAAAGATAATCTTTCAAAGGAGTGGAAGATTGAAAGATTTAGCAATCTTTTTGCATAAAGTGTTAATGGCCATTAACACTTTATTATCTTCATTTGCATGTAAAAGGGCCTCCAGGAGCTGAATAATCACACGCCCAGCTGTGCACACAGCTGCATTGTTTTCATCGTGGCTGCTGGCACTTTACAATGTTACAATGTGGAGATAACAGCCTGTGGTCTACTGACAGATAAAGGTGTTTGCTTTATCTCATAGATATGAGATAGATAGATAGATAGATAGATAGATAGATAGATAGATAGATAGATAGATAGATAGATAGATAGATAGATAGATAGATAGATAGATAGATAGATAGAGAGAGACCTGGTAAGATAGATACATAGACCCATATGCTTGGTGGGAACCTTAGGCTTACTTTCCATTTCTACTTACTTTCTACTCCTCTGTCCTTCTCCTCTTATGTGACATATTATAGTATGGCTGGCTTCCTTTCACAGGGCATTAATTTACAAGCATTGAGTGTAGAAGTGGCACAGGTGTTTTCTACTACGGAGGGAAATAGGGGTGAATCAGATATTCATACTGTGTTTCGTAACCTTCAGAAAACGTACAAACACTATATTAAATCATGGTGAGAGGTAGCCAGCTTTGCAACATATTTGCAGCATGAATTAGCATATCGCAGTCTCAGAATCACTATGACACCCAACTGACACCTGGGAGATATTGCATTTCTAAGAGGATGGGAGCAGCTTCTAACTGATAACTCCTTGCGGATGATTCAGGATCTGCTGAATTATGAGAAAAGTTTCCTAACTGTACAGTTAGAGAAAGAAGTTAACAATATTAGGACCTTTGCAACAAATGGTGATTTTCAAATATTGGAGCAAAGATTACAAGAGAATATCGATCCTTTTAAAAGAGAAGTGAAAGATAAAAAAGCATCGCAAGTTTGTCAGAGACAGCAAGGACTTTGAGACTGGACAAGTGTATTTAAAGGATAACATTCATTCACCGCAGAATAGATATACAGATATTGGATTCAGATCTGTCTGAACTTGGGGTGGGACCCCACTATACTCAGGGCAATACAAATACAGAAAGAAGAATTAGAAATAAGATACACTAGCGTAACCGTATACCGTATTCTATCCAGTCAGGTCCTCAGGTAAATCATTTCACTTCTTTACAAAGGAGCTTGGGATTAAGATTCCCTTTTCAGGGCCCAGTTCGATTTGACACTTTAAGTTGAGTAATGCCTCCACTGTGGAAGGTGTTTTTATGCTTGTCAAAGGTGTATCCATTCCCATCCAGATGGAGTTTAAATGCTTACAATGCCAGCGGCAGAACTTCTGCACAGTCTTACCCACATATAATTTCTGGCAAGAACACTTTGTGGCATATACAATTCCTGTACTCCTACAGGTGATATGCGGTCTAATTACATAGATTTTATTATCATGCAAATTCATAAAATCCACTTTTTCAATATATATTGATAAAAAGAACCGTTACCACGGGTAACATCCTCTATTCATTCTGCTAAACCAATTTGATTCAGCAGCGGGAGAGTTGGTAAAATAGTTAAAATAAGATTTCCCCCCCCCCCCCCCCCCTTCTATATGCAACACTTGGATGTTTTTATAATAACCTGAGCAAAATCAGAGCCTACCTAAAGTATGGGCTAAATGTCCTCATAATCTGTTCTGGACATCCATCATATGTCCCGATACATCAGTTTATTCTCTTCCTATTTGGTCTAAGAAGTTTATTATATTCCTCAGATTTCACCCTTCAATAAGCTTTCCTTAACCCTTTACAGAGGTATCCCCCTCTATGGAATCACATTCTTGCTGAAAAGAGACTTCATCTGAGCAGTTTCTCCTTTCCCGTAAGTATTGGCTCACTAGAATACCTCTTCAAAGAAGGAGGGTGCCAACTATCCTAAAACAAAAGGTCACTTGTTGTTGTTACAGCTCCATATTGACAGTGACCGGTCCCGGGGATCAGCCAATTGGCAGGGATCCTAAGAGATGGATCCCCACTGATCTGCTGCTAATGGCCTATCCTGAGGAGAGGTCAGCAACAGTAAACAGTGGGACAAACCCTCTAAAGGAACATGTAAAATATATTTGTTATGTTCATGCAGGGCTTATTCGCCTTGCCTGCACGAACGAACAAAGAAAGGGGTTCACGCCTACGAATGGAGGGGATTCAGGAATCCGTACACCTGCAGGTGGAGGGGATTCAGGCATTGTCACACCTACGGATGGAGGGAATTCGGTTGTCCATACACCCGCAGGTGGAGAGGAATCAGGGGTCTGCACACCTATGGATTAAGGGGATTGAGGCATCCACACACCTACAAACAGAGGGGATTCAAGCATCTGCACACCTACGGACAGAGGGGATTCAGGCGTCCTCAGACCTGCGGGTGTAGGGGATTCAGGCAGCTTCACACCTACAAATTGAGGGGATTCAGGTGTGTGCACACCTACGGATGGGTGAGAATCTAGGTGTCTGCACAGCAGTGGACGGTGGGGATTCAGATGTACACACACCCGTGGGTGGAGGGGATTCAGGCATCTGCACGCCTACAGATGGGAGAGGATTCAGGCGTCTGCACAGCTGGGGATGGTGGGGATTCAAATGTCCATGCACCTGTGGGTGGAAGGGATTTAGACGTCTGTACACCAACGGACGGGAGGGGATTCAGGCGTCCGCACAGCTGTGGGTAGAGGGGATTCAGATATTCACACACGTGTGGGTGGAGGGGATTTAGGCGTCTGCACACCTACGGACAGAAAGGGATCCAGGTGTCCGTACAGCTATTGTCGGTGGGGATTCAGATGTCCACACACCTGTGGGTGTAAGGGATTTAGGTGTCTGCTCACCTACAGATGGGAAGGGATTCAGGCATCCGCAGTGATATTTCCCATGGCGACCTTCCCTACCGGCGTCAGTGCTGTAATTTCCCCCCCCCCCCCCCATCCGCTGCATTCCTCCGCTGTCACTGACCCTGGTGCTCTGCCTTCTTCTCCCGACCCTGCTCTGGCGAAGTCGGTCACTCGCTGTCAGTCTCCTCGCCTGCGTCACATAATGATTGCAATATGTGATGGCACCGAGGAGACGGACAGTGCAGGAGCCGGGAAGGGGATAAGAGAGAGCAGCGGAGTTTCACTGGCCCCCAGCGCTCTGCCTTCTTTTCCTGTCCCTGCCAAAGCCAGTAAGGGCACAATAAAGAGTGGCAGTGGGGTCAGTGGCACGACGAGGCGGGGGGGGGGGGGAGGGGGTCATAATGGAAACCCATTCTCCGTGGCCCAGACAATCAAGTTGTGGGCGTGGAGTTTGTCTCCACCCATTATTCGGGTGGAGACAAGATACAACAGCACTCCTCGTTAATTTATATTGGATCTACCGCATCTGCATTTTTCAGATGCAACATGATAAGAATAATTTATAAATCTGTCCTGAAACAAGTGCATAAAGTCACAAGAGCACTCTCCTTTCCGCTACAGATTTGCAGAAGGACTGTCCCTGGATACGACCTCCAGTATCTCCCCACAAAACATATGTACTGTGTGGCATTCCTTGCTATAGTGCTGATGTAATCAAGCTGTGCGTGTTCTCTATTCATTGCAGCTGGGCATGTACAGTAGTTTTGGGTCTTAGGGTGAGATGGGACACAGTGACTGGAGTGAGAGGAGGCAAGAGGGGTCATAGAGGGGCATGGAGCTAATGGTTCCTGAGCTGCTCTTCAGTTTTGAACTTTATTGACATCCTGAGATGACAGATTAAGTTAAACGTGCCGCTTGTCTTGCAATTTAGAATCATAGACTGGTAGAGTTGGAAGGGACCTCCAGGGTCATCGGGTCCAACCCCCTGCTCAATGCAGGATACACAAAAACATCCCAGACAGATATTTGTCCAGCCTCTATTTGAACACTTCCATTGAAGGAGAACTCACCACCTCCCATGGTAACCTGTTCCACTCATTGATCCCCCTCACTGTCAGAAAGTTTTTTTCCAATATCTAATCTGTGTCTCCTCCCTTTCAGTTTCATCCCATTGCTTCTAGTCTTTCATTGTACAAATGAGAATAGGGCTGATCCCTCTGCACTGTGACAGCCCTTCAGATATTTGTAAACCGCTATTAAAGGGGTTGTCTCGCGAAAGCAAGTGGGGTTAAGCACTTCTGTATGGCCATATTAATGCACTTTGTAATATACATCGTGCATTAAATATGAGCCATACAGAAGTTATTCACTTACCTGCTCCGTTGCTGGCATCCCCGTTGCCATGGCTCCGTCTAACTTCGGTGTCTTCTTGCTTTTTTAGACGCGCTTGCGCAGATCTATCTTCTCCATTCGGCTTGGCTCGGCATCACCGGCATTTTGGCTCTGCCCCCTTGTACGCGTCATCGCGAAGCTCCGCCCCCGTCACATGTGCCGATTCCAGCCAATCAGAGGCTGGAATCGGCACATGTGACGGGGGCGGAGCTTCGCGATGACGCATACAAGGGGGGCGGAGCCAAAATGCCGGTGATGCCGAGCCAAGCCGAATGGAGAAGATAGATCTGCGCAAGCGCGTCTAAAAAAGCAAGAAGACACCGAAGTTAGACGGAGCCATGGCAACGGGGACGCCAGCAACGGAGCAGGTAAGTGAATAACTTCTGTATGGCTCATATTTAATGCACGATGTATATTACAAAGTGCATTAATATGGCCATACAGAAGTGCTTAACCCCACTTGCTTTCGCGAGACAACCCCTTTAAGTCTCCTCTCAGCCTTCTCTTCTGCAAGCTAAACTTTCCTAGATCCTTTAACTGTTCCTCGTAGGACATGATTTGCAGACTGCTCACCGTCTTGGTAGCTCTTCTCTGAACCTGTCTATGTCTTTTTTAAATCAGGGTGCCCAGGACTGGACACAGTATTCCAGATGATCGAAGATTTAGACCCCCTACACACGGGCGGCAATTCTGTTGCGGGATTTACCGCAGAATTTTCGCCCGTGGAAGCTGCCATAGGATTGCATTAAAAAACGCAATCCTAGGCAGACGGCCATGACATGTCCGCATGAAATCTCCCGCGGAAAACAAATCGCGGCATGTTCTATTTCTGTGTGGGTCTCGCAGAGACCCGCACAGAAATGTCACTCCCGGGCCGCTGGCTCCGCTCTGCACATGTGCCGGCTGGCCGGCACATCAGAGAGCTGGAGCCACGGGAGAAGGTGAGACCCTCACTGGTCCCTGCAAGGGCACGGGTCGGGTCCCGCTGCGAGAATTCTCACAGCGGGATCCGACACGGCCGTCTGCAGGCGGCCTAAGAGAGCAGCACACAGAAATCTTGCATAATCTTCTTTGCATCAAAGATGCTTCTTTATTGACTCCACAGAAAGAACAAACAACGTTTCAACCACTACTGTAGATGCATCTTTGATACAAAGGAGATAACGCAAGATTCCTGTGTGCTGCTCTCTTAATCTTTGTTTGCCTTAGTACTGTGGATCTGGGAAGTCAGGATCCTACTAAGGAGAGTGCATGCATACAAGCTCCCCCCAAGACATTAGGTATATGGTTGTGCTGCTGGCACTTTCTATATTGTTGCACAGTATTCCAGATGTGTTAGTTAGTGCCGGAGAGGCAAGGTATTTCTTTTGTTTCTGCTTTCTTGTATTTTTTTGTATCTATTGTTGTATTTTTTATTGCAAACGTGCCAATAAAGTTGGACAAGTGTCAGTTTAAAACTTACTTCTGACCGCTAACTCTGTGTTTGGTGCAAGACACATGTCCTTTGACCCCAGTAAAGGCGATCCTGAGCCAACCGTGTCTCAACTCTTGGAAGATCAAGTATTATGTAACGTACTGTATGTTAAAAGTAAAGAACTTCACAGCTGTGTTTTATTCCCTAATATACTTTTTAAAGGGCCTCTAAACTAGCGCTTCCCCTTTATGTAAAGTCTTATCTTCCTTCTTCTACCTTGCCAGGACTTTTCTTTAATCTTGGTATGAATCCTAAACAAACGTCACTCCCATTCCAATACCTAACAGGGGATGAGATATTCAGTGTTACCGGCGAGGTCAGCTAAGTCCAGCCAATCAATCCTGGGCAACACTGCGGGGAGGTCAGAAAAAGCAATATAATACGGCAGACACTGCAGGGGACATCCATGATAACACTGCGACCAAATGAATAGCAGATATTCCAGATCCGCATCCATTCCAGTGATCAGCATGCAGCGCGCTGTGCAGGTACCTACAGGGTTGTATACAACGGTGTGAACTGTGCGATGCTGAATGCTAGCATTTACTCAAGCGTTACATTATCATGTGCAATGACTGGTTCTGCAGAGCTCATCGCAGCAGGGTGGCTTGCAATATGATTTGTAAATTATGTGCTGCTAATTTATTAAGAACCCAATTAAAGTTTTCACTTCAGTACTTTTTATGTAGATGTATCGTGCCTGGTGTAATTAGATACAAAGGAGCGTGTATATCATTCACTCCATATCATATATGTATAATAAATATGAAATGTACTTTATAACATATACTACTGTAATCCCTATTACAAGATTCTGATTTAACCTCTTCAAGACCAGAGATTTTTCATTTATTTTCCAAACTGTAAAGAACATTACTGAACACGTTAATTTTGCAGATTGCAATTCCAATGTGTCCAATTGGCTTCCAGGTGCTGACTGTCATGTCAGGAGATTGGCGTTAATTAAAATATCTTGTTATTTGTATAGCATCAACTTATTCTTCAGCGCTTTCAGGTAATTTATTTATTACCCTCCACCACGCTGGGTACTCATTTTACTGACCTCGGAAGGATGGAAGGCTGAGTCAACCTTGAGCCAGGTACCTGAACCACATGGGGATTGAATTTGTAAAAAAGTGTAAAAAAGTTTTAGAGAATAATTAAATATATTAAAAAATGAATATTAAAAACTCAAAAAATAAATGCACACAAAATAGAACAGGTCCTATTTTTTGCACCTGCGAGAAGTGCAATCGCAAACTAAGAAATGAGAATTAATCCATTGAAATCAATGGGTTCTTGTTACGGCACTCTGCCCCCCGAGCGCCAGTTGGGGTGCCCTGATCTCCTGCACCCCACTGTCCCTGCCTACTTGCCTCGGCCCTGGCTAACCCCAGGCGGACAACTGGGCGGCAGTCCCTGCACTGGCTAGGGACCTGGCGACTACCTAGATGGAACTACTAACAGGGGACAGAGTGCCGACAGGAGAGGCAGGTGTAACAGACCAACAAAACCACTAGGTGAATCAAGGCTGGAGGTGAAGCTCACAGGCAAACGAAGGATACTGACAAGCAACTAGGACAGACTAGAATAGACCTGACTAGAGGCTAGCAGAACCAATAACTGGCAGTGAGTTCAGGTCACTGCCAGTCTTTTAACTAAAAGCCTCCGCCCCGGGGCGGAGGGTGGGAGGAGCCGACTCTCCCACTGTTGCATAAGGGAGGTGGATGAGAGCGGGCGGCACCCTACGGGCGGACACGCCCACGCCGCAGCACGCTGGCTGCTCCACGCTGCTGCACGCTGGCTGCTCCACGCCGCCGGGAGATCCCTGACAGCACAGCTCCGGGACGCCGAAGCCGAGCACGAAGCGGCGCGCGCCGGCCGCGGGACCCAGCGCCGCCCTGCATGGTAACATTACCCCCCCTCTGACGGGGGACCTCCGGGCCCCCGGAAACTCGACCAGGCTTATCTGGAAAACGACGGTGGAACCGCCGTACCAACACGGGAGCATGAACATCACATGCGGCCACCCAGGAATGATCTTCTGGTGGAAAACCCTTCCAGGCCACCAAGTATTGTAGGATTCCTCGACACCGACGAGAGTCCAGTATCTCCTGGACCTCGTATTCGACTTCATCCCGGACCAGGGTGGGCGGAGGGGGACCGGAGGTGGGTATCACCGAAGGGACAAAAGGTTTCAGCAGCGACTTATGGAATACCCTGTGAACCCTCCATGTGGCTGGCAACCCCAGCTCGTAGGCGAGTGGGTTCACCACACGTGTGATGGCAAACGGCCCCACGTAACGTGGCGCCAGCTTCAAGGACGGGACCCGCAATTTGAGATTTTTGGACGACAGGTATACCTTCTGTCCCACCCTGTACGGTTCAGACACCGACAGACTCTTCCCACTGCGCAACTGCATACGGGCCCCCGCTGCCTCCAAGTTTCTCTGCACCTCTTTCCATACTCCCCGAAGCGTATCTGTGGCGTCATCCGCTGCCGGACAGGGCGACGGAGTAGGGATTGCTGTAAGGAAGCGAGGATGCTGACCGTATACACTAAAAAATGGAGACACCCCAGTAGAAGAACAAAGGCGGTTGTTTAGTGCAAACTCTGCCAACGGCAGGAACTCTGCCCACTGGTAAGCCTTTTCGCTGGCAAACAACCGCAAATATTGCACTAAGTCTTGGTTCTTCCGCTCAGTCTGACCATTAGTCTGCGGGTGGAACGCTGACGGGAAGGAAAGCGACGTTCCCAGGTTTCTGCAGAAGGCACGCCAAAACTGCGACACAAACTGAACCCCGCGATCAGATACAATATTTTGGGGAACCCCATGTAGGCGAATTATTTCCTTTACAAAAATCGTGGCAAATTCTTTTGCCGAGGGTAGCTTTTTTAACGCCACAAAATGTGCCATCTTTGAGAACCGGTCGACCACCACTAAGATAGTGGTGCACTTCTGGGATTCTGGTAGGTCAGTGATGAAATCTACTGATAGATGAGACCAGGGACTGGAAGGAACCGGTAGTGGTCTCAGGGGACCCTCCGGAGGACGCCGCCGACTCTTATTGCGAGCACAGACCGAGCAACCCCTCACAAAGTTGCGGATCTCCTGAGACATGCCTGGCCACCAGAAGTATCGGGAGCAAAGCTCCAGGGTCCCCTGGAACCCTGGATGCCCGGCGAGAGCCGACGAGTGGGACTCATCCATGACTCTAGGGCGTAGGGTCTCTGGCACAAACCATCTGCCCTCCGGCACCCCTGACGGAGCGTCCTGCTGAGCATCCTGTAGTTGAGGGACGAAGTTAGACTCTAACACTGCCACCACCACGCCGGGGGCTAAGATATTCTCGGGAGTCAGGGTCCCACTGTCTGGTACCCCGAAACTCCGTGACAGGGCGTCCGCCTTCACGTTCTTCTCTCCGGGGATATATGTCACGACGAAGTTAAACCTGGCGAAGAACAACGCCCACCTGGCCTGACGTGCAGTGAGTCTTTTCGCACTGGCGAGATATACCAGATTCTTGTGATCAGTATATACGGTAATTGGGTGTCTAGCACCCTCAAGATGGTGTCGCCACTCTTCCAGAGCCCATTTGATAGCCAACAATTCCCGGTTACCCACGTCGTAGTTGCGCTCTGCTGAATTGAACTTTCGCGAAAAGAACGCACATGGGCTATAGCCAGACCTCCCACTGACTTCCTGCGACAATACAGCTCCTGTCCCCACTTCCGACGCGTCTACCTCAATAAAAAAGGGTAGTAGTGCGTCCGGCTGTATTAGCACCGGGGCAGTCGTGAATGCCTTTTTTAGACGGCTAAAGGCCTCAAGGGCTGCAGGCGACCACTTACCCAAGTCAGCCCCCTTCTTAGTCAAGTCGGTCAGAGGTTGAGCAATAACTGAGTAATTTCTAATGAATTTGCGGTAGAAATTTGCAAAACCTAAGAACCGCTGGAGAGCCTTGAGGTTGTCGGGTCTGACCCATTGGGAGATTGCTGCTACTTTATCAGACTCCATCTGAATCTCTGTGGGGGAAATTACATAACCAAGGAAGGATACTTGTTTAGAGCCAAATGTACATTTCTCTAATTTGACAAAGAGTTGATACTCGCGCAAACGGGTCAGGACTAACCTCAGGTGCCGCACATGTGAATCCCAGTCAGGTGAGTACACCAGGATGTCGTCCAGATAAATGACCAGAAATACCCCCAGGAAGTCGTGGAAGACTGCGTTCATAAAACCCTGAAACACAGCGGGGGCATTACAGAGTCCAAAAGGCATGACCAGACATTCAAAATGTCCTAACGGGGTGTTGAACGCTGTCTTCCATTCATCTCCCTCTCTGATGCGAATTAAATTGTAAGCCCCCCTTAAGTCCAGTTTGGAGAACCAGCGAGCCCCTACCACCTGATTCAACAAGTCAGGAATTAGGGGCAAGGAGCACTGGTTCTTCACAGTGATTTTATTCAAGGCCCGATAATCCACACAAGGCCTTAGTGTCCCGTCCTTCTTCTCTACAAAGAAGAGACCTGCCCCGGCAGGGGACCTGGACGGCCGGATATGTCGGTTGGCCAGAGCTTCCGAGACATAGGACTTGAGGGCTTCGTGCTCACGACCGGACAGATTGAAAATGGCTCCCTTAGGGATGGGACCGTCGGGAATCAGGTCGATACCACAGTCCCACTCCCTATGAGGGGGCAGAGCCTTAGACAGTCGTTTGGAGAACACATCCTGAAAGTCTGACAAATACTCCGGAATGAGCACCGTATCTGCGGAGCACACAGCTATGGTAGACAGGTGATTGTGACACGATGACCCCCAATGAGTCAATTCCCGGGTGGACCAATCAAATTGGGGGTTGTGCAGTGCCAACCAGGGCATACCAAGCACCACATCAACCGACATCTTTTCCATAACCAAGAAAGACAGTTCTTCCGAGTGGAGGACCCCCACCGTGAACTGTAATCTTGGGGTCCTCCATCGTACCAAGCCTGTAGAGAGAGGGGTGGCATCAATGCTGGTAAAATGAATTGGCGTCTTCAACGCCACAAATTCCGCCATCAGAGAACGGACAAAACCCAGACTTATCAAGTTAGCGGCTGCTCCGGAATCAATAAACGCCCGCCCTGATCGGGAAAAATCCCCGAATCTAACATGACACGGTACCAAAAGTTTAGGAAGTACCTGAAGTCCTAGGCGATCCTCCCTGCAATCGCCTAGGACTCGGAGTTTTCCGCCGGTCCCGGCTGCGGGCGTTGAGACCTCAGTGGGCAGGTTATCACCCGATGTCCAGCTTTCCCGCAGTAGAGGCAGAGACGATGCAACAAACGGATCCGGCGTCGCTCTTTGGGGTCCAGCGGGTCCACCTCCATCGGATCGGGCGCAGAGACTGGTAAGGAGGAGGAGGGACCAGGGCCACTGACCTCCCTGACTCTACGGGTCTGCCTGTCCTGCTTCCTAGACCTGAGCCTCCTATCTGCTCTCACCGCTAGCTCCATAGCCTCCCTTAAGGACCCGGGAACGGGATGGGAAATTAACAGGTCTTTAACTGCGTCGGAGAGGCTCTGCAGAAAAACGTCCTTCAGCGCGCTATCGTTCCATGTCGAATCCCCCGCATAGCGTCTGAAGTTGGAGCAATAATCCTCCACACACGACAACCCCTGCCGCAGCGCCAACAACCGTGAAACCGCCAACCCCGCTCGGTCCGGTTCGTCGAAGATACCCCCGAGTTCCTGAAAAAAGGAGTCCACGGACTGCAGGCAGGAGGAACCCTCGGGGATGGAGAAAGCCCATGTCTGTGCCGAGCCCCGCAGCAGGGACATTATCAGCCCGACCCTCTGAGCCTCCGACCCGGAAGAACGGGGACGCATGCGGAAAAACAGGCGACACGCCTGTCGGAAAACAAAAAACTTGTTCCTCTCCCCAGAAAACACCTCGGGAAGAGGGCACTTGGGTTCGGGGCTGGTTGAGGCGTCCGACCCCTGCGACACTCCCCGCTGCTCCTGGGCCACCATGCGGGCGGATAAATCCTGGATCACAGGCACCAGGGCCTGCAGCTGGTTCGCGAGGGAACTGATCGCCTCCATGACAAAAACGGTTTTAAAGGGCCAGTTATTATGTTACGGCACTCTGCCCCCCGAGCGCCAGTTGGGGTGCCCTGATCTCCTGCACCCCACTGTCCCTGCCTACTTGCCTCGGCCCTGGCTAACCCCAGGCGGACAACTGGGCGGCAGTCCCTGCACTGGCTAGGGACCTGGCGACTACCTAGATGGAACTACTAACAGGGGACAGAGTGCCGACAGGAGAGGCAGGTGTAACAGACCAACAAAACCACTAGGTGAATCAAGGCTGGAGGTGAAGCTCACAGGCAAACGAAGGATACTGACAAGCAACTAGGACAGACTAGAATAGACCTGACTAGAGGCTAGCAGAACCAATAACTGGCAGTGAGTTCAGGTCACTGCCAGTCTTTTAACTAAAAGCCTCCGCCCCGGGGCGGAGGGTGGGAGGAGCCGACTCTCCCACTGTTGCATAAGGGAGGTGGATGAGAGCGGGCGGCACCCTACGGGCGGACACGCCCACGCCGCAGCACGCTGGCTGCTCCACGCTGCTGCACGCTGGCTGCTCCACGCCGCCGGGAGATCCCTGACAGCACAGCTCCGGGACGCCGAAGCCGAGCACGAAGCGGCGCGCGCCGGCCGCGGGACCCAGCGCCGCCCTGCATGGTAACAGTTCTATTCTCCATGTTTTGTGGGCTGTGTTAAGGAGCCCCTATGTGCGTTTTGCAGAAATGCTGTTCATGTGTAAAAGTCCTTATTACTGTTCTTAAACATTCCAAGGATGCATATGAGAGGCTTTCATATAGATCCATCATATTGTTGGGAAGTAGGTTTTTTCACTCGTAGGGCTGCCTTTCTGTAACTTTCCCTGGATATTAGCAACCAGATTGTCTACAATAATAGCAAATATTGTGCACAAAGATCAAACATTCTTTATTCTGAATAAGTCAACAGGATGGAATATAAGAAGAGTGTTTGCTAATGGCCAAATTCATTTCTTGGTGTCGAAACATGGGGATATTAGTGCAATGCACTCTTATCTGTTGCTACACTTTGCAGGCATATCTCTCCTCTGCTGCTCGTTTGCACATGCAGTTGTCAGCATCTTAAAGAAAGAGTACTTTTTAACGACACCTATTTTCAGCCAATGCACTTGTGTACCAAGTTTCTTAACCAGTTTCAAAATGTAGGTCTGCAATAAACAAAGCTCCCTCCCCTAACTTCTTCCCCAGCCTATGGAAGCTGCAGGCAAAGGGAGGGAGTTTAGCAACGCGAGCTGCTGCTAAACTCCCTCCCCCTTCCCTTTCCTGACGGCTCTCATAGACTTCAATAGGAATCTATGGAAATGACTGGTGTATTACGGCAAAAGATAGGACAATACCAATCACCCTGTGCGCTATCTTTTACGGCAGGCTGATTCTATACACCGGAAAAACGCCCATCTGAACAAATGCATTAGAATCCTATGCTTCAGATGGTCGTGATTTTCGCCTGCCATTTTATCACAGCAAAATCGCCACAATAAAACGCTTGCGTGAAACTATCCTCAGTGAAGACACATCATAAAACTGTCACATTCCTGAGCTCAGTGGACTGATTAAGTATTTATGTCTCAGCTCATTTTGTCTGTTTTAAGTTTTGAGTGCAAAACAGTCTCAAATTTCTGTGTGTGAACATTTGTATTTCAATCAAGAGGGTGTCCTCTCTGCATTTGTATATTATATATGGGCCCCATCCAAACCAGTTCCATTCTAGCCTGATGAAGGATCGATAGGAGACCCGAAAGCTCGCTGTAACATCATGTATTTTTGTTAGCCATTAAAAGGTATCATATCTACAAGATTACTTGGTTTCTCTCACTGAGAACAATCACACTAGCCTCAGTTACAAATGTCCTATGTGCGATCCTTTTGTCACATGACAGATACCAATGTGATAATCCAATTAGTTCCAAACACATAAGAGCATGTCCCCATCAACACTCACAACGCAGCTGCTATCAATGCCAGATATTATGCTGCTATACAGGATATTCTAGCAGGTTAAACTATTTTTATACTAATGAATCACTGCATTATCTACTAGAGCAGCGCTGTAGGCAGGGGCAGGAGCATGTTGATGGCGCTGTCACTGATATTGTTCCTTGTTGTAGATAGATATCACCAAATGTTGCTGCAGTACTAATTAAAGCAGCGCAATAGGGCGGTATTAGGTCACTATATCACCTATTAAGGGACATGTTGATATTGTTTTCATGAACGATTAAAACCAGCATTTTGTTCCTTAATGTGCTGTAGTCAAAGTACTCTTGTTATTACATCAAAGAAGTTATCATATAGGTGTCCCTTCATTTTTCTTTATAAAACATTCTGTTTTATTAGACCCCTGAGGAAACTGTACTAACTGAAATCCATATGGTCTGAGGGTCAAATAGAATATGTATTGCTATTCTATGGGAGCTATTGAAACTTTATATGGATAGCGTCTTACTAATACTGAGGCATATTGGCAGTACGGCAAAGAATATATGACACTGAGTTTGTTTCTAATATTTTATTATATACTTAAAAGTTACATTTTAACCTTTTTTGTATTTCTCAGTGATACAAGTGTAATAATTTTGAAAAAAGCAATCTTTGATTATTATTACCGTATTTTTCGCTTTATAAGACACACCTGATGATAAGACGCACCTAGGTTTTAGAGAGAGGAAAGTGGGAAAAAATATTTTGAACCAAAAAGTGGGCTTAAATATCTAATAAAATAACAGAATAATATGTAAACATGAACAGCAGTCAGTCAACAGCCGCATTAAGAACTATTATTACTGTAATTAACAGATGAGCAGAGATTTTTATTTTAGAACAATACACCTCTAGTCATCAGGAAACCCTCATAAAGGATTCCATCCTCAGAACCGTCCAAGGCATTACTGATGCCACATTTTTTGAAGGATCCTACAACAATTTCCTCCTTCACAGCCAGCCACAATGTTTTCACCCACTGACAAACCTGAGTGATAGTGGGCCTTTTCATGCGTCCAGTGGGTGTCAGGTCATGATTTCCAGCAGCCATCCACTTGTTCCACTCCTCTCGCATGAAAACTTTAAATGGCTTGTTAATAGAAACATCCAGAGGCTGCAACTGGCTGGTAAGCCCCCCAGGAATTACAGCTAGATGGGTCTTTGCTTCTTTAAATATTTTTTTGTGTTTTCACTGATATGTGCCCTAAACTGGTCAAGTACTAGCAGGGCAGGTTTCTTCAGAAGCCCTCCAGGGCGTTGGGGCCACACTTTTTTGATCCATATTTTCATTCCACCTTCATCCCTCCATCCTTTCCCATGAACATGGACAATAACTCCTCGTGGGAGTGCCTCTTTTGGCATGCTTTTTCTTTTGATAATTAGCATTGGTGGAAGTTGGGTGCCATCTGCACAGCAGGACAACACAACCATGTAATGCGTTTTCTCATGTCCTGAGGTTTTCACAGTTATGGATTTTGCACCTTTCAAATCAACAGTCCTGTTTGATGGAACATCAAAAGTTAACGGGACTTCATCCATATTCCCAATCTGGCCTATTTCAAAGCCATTTTTCTTTCTTGCATCAATTACAAATTTATGAAAAGACAGACTCTTGGCTTCATATTCTTTAGGCATTTTTTGCGCAATCCTAGTTTTGGTGCGCATAGCAAGGACACATCTCCTCATGAACCTGTAGCACCACGATGCGGATCCAGTGAAGTCCTTAATGTCTTTCTCTGTAGCAAGACGCTTGGCTTCAAAGATGATCATTTTTGTAGAGACTGAAAATCCGTTGTTCCTGTGACGTATTATCCACTCTTTCATTTCCACGTCTATCTGTGGCCATTTTGCAGTATGCCCACGAAAAGTGTGCTTACTGTTATCTGCTTTTTGCAGCTCCTCCTCCTGTTTTCTCCATTCACGTATCATTTTTTTTGCTAGAGGCGGCCCAAAATTTCTTTCAGCTGCTCTGTCCCCATGTTCTTTGGCGTATTTCACTACCTCCAGTTTAAAAGGGATTTTATATGCTAGTCGTTTCTTCTTTGACATCTTTCTAAAATTGGATGGATGCAGCGAAGACTAAGGTAGCTTTGTCATGCAATAATGAAAGAACTGTAAGCACTTCCTCATAGGAGGAACAGGTCAAGCGGATTGGTGGAGGAAGGGGAGCAACAGTTGTTCCCGCCGGCGCTCACCACCAATCAGCAGACAGCAGTGCAAAGGAGAGAGAACTAATTCTGAGTTTCTTTGGCCGAATTTTCGCGTGATTGCACGTTAAACTCACGATCGCGTGAACAAGCGGCACGTTCGCTCTATAAAACGCACTGACTTTTCTCCCCCACTTTGGGGGGAAGAAAAGTGCGTCTTATAAAGCGAAAAATACGGGTGGTCAGTGGTCGTATAGTAAGGGGAGGAGTAACTTGGTTTATGCTTTTGGAATGCATTTAATACATGCGTACAACGTGGACCAAGTGGTCAGTTGTCTAAGATGTGGCATAGTAGTATTTTACCTATGTGCAAAATAGGAAGGGTGGACCAGTTACGTAATAAGGATTGAGCCTCCTTACGTAGAGGAGGGAACTTAAGGTGATACAGTTCAGTGTACTTGGGGGTGATATTAACTCCCAAGTATGTAAGACATCTGTCTTTCAGGCGCATTGATAATTGAGTTTCAGAAACTGTAACAGAGAAGGTGATAAGTTGAGTATTCTATTTTATTAGTAGTATTTTTATAACCTGTGAGTCGATCATATGATGTTATAACTGCATGATGTGAAGGGAGGGTCCTCGGTGGAGATGTAAGGGAAAGGGGGATGTCATCGACAAAAAGGGAAATTTTATATTCCCTCTCTCACATATTTGGAGGACATTGAGATTAAAGGGGTTGTTCAGTTCAAGTGTAAACTATTAAATTCAGTTTGAATAGTTGATGGGGAGTTTGTACCATCTCGTAATAAGTTTAAAAGAATTTTCTTGAATGCGGTGCATCTTGAGAAACCATGAGAGTTTTTTAAGATTTTGTCTATATTTTCTGTAGACAAGGTGATGTTTAATTCTTTTTCCCACTCCCTTAAGTACCACGGCTTGTGTGGGGCCGAGTCTAGGAGTACTCCCTTGTGAAGCTAAGAGATGAGTTTTTTAGAAGGTTTGGGAAAAGATAGATATGTTTCAAACCATAGCGGGTCTCTTAGTGCATTATGGTAGAGATCCTGAAATGTTGTGAGTAGTTTATAAAGATTTAATGCTTCCAAGAAATTGGGTTTGTAGTTTGGGGTGAGCAGTACAATTTGTTCTAATTCAGTAATTTTAGGGCCTTTTAGGATTTCATATATGGTCATGGACATTCTGTTCCAGATGTGGGTGGGTGGAGAAGATTTTTTGCTAATGATGAGGGGTATTAGGGATGCAGGTGTGTGGGGGGAGGGTTTGCCTGTTTCAGAACCATTTTGACATAACTCTCTCATCACTTTGTTGTTGATTGTGGCGTGTGCAGTTGGACTTATAAGCTTATTTTGTGTTTGTATTCTCTCATTAGACCGAAGGAGGTAGTGGTCTTCTGTATTTAGAAGGCCTCTTTCCACGTGGAAGGATTGTAGGTTTGTATTCCGGTCTACCAGTGAAAGCCACCTAGCGATATATATCGCCTTATAGTAATTTTGAGCGTCTGTGTGGCTTTTCACCATAGATTTTGCCCTTTGTAATAGAGTGAAATTTGCTGCAAATCTGCAATATTTCCACAAAGAAGTCCACTATCCGTTTCTATCCACCGCAGATTTCCAGCGGATAATGCTATACCCCATGTGACCATACTATTTAAGTGAGACTTTTGAACAATGAGAGATAGTTACAATAAGATTTATTTACTGAGGATATTTCAGCATATGTTATGCTTGTGTTTGGCACCTTTAACTGGAAAAACCAGTTAGAAAAATAGATACACCTTGCTTATAAATGCAGCATACAGCTGGTCTGTGTTCCAGGGAGAGGAACGACCTTGGCATGAAATAAACTTTGAATCACTTTTATAAAGGTAAGCCATTAGTTAGTACAGTTTTTTTAATAAAGTTTATAGTTTTCTTTGCACCTGATGTACCTCATTGGCATACAACGGGCTCTGGCAGGTTCTGTTGTGGTGTCCATCACTTGGATGTAGAGCTATTCATCCCGTCAAATTTGCAACAGAGTGTCCATGAAGGACATGAACAAAGTATGAGCAGATCCTAAGTATTATACACATTGGCACTAGACACTATATACTCAGAGCTCTCAATCAGCTATTAAATGACAGGTTGGCAACTACTCTCATAGAAAGAAGCACAAAGAATCTCTTAACCCTTTCCAATCCAATTTCCCTGCCACCCGCACGCTCCCCAACTCTTATTTATTTTGGATGGGATAGCGTTTTGTGGATACCTTCAAATCACTCAACAGAAACACATAGAAATGACCCGTCATGATGATTTTATTGTCAATTTTTTGAAAATTAAATGTGAGTTTTGAGTGTTTTACATTGGGAAGATCATTTATAATAATCCCACAAAATATATGTATATTGATATGTAGTGGCCCAGAGTTAGGGGTCCCCTCCAGCACCTCAGAATATATGTTATGTGTTTGTCTCATGCATTGTCTTGAATGTAGAGTGAGCTAGATTTATGTGTATTGAGTGTTTGCAGGCATGAATGGGTTAATGTCTGGGGATGTCTGGAAATGTATTGTTTTGTCCTGTGTGTAGTGTAAAAGAAGTGTCACATGTAGAGATGAGCGAACGTACTCGGATAGGCACTACTCGTCCGAGTAATGTGCCTTATCCGAGTACCTCCCCGCTCGTGCTGAAAGCTTCGGGAGCTGCCGCTGCTGACAGGTGAGTCGCAGCGGGGAGCGGGGCAGAGCGGGCGGGAGAGAAGGAGAGAAAGATCTCCCCTCTGTTCCTCCCCGCTCTCCCCTGCAGCTCCCCGCTCCGTGCCGGCACCCGAACCTTTCAGCACGAGCGGGGAGGTACTCGGATAAGGCACATTACTCGGACGAGTAGTGCCTATCCGAGTACGTTCGCTCATCTCTAGTCACATGTCTTTGTGAGGAAAATGAGAATGTAAGAGACATGGAAGAGTCAGAGAGGCGGTCTAGCCCTGCAAAGAGACTACTTATGGCCTTCATTTGTAGGGAGAGTGAAAGTCCAGACCTGATGGAAACGCGTGGGTGTGCAGCACAGGTACTGCATACATCCGGAGGAATGGAAAACCACTACAAAGCGAGAGGAACGTGAGTGTATGACAGGAGAGAGAGAGTTTGCCTTGAGTGAAATCTTACAGATAACTTGGACTGTGGATTATATAAATGCCCCGAGAGTCCTCCCTGCTGCACCACTACAATTTGCTTCTGTACAAAGACTATTTTATTTGGATAGAATTTCAAGAGTTAAAGTAAACAAATAGAATCGACTATTCCTGGTTCTCGTTCAGAAAATACCCTGTGTGGGGACTACTATAATAATAATAATCTTTATTTGTATAGCGCCAACTTATTCCGCAGCGCTTAATTACATCAGAGAGATCCGCCGCAGAGGATGGAACGATGGCGTCACGAGTGACAAACAGGACTACCAGTTACCCATTTCGCGATCTCCCCCTGTGGTAATCGGGTCGGGCCCCAAGCTACCCTTAGGGGAGGAGACGATAGACCCACCCGTGACAAGGTTATCTCTCTACTCTGCTGTTTCCTAGGCTGAGGGATTGCTCCTCAGATGCTGCAGATATAACATACTTTTATATAAGACTCTATTAATTTTTCTAATGACAGATAGATAGATAGATAGATAGATAGATAGATAGATAATCTCTGTAATACAGTGCCATACAAAGGTATCCTATAACTGCATATAATGTGTATAGCATATGTTTCTAATACTATTCAGAAGAGAGCTCCGACATCAGAGCTATCTTCTGCATATGTATATTATACTCCAATGTTGGAGCTTTCTTCTGCATAGTGTTAGAAACATGTCCAATATGAGAGCTATCCAGGGAAATCTCAATGTTGGATGAGGTCCGACACTGAAGTGGAAAGGGAAAGGGTTGAAGGGCCTGTCTGCTATTATGATAATCCTTTATTACTAAATACAGAAGAAAGAATTAGGTCTGTATAAGTTTTCTGCCTGTGCACATAAACTAGCAGCACTAACAGCCATCAGTGATCTTAAAAGGGTCACTCCAGCAAAAACACATTCCATCCGTTCCCCCACTGACCTGATTGCCTGTTACATTCTGCAGGTCTCCTCTGTGTATTCCAGTCACTTCCCTGCAGAGTAGCCCTCTTTCTGATGCTTATCAGGCACCATCTTCAAGCTGAAATTTTTTAACTTTCACTTTCAAATCTCTCCCATGATCTATCAGCTCAGCATTAGATAGAAATTATACCATTTGTGCCTGTTGGGAGTACAGTTTAATTATCATTACCATTTATATTCACCAAAATAAGCTACAGACCATAAATATACAGTCCGAAGGATGAGCTGTTATCTCCTCTATTATAACTGTGTAATCATTGTCACTAATTGTGATAGGAGTTTTTCTGTCCTCTTCTAGGCAGTTTTTATGGTAGAATTTATGCAACAGCATCAAACAAACTGAGAAACCCTAGTTTCAGACACCATAACTCTTCACTTTCACATCTATCCCATGATGCATCAAAGCAGCATTAGCTAGAAGTTATACCATCCTGCCTGCTGGGGGGATAATTTAATTATCACTACCATCTGTATTAACCTACATAAGCTGCAGACCATAAGTATACAGTCAGGAGGATGAGCTGTGATCTCCTCTATTATAACTGTGTGACTGAAGCTGTGTGATCATCATCAGTAATTGTGACAGGAGTGCCTGTGTCTCCCTGCAGGCAGTTTCAAGCTGGGTTCACAGAGGGTGGATTTGCCGCGGAAATTCCGTCTGGAATTTCGCCGCGGCAAATCTGCCAGCGGACGCTAACCCCGGGATTGCCCAGCCATGTGGACGAGATTTCTCAGAAATCTTGTTCACACGGGGCAGCAAAGCTGGCAGAAGCTGGCACTGCGGCGCGGATTCGCTGGCCGCAGCATGTCCATTTTTTTAAAATTCCGTTGCGCTCTCCTCTTTGGGAGCACCAGCCGCAGCGGAAATGCGAGCGGCCAGGCTGCTTCAAAGCCCATCGCTAAGTGCCGTGGGTTTTGAAGCAGCGCTTTTCTCGGTGGAAATCTCACGTTTTTTTGCTGAGGCCAAACCGTGAGATTTCCGCCGGGTTTCCGGCGTGTGAGAACCCAGCCTTAGCGGTAGATCCATGTAACAGTATCACACAAACTGAGAATCTGACTATAAAATGAATATATAACCCCAAGCAGATCTGAGCTGGTCTGAATGGAGATCACATCTGAGGAAAAAGAGCCTGGAAGATTCAGATAGAAAGAAATAACTACAATAACAGAGGTGACACCAGCTCCCTAATATATACTGGGGGACAGCTACATAATGAATGAATTAATTGGCCCTTTAAATGCAGTGAGATTTTAAAACACAAAGTATTGTAGAAAGTTGTAAGCTTTTCAGTATCTATAGATAAATATGTCTCTTTGTACATTAGACTTGGCACCTGATGCGGTATACTTTTTACCAAGTACAGTATTCATCACATAGTTTAGCGAGTATACTTTACTATGCATACTATGTTTTTCTACATTACATTGTGCTCAGCACATTTAGAACATATTAACAGTATCATATTTAGTTATACTGTCAGAAAAGTTAATTGCTAACTAGTTAACTACTTGCTTTAGTGAAGATTGCTGCTCTGCGCTACATGATATGAGCACCTCCAAAGGCATTAATGACTGTTAAGGCCCATTTAAATACAACGATTATCGCTCAAAAATCGCTCAAAGCCGTCTTTTGAGCGATAATCGTTGTGTCTAACTGCACTGATATCGTACAGTTTTTGTTAAACCATTGCTACCCGCCTTAACAGGGATTCACAGCGGGATACAGCTGATACTATTGTTTCAGCTGTATCCCGCTCCCAGATGACAGGCTGGGTATGAAGAACAGAGCGGCTGTATAACACCTGGGCGCTCCATGCAGAAAACAGCTGGATGCAGAAGACAAGGGAGGACACCCCGCTTGTCTTCTGCATCCTCCACTCAGAGCGCTCGGCTGTATAACAGCCGGGCGCTCGGAGCGGGGAACAGCTGGACGGAGAAGACAAGCGGGGACACCTTGTTTGTCTTCTGCATCCTCCGCTGGGAGCGCTCGGCTGCATGACAGCTGGGCGCTCCAAGCGGGGAACAGCTGAATGCAGAGAAGAAGCGGCCCCCGGCTGTCCTCTACATCCTCCGCTTGGAGCGCTCGGCTGCATGACAGCTGGGCGCTCCAAGCGGGGAACAGCTGAGTGCAGAGAAGAAGCAGCCCCCGGCTGTCCTCTACATCCTCCGCTTGGAGCGCTCGGCTGTATGACAGCCGATACTCCCAGGGGGGAATAGTGTGATGCAGAGAACAAGCAGACCCCTGCTTGTTCTCTGTATCCTCCGGAGCGCAAGGTGATCGCTCAACGTTTGAGCGATCATCTTGCGATGTAAATGACAAAACGATTACCGATCAAAAGTCGCTCAAAAGATGTCATAATCGTTGTGTCTAAACGGGCCTTTAGATGTAACCTAGTTCTGGACATTAGATAAAAGCACTTTGATGCCTTGCTGCCAGCGAGACACAGGTGGCAACCAATGCTGAATTTCAGGTCTCTAAAGTAGCAAGTATTCTTTATATACAAAGGTTTTAAAAAATATTGTACCAGCCGCTGTAGGTGGGTGAAGAAAAGACTTAGTCAACGATTTCCAGACATGGTATTGGATATAACTTAAGGTGCTTCTACATTGAAAGATTATCGTTCGGATTCCCCCCATCCAGCGAGAGTCTAAATGATTATTGTTCAGTGTAAATGCATCCACCGACTGGACGACAAACAAGAAGCTTTTCACTTATCGTTCGTTGTTCAATTTCTACATGCAGAAAAAAAATTAACGGCGGATCGTTCCGTGTATAAGACAGTCATTCACTTACGAATGACTACCTGTTTACTCTGAATGGAGGCAGGTGGGCCGAAACAATCCCCCCCCCCCAAGCTCTGCCTCCATTCAGTCAGCAATGCTCGTTCCTCTGTAAAAGCATAGGAACCGTTATCTCTGGGATGACCTGTCGGCATCTGTTGCATGGAGTGTGTTTTTTTTTGCTATCTATGATTGGGCTCACCCAGCTTCCTTTCACACTCCAGAAACATGCTTATGGTAATTGGATTTTCATGTATCAGTCTTTCTGTAGGCATTGTTTATAGACGTCTGCTCCTAGTTTACGTTTCATAATGGGAACAAATTTTTAATACTAATAAATGCGTGTGTTAGTTCTGCATTTTGGCCAAAACGCATAGGCTGATGGGCCACGACAAGGCCACCACGCGTCCATCAGAACCTACACTATCTCACTATTAACTGTAATGAAATCCCAGAGGTGAGAGAAAAAAACAAAAACATTCACTGAAAAAGCCAAAAAATGCAATACCTGATAGCCTATGCGTTTTGGCCAAAAAGCAGAACTAACAGTCGCATTAATTAGTACGGATCAGTATTTTTTGTATGCAGTTTGCTAGAAATTTTGGGGGAGCCCATCTATCCAAAATAAAACTAAATGATGTGTGAATCAGTGCACTGACTACTAGAGATACAAGTGCTTCAGAGGGTACTCCGTTACAGAACACTGATCAGACATGCCCTTGAGTTCATTAGATTGTGACGTCCACTGCCACCATGAACCAATGGGAAAAAATAAATTCTATGTACAGCCATCTAGAATCTGATGGCGCCATATGCACAACCGATAAATAACAACTGCTAGTAGATATCACACAGCATATGAGTCTGGCTTAGGTGCAGACGTAGCAATCATTAACATGACTGCAGCATCGATTTACAGCACTGTAGTAAAGTTATAATAACGAGTTAAGTTAACGTTTGCTACATTTGTGTATCAGATGCACAATAATGGTCATCTCCGTCTCCGGATATATCTTTTTTGAACTTTTGCCAGCCAAGTCTCTGCTAAGTAATCTTTGCATTGAAGACTAGACCTGACTTTGTACTGTGAGCGGAGGGTGAGCTAATTACTAAGCTACTGATACAGAGGTTTATTGGTAAGTGATAACAGTAATGATTTCTTCAGTGTGATATAAATACCTGGTAATATCGCTGATGGAAATATGGACTGTAGAGTATTATTGGTCTTCCACAATAAGAGGCTGCATGCAAAGAGGTAAAACTGATTTGGAAAGAGTTGATTCATATGATAATAAGCAGCATGATAGAAGTGCAGCCCGTGTTTCGTATATTTGTGGAAATCTCAAGGGAACCATGACATTATGCAATCATCTGGCTTCCAGAACAAAGGGCTGTTTTCAGCTGACCAACTCTGCACTCCAAGCAAAGTTCTAATCATTTGACCTGGCATTTTTTTCTCTGCATGTAGTATTATAGTATCACATGTGCAGAAGCGCGTAGAATGCCTGATTACCCTCGGATATAACTTTACAGAAACATATTACTTCTCTGCAGATCCTCCTCCTTCAGCTGGTCATGCTGCCGCTTCACGCCAACGCCGCAACGAAATTAGAAGATCTGTTCCAGCACATTGATGCACACCAAGATGATTTCGTTCAGGTAAAGTGAGACAGACGTTATTATAACAGAGGATGGATTTGGCACATTATTATCTAGTAATATGTACCAGTATATGGTGGGAGATTGTATAGTGCATTTAGGACCCTACGCCCAATGCAGTATAGGTGCACCATAAGTTTTATTCAGTGCTGTATTAATAATCAGGACATGAGAAAGAGCTCTGGGTATTTTATACTAAAGATGTATATTTTTTTAAGGGGTAGTACAGGACTAGAAAAAAAAAGACTGATTTATTTTAGAACAGTGCCATACTTGTCCATTGGTTATGTCTGGTATTGCAACGCAACTGCATTGAAGTGGATGGCGCTGGGCTGTGATACCGCACTTAGCCCAAGGCCAGTGTGATATTACAGAGATTTTGCACACGTAATATGCTGTACCAAAGTCCCAGAGATGGCCATGTTGCCTCTCACACAGATTGCGCAAAATACGCACGCAGGTAAAAAATCACAGCATGTTCTATCTTGGTGCGTATTATGTGCACATACACGCCAAGATATTACACGGCCCTTTTGCACGCAACGATTATCGCTCAAAATTCATCCAAACAACCGAAAATGAGCAATAATCATTACATGTAAATGCGGGCATCGTGCACTTTTTATTTGAATGATGGATTAACGGTTTACTTAAAATCCATCGTTCAGCCACTGAAAGACTGATCACATACATGCCATTTGAATGTATTTAGCTTATCTTTCAATAGACTGCATAATGTAACAAGAACAATGCAATCTGCCAGCAGACATGAGGAGAACAATGGAATGTGAGGGCAGCTGTGTGCACAGCAGGGTGTGTGTTTAAACACATGCTGGGCTCTGCAAACAGCACGTGGAGGTCCTTCTACATGGAAATGAAGATGATAAAGTGTTAATGGCCTTTGCTAAATCTTTCAGTTCTTTTAAGAAAGATTAATTTTGTATGTTTAAAGGCCTTAACCCTGCTGTTTACATGTCATTGTTTGCACCATCTTCAATTGGGTTGTGTGTCCAACACTTTGATCTTAAACCATTAAGGACTGACCCACTTACACACCTCTATGGGAGCTTTATTATGGATCCATACAAAATGGAGCCATAATACTGACCTGTGCTTGATACCTTAGGTGAATAGTTTTAGTGTTGGCTGGCTCTCATGACCTATTAGAAACAGCAAAAATTCTCCTTGTCCCTCTAGGACTGAGTTGATTCACCACAATTATTGAGTATTATTATGTAAAGAATTTTCTGCAATATATCCAGTAATTATGTTCACACAGAGTCTTAAAGATTGGGTGGCTGTTCCTAGTGATTCCAGCGATCCACGGTTCCGCGAACAATTGATTAGAATGGTCCAAATGACTGCTGAAAGAATTCGCACTTTAGGGGCGACTGTGCAGCTGGTAGATATGGGCTTGGAAACAGTAAGTATTATAACCCAACTGTAGAGGTCTATAAAGTAATTATAGCACTAATGATTTCATTTGAGCTTCTGATTAGTGGAATTTCTAGTGAATATTCAGAATATTGGATTACAATGCATGGCAATTGGATTTTGAATTTTGTAGCCTCCCTCATATAATCTAAAGAAAGTTTTCCCCGATGGTCCCAGTGACTAAAGGCCCTTTTACATGCAACGATTATCACTCAAAATTGCTTCAAACGGCTGAAAATGAGCAATAATCGTTACATATAAATGCGGACATTGTGCACTTTTCGTTTGAACAATGGATTTTAGTCAAACTTAAACTCTATCATTCATCCATTTGAATGTATTTCGCTCATCCTTCAATAGACTGCAGGATGTTCTCCCCGTGGCATGTTTACACTAGCCATGAGAAGAACAATGCAATGTGTCGGCAGCCACGAGGAGAACGAAAGAATGTGTCTGCAGCTGTTTACACAGCTGGGTGTGTGTTTAAACACACGCTGGGCTCTGCAAACAGCTCCTGGAGGTACTTTTACATGCAAATGAAGATGATAAAGTGTTAATGGCCAATAACACTTTATACAAATAGATCGCAAAATCTTTCAATCTTTCAGTCATTTGAAAGATTATCTTTGCATGAAAAAGGACCTTAAGAAAAATGAACTATGAGCTTCATAGTAGGTAAAGCTGTACAACAAGGAGTTATTGTTATATTGTCACTGATCAAAAATATGATTACGACCAGTATAGCTCTCTGGCAGTGGTAGCCCATTTGTCCACAGATGATATATAAATAAGCACTCATCCTGGAAGGCCATGAATTTTTATAGGCCAGGCAAGGCTACCTGAAAAAAAGGATATGTAAATGAGCTCTTCTGGGTTTAGGGAAAACATGTTTTCCCTACTAGACTCTCTGCTATTTTGGCAGTCTACACAAGGAGATTATTCCCTTAGACCTGTATAAAAGGCCTCTCAAACGGTATCCTGCCTTATACTGACGAGGGGTAAAATCCCAGAAGCAGTTGTCTGTAGATGGGTGTCTTTTCCTTATTAGAAATACTCTGGTTTGGCTTGTTAAGTATCTGCGGCGGCAGTGGATCCTCTGTTCCCATAATTTAATTTGTGCTGGCTAATCTGGCCACAAAGATTTAGGGATTATGCAGGCTTCATCTTTGAACCCCTTTATGAAGGTGAGAACTCCACTGCTGGGAATCCCCAGACTTGTTGCAACAAAATTAGCCTGGATTAGTGGTATTCAAGTGGCGACAAAAGCGCAGTTAAATAAGTAGGGTCCGTCAGGAGTAACAAAAATAAGCAAGGTCCAGTAATGAAGCCAGGGGTCAGATCCATAGGACTAGAAGTCTTAGGAAAGTGGGGTTAACCATAAGAATGATCTGAGAAATTCCAGAGGTTGGTAGCAGTAGACTATTCCAATTACTAAAGGCAGATACAACAAAAGGAATCCCTCTATGCTGTAGGCTACTACTATTTTGATAGGTAAGATAACGTAGACTAGACTTCTGATCTTTACTTCAATGCTTACCCACAGCTTCATGGTGGCCAAACAATCCAGTTCCCCCCAGCAATCCTGGCTCAGTTGGGAAATAGCACTGATAAGGCGACTGTTTGTTTTTACGGACATGTAGATGTTCAGCCTGCAAAAAAAGAGGATGGATGGAAGACGGATCCCTACACAATTACTGAAATTAATGGTTAGCACTTCTCATAATATTGCTTAAAAAGATCTGGAAACAGATCTCAATATTAACCGAATCACTTAGTATTATCTGCTAATCTCTTTCTAAATCTTCACATTTGAAGGAAACCTTTATGGACGAGGAGCGACAGACAACAAAGGTCCTGTCCTAGCCTGGATACACGCCATAGACACCTATATAGCCCTGCAAAAGGTACGAAATATCTTTCTAAGGCCGGATTTGCACAGGAAATAGTGAGTTGTGACAAGAATCTAGGGCACAACTTGCATCGTACAGAACACGGACACCCCATCTGTGTGATGTTCAAGACATCTTACATTGCAAGTTCTACTCTTGTGCATGAATTGCAGGAAAATAGGACCTACTTCGATTTTTCCGCCTTGAACCATTGGTGCGAGGGGAACATCGCCCATATAAATGAACCTATTAGAAATAATAGGTTAATATATTGCATGGGTTGTGTGTGCGTCACAAACACACAGAGCTCATGTCATTTTCTCAGCTGTGTAAACACGGCCTAAAGCAAATACTTAAGATATTCTAGCAGTGAACCTACTGACTGGGGAACTTTGTTTCATCACCATGTTACTTTATATTTTTTCCATTGATTACTAAAACCATTCACTAAATATGCTGCCATCGCGCTTAGAGAAATGATATTCCCACAACTAACAGTTCAAGCAAGCATGTGGTGACCATACTGCAAGCATTACAGAAAAGTCAGGAGGGTCTGGGCTTGTAATTGCCCTTCTCTGCCCAGGCCACTCACTTGGCAGACTTTTGCAAACAGGCACTTCAGCAAGCTTCTGAGCAGCCAGTCTCTCAATGTGCACTGGTCACTGTAATTCTGGGCTGGCACAACTGCAGCCCATACCCCTTGATCAGTGGCTCCCAAAGTCTTACTGCCAGTTCACTGGCTTGTCAATCGATGGCAGGACTCTCTTCCTTCAGCACTGCGTCACTAGGCTCAGCATTGCAACGCTTGCCAATTGATGGGCTTTGCGTGGGCCCGCACTGAAACCTACCTTCTAATCAAGCTGGCAGACAAAAACTGTGTTTCCTGGTGCCCAGAGATACTAGCAGTGTCTGCTAGACCCCTGTACACCTGTTGGCTCCCTACAACTCAAGGGCCAACAAATGTACAACAGGCACAACAAGACAACAGAATTCTTTTTTGTTCCAAAAGAGGAACATACACATTTTAGTACCATGGATGGGGGGGAGAGAGTTATGTCCTTGGAAGAGCTTTGTTCCTCTTCCTTGTGAAAACACAAACAGGTCCAACTGGACTGAGCATACATAGTTATGGAGAAGTTGGGAAGAACAACTGTTGGCTGAGTTTTCAGCTCACAGCTACCTACAGTCATGGATACTCACCTCAAAGGCAACACACCGCTGCAGAGTATAATCACTGAACATCAGTACATGTGAAGCCGCTGCCAATGGAGCTTTTCCATGGAAACACGGGTGCCAACACCAGGAATCTGAATCGGAGATGTATTAGATTAATCGTACTTTAGGCACGAACTTCATAAGTAAAAGTAGTCTTTAATACATAGAGTTAAAAGTCCATAAAGCGACACGTTTCAGGGACATGTGGTTCCCTTTCACAAGTAAGGGACGTTTTATACGTAATAAACATCATTCAGCTAATGATTAGATCATGCACAACTAATTGTTCAATGTAAACACAGCCAATAATTGAACGACAAACAATAATGTGTCCACTTATCGTTTGCCATTTGTTTCATGTAGGCATAAGAACGATAATCGGCTCGTGTGAACAGGCAGTCATTCATTTATGAACGACTGCCTGTTTACTCTAAATGAAGGTGGGCGGCCAATGAGACAACAACAGAGGGTTGGGTCCATCCCTCTGAATGGGTGTGATCAATGATTATTAGACTCCCCGAAATCTAGCGGCTTCAGCTTTCTCGCCCGGAAGTGAAACCTCGTGAGCTGATTGTTAAGCCATAGCAGACACCAGCAAATCGAGACTGGATCTCACATGGGCACACGGTCATTGTATGTTGAGTGATCGCTGTATACAATATCTAACTTTGGGGATACTGTGCAGAAAACATGACAAACTATACAGAACATGTGACAGGCCCCCCAGAATGGTGGGACAGCCCCTGATATCAGGACAGTTGGGATGCCTGGTTTTCCTACTAGATGCATTGTTGTCTGATCAGTGGGGACTTTATTGCTGCAGATAGAACTATCTTCTTCTACAATTAATATGAAGCCATTGCATTAACTATTTGGTGGCCTTAGCATAGATTTTGCATTGGGCCCAGATGCCTCAAGCTATACCATTTGTCTACAGGGAATAGGCATGTCTACCTAGGCATTGGTTGACATTATAGTAATTGGTCTTATGGAGTGCCTATGTGCATACTGCTGTTCCCTTCTAGAGCTGATCCTTCTTAGTCCATCATTGACCTCGTGAACATGACGGACTACACAGAAATAATATATTTTTTTTTATCATAGACTATACCTGTGAACTTGAAGTTCATCATAGAAGGAGTAGAGGAAACGGGTTCTCCTGGTTTAGAGGAGCTGCTTAAAGGACACGAGGAGTTCTTTTCCGATGTTGACTATATTGTCATTTCTGATAATGTGTGGCTCAGTAGGAAACCTGCACTGACCTATGGAACAAGAGGCAACGCGTATTTCTTTGTTGAGGTAATTCTACAACCTTTTGTGTATATGGCTGAGGATTGTTCTAGGTCTACTAACTGTATATGCATATTGGATAGATCAGAAATAACACAGGTGACAGCAGAGCCATACAGACATCAGAAGGCTCCCTGCTCCCCCATAGCTCATCGACTACACAGGACACACTCCTCTCCTGGAGGGGGAGCTGTTCTGTGCCACCTCCTATGCTCAACAATCAGGCTTCACATGTGTATTTGCGCGCGCAATATGGAGTAAATAGAACGCATTCATTTCAAAGGGCTCGTTCACCTGCACATATTTTTCCTGCACATTTCAGTACTGCAAAAAACCCAACAACATGCCCTATTTACTTGCGCATTTGTGCACCCAAAGTCCTTATAGACGTCAATGGGGATGCGCAGAAAATACGCTGGCAGATGCGTTAAACACTGACTAATTAGCCATTTCAACCGGCACATCTTTATTTGCTGCGTGCAAATAAACATACCTTGCGGGCAAAAAAAATGCAGTAAAATATGCTGGTGCACGCGCAAATATGCAACCATCCATGCACAAAATGCAGTGCAAATGTGTGCGCAAATATGCATAAGTTTATGTGAATCTGGACTAAGGCTGGTGTCAAAAGAGCATACATGCATTTAAGCGCAGAACTGCACCACATATTCAAACAATGGGTGTTGCATATTTGCTGTACTTTTTGCGCATGCAAATCGCACACATGCAACCATGCTCCCATTCATTGAAATGCGAAGATAGTTCAATATGTGCTCTTTCCCTGCGCAAATGCTGCATATTCTTTTAAAGTGAAGAAAATGCGCACACAAAATCCGCTTATGTAAATGAACCCATTAAAATCAACGGGTTCTATTTACAGTGTATTGCGCATGTAAATATTTACAGGGTAATACGCTGCATAAATAAGTTTCTGGGAATCCGGCCTAAAATATCTCCCTTGACCTGGATATATTGGAGTCGTTGTCAGCTGTAGCCTTCTGACCTCATTCTTCCAATTACTAATCATCACACCCACTATGTCCCAAATAATGACAAACACTTAAGGCCCAATTACACACACATATCTTTCACAAGATTGAAAGATCAGCGATAGTTTTGCATGATGTACTAATGGGCCCTAATTGCTATTAGTACTTTATTAGCTTCATTTGCATGCAAATGAGCTTCTGGGAGCTGTTATATAAGTCAGCAGCAGGTCTGAGCTCTGTAATCAGCTCCATTGTTCGGCCACGGGCTCCCCGTGGAGAATTCAGCACCATGGACAGCAGACAGTGTGCAGCCCTGCTTATCAGGTGTTCTGCCAGCGGGGCTGAGAACTGAGAACATCTGTAACTAAGTTATAAGCTGCAATCCCCTCTCTGTGGGCAGAACACAGCGTGCGGTCCTGCTTATCAGCTGTTTTGCTGAACCACGGTTTTCAAGCAGAACTGAAAACCATCGAACAGTAAAAGATGAGCACATTTAGACACAATGATTATAGAGCAAATTTTGAGTGAGAATTGTGTCTAAATGGGCATTTACTACTTTTGGATAATTTGGTCACAGCAACCATTTTATTACAAAGAAATTTACACAGCTTAACCCAATTTAACCAAACACATTAATTAATATTCACCATCCACCAAAAGAGGAGAGGTCCTTGGAGTCACAAAATCTGTCACCTTACCATTTAAAGGAAAATATCCCAATTGCCTCCGGCCACACTCCAACAGACTCGGAGGACCCCCACTCATTGCTACCATGACAATGTTAGTAACTCCCCCACAAACCATCCTTCACATATCATGACATTCTATCCCCTTGAAATGAAACATTCATAGGGTGGGAGGGTGGGACCACCTTAAATTTGAGCATGCCTCAGCTCAACATATTTGAACTATGTACAAGCTTTTTTTGTGTGGCAGATGAACACACCACAATTTAAGTGGCTATTTAGCCTGATGAGTTCCAGATGTGCTCTTTTTTCACCGAATTGCACAGTGTATTGCCCATTTGTGTGTGCATTGCGTTTCCATTTGCGCACCACCCATACTTGTTTTTCATTGGACCTTGGGTGCGCACAAAAATTGAGCAGGTTTCTATTTTCTCATGTGCACAAAAAAGGAAATGAAAACAGACCTATTGATATTACAAGGTTCTTTTCACGGCATATTGCGCATGCAAATACAGTGTTTCTCCAAAAATAACACCTACCCAGAAAATAAGCCGACCCTGATTTTTTTTTTGATTTTTGGGGAGGTTTGAAATGTAAGCTTTTCTCTAAAAATAAGCCCTAGTTACACTACATTAGGGGAAAAAAGGGAATACATTATCTAGAAGGCACGTCCAGGTTCCTCCCGCTGCTCTCCGGAGATCCACGCAATTCCTGTAGTTCTTGGAGCTCAAACAACATCACTTTCTGGTGACGGGATTCATAAATCCCGCCTCGAGGAAGCGATGGCTGTGATTGGTTCTTCAAGCGAAGGCTGTGATTGGCAGCCATCGCTTCTCCCATTGATTGTATGATTTGGCTGAGCAGCGGTGAGCGATCAGCCAATCACAGCCATCAATATGTGGGGGAGAGATTTTTGAATTGGCTGTGCCGTGGCCATCGCTCACCGTCGATCAGCCAATTTAAAAGACATCCCCTGAAAATAAACCCTAGCATGTGTTTTGGAGCTAAAATTAAAATAAGACACTGCCTTATTTTCTAGGAAACAGGGTACATGGACACATAGACCTGTTAGAAGGAGCCCTGAGGGCTCAGTCAGATGAGCACATATCCGCACGTTTTTCCACGTGGAAAAAAAACGCACCGCATGCGTGGGCAAAAATCTGCACCTTTCAAAGAGAGAGCATATGGGTGGCAATGGACGTGGTCTTGCGGATTTTTTTCCACACGCGTTGCAGGTTTTCTTCCGTGCGGATATCTGCTCGTCTGACCGAGCCCTTATAGAGGTATATGTAGACATGTACCAGTACTTTACAGGTAGAAAAAAATGAATACTTTGTAATGCAAAATAAAGTTTCTAAAAATACACTAAACATCACAACAATAGTAAATATCACATGTGGATCTACACCAATGAAATAGGCCAAATCTGCATGCAGATCCACTGATGTGCAAATCCACGGTTCAGCTACAGATTTCCACTGTGCATTATAATTAGTCGGATCCATGTAGGATTTTTCACATATCCTGAACTTACGAAGTTTGTGGCAGCAGCTTCTCATTGCCTCTTGCAGCACTTGTGCTGTTATGTCCTCAATATAGAAGAAGTGTGACAAAATAGCCATGTGTGATCCTGAATGTCACTGTTGGTATTGTTGGTGTCTAGTCACAGCTTGTAAAATTGGGGTAAAATGCCCTAATTTTATTTCTCTGCATTTTGGAAATCTGTCTGTTCACGCTCACTTTTTTGTGAGGTTGTTTGGTTCCGCCTGTTCTTTATAGAGGCTTTCCCCCGCTCATTAATTTTAATGTGATTTTTTTTTTTCTAACGGCAAATGCTATCAGATCTCGGCAACAGAACTGTAAGCCTGAAGTTTTATGATCTTGTACTAATTGGGAAAGGGTCAAAAACATGTTAGTGTTTGTTACTTTTTCCATTGCGATCCATTAGAAACAAATGTATGTGTGACCTACTGTAGGTAAGTATATGCACAATTACAGGTAGGTAGTCCTGTTGGTGGAAAGAGCCACACTAGATGATCTGCAGAAAAGCAAAAACCATAAACAGCATTTTCAGTATTATTTATAATATAACTTAAAATACTAAATCTTTTGTTGTTCAAATTGATTTTTAGGTGGAAAGTGGGAAGAAAGATTTACATTCCGGAACTTTTGGAGGCATCATCCATGAATCAATGAGAGATCTGGTGTATCTCTTGGGTAATCTATGATATCTGCTACCTTAATTACTGTTTATCCATCCATCTTGTTCTGTAGAGGAAACCTTTCTTCAGTCTTCTCATTATTATCACAGGCAGGATTACAATGATGGATGGGTCCACCAAGAGTCACAGCTCACCTACTCCCCTTTCCTGCACAATGGATACCAAAGATAGAAAAAAGTTACCAGCGCTCCAATGCAACCAATTAGAAGGGGAAAGTAATGGTATGGGTCACTTACTTAGCAGGGGTACCTTGTCACCTGGCACCCCTGAATCCCAGATAGCAGATGATATCACAAGCGTAGCAAAGAGGTAGTGTTTATTTAATCGGTACCATGCAGTGCGTTTCGGCTAAATAAAAAAGCCTTTCTCAAGCATGTATACATTTAAAAACATCATATTTATATTAAAAAGAAAACATTTCATTACCATGCTGACGACTTCCCGTCGCCATCCGCTGGCGCCGTTCGGACCCTTCAGATGACGTAACCGCTGAGCGTGATACGTGGGATGCAGCGCTGCTTGCCACTGTCGTATCATGTGACAGTCCGTCAGCAGGGAGGGGGAGTGTTCTATGAGATGCATCGGTGGTGGAACGCATCGCTGCGTTCCACAGCCATAGTGTACACCCGGCCACACATGATAATATGCCGTATTGTGTAATCTACACACACTATATTCTGCTGACGTTATTACAGGTATATCTGTCATTTTTTTAAAGACAATTCAAACAAGACATATATATATAAATACATTGTCAGTCATACAGTTCATCAATAAATATTGTCTGTGTGATAAAAATAGTAAGCTTATTGGGGTTGAAAGATTAAATATATATGCAAGTAGAAATAAAAATAATTAACATTTTTTCAAGTATCTCGTTTAATCCACATGGATTTAAAGTATTAAAATGGAATATGTAAAACATTTCTTTTGTCTTTATCCTCGCAAATTCGCCTTTAGGGATTTTTTAAACTGGGGTAATATTCATATGGGTATGTCTGAATTGTGATGCAATAGGAAATGTCTAGAGAGGCTATGCTTCAAAAAACCACGTTTGATGTTGTGTCTATGGTGATTAATGTGATTCCGTAAAGAATTAATTGTACGGCCAATATAGCGCAACTTACACGGGCATTGAATCATATAAATAGGGTGTTCTGTGCCACAATTAAGATATTGCTTAATCGTGTAAGCAGCGTTACCTGGACCCGTTTCTATATTTTTTCTTTTATGACAGTTGTTAGAGCAACACTTGCAACAGTTTTTTCCACATTTATATACACCTGTTAGAGAGGGAAAGGGAGATTTTAAATTCATGGTTATATTGGTGTGTTTGTGGGGACGAGATGGAGCTAAAAGTTTGCCTAGAGTTTTACTCCTTCTAAAGATGATATTTGGGCATGGTGATAGTTAGAGATGAGCGAGCATACTTGCTAAGGGCAATTGCTCGAGCGAGCATTGCCCTTAGCGAGTACCTGCCCACTCGAGAGGAAAGGTTCGGGTGCCGGTGCGGGGGAGCAGTGAGTTGCGGCAGTCAGCAGGGGGGGAGAGAGGAAGAGAGAGATCTCCCCTCCGTTCCTCCCCGCTCTCCCCCGCAGCTCCCTGCCCACCGCCGGCACCCAAACCTTTTCTCTCGAGTGGGCAGGTACTCGCTAAGGGCAATGCTCGCTTGAGCAATTGCCCTTAGCGAGTATGCTCACTCATCACTAGTGATAGTGCTTCTATTAAAAAAGGATCCCCTCTCAGAATTTCCCATCTGTTCTTAATGATGTCTTTAAGTTCTGTTTCGAATTATATTGTGTAGTGAAGCATAGTCCAAATTTATTTGCATTAGCTTTCGATTTCGTTGTTGTTGTTCAAGTTTCGAATATTGGGATGGATCTTTCTTCTTGTAGTACCTTCTTATAGGAGGTTTGTATCAAATTCTCCAGATATTTCTTATTGCGAAACCGATAGCATAAAATGCTAGCTTGTTCATCATAGCTGTTTATTGTTGAGCAGTTGCGCCTTATGCGCTAAAATTGGCCTTATGGCACGTTTAGCTTCCATTTCTTGAGATGGCAACTCCGAAAGTCTTGGAAGCTATTAGCATCAACTTTTTAAAAATGGGTCTTTGTATGAATGATGTTATTTTCAATGGAAATATCCAGATCAAAAAATGTGGCCCGTATCGGATCTACAGTGCCCGCGAATTTAAGGCCCCATGTGTTGTTGTTCCTATTCTGAATAAATATATTAACCTCTTCTACTGATCCATTCCATATAAAAATATCATCGATATATCGTTTGTAGAAACAGATGCGGGGATCCCTTAGTTGCTCTTCATAGGCTCCCATGTAGAAATTTGCATAACACGGGGCACACTTTGTCCCCATCGCAGTTCCTCTTATTTGTAAGAAGAACTGGTTGTCAAACTTAAAATAATTATTATGCAGGATGACCTCTGCACAGAGCATACGTAGAACAGTCTCCCATAAAAGTAAACGGGTCAGCTTCTATCTAGGAGCCCATGAAGGGCTCATGAGTTCTGCAGTAAAGCATATCTCTAAATGCTGTTAACTGCAGCTCAGACATGATGGCTGCCCCCATAATCATGTACAGACAACAGAATATGAAAATCTACAGCAGAAAATAAAAACAGATAGAAAAATAGAATATTTTTCACGATATGGTTTAAATACATATATAGGTGATATATATCCTTTAAGACCCTAACACCGCAGGACATTAGTTTACATCCTGACAGGGAGGCAGTTAATACAACAGGATGTAATCTTAAAAGCGACTGTGGCTGATAGCCTGCCTCCCGCTGCAACAGCGGGGATTGATGAGAACAGCGATCCCCGCTCTTAATCCCTTACATACTGCAATCAATGTTCATTGAAGCATGTAAAAGGATTCATAGCGGGAGCATCTCCGTCTGTGACGTCCTCAACCCTCCACGATGTGAACATAGCGACCCAACGCCATACAATGGTATTCGGGCCTGCCATAGCCTGTGATTACTATTGGAGTTCTGCAATGCATTATCATAGCAATCAGGGCAATCATGGAAGTAAAAACGAAACCCCTTTTTTGTGCTCTTTCGCTTGTTTATACAAAATAAAACACAAAACCTTTCTGTTATAATAAAATTATAACTTTTTGATTTAAAGGGGTTCTGACATCAAAAAAAATGTTTTTACTTACCTTGCCTGGCCAGGACCGATCGCCAGGCATGTCCCCTCTGTTGGGCATCCTCTTCTGTGGCTTCTAGAAGCAGAGCAGGAGCGGTCAAAATGACCGCTTCCTGCTCTACTCCGTCTGTCAGCCACTTCCGAGGTGAACTGACGGGCCGCCCACAGCAAGCATGTCACAAGCAGTGCTTGCTGTGGGCGACCCGTCTGTCCTGGCTGAACTCCCGAGTGCTGCTCATGCGCAGTGGAGAGGCGGCCCATCCTGACTCCCGTCAGAGGGCACCTCTCTTCTGCGCATGCGTGGATTCCCGGAGCGGGGTGGCTTATCGGAGGAAGAAGAGGAGCCTGCTGGGAGATGACCCCGCTGCACATCAACATCAGGAACAAAGGTAAGTGTAAGATTTTTATGCTTTAGCAGCCATTAATCGTGGGTTCCCTGTGTCCATTAGGCAGACCAGGGAACAATGGCTGCTAAAGCATAAAAATCTGATTCGTGTCAGAACCCCTTTAACCCTCTCTCCTCTCTGTACACAGCCAGCCTTGCAGATACAGCTGGACACATCCTCATCCCCGGAATTTATGATGACGTTGCCCCACTAACGGAGGAAGAGAGTAAGCTGTATGAGAGTATAGATTTTGATATGGAAGAACACAAAAACAACACAGAAGTGAACACATTTTTATACAATACCAAGGTGAGAGATGTTTCCAGCATCATATTCCATCTCTTTAACCCTTTCCAATCCACTGTCTGATGTCTTCCTACATTCTGATTGAAGCTTGTACATCTCTAATATCAGAAGACGTACAACATGGTATTCTTCCCATCTATTGCCAGCCACTCCGCTGTCAGAGCCTCTCTGGCGCACACACACGCTGGCTTTGGCCAGCAGATGGCACCATTGTATAACAGCAAAAAGAGAAAGCCTTTTAGGAAACCCTGACTCCAAAATTGGATTGGAACAGGTTAATCCTTATTTTCCATTTTTACTGCCGATTGGCTAAACATCTTTAGGTCGCCTTCAGGTGGCCGGGGACACAGGTGCTCTTTGTGCCTCCATTACGGGTGTAACATCTGGCTTCTTGCCGTTGATCAGCAGCCTAGAATTCTACATACTACTGCTGTAACTGCAGTTGTCATAAACCCAGGGAGGTCCACATGTTGCCTACATAATCCTGATTCGAAAAACAGCATGTCTTCACAACAGCGTAAGTGGATTTATATGCGTTTTTGCGCTGCATGTATGTGGAATGAAAGTTGCGCATTTGCACATACAACTGTTTTTATTGTACCTTTTGCACATATATGTCGTGTGCAATTGTACACGCAAAAAAATATGCACCAATGCTCCCACAATTGAAATGGCCAAATTCTTTAATGAGTGCCAGATGTGTTCTTTTCCTGTGCAAATGTGCAGGAAAATAAAGCATGCAGCGTTTTTTTTCTGCACGACACAACTGCGTACGCAAAGTATGCGCTTGTGAATGAACCCATTAAAATAAATGGGTTTTATATTTTCTGCTTATTGCGCACACAAAAATTCCATTTACAAATATGTTCATGTGATTCCGGCCTGAAAGCTGGATGTTGCAAAATATGCTGCCTACCGTTTTTGACAGCTGAAGACTCTGTGAGGGAGGTGAGTGCTGTATCTTTTGAATACGCAGTGGATTTCGTGTCAAAATGCAGCAGATTTTGACCCTATTTTGGATGCATAATTTGCTGCAGAAAAAATACCCTTAGGCTGGGTTCACACACGGCGGATTCCCGTCGGAAATCTCGCGGTTTGGCCGCAGCAAAAACCGCGAGATTTCCGCCGGGAGAACCGCCGCGGCTTAAAAGCGGCCCGGCCGCTCGCTCTTTCGCTGCGGCCCGGCCGCTCGCTCTTTCGCTGCGGCCGGCGCTCCATAGAGGAGAGCGCGGCCGCAGCGGAATGAAAAAAAGAATGGACATGCTGCTTCTTCTGAAACCGCGGCTGCGGCGGCCGCAGCCGCGGTTTCAACCGGATTTACCGCAGCGGATTAGCCGTCCTGTGTGGACGAGATTTCTGAGAAATCTCATCCACATGGCTGGCTAATCCCGGGATTAGCGGCCGCGGGCGGTTTTGCCGCGGGCGGATCTGCTGCGGCAAAACCGCGGCAAATCCGCCCTGTGTGACCCTAGGCTTAAAGAGATTTTCCAATGCTAATATTATATCTCATGTAGTATGTCTCCCAGTAGGGGGCAGTGCAGGAACTCTTCACTTTGCTCAAATTACCAAAAGAGCTTCTGTTCCTTCTTCGTCCTGCGGTTCACCTGAGCTGCATGGTGCGGTTTTTCCTCTTCCATGATGACGTGTCGCACACCTACCACATTTGCCATCTGCTGAGTTCCACTCTCCCAATGTATGGCACGTCATCAATGTTTAGGGGGCCATCGCATGCAGGGGTGTAACTAAAGGCTCAGGGGCCCTGATGCAAAAGGTAAGCTTGGGCCCCTCCTCTATCTGTATCTGTGCCCGTACCCATACCTAAACCATGCTGCACAGAGGCATAACTTGAAGCTCCTGGGCCCCGATGCAAAACCTATAACAGGACCCCCAACTATAACGCTTTATTCATAGTACTGGGCTCCCTATATGGAGGAGAGAGGCCTTATGGGCCCCTCTAAGGCTCCTGGGCCCGGGTGCAACCGCATCCCCTGCACCCTCTATAGTTACGCCCCTGATCGCATGGTATGTCTAGCACAATAAAGGAAAGAAGAGCTTATTGAATGCAAAGAGCTTACTGAATGCCACCTGCCCTGACCCTCTGCTTGTCTCTCTATTTTGCGTGAACTCTACCTGCTCTGACCTTGGCCTTTGATAACGACTACATTTCTGTCTGTCCCTCCGGGACCAGGCTACGGTGCCTCTGACCTTTCCATGTCAATTGCTAGTGCACAGAGATAACTCTTGAGGGTTATGGTTTGAAGCCCTCGCTGCTAAGACCAGATCCCTTAAAAAAGGGGTTAAAGGGTGAAAACCAGGGTATCCCTGGTTACAGTTCTAAGGCATAGTTTAAAGCCAAATCAGTCAGTAGCACAATGGGGTCACTCTCTGCATGGCACTGAAACTACTGACAAGCCCACCGTAGCAAGAGAGCCACATAAAAAAAACAGACTGCATCAGCAACAGGAGTAAATAATTAATTTCCCAACCAATATTCATGATCTTGTGTTGCTTATAGCGTCCAAGATACGTTTTATAGGTTTTTGTTGTCTTTTTTTTGAAGATTTGGAAAACCCCTTTAATGAACAGTAAGACATCTGCCAATCCTCAGGCTCCCAGTAGTACGAGCCTGAGAATTTATGCCTTCACTTTCATATATGAATTGGCAAGAATCAGGTATATCATAGAAACAGGACTGGCTGTACCTATAGGCATATTAGACATGTGCCTATAGAAGGAAGGAAGGGAATGCCAGAGTTGTGTGTAATTAAAGAGGTATTCCGGGACTTTTACCCCTTGCACTAATGATGACCTATCATTATGACAGCTCATGAATAGTTGATCGTCAGGGTTCGCTGCTCGGGACCTCCAGCAATCAGCTGATTTCAGTCCCCCACTAGAGAACTAAGCCTTCTACAACGTATTACACTTCCAAATGTGACTGCAATGAGGACGGAACTGCCAACATCTGCCTTGGCTGCAGTGAGTAGGGGGCTGAGATCAGCGGCAGACCTCTGCTGATCAACTATTGAGGACCTATCCTGAGGACAGGTCATCAATAGTACAAGGGGTAAGACTCCCAAAATACACCTTTAAGTGCATTTATATGTTCATTATATTTTCGTAACATTGTGTAGGTGAAACGAGGACACCTGGGAGGAAGAAGAGGAAGGCTGTAGAGGAAGCCTTATCTCTCTAAAGCTATCAGGAGTGCGCTACAGCATTCTGCAGTTTAGGTGCTACACGGCATACAAAGACTGTGGCGCACTTCATTCAACATTTAGTATATATAGTGTATGCAATGGCAAGGCAATGTGTCTGGTATTTTGCAATAACACACTTGAAAGGTAGATCCAAGTGCCACCTTGTGGCTGTCAGTGGTAGTGCTCTTTATGTATCCAGCAACATGTGACAATTAACTATAAGCATGCTACTGAAAAACTATTTCACTTTTAATGCAGGAAGAGATTCTACAGCATATGTGGAGATATCCCAGCCTTTCCATCCATGGAATTGAAGGAGCATTTGCTGGAGTTGGAACCAAAACTGTTATACCTTCAAAAGTCATTGGAAAGTTTTCAATTCGACAAGTTCCAAATATGAAAATTCCTGTAGTAGAAAAACTGGTGAGACAAAAATAAATATTTACATACAGTATAATGTAGATATAATGTAGAAATTTGTAAGTTTCAGAATTAGACACTGACAAAATGTTTAAAGAATACCAGAATAAGCTCTGTGTGTGTACATGAGGAGTAACACTATTTCTGGCCATTGTATGTCTTGTCTTGCCTCCTGTACTTTTCACACTCTTACCTTCTGCAGGCTGTATCTGTGATTTTTAGATCTCTTTGTATTGGCGGGAAGGGTTGAGCTGCTATGCTGTGTTCTATACACTGTGCACAGAGAAAACAGCAGATTCTGCACACACACAGACATAACAGCTTGCATACACTAGAAAAATACTGATTAGTATAGATGTGATTTCAGTAGCCATATCACAGTAAACAATCAGGCGGGTATTAGCTGTGGGAGTCTCAGTTTATGTCTTCCTCCTGCCTCCTCCCCTCTCCTCTCTATAGAGTTCTATGGGCAGCATAAGTCATCACCCTCCTCTACTTCCTGTTATCCATCTTGTTATCTCTTTAGGTTGCATTTACATGAATGATTTTCCCACATGGCATATGTGAATTGCAAGATGCATAGAAATCACAAGGAAAAGAACCAATTCTGTTAATTTGGGGGCACTCACATAACCAGAGCGCTATGATATTACAGAATATAGACATTAAGTGACCAGCAGGTTTGTACTTTCGGGTCTTACATTTAGGTAGGAACTATCAAAGGTTGATCCGGGGATTATTCTGATTGCCATTATGGAGTAGGGAAGGAATTTTCCCCCAGAATGGGCTAATTGGCTTTTGCCTCTTGGGGTTTTTGCCTTCCTCTGGATCAACAAGGGGATTGAAACAGGCTGAATTGGATGGACATTGTCTTCATTCAGCCTAACATACTATGTTACTTACATGTGCACATTTTCTGTCACAGTTCTATTTTTGGGCGATATCGCTCATTCTTCCCTGTGGGAGCTTTAAAAAAAAAATCTCCCTAGCATGTACATGTGAGCGTGATACAATTTTGTTTGCTACCGTAGGGAATAATGGGTGACTTTCACCGCCGATGAAATTACAAATTCTACAATGTGAGTGAGATGCATTTTTCTCACAAAACTCATGGCACTTGGAAATCACATCTATGCACGTGTAATAGCGGTTCGAGTTTCTCAAGCCAAGATCGCACTTGCATGAGAATCGCCTGTGAAATTCCACCCTTACTAAGATGGTCATCAGTTGTCAACAGGCGGTGGATAGAAAATCACATTTCAGTCATCTTTTAGCATTAAAACATCATTTTAGGCAAATAAGGTTATTTGCTGTTTTGCTGGTTATCACGTGCAGCGTGGAGGCTTTGTTCTTCATGAAACTTTACTATGTAAAAAAACTAGCAGTAGCACCAATCCTCTGGCCATGGTGAGGGCCACCATCTGAAATATCTGGATGTCTTAGAGGCTTAGATCAGAGCCCTCACTTGTATCCCTCTACTCCTATCTTGTACCTCATTGTGTACATTTGGTGGGCACCTTAGAAAGGCTCTTCTCAGAAACCCTCAGATTTGGAAGTGAAGGAGAGTGATATCATCTTTAAGTCTCCAAAGCCATTAATTTTAGTGGGTTCCAAGGGAAATGAAATGCCGATGCTGCATTTAGACATATCGTTATTCCTCATATGTTCAAAGGAGCAAAAGTGAAGGATAATTGTTTGGTTTAAACAACGAATGATGGCCAAGAATTGTTCACCGTTTGTTCATCATTCAGCTTCAGCCGGGATAAAAATCATCGTTGGGTCACTCACTTGCGTTGCGTTGTGTTCGCTACGTGCGGGACAGACAGGGCAGGGCCTATCTTTTCTGACCATACAAATCACATCCAGGAGAAGAGCTACTGAAAAGGAAACCACTGAAATCCCATAGAGATCAGCGTTTTCGTTATGACCCCTTATACTACCAGAAACCACGTTGGTCTAACCAGGTCCCCGACCCATTGTAGGTTTATATATCAGTGAGACTACATTCACCGTGAAAATCACACATTAACAAGCGCAATATCGGGCTGAGATATCTTGATCTTCAACATGTGATTTTCATGATGATGTGTTTTTATTTAAATTTGCATCGCTTCTGTAAAATTGGGATCTTCACACGCGTATTTCACGTGAATGAAAAGATCACAAGTGTTTCCCATAAACTTCAATGGGAAAGATCACATGACACTTGCATGCCATATGATTTTTTTTCCAAGGTCCTATAGGAAACAATGGGCGATTCCTCCTGCAGAAACGTCAAAAAATTGAACATGCTGCAATTTTTTTTCCTGTGAGAAAAACATTGCTCATGTGAATAAGGGAGACTTCACACCAGCGTTTGGAGTCCTTAAAGGGGTTGTCCCACGAAAGCAAGTGGGGTTAAGCACTTCTGTATGGCCATATAAATGCACTTCGTAATATACATCGTGCATTAAATATTGGCCATACAGAAGTTATACACTTACCCCCTCCGGTGTTGGCGTCCCCGTCTCCATGGCACCGACCGAAGCCTTCTTCTGCCTGGATTAGACGCGCTTGCGCAGTCTGCTTCTTCTGTCCCGCTGAAGGGGCCGCTCCGGCGTGCTCGCGCCGCACAGGTCTTCTGCGCATGCGCAGAAGACCTCTGCGGCGCGAGCACGCCGGAGCGGGACAGAAGAGGGCAGACAGCGCAAGCGCGTCTAATCCAGGCAGAAGAAGGCTTCGGTCGGTGCCATGGAGACAAGGATGTCAACACCGGAGGGGGTAAGTATATAACTTCTGTATGGCCAATATTTAATGCACGATGTATATTACAAAGTGCATTAATATGGCCATACAGAAGTGTATAACCCCACTTGCTTTCGCGGGACAACCCCTTCAACTGAATGTGGACTGATTACAAACTGAAGCAGAACTGATGCATGCATGCAAATACCCTTTTTTGGGGTAGAGTAGCTGATTATAAGATATGCAGGTCATTGCCAACTTCACAAGTTTCACTCAGGGAGGTCTGCCAGAGCTTTTCCTACAAGCCAGCACAATATACACAATACTCCCTCCTGGCTAGTGGGTGGAGGCTGGGCTTCTCCCTCCTCCTCCTCCTCCTCCTCCTCCTCCTCTTCCCTGGGCTTAAAGGGGTGGTCTCGCGAAACAAAGTGGGGTTATACACTTCCGTATGGCCATATTAATGCACTTTGTAATATACATCGTGCATTAAATATGAGCCATACAGAAGTTATTCCACTTACCTGCTCCGTTGCTAGCGTCCTCGTCTCCATGGTTCCGTCTAAATTCGCCGGCAGCTTGCTTTTTTAGACGCGCTTGCGCAGTCCGGTCTTCTCCATTCAGCACGAGCTGCTTCAGTGTGCTCCCCGCTACAGCTCTTCTGCGCATGCGCAGACGAGCTGTCACTGCTCGGGAGCGCGCTGGAGCGGCCATTCTGTACCTTCCTCTGTTAGAGGAAGGTGCAGAGCTGCCGAGCTGTCCGGAGAAGCCGCCCAGCTGTCCCGCCGTCCAGCTGTCCTGGTAAGTGATGGGCCGGGGGAGGGGCTGCCGCTGCGCCGGGCTGTCGCTGCGATGGGGGGGGCTGTCGCTGCGATGGGGGGGGTTGTCGCTGCGCCGGGGGAAGTAGCGCTGGGCCGGGGGGGGGCTGTCGCTGGGCCGGGGGGGGGGGGCTGTCGCTGCGCCGGGGAACTAGCGCTGGGCCGGGGGGGGCTGTCGCTAGGCCGGGGGAACTAGCGCTGGGCCGGGGGGGGGCTGTCGCTAGGCCGGGGGAACTAGCGCTGGGCCGGGGGGGGCTGTCGCTGCGCCGGGGGGGCTGCCGCTGTGATGGGGGGGGCTGCGCCGGTTACCTGCTGCCTGGCGGTGGGTGACTGGTCGGCGGCTGCGGTGGGTCCGGTCGGCGGCTGCGGGGTGTCTGGTTGCCATGGAGACACAGCTGGCAGCGTCTCGGGAGCGCGCACGTCGGGCTGCAGCGAGCGACGGGAAAAGAGCCGGCGGCCATCTTGGGGAAACTTTTATAAGTTGCTGAAACGCTGGAACGGTAAGTACGAACCAGCTAGAAATGTCATTTACAGGGGGGCTTAGTAATGTGTACTTAATGGGGGGGACTGGGCAAAAAAAAAATTCACTGCTTCCTCGAGACATCTCCTTTAACTTCACTTCTCTTTCCCTCCCTCTGAGGATACCTATTGTTTTGCTTTGCAGTGTGCTAATAAAAAGGATCTCTACAACACTGAAAGCAGACAGAAGCCCTTCAGTTTGCATCCCTCTGTCATTGATTTTAATGCAAAAAACAAGACGAAAAAGTATTCTCCATTTTTTTGGAATGGGAACAATAACTCTGCAAGCTGGGCTTTTTTTCTATTCAGAAAAACTGAAAGCAAACGGAACAGAGACTAACTTAACCCAAACTGACTCTCTATGGGTCCAGTTTGCTTTAGTTGTTTTTATAAAAAAACAAACAAACTGAAAACGCAGATGTGAAACCACCCTTGATCCATTCAAAAAAAGGATTTCATATTCGGACGAGTTTTGTGCGCATTGTTTCACACAAAACTTGTGCAAGTTTCTCATTAATTTGAATAAGCCCTATAGGACTTTCACATGGGTGGAAATATTCCGCAACATGCTATGGAAAACCACATGTCTAAATGCAGATTTTGGTAAGGAATTGCTGATAGAATTAAGCCATTTTCAAATCTGCATCAAAACCGGCATGACAGACATACAGATTTTGGTGCAAAAATTTCCACACAAAGGTAATGTTGCAGTAATTACTGCCTTGCTGAGATTCAGGCGCAGGTTTTGCAGGTGCTTCTCCATCTTCTGGCCGTGGTGGGTGTAGTGTAAGGTGAGACATGCCTAGCTGCACTTGTGGGTAATTGTCATGGCTATTTAGTCTGGCTGATGCTGGACTGAATTGCCGTTGAATGGTCTCAGTCAGAACTTTCTCCTGGATCGTACATTTGCCTGCTGCTTCAAATCTAAGTTTGTGTTTTCTTTTCTATTGTGTTGCTTATGTTTACCCTCTCCCAAGTAGGGTTAACTAAGGGCCGAGGTATGAGGTCAGGTATGTCCTTGTCAGGGCGAATTGCCTGCTTTTAAGCACGTCCCTGTCCCTGACATTATTTTGACAGGGAAAGAGTTCCCATATTTTGGTTCCTTATTATTTTTACACAGCTTGCACACATTTGTGCAAGATCTGTGGGTTACGGATCCAGCACATCCTGGGTGGACGTGACACATAAATGCTGCTGTGTGTTATGGAACAAGTCCACTTGTGTGAAAGGTCCCTTACAATGTCAAGTTAGGAATTCAATTCCAGTTCTAAGGAGGGATATCGCCTCTTATTGTGGTCACATGCTTATGCCGACATTCTTCATTTTCTCAGAAGTTCCCATTTTTCCAACAACACTCAGTATCCCCCCAGTAAACTATACTTCAACGAGCAAGATTAAATATTGCTTACTGGACTTGTCTAACTGCAATAGTTGTACCAACTGTTTTATCACCTCAATGTAAACAAAATAATGGAGCTTTACCTTTATAGCCCTGATTTTTAGATTAGATCATAATCCTTTATTTGCAGCCCAAATATACCCGTATCATCTCAATGCTTTCAGAACAACTTTTAGAAGGACGACACTTGGAAGATCTGATGACACCTTCATTTATCCTCCCTGCTCCATTCAATCCTAGAAGTTTATATTGGGCACCAAAATTCCCCATAGAATTCAATATTGATGCAAAAATGCGTGCAAAATACGCTAGAAGATGCGTGAAACACTGTGTAATTGTGCAGAAAGAAAAGAACACATCCGAAACAAATTAGACTACGTAGCCATTTCAATCAGTGCGTCTTTGTTTGCCACACGCAAATTAACTTGTCTTGCGGCACAAAAAGTATAGTAACATACGACGATGTGTGCACAAAAAAACCATCATTGAGTTTGCAAATAGCCCACGTTCAGGCACACGCAAATACGCATACACCCGTGTGAAGCTGGCCTAAAGCTTGTTGTGGCAGTGTTTCATGTAGTTTTTTGAGCCATAGCTAGATGTGGGTTGAACAGATACGAGAACTGTAAAGCAAGGACGTATATTTCTTTCTGCCAGGTTCAGCTCAAAAAATGCATAAAAAATTGCCATAAAAATATGTGAAATCCCCCTTAATATAGTAAAATAAAAGCAATTATGGGTAAAATAAGCAACTCCTGCTTGTTCGGTCTTACAGGTGAAGAAGCATCTGGAAGATGTGTTTGCTAAGCTGAACAGTCCAAACAAGCTTAAGGTGTCACTGGAAATTGGAGCCATGCCGTGGGTGGCGAATGTGGATGACCCCCAGTATGAAGCCGCTAGAATTGCAATAAGAAAAGGTTTGCTTTCCGGTTATATAAATGTGCTGCACGCTGGAGGAAGTAAAACTTTTACATGTTCATTATAGCTCTACTACAAGTTCTAGAGATTCCTATAGTCCTGTGTCCAGGCAGATCTTAAGATATTTACCATTACAGTATTATAGATTGTAGATGAAAAGATGCTGATCCTAGACACAATGGAAAAATACAGTAACTGTGCCAAATGGGTCATGTGACCTCAGCATAGCTATGGGGAGTCGTAAAAGGCACTAAAGTAGCATGCACCATTTTTGGAGCCAGGTTTTGGTGCCTATGTACTGTACTTCAGCAAGTAAGTTCAAATCTCCTGATTTCAGTAGATAATTGGCAACAGAAATTTCAAAGTTTAGTAATATTGGCGTCGAGTTGTCACCAGTAAAATATTGGAAATGTGTCATTATTGACTTAGATTACACTGACCTGACCTTCTGAGAACATTAGTTAGCGCCATGCATAATTATCTCCTTTGGACTTTGCAGTGTTTGGTGTTACGCCAGATATGATCAGAGATGGCTCAACTATTCCACTGGCACGGACCTTTCAGGATCTGACCAAAAAGAAGGTAATAATGATTCCTATTGGTGGTGCAGATGACGGAGAACACTCACAAAATGAAAAAATAAGCAGGTGAGAAATGTGAAATGCTTAATGATCAATTTGTAGCTGTTTATGGGGAGGTCGAGAATAACAGCTTTCAACCAAGTGCTATCTAACATGTATGGCCAGGGTTATTCTGACCTTAGTTTTAGGAAGTAGGGTATCACCAACTCTTTAAAGGGATTCTATCAGAGTATCAAGTTATCCCCTATCCATAGGATCACAATCAGTGGTGTCTGGCTAGAAATGTTGGTGCAAACAGACAAACAGTAGAAATCACATCTACATTCAATGTAGGAGACCCCACACACACATCCCGCAGGTCAGGGCATCGTTCTTTAACGTACAAGGGATGTAAGAGCAGAAGACCCATCCAACTGCCTTTGTTAACACTGCAATACATATATGGAGTAGACCCCATGAAGTTATGGACCCATTGTCAATAAGACCCTTTGCAGGCTGGTGGTGGTTCCATACTGGTATGAGGAGTGTGTTGTCATGGCTTGATTTGGGTCCACTGGTCTACCTAAACATGTCATTGAACAATGCACACTATGTTTCACTGTTTGTTGACCATTTAAAGCCCTTCAGCAGCTTCATGTACCTCCATAATGTTGGGATATTCCAGCAAGGTAACGCATTGTGCCATCAGGCCCAAGTTGTCAGAATTAGTTTGAACAGCATTCTGGAGAGCTCCTTCGAATTATCTGGCCTGGACGTTCACCTGCCAGGACCCCAATTGAGGGTTTATGGGATGTGGTGGAGAGGGTCATTTGCACCTGAGATCCTGCACCTACAAATACCACGGACTGTGGGTGGCTATTCAGACAACACTGCATAATATTCCTTCAGACATTTTCCATCCACTTGTGGATTCAATGCTATATCTAGTTGCTACACTTCACCTGACTAAAGAAGTTCAACGCGATATTTGTTCCTGTTGCATAATCTAGGACTGAGCCGCTGTGAGCTGTACTAAGCCACAACCAAACATACAGCGTTGTGCCTAGGTAAATAACAGAAGGGCAGAATTTGGTGAAGCTCTTCAACGCTTTAAAGAGCCACTCCGGTGAAAACACATTTTTCCATTCGAGCTCACCTGATTGTCTGTCACACTCTGATGGTCTCATATATATATATTGCAGTCACTTTCATAAAGTGCAGGCTCCTGTCTGAAGCTTATTAGGCACCATCTTGATGTTGCTTTCACCTTTCCATCAATCCCATGATGCATCAGCACAGCATTACAAGATCAGTTACTGCCTGTACAATCTCTGCAACACTGCTATTACCTTCTGTATTCTATACATACCTAAATAAACTACAGTCTATAAGTATACAGAAAATGAGCTGCGATCTCAATTATAACTGTGTGACAGTAGCTATATGATTATCAGCAGTGACTGTGATAGGGGTGCCTGTATCCCACCCTAGGCAGTTTTTGTGGTAGGATTCATGTAACAACACAGACTGAGGGTTCGTTCCCACAAGCATATATCGGCCTGCTGTTTTCACTGTCGGCTGATATACGCTGTGATCTGATGCATTGGTTTCCAATGCATCAGACCACATGGCCGTATTCCCATGACATAGAAGCACTAGGCTGGCCAATATAGCGCCGGACGTTTTTACGTCGGACCCAAAAGATAGTCTTGCAACTATCTTTTGAGCCGGAATACATCAGCCGCTGCATGGGCTCCTATGGGAGCCAATGACAGTCACACTGGTAAACTCCCTCCCTCTTCTCTCCTCCCCTTCGGCTAATTCTAATGGGAGGGGGCAGGACAGGGGCGGAGCTAAGCACAGCCCCATCCCGCATCCTCTCATTGCAATCAGCCGGAGGGGAGGAGAGAAGAGGTGTGCTAGCAAAGAGGAGGGAAGGGAAAGGCTCAAAGGCATGGCAGCCTTGGCATATATGTGCTGGGGCCCATGCCGTGTGAACGGGCACCCGTTCACGAGCTTTTACGCTCCAGATGGTAGAATATATCATCCGGCCATGAAAACTGTGACCGATATATGCTCATAGGAATGAAGCCTGAGAAACTGATTACGAAGAAATGGCTGAAGAGAGGTCGGCTTCACGTGTAGACAAACATGCTTTTATTTATATATAGTGCCACATGTCAGGAACAGGATGCGTTTCGACCTAATGCAGGTCCAGGTTTATGTGAAACTGATTAGTTTCAGACAGCGTAACCCAAAGTACATATGAGCTGGTCAGAACTGACATCACATGACCTGAGAAGAAAGAGGCCAGGAGTTTTAGAGAAAAAGGAACAACTAACCAAGGTAATACTAGCGGATTTATATATCCTGGAAGGATAGTTACATAATGAATGTCAAACAAAACCACCAAAGTTGCCCTTTAATTTGACCAATCAGCGTGCAGTGCCAAGAGTAGGACCTCCACCGATTAGATATTGATAACCTATCTTAAGGGAAAGCCATCAGTATTGCAGATTCAAGAAGTATAAATATAAAAAATTCCAACATCCAAACTAAAATTTCAAGGCTTTTATATTTTTTTATATTTTATACTTCTTAAATTTGCTAAGGCATGCTGATCCACAAGTTGCCCCTGCATTTCTTCTACTCAACTTGCCAATAAAGTTAAAGGGGTTGTCCAGTCATAAATTATTAATGGCCTATCCCCAGTATAGGCTATCAGTAGTAAATGGGCAAGGGTTTGCCACTCAGGACCCATGCCGATTAGCTGTTTTCTGGGCCGGTGCACTTGATATTGCAAGCCGAATTCTAATTAATTTCAATGGGAATTTGGCCTGCAATACCAAGCCTGACCATTGCAATGCGAATGGAGCTGTCTGCTTCTTCAAAAATCAGCTCCATGCACAAGCCCACCAGCCCAGAGAAGAGTTGATTGGCAAGGGTACTGGGTGACTACTGATGGCCTAACCTAAGGATAGGCCCTTAATAGTTTACAAATGGACGACCCCTTTAACGCCTAGATTGTTTAAGCTATCTCCATGTATGCAATGTCTCCAATATTACAGTCTCATAGAACCACTTTTCTAAATTCTGTGTGGTCCAGACCGAAATTTGCATTTGAGTCTGATGCCCATGCATAATTTGTCAGTTTCACACAGATTTTTTGAAAACGGCTTTAAAATGGATGGGTGCACATTTTTAAAATGTACAATATGGAAAAGAGGGCCCTACCTTGCCAATGTATATTTACAGTGGGTGCTCAGGAGTTCATTAATGATGCGTCTCCCAATGTACAAGCATGACATTTATGGAGATTTGGTCTAATGGATACTATAACAAATGCAAGTTCTTATTTTTATTGTAGATCTAATTACATTCAAGGGACCAAATTATTTGCATCATTTTTCCTGGAATTGGCAAAACTTCATGAAGATTTGCAGAAAAAATCTAATTCCAACCAAGTAAAAATCTCTCAACGTATTATGAGTCAAACTTAAGGAATCCAATGCCTGAAACCGAGGCAAGCGAATCACTGCCTACTGTGTTATACAAGTGTCTTCTGTCAGCAGTGATTGTCCTGCACTGTTCACCAATCTTCAGTATTTCCACAGAATAGAACTTATTGCTCTTTGTTAATGTCACCTATGATATCTTAGTACTGAAGCAATGCTAGGTGAGCCGCGGTACTGGTGTTATATAGGAACAGCTTTGCTTATGTAAAATCTTTTACTTTTCTTCTGATATTTTGTATTTGTGCATTTTGTATTACAAATTAGTATTGTCTAATGCATTTTTCTGTGTTGCTATTAGTAACAATTAGAGATGAGCGAGCATACTCAATAAGGCAAACTACTTGAGTGAGTAGTGCCTTATTCGAGTACCTGCCTGTTCGCCTCTAAAGATTCGGGGGCCGGCGCGGGTGACAGGTGAGTTGCGGCGGTGAGCGGGGGGGAGAGAGGGAGAGAGATCTCCCCTCCGTTCCTCCCCCGCCGCTCCCCGCCCCCTGCCGGCACCCGAATCTTTAGAGACGAGCAGGCAGGTACTCGAATAAGGCACTACTCGCTCGAGTAGTTTGCCTTATCGAGTATGCTCGCTCATCTCTAGTAACAATAAATTCCATCTTCTCTAAGTATCCACGATGCAGCAGAATGATGCCAGATTCTAAGCATTGTTCTTGGTTACTCCGGCTTGTCCAGTTAGTCAGGATGGTTGGACTAGTCATGACAATGGTCGCTTAACACCAAAAAAGACCTTGGTAGCACCACCCAAGTTTGTGTGTAAATGGTGCTGCAACCAGAGCTACACTGTCAATGACTCTACATGACCCACAATATACAAAAATATTGAACAACCTTATGGTCCTGAGAACATAGAAGTGGCTAAACAGGCTTGCCGAGCGCAGATGAGCTGGTGATGAATAGATTAATGAATAGACCCATATGAACATGGAATGACTGTGTGTTGGAAAGAAGTCCTCTACCACCAGGGATCTCATAACACTTGCATGGCCTTCCTTTGTAAAGCATGCCACTGGTGAAATAACCAAAATCACATGGATGCAAATCTGGTTGACACCACAAAAAATGGGCTCTATCACATAAACTGTATGTTATGACCGTACAACTCCTGTGCATCCTTTCATCAATGTTTTGGACTCTAGTTTAAATGTTGAAGGAGGTTAATCTACTAAGGTGATGTTCTGCCAACTAATATGGTATTTAGCCAAGCCAAATGGCACAATTGTGTAAAAAGGCATGCAGGTAGCAGCAACAATACAAAGAAGCTTAGTAATTAAAAATATGCAAACAGTTGGATTAAAATACTTGCAATTTTTAATTTAGAAAGATTAGAGCAAAGCCAAAAAACTTCAACAGGTTTGGTATTTTGGAAAGAGAGCAAATAAAGATGTCTCGTTTACATTGGTGTATTTGCATGCATAAGTGTGCACGCTGGACCCTTAAACAGAACATAAAGCAGGGTAAGAAATTATTGAGAAACTTGCATCCAGCGCCATCCTTAACTCTTTCTGACAATTACAGAGTATCAAGCTACTCAATGTAAAGATGGAGCAACTACCTACATAACCAATCTTTTACAGAGTTGCATTGTGCTAGTGAATCACAATGAGGTAGGCAGCTAACTTAGCACCAAAAAAAACTACAAAAAGGGAAAAGCAAAGATCGAAGACGAGAAAGGGGAGAGAGAAGAGGGAAAAAAATGGGACCGGACGGGGGAATAGTAAACAGATATACAAGTAGAGTGAAAGGGGGGTGGGGGGTTGGGAAAAGTGAGGCATATGGTTCAAGATAGAAACCCCTGTCGTCTAACAAAGTATGCTGGATGACCCTGAGTCTTATGTGAGTTTTAAGAAAATAGGTTGCAGAACTCTGGTGATGATTCAAAGTTAATCCATTGTTGCTACACCTACAAATATTTATCAGTTACTCTGGAGTGTTCTGAGCACAGTTCCTCCATATGGCATACTAGCTAATATACCTGGCTTCGCCCAAGGTAATTTTGTACCGGCGCTTACCTGTTCGCAAGGAAACTTTTATACAGTTATGGTTACTTCAGAGGAACTGAGGAATAAAAATATGTATACACATAGAGGGGCGTTAGATTCTCCTCAGACTGCATGTTCCGATGTCCCTCTGCAGAATGTGCCACCCCTCCCATTCTCCTCATTTTTTACCCTTAAAGGTAATGCCCCTTTTTATTCAACTTTAACCCCAGACTGGAGGTTGCAGCCCCTTCTTAGCCCTAAAGGCATGCTCTATCCCTGCAGTCCATGGCCGCTTCCTTATGTACTTTACAGCCTTTCAGTGTATGTAAGTAGAGGTCAATTAGATTGTTTTCAGTATATACACATAGAGGTGAGGTAGATTCTCCTCAGTATATGCACAGAGGTCAGTTATATTCTCCTCAGTATATACACATAGAAGTGGGGAAGATTCTCCTCAGTATACAAATAATTTTCCTAGGCTTTATGGTTTCTGAGAAAAGAAATATGTCATGTGTCATGGATTTTCACAGTTTTTCATGCTTAGAATTAAATATTGAAGTTGCAACCCATTTCCTATTAGGACATAAAGAATGGTTGTGGCAAATTTCATGTTTGTGCAGTTGAGATGTGTGTTATTAGTTAACTTGAATAATCAAGTTGTGACCCCTTTACTTTTCCTATTTACGACCTAATGAATGGTCGTGCCAGATTTCAAGTTTGTACGACACTGAGAAGTTAGAGAATTAGATTAGGTACTTAACATTGTGGGCCACTTTTGCACTGAGAATTGAATTATCAAGTTGCGAGCCCTTTACTCTTACTATTTACGACCTAAAGAATGCTTGTGTTAAATTTCAAGTTTATATGACACCAGGAAGCCACATAACATAGGGATCACTTACTTTTGCACTTAGAATTGAATAATCAAATTGCAACCAATTTACTTTTCCTATTAGGACCTAAAGAATGCCTGTACCAAATTTCTAATTTGTGCAGTACAGATGTATTTTATTATTTAAGTTATATAGGGGGTCACTTACTTTTGCACTTCGTAGTGAATAATTAAGTTGCGACCCCTTTAATTTTCCTATTTAGTACTTAAAGGAGATGTCCCGCGCCGAAACGGGTTTTTTTTTTTTTAAACCCCCCCCCCGTTCGGCGCGAGACAACCCCGATGCAGGGGTTAAAAAAACCACCCGCACAGCGCTTACCTGAATCCCGGCGGTCCGGTGACTTCAATACTTACCGCTGAAGATGGCCGCCGGGATCCTCCGTCTTCGTGGACCGCAGCTCTTCTGTGCGGTCCACTGCCGATTCCAGCCTCCTGATTGGCTGGAATCGGCACGTGACGGGGCGGAGCTACACGGAGCCGCTCTCTGGCACGAGCGGCTCCATAGAAGACTGCTGAAGACCCGGACTGCGCAAGCGCGGCTAATTTGGCCATCGGAGGCCAAAAATTAGTCGGCTCCATGGGAACGAGGACGCTAGCAACGGAGCAGGTAAGTAAAAAACTTTTTATAACTTCTGTATGGCTCATAATTAATGCACAATGTACATTACAAAGTGCATTATTATGGCCATACAGAAGTGTATAGACCCACTTGCTGCCTCGGGACAACCCCTTTAAACAATGGTTGTTCCAAATTTCAGGTTTGTACGACACCGGAAATTAGATATTACATAGGGGTGCACTTACTTTTGCACTTAGCATTGAATAATCGAGTTGTGACCCCTTTACTTTTCCTAACTAGGACCTAAAGAATGCTCGTGTCAAATTTCATGCTTGTACATAACATAGAAAGTCACTTACTTTTGCACTTAACATTGAATAATCAAGTTGTGACCCCTTTCCTTTTCCTATTTAGGACCTATAGAATGGTTGTGCCAAATTTTAAGTTTGTACGACATGGGAAAGTTAGAGAATTAGATTAGGTACATAACATAGGTGTTACGATCGTTTGGGCAAACTAAGCACGGGGCCCACACAATTGTTACCAAAGGGGACTGGGTACGCACACGGGTTTCTGGCAAACTGACCCTGTGCTACGAGGAGGTTGACCTGGCCCTACCTAAGTGGGGACATTGCCCCAATAAGGGCAGCCCAGCGGTCTTCGGTTCTGGGCCCTAGCTGATCCTAGGAGCCACGCACCAGAACAGGACGCAGTCACATGCCACATGACAGGGACTGAACAGGACACGCAGAGCCAGAATACACAGCATACAGCAGCCAAAATGCAACCACTAGTAACAGGTGAAAAGCTACAATATAAATACCAGGTATTAGTTGACATTTTGTACAAAACGTGAAAGCTAGCAGGCCACTTCACGGCTCCTGGTTATACTGCTAGTCCCTACACTAACCAGGAGTCCAGCAGAACCGGAAACAGTTCACAGAGAACGCTGCAACAGGACAGGACACAGATAGCAGGTCACACAGCAAGCTAACACAAAACTGACAGAATATAAACGAACAAATGGACATGAACCAGCAAGACACAGATCACACAGCAAGCTTCAACAGACAAGGATTCACGACTGCTTACCCTGAACACCATACTGAGACAGACCAGGAGCTGGGTTTATATGTGAGCACAGACCCAGGAGATTGGCTAGCAGGAAGTACCGCACCCAGCCAACTCAATCAATTAACCCTGTGAGGTCTGTGCTGCTAGGAAGCTTAGAACTTCAGATCCCAACAGCACACGTAACAATAGGGCTGCACTTTCTTTTGCAATTAGCATTGAAAAATCGAGTTTTGGCCCCTTTACTTTTCCTTGTTAGGACCTAAAGAATTCTCCTGCCAAATTTCACGTTTGTACGACACTGGGAAGTTAGAGAATTAGTGGCGAGTCAGTCAGTCAGTGAGTTAGCTTGAGAAAATCCTAGCGGCGGAAATGTCACTGTAATCCACTGTGATTGGGCAATAAAGTCTACTTTTTTCTAGTACCCCTGCCTGCTGCCAAAGCCTCTTCTTCGCTATTCAGACTTCCTGAGGAAATTAAGGTTTGGATTCTCCTCTTCTTTGGCTGTTGCATTCTATAGCCCTACCCAGAGTAGGTATTCTATTGGTGCTGCTGGTACAATCTCTCTCTCTTTTCTCTGTCTAGTCAGTCAGTGAGAGCTTTCACACACACACACACACACACACACACATATATGTATATATATATATATATATATACACAGAGAGAGAGAGAGAGAGAGAGGTGGGACAATTTCTGCCGCTCTTCTGCGACCAGGAAAGAGGGAAGTATGCCCTTCTTCTGTACATTAATCCATCCAGGCTATGAAAAAAGGGCCACCAGGGGGGTATTGTCCATATTTTTCTGGCTAATTAGGTAAACGATGATTTTTATGCCTGCAGAGACTGAAGGAAGAACGAAAAGCAAATGATTCTGGTTCGTCGTTTAGTCATTGGCTCGTATTTAGACTGAATGATTATGCTTCACTTTCGTTCTTTGAACGATACTTGTTCCACCTAAAAGCACCCTAATTTAGTAAGTCCTGAAAGTACTAACTGTACAGTCAATCTGATCCTGTAGTTGCACTCTCTTTTTTAACTATCCCTTTCTTAATAGTCTTTGAATGCATGTCAGCATGAACTGGGGAAGAGATGGAAAGAGTATAGGATATTTTCAGGCTGCTTGCAAATTTTTGAGCATTCGATCTTCACTGTAAAATGTATAACGTTTTGTAATTTCTTCTGCATTCAGCACTGTTCAAAAAAGTGGGCGGTGCTTAAAGAGAGGAGCGCGGCCACCCAAGGACCGACAGATTTCTTATAATTTACAACCTGAAAATCAAGTGAATTCAGGTGTAGATTTAAATTTCTGGCACACAGACGGGCAAAGATGAGCCAAATTTATTTAGAGACACCTCTTAATAAATTTGCCACATCATACTCCAACATACTTGGGTTTAAGACTCGCATATGAAATGCCAATCTTAGTGGATATTCCCCCTAAGACCGCAGGATCAGGCTACACAGAGTTTGTTTGTTGTCTGTTGCCATGGAAACACTAAGATCTACATAGAAGTTGTACACAAAAAGCAATCGGGATCCTTAACTCAAGACCTCTTATAGAATGGCTTTATTTTTCCTTTTAGATGCAAAAAATATGGTCCGGGAAGGTGTGCACAGCCTTTAAGTGAGAAGTTTAAATGTGTTAACAAAATTAATAAAACACAAAAATAAGATTAACGACAGTGTGAAATACCTCGCTCATGGAATAAGTGGCCTAACAGCTTAACTGCATAAGTAATACATTTATTGGGTAGGAAAAAGCTGATTAAGAGATCAGATGTGAATTGCCCGCCAGACTCACTGTTATATCCAGTAAGGAATGTGTGACGTGGCCGCTGCAAAATGTTAAGCAGAATATTAAAAAGAAATCTAAAACAAGAGTTCTGTAAAAAGAGACATTTCTAGAACTCACGGCCCGCGTGACCGCTAACACGGCAATATTCAATGCATTACACTGTATCTACTTGGACATAAATGATAATGTCCCCTTCTTCAGCGCTCATCCAGACAGACATAATTTTCGCACTGCTAGCAGCACAAAAAGATCGCTGCTGTCAGCGCTGTAAAGATTGCGTGAACGGGGGCTTCCAGCTACTTGAAGTAGCCCGTTCACATGATCACAGGTACACGCTGCGTACTATCCAGAGCCCAGTAGGAGTCAATGAAAAGTCCTGCGCAGCACGCAACAAAGATAGGACAGGTCCTATCATTTGTGTGCACCACGGAACTACATGCGACCTGCACTCGCATGTCCTATCTACGTTAGGTGCGCCGTTTCACGCGCCTAACATTCTCTCATGTGAACGCTTCCATAGGAACCTATTGGTACCTAATAGAGATGCATTCGGTGCGTTGCTAGCAGTGCAAAAATTATGTTTGTGTGAACGAGCCCTCAGACAGATCCCTAGTTCCTGGTTCCATCCTCCCCTGATGAATCCTATATGATCCCAGAAAGAAACATGGAGAAAATAGGGCTTCACAGAGACGTATAGGGAAAGCTATCCTGACAGAGCCATCATTCTCAGGGTGAGCACTCAATATATCATCATTTTTAGGGATATGATTATAGGGAACATGTAGGGAAAGGACTTTACCAAACAGGATATACTCCTGCAGTACATATATATACCATAATGTACCATAACTAATTTATCAGAGTTACGTTTTTTGTCAATAATTTTTTCCCCAGTGACTGCGTAACCTAAAAACATTAAACTATACAGTTTGGGATTTTCAAACATAGTAATAATTTCTTCAGCTTCATTTATACCTTTACATAGAATTAGAAGAAAAAGAAAAAATATCTCAGCGCTCAGGAAAAGAGGTACCAATTGATGAGAATACGAACAGTGGGTGTAATAACAGACTTATTTCATGGAGGCGTCCGTGCACAGACGCCTCCAATCCCAGTAGGTGTATAGAACAAGGTCCTGCGGCAAAGGCAATCGGTTCCACGTATTTATTTACTTACAGCAATAGTAGACGCGTTTCGGCCAATTAAATCATCTGGCCTTCATCAAGTACAAGGTAAAATATGGAAAGCATACAATATTTATAACAATAAAATAAATAGGTAATTACCTCCTCATATATATATTTTTCTATACAAGTTATCTCTCCATATGGGTTTACTGAAAGCTTGCCACGTTGCCAGGCGACGCTTTCTACACCCATCTTGGTGACGCTACACCATGTGATCTCCTCATAGTACTCCCTGTGGGCCCATACAGCGTCATTACGCTACGTGCCCACAGTGACTAGCGCTACGTCATCACGTGACTGTTGTCACGTGATCACGTGCTCTAATCGTGATTACGTTAGAACATTCACACACTGACCCCATTGGGACCTCCTTAATCTCATCAGCATCCCTTGTGAGCCCATACAACGTCATTACGGTACGTGCCCACATTGATCATTTGCACTACGTCATCACGCTATCACGCCCCCCCCCGCGTGACTATCATGTGACCACGTGCTCTAACGTGATTACGTCATTACACTCCTACATCACCCCATTGCGACCTTTTTATCTTCATCAACATAGTTATGTACCGCCGCGTCATTACGCGGCGGTTCCAGTTGCGGCCATTTATGAATGGGGCACGAAGAGGAATCACCACGTCATCTTGCGGCGTCCTTACGTAATCAATGCGACCACCTGTAGAACGGGACACCACTCCACACACCACATGAGGAGGTAATTACCTATTTATTTTATTGTTATAAATATTGTATGCTTTCCATATTTTACCTTGTACTTGATGAAGGCCAGATGATTTAATTGGCCGAAACGCGTCTACTATTGCTGTAAGTAAATAAATACGTGGAACTGATTGCCTTTGCCGCAGGACCTTGTTCTATACACCTACTGGGATTGGAGGCGTCTGTGCACGGACGCCTCCGTGAAGTAAGTCTGTTATTACACCCACTGTTCGTATTCTCATCAATTGGTACCCCTTTTCCTGAGCGCTGAGATATTTTTTCTTTTTCTTCTATATACTTTCTCCATCATTTATATGTTTGGGGTTTTCTCAAGCCGCTCTGCAGCACCATCATCACCTGCATGAATTTGGGTACACATCATCTCTGCTTCAAGATCTTCATCCTCTTCTACTATTGCATCACCCCTTTGATGCAACATCATCTATTGTCATCTGAACAGTGAGCGCCTCCTACTTAATAATATTTTACATAGAATTAGTTAGAGACTAGAGATGAGAGAGTGTACTCGGCCACGCCCCTTTTTCGCCCGAGTACCGCGATTTTCTAGTACTTCCGTACTTGGCCGAAAAGATTTGGGGGGCGCCGTGGGTGAGTGGGGGGTTGCAGCGGGGACTGGGGGGGGGGAGAGGGAGAGAGAGAGGGCTCCCCCCTGTTCCCCGTTGCTACCCCCTGCGCTGCCACGCCTCCCCCCGCCCCCCGGCGCCCCCGAATCTTTTCACCCGAGTACTGAAGTACTCGAAAATAGCGGTACTCGATCGAGCAATTACTCGAAACGAGTACGTTCGCTCATCTCTAATAGAGACCTCTTTTAAAGGCGCACTTAAAAACTAGAGACTAGTTAGCAAGTTCACCCTATCAGTGGTCATGTTTTCACAGAACGACTATCTTTTAATATTTTCTTTTGAGCAACTATATGGATGACAGACGTCCCATTTAAAGCTAACCTAAGTTTTCTTTATACTTTTACTACTTATAACTTTGAGTGAATGTAATAAAACATGACCTGCATGCTTTCCATGTACTACACCTTTCTGTGTGGAAGACTCACACCAACACGACAGACCACATGCAGTCTTCTTCCTGTCATTTAAGAAAGCCCTTGAGCTGACGTCTGTTGGGAATCTCCCTCACAGCCATGCATTATAGAATGTTTACATTTAATAAACCCCCAGCAGTTACGGGTGAACTCCATTCTGCAGGAAAAGAACATTGCAGTACTAGATGATCAGAGCTTATTCTACATTAAATGGTTGTAACTCAGGTTCTATCAGGGCTACAGTGCTAAGATTCTTGGCTTTAAAATGACACCAAAAGCATATCAGTAGCCCTTACAAAGCTTCAGCCATTTGAAGTGGGGTTGGGAATACTGAATTTCCAGCTGTCAGTTTACAATCAGTGTGTGTAGAGGAGACAGGGAGGGGAGTGGCATCAGAGAAGATCTGTGATTCTTCTGTATATCTCCCTGTACCAGGGGAGGGGTTGACGTAATTTTTTGCTCATGTTATCACCCCCTCGCCCCATTAGAGAGCATATTTCTCTCTGATTGGAACATATGGGGTTCTTTTTTTTCCCAGAAAAGGAGTGAAATTCTGAGAACTTCCTCATTGAATCACTCTTCTACACCGTTTAACTGTGCAGATGCTGCAATCATTGCAGAATGTGGCATCAAAGCGTTTTTACAGAAAAAAATGTAAAACTTTTTTTCCCCCTTAAAGGGGTGGTCTCGCGAAACCAAGTGGGGTTATACACTTCCGTATGGCCATATTAATGCACTTTGTAATGTACATCGTGCATTAAATATGAGCCATACAGAAGTTATTCCACTTACCTGCTCCGTTGCTAGCGTCCTCGTCTCCATGGTTCTGTCTAAATTCGCTGGCAGCTTGCTTTTTTAGACGCGCTTGCGCAGTCCGGTCTTCTCCTTTCAGCACGAGCCGCTTCAGTGTGCTCCCCGCTACAGCTCTTCTGCGCATGCGCAGATGAGCTGTCACTGCTCGGGAGCTCGCTGGAGCGGCCATTCTGTACCATCCTCTGTTAGAGGAAGGTGCAGAGCCGCCCAGCTGTCCGGAGAAGCCGCCCAGCTGTCCTGCCGTCCAGCTGTCCTGCCGTCCAGGTAAGTGATGGGCCGGGGGGGGCTGTCGTCGCTGTCGCTGCGATGGGGGGGCTGTCGCTAGGCCGGGGGGGGGCTGCCGCTGCGATGGGGGGGCTGTCGCTAGGCCGGGGGGGGCTGTCGCTAGGCCGGGGGAACTAGCGCTGGGCCAGGGGGGTAAGTGATGGGTCGGGGGTGATGTTCACTGACAGGTGAAGGCCCCGGAGCCCAGCGCTGGGCTCCGGGGCCTTCACCTGGGCTCCGGAACCTAGCGCTGGGCTCCGGAACCTAGCGCTGGGCTCCGGAACCTAGCGCTGGGCTCCGGAACCTAGCGCTGGGCTCCGGGGCCTTCACCTGGGCTGAGGGTCTAGCGCTGGGGAGCCGGGAGCGTAGCGCTGGGGAGCCGGGGGCTAGCGCCGGTTACCTGCTGCCTGGCGGTGGGCGACTGGTCGGCGGCTGCGGGGCGTCTGGTCGGCGGCTGCGGGGCGTCCGGTTGCCATGGAGACACAGCTGGCAGCGTCTCGGGAGCGCGCATGTCGGGCTGCAGCGAGCGACGGGGAAAGAGCCGGCGGCCATCTTGGGGAAACTTTTATAAGTTGCTGAAACGCTGGAACGGTAAGTACAAACCAGCTAGGAAAGTCATTTACAGGGGGGCTTAGTTATGTATGTTTAATTAGGGGGACTGGGCAAAAAAAAAAAATCACTGCTTCCTCGAGACATCTCCTTTAAACATGCATGGCTTTAAATATTCGAAAAATAAAGAACAAAAAAACCCCACACATAATTGTTATCACCACAACTAAAACAACCGGTAGTATAAAATAGTGCATTATTTATCTAGTACAGTACATTCTGTAAAAGAAAACTTAAAAAATTCCAAAATAGCAGTTTTCTGTTCATTTTGCTTCCCCAAAACAGGAATAATATAGAATTAAAAAATGGGGTAATAAATTACCTGAAAGCGCTGCGGAATAAGTTGGCGCTATACAAATAACAAGGTATACTTAAGATTTATTACAATGATTCATCCTTGGAGCGCGGCCGTCTACGTTTATTGCTGTCCACAATATAAAACAATTCTTATACGATCTTGGTACTAAATGAGTGTTGCCAGGTCAGTACTTACTTTTTAGAGATTATTAACCCAGTATTTGCTATTACTAACCCGATCTCCCTGGGATTTGGTGGGAGAGGACTGGTACAAGGGAGTGGCTTGCCACAGCAGCATATAAGAAGTCACACATCTCTCCCTGACACCCAGTGGTGATCCCTGCTGGACAAGACTGGACAACACTCCAAACATGGTAACAGAATAGTATTTTCCTTATTTCTGTTTGGTCTCCTGTATTTACGATGATAATATAATCTATTTTAGCAATGTATTAGTTGGTAGGCTTTTGCTGCATGTGGCTTAGGGCTAAATACAATCACATGCAATTGTTTTCTACTTGACGAAAAAAATCTCATCTGAATCCTTGTTATAATTGTAGCATGTAAACAGTGAGAGGATGAGGACAATGCATCATAGGGACTACTGGGAGGTAATTCTACTCCATTAGATGCTACAAATGTATTCCCACAATAATATTGGTCTGTTTGAATGATCAATCAATCAATCAATCGGGTCTCCTGATATATTTCTGAGTCTGAACCAAGCCAAAACCTTCTCAGAGAAACCCAGTCATGGGTCTTTAATCATGATGGGGTCATCGAATACAGAGTTAATACTAGCAATAATTACGGCTGGTTTCACATCTATGTTGGAGCCTCCGGTTGGAGGTTCCGTTGCAGGTTCGGCACAAAATACCAAAGGAAAAAGCGCTGCATGCAACATTTTCTTCTGGGAACAAGCCGGGTAGCTGACACAGATCTGCAGCTGATTTCACCTTTTCGACTGAAGAGGTGAATACTCTTGCAAATCCAAGTCAAAATCTGTGTCAAAATCCACCAATGGTGTAATGCGGAAGTTGATACGGATTTTGGCGCTGATTTTGCGCTGCAGAAAATCCACTCCAATTTTGCTCCGTGTGATCATTGCCTTACATAAATTTATTACATCAGTTATTTATTAAATTAATTAATTTAATCATCCATACCATTTATATAGCTTCCAATGTAGGAATTAAATATACACTAAAATGACAAACAATATATTTCAATATTTAAAAAATTAAATTAGTAAGACTCCTAAATTGCTCAAAAGCATTTTTCAGATGAGCTTCCAAAATAAAGTAAAGAAATATATATGTGAACAAAAATGAGTACAATATATATGTATTTATGTGACGTACTGAGAATATGAAAAAAACATTTTTAAAAACTTTACCCAATTTTGGTGTTTTAAATAAATATATACAAATTGTTTCAGTCTACTTCTGCCACCTAAATAAAGTATAATATGTGACAAAAAAAAGCATTGTCAGGATTACTTGGATGTGTAAAACCTTTACAGAGTAAGTGCGACTTCACACGGTCGTATTCACATGCGCAAAATCAATACGCAGAGAAAAGAACCCAGTGATCTCAATGGGTTCATCCTTATGTCCTTTTGTGTGTGCATTTTGCGAAAAAACCTGCAGCATGCTCTATTTTTGTGCCCATTTGCGCACCAAAGGTCCCCTAAGAAGTCTATGGAACGTGCACATATGCGCACTCAGTGCGGGTGCAAATGTGCAATACACCGCGCAATTCCGTGAAAAAAAGAACACATCTTGATCTCATTAGGCAAAATAGCCATTTAAATCAGAGCGTGTTCATCTGCTGCGACTAAATTAACATGCCCTGCGCACACAAAAAGTACATTAAAATGCGCTGATACATGATACAAATCTACCGCGTTCATAGTTCAAATAAATTGCGCTGAAGAGTGCTCAATTGCGCATACGCTTGTTAAAGTGACAGATACCATATTTTCAAAATTTGGCTTGGTCTTGAAGGGGTCAGTACGGAAAAATCTAGAGGCCATGACCATTTTCTTATCATGAATATTTACAGCAGTGATTGACCCCCAGCCATTTGTGAGTGCCTAATTGGAGAGTCAGTTACTGTTCTGCCCCGCTTTGTGCCTCCCTTCTCCCATGAGGACTCACTGACATGATGCAGTTGGGTTCTGGCATGTCTGCGACTTTTTCATATATATTTAGGTAGTATTTTAATAAAGCTCCATTCCACAGTCCATTCCTTTCCGAGTTCTCATTGTTACAGCTTATTTGCAGATACTGGCCCTCTGCTGGACTATACAGGGTATTGCAATAATCCTACAAGTAAGGTTCCTGTCAATTCTTTTGAGTATAAAGCAATTCTAGGCACCACCAGACTGTTGCTCATAAATTGTATAAGCACATTTCTCCTTCCCATTTTCAATAATCCTGCCAGCGTCTACCCGCCTCCAGCTTAGTAAAAGAATATACATATGGAGTATGGCTTTCCGAATGCCTAGCTGATGCTGATAGTAGCTCATGGATATAATATAAACACTTTAGAGATGTACACATATGTCAAACACAGAACTACATTCCTGCCCTGCAAATTCTGCTACATTTGCTGTATGACTTACACTACAAGGAACCTGTCATGCTGCCCGAGCCATGGATAGTATGGACCCGGGACAGCTATGTACACTGCACCCATGTATGTCTTATTTGGAAATGCTGCGCAAGCAAGGAGAGAACTATCACTCTAGATCAGAGTTGTCAAACTCATTTTCACCGAGGGCCACATCAACCTTATGGTTGCCTTCAAAGGTGATTGTAAGACTGTATAGTAATAGTTACCCCATAGTGGCTGCAGTAGTAATAGGGTCCCCCATAGTGGTCCCAGTAGTAATAAAGTCCCCATTGTGACCCCAGTAGTAATAGTGACCGCTATTATGATTCCAGTAGTAACAGTGCCTCCATAGTGGCCCAAGTAGTAATAGTGACCCCCATAGTGGCCCCAGTAGTAATAGTGTCCACCATAGTGGCTCCAGTAGTAATAAAGCCCACACAGTGACCCCTAGTAGTAATGGGGTCTCTCATTGTGGCTCCAGGGGTAATAGAGACCCCCTCTCCATAGTGGCCTCAGTAGTAATACTGACCCCCATAGTGGCCCCAGTAGTAAGTGTTCCCTATATTGGTGGCCCCAGCAGTAATAAGTATCCCACATAGAAGTCTCAATAGTAATAGAGACCCCCTATTGGTTTACATACCTGTCCCGGGTTCATGCTGTTGGTTTGGGCCGATGACAGGTCTCCTTTAAATGGATGTAGTTACTGTATTATGCTTTTGTCAGGTAATACAAAGCATTTTAATTTAAAGGGGTTGTCCCGCGAAAGCAAGTGGGGTTATACACTTCTGTATGGCCATATTAATGCACTTTGTAATGTACATCGTGCATTAATTATGAGCCATACAGAAGTTATTCACTTACCTGTTCCGTTGCTAGCGTCCTCGTCTCCATGGTGCCGTCTAATTTCAGCGTCTAATCGCCCGATTAGACGCGCTTGCGCAGTCCGGTCTTCTCCCTTCCGAATGGGTCCGCTCGTGCCAGAGAGCTGCTCCTTGTAGCTCCGCCCCATCACGTGTGCCGATTCCAGCCAATCAGGAGGCTGGAATCGGCAATGGAGCGCACAGAGCCCACGGTGCACCATGGGAGAAGACCCGCGGTGCATCGTGGGTGAAGATCCCGGCGGCCATCTTACTAAGGTAAGTAAGAAGTCGCGGGAGCGTGGGGATTCGGGTAAGTACTGGACGTTTTTTTTTTCTACCCCTGCATCGGGGTTGTCTCGCGCCGAACGGGGGGGCTATTGAAAAAAAAAAAAACTGTTTCGGCGCGGGACAACCCCTTTAAGATGTACAGAAAAATCTGTTTTGAACTTGTAGATAGTTTTCTTATCCTCAAGCTATTTCCTTCCTGCGCTTTTATTGTATTACTTCACCATCTACTTATGTTTTATTATTTTAAATATTATAGAGCTGGAAGAAAATGGAATTGGGACCATTTGGCACCTAAAGTGGTCTGAGCTGGAATTCAGTCTGACTGTAGAATATAATATGGCATGCGTTGCACTTTTGTGGACAAGGGGGAGACAGACATAAACATAGTGTTAGTAGTGATATGACTTCTAGTTACGAATAATAATTATATGCCAATGAGGCGCACGGTAGACTAAAGTAATTGTAATATGGGTTGCTGTTCAAATGTATGCCATCAGCTTCTAGTCCCATAACTGTTCAAATATGTCAGCTATTAATTTAACCATTTATTAAAGGGAATCTGTCAGCTCCTTAGAGCCCCATAAGCTAAACTGATTGAGTTGACATGCTGAGTCCAGGGAGGTAGGTATTATACTTACCTTCCCTGACTAGTCCTCTCATTCTATGTATGTGCCAGTGGGACTCATTGCAGCCATGGCTCTGACAGTGTACAGTGAGGGACTGGTGAGGAAGGTAAGTATAATACTTACCTCCCTGGGCTCAGTAGGTGAACCCCTATGAGCCCATAAGCACAAAGGAGCTCCCATTAACAAGCCTTACACATATCTTCTCTTTTTTATTTTGCAGCTTTTTCTACTGTACATTGTATCTTTGCTATCCAGCCATGCTTTCTTATCTCCTGTGCCAAACAATCCCTTATTTAAGCACATCGATGATCATACGCATGACTATAAGCAGGTAAGCCATGTTGTTCATTATTATTACGCTATTGCTATAATATTGTTATCGAATTAAAAGGGTTATTATTAACAAAGAAAAGCGATGAGGTACAATATAAGCATAAAGCTGCCTGTTAAAGGGCTTATCACCATTTCCTGTCTCCTATGGTACACATTTGGCCCTCTATACTGATAGCGGGCCGGATGATCAGCTCATCACTAGGGATCCTGAGTTCCCAGTGATTAACTATCGATGACCTACCCTGAAAATAGATAATCAATAGTTTTTGCTCAGAAAACACCTTTAAAGGAATGGGTGGATTGCAGTACATGAGCAATATTACTACTGCGAAACACTGTAGTTTGCTGACTGAGTAACAGAAACACATATGTTAGCACTCATATACATTTAATATCTGAATAAAACTGCACATCTGTTGTTTATACTAACCGCATAAAATGCAAGGTTCTTAGTGCAAATTTTGATCAAAACGTGTGGGCCCATCTGCCATGGTTTGCAGATTGAGTATTTCCTAGCACTGACTTTCAAGTAACTACTGACAATGCAGCTTGGCTGGTATGATGTTATGAGCAGGCAGGATTTACCTGTGGCCAAGAATAGGACAGCAGAGGACCTCAGATGCAGTTATGTTCAGGTAAGTGAAACGCAGCAGATGTGTCTCTGAATAGAGCTGAATTCCAGTTTTTGCCTGGAGCTCCACTATTCTACTGGTAGAATTCCTTCAGTACACGTAAGCAAAACCATAACCAACATGAGCATCTTGCTAATCACAATATGTACATTTCTTGCAGAGATTGAAGGATTGGGTGGCAATAGAAAGTGATTCCAGTGACCCATCAAAAAGAGACCAGGTTGTACACATGATGCAAGTGACAAAGGACTACATCTTGCAATTAGATGGAAAAGTAGAGATGGCAGAACTTGGAGAGCAAGAGGTCAGAATTCTGATCATCTTCGAATATGCTGTTTTTATTCAATTAGTGCAATTCTAATAATAGTTGATCTAATTATTAAATGCATCCATTTTAGTATTCACCTGGGATAAAACTCCCTCTGCCACCAGTGATTCTCGCAGAGTTTGGGAATGACACAAACAAGCCAACTGTCTGTTTCTATGGACATATGGATGTGCAGCCTGCAAAGAAAGATGATGGATGGCAAACAGAACCCTACACCGTCACGGAGAAAGATGGCAAGTCATGCAAAACTTAGTATTTGTCAGTAAAGTATAGCGTTATTTATGGCAGTATAGCGAGTGATCATTTAAAAGACTTGAAAGTTCAGGTTTCACTGAAGCTAATCCCAATATCTTGCTTCTCCTTGTGGAAACAACGTGGTAATCGGTGAACTTATCTCCTAACAACCAAAACCGTGGTTAAATGGGTTGTCCTAAGAGAACCTTCCATAACATTTGGAAAGAGAAGGGGTCTGTCCCTTACTTGTGTTCCTTCTTTATTAGCCACAGTGGAGCAATGCTGTAAAAGGGCAACTTCTGCTCTGGTGGCATTTGACTGGATGATATGTAATACTACATTCCCAGTAAATCAGCTTCCACTGATCATTAAGGCTTTCCGCAAATAGACATGTGGAGATCAGTTAATCTATGGCAAAGACTGGAAGGAAAGGAAATGCACAGATGGTACAACCTATTTAATGAACCCTAATAAAGCACAAAATTGTGTGCTGCAGTCTTAATTGATGAATCATTAATAATAGATAATAAGTGCGGTTTCAGAAGTTTTGATTAGGAATTCTAGATTATCTCCAAGTTTGTCTCCAATTGTGTCTTCCACATTTCCACATCAACAAGAAAACATGCTGTAATCTATGCTAGAGACATAAAAAAGTACTAATCATACGCTTTGTTAGACTTAAGCCCCATTTACGCTGACAGATGATCGCTCAGAAGTCGCTCAAACGATAGTTTGAGTGACAGTTTTGAGCGATCATCTTTGCATACTTTATAGTAGTTACTATAGAATATGCAAGCGGAGCGGGACACAGCCTAATAGAAGAATACAGCTGCTTTGCATAAACTAACAGCTGTATTCTTCTCCGCTCTGACCGCCAGTGTGCCCGCTATGAATTCAGCGATCAACGACTCGTGCACGAAAACTGAACGATGTCCCTGCATTTAGACAGAACGAGAATCGCTCAAAAGACTGCTTTGAGTGATTCTCGTTGTGTCTAAATAGACCTTAATTTTTGGATAGGACTTGGTAGTTCACAGTTGCTTAACAACAATTTTTTCCGTCATGTTTTGCTTTATATTTTGTTTTGGGTAAAAAAAAATCTATCATTCACTTCTTGCGAAATTTTGGAAGCAAACGGCCCGCCATCCTGAATGGATTTGTACACCAGGCTTTGAGAAATTCACTTACTTGAATGCTTAACAGCATCTCTTAGCAACACCCTGGAGCGGCTTCAAGCTATTTGGGATCCATGGGACGCCTTTAACATTCTGGCCTCCTCGAGAAGTCAATATTGTTTTTTACTCTTAGACCGGATTCACATGAATGTATTTATGCGTGTATTTGCTCATGAAAAATCTGTGCAGGCAATACACAGAAAATAGAACCCACAGTATCTAATGGGCTCGGTCAGCTAATTTGGCATGCACAATTCCCTCACGCAAAAGGACCCGCAGCATGCTCTATTCTTCTGGGCGAGAAAACAGGAGATGCAGCCGCGACCTCTTTTTCATGCGATTTTCGGCCGCGATGCCAGACAGGAATTACTTTCTCACACTCCTCTTATTCCTAGTGTTTCCTCTTGTGCCTGTCCATTTCCTCCTCCTCTGTTATGTTATATTTTTGAATGGTTATAGTGTTTAGTTTCTGATTTCTACTATTTTATCTTCTTACTAAATTTATAAATGGAACTTTTATTTTTCTAGTTTTAGATTATGATGATATAAACTGAGCAACCTTTTTTTTTTATATCTTCCAGTATATAAACTTAAAGGGGTTGTCCCGAGGCAGCAAGTGGGTCTATACACTTCTGTATGGCCATAATAATGCACTTTGTAATATACATTGTGCATTAATTATGAGCCATACAGAAGTTATAAAAAGTTTTTTACTTACCTGCTCCGTTGTTAGCGTCCTCGTCTCCATGGAGCCGACTAATTTTTGGCCTCCGATGGCCAAATTAGCCGCGCTTGCGCAGTCCGGGTCTTCTGTGTTCTTCTATGGAGCCGCTCGTGACAGAGAGCGGCTCCGTGTAGCTCCGCCCCGTCACGTGCCGATTCCAGCCAATCAGGAGGCTGGAATCGGCAGTGGACCGCACAGAAGAGCTGCGGTCCACGAAGCAAGAGGTTCCCGGCGGCCATCTTCACAGGTAAGTATAGAAGTCACCGGAGCGCGGGGATCAAGGTAAGCGCTCCGGTAAGCTGTCTGTACGTCCCTGCATCGGGGTTGTCTCGCGCCGAACGGGGGGGGGGTTGAAAAAAAAAAAAACCCGTTTCGGCGCGGGACAACCCCTTTAATTGTTTTGACACTGTTTGCCTTTCTTTATCTATTACTGGTTTTGTGCTTGAGTGGACTTTTCTCTTCCCTTAATTTTGATTTGCAGGTTTTTTTGTTAAAAAATACAATAATACAATAAAAATTCCATCATCTAAATCCCTCTTGCAAGTATAGGATATCACGGCTCTGGCAGAAAAGTCATTTTGCACAGTATATTGTTAGGACTTATTTACATGGGTGAGACAAACAGAACTCGCACGAATATGAACTCCATTCTTTTGAATGGACTTATTCACATGGACAATTTTTTTCCTTGCAGCGATGCTACAAGGATAAAAATCGCAGCATGTTCATTCTTTGGGCGTTACCTCGGAACTAGAGATGAGCGAGCGTACTCGCTAAGGCAAACTACTCGAGAGAGTAGTGCCTTATGTGAGTACCTGCCCGCTCTTCTCAAAAGATCCGGGTGGCGGCGGGGGAGAGCGGTGAGTTGCGGGAGTGAGCAGGGAGGAGGGGGGGAGTGAGAGAGAGATCTCACCCCGTTCCTCCCCGCTCTCCCCCGCCGGCCCCCGAATCTTTTGAGACGAGCGGGCAGGTACTCGCATAAGGCACTACTCGCTCGAGTAGTTTGCCTTAGCGAGTATGCTCGCTCATCTCTACTCAGAACATCACATGGCTCTCGCATGCTGTGCGCAGTGCATGCAAGTGCGATGTCTCCCATTGAAATCAATGGGAAACACTTGTGATCCTTTGATGTGCATGAAAAACACGCCTGAGGATCGCAATTACACAGAAGTGATGCAAGACATTTTAGAATCAGAAACGCCTTGAATTGGCATGAAAACCGCATGTTGGCAAGTGTGAAATCGCACTTGCCTGTGTTCATGTAGCCTTAATGTTGGAGCCTATGATTATAGATGCCATATTGCCAATGACCTATTTTAATTTAATGGAATGACATTCTCTTATTCTGTATTCTAGGTAATCTGTATGGCAGAGGCACATCTGACGACAAAGGACAAATTCTGGCTTTGCTTCATGCAGTGGAATCTGTTAAGAAATTTGTATGTTATTTAGTTCCTTTACAAAACATCAGTCATACATTGGCAGAAAGATTTATGTAACTGAGCATTTACAAATGCCATGTATTGTAGTGAAAAAGTGAATGATGCATCCATGGTTGATTTTTGTGGTGAGGTTTCGCTACGTGTTACATGGAACGTACCATACATGGAAATTAGGACTCCGTTATATTAAAGTCTTTTAAAAATGAGTGGTCGAACATTTTTATGTATACTACTATACATCTACTTTTCAGGGTCTTCCAGTAAATGTGAAGCTATTCATTGAAGGAATGGAGGAAGTAGGGTCACATGGTCTTGAACAACTTGTTGAACAGAAAAAGAACACTTTTTTCTCCAATGTTGACTATATTGTGGTAACCGATACCCCTTGGCTTAGCACAAAACCAGGCATCACCTATGGAGCTCGAGGAAATTGCTACTTTTTCTTAGAGGTATGTCATTCCATACATTGTGTTAGTGATTACTAATTCTAAGAAGTGAGAAGTGAAATGTATGTCCTACGGATTTATAGGCAGATCGGGTCAAGCTGTGAGAGACCCTTGTGTTGGCGAAGTCTATGACGTCTGGTAATCTGAGGAAAGGTTACAGCTCCTATGGATAGAAGGGGTCAGTCTAGAGATAGTGTAAAAGGTGTTGGGCATGACTAGCGAAAGCCCATGAGCCAAATGCCTTGCTGTCACTACAAGAGGTAGATGTGAAAGGCGACACATGTGCCGGTGTGAGACACCGGATGATGCCAAATGTGGCAATGTGACTAAGCTGTGATTCTGTAACATAAATAGTTATGGCATGTGGAAGCAACACTGTGTAATGGGTGAGAAGGCACTTTGTACTATGGTAGCGGCGTGTACGCCATATGGGGGCATGCAATGGATATATTATGGCACTGAATCCGTGAGGTTTGTGTCATGCCACAGGGCTCTGAAAATATAGTAAGACGATTGACACAGATGATCGTTATGAGTTCAAGTTCGAAGTGCCTTGTGTCATACCGAGTTAGATGTGCTTTCAGTACGTATCCGTATTTGTGGTATTGAGTGATGTTCTATGCAATGTTCAAGTACAAGTGTTTTGCTATGAAGTGGAATAATGTAATTCCTGTTTTGTTGAGTAAAAGTTATTCTTTATAACAACTGTGCGCGGCCTCGATCTGTCACTGCCGCGCCATAACATAACATCACCGCCTTACATCTTCATTAGAATTACATCTTTATTTGTCTCTGTCATCACGCAGGTTGACGGTGCAAGGCGGGACCTTCACTCTGGAGGTTTTGGAGGAACAGTACATGAAGCCATGAGTGATTTAGTATATTTACTAGGTAAAATACAGACCTTTAACAAAGATTATGCATCCTTGCACATATAGATATATTTATATGTCAAAGTGATTGTACAACAGTTGGCCAACATCAAGAACTTTTGAATTGGCTGTTTTACTGCTAAAACAGAAGCTGGATTCCTACAAATCCATGTCAGTACTACATGTCATAAGTTTTTTTCTATTATTTACGAGAGATGAGCGAGCGTACTCGGAAAAGCACTACTCGCTCGAGTAATTTGCTTTATCCGAGTATCGCTGTGCTCGTCCCTGAAGATTCGGGTGCCGCTGTGGCTGACAGGTGAGTCGCAGCGGGGAGCAGGGGAGAGCGGGCGGGAGAGAGGGAGAGAAAGATCTCCCCGCTCTCCCCTGCAGCTCCCCGCTCCGTGCCGGCACCCGAATCTTCAGACCCGAGTACAGCGATACTCAGATAAAGCAAATTACTCGAGCGAGTAGTGCTTTTCCGAGTACGCTCGCTCATCTCTATTATTTACCCTTTAAATACATATCACAAAAAAATAATAATATGCACATATTTAGTAGTCCCACAAGAGATCGCTGAATAAATTTACCACACTGACCTTTGGTGATTGACACAAGTACTTCAAAATGGTACCCAAAACTGCAACAAGGCCTCTTACAGATATATCAAAGACTAAATAAAGAGTTAGGACTTTTAGAAATGCAAGGGGAAAAAAGCCCAGCCTCCAAGATCACGATGAATTGTGTCTGTAGGGGGTTTGAATTTCTGCACACTGCCACTAGGCCAGGGACTCATACTAGCCAACAGTCCCAATCACTACATGAAATTTCCAAAAGTACACAATTGGGATATTTTTGATGAATAAGGGTAAAGCAAACATACTGGAAAGTATTGAATATCTGGTAGATCCCAGCAGCCTGCCATTATTTTATTATAGAAATATGCCATGGCTTGATAGGCAATCTGCAATGGCAGCTTTAGGGGCTTTGAGAAGCGCATTCTGTGCGCTGCTTAGCAGTAAGAAAAAAGCGCTTGTCTGAAGGAGCCCATGCAATTTATTTGCTGTAGGTCAGTATGGTGTGTGTGTATATATATATATATATATATATATATATATATATATATATATATATATAATTAGATCCACTATCTTTTCCTAGGTACGCTTGCGGATGTGAAAGGCAAAATCTTGATTCCAGGAATTTATGATGATGTTTTACCTGTTACTGAAGAAGAAAAGAAGTTATACAAAGATCTTGTATTTGACCTGGAAGATCTGGAGAGAGACACAGGAATAAAGACATTTCTACATGATACGAAGGTACGTAGTTTAATTAGATTGGTCTATAATAGAGACTTAGATAACTACTAGTATCAGACTGCATTGTATTAGCCATCAATGCAGAAATCCAGATTATTCCAAAGTGTTCACATATTTATTCTTGCAACTGTATTTAGCATTGGTGTTTTAAAGCCAATACCTGCAACTGGACATAAACAGTGTGAGGTCGGTTTCAGACGAGCGTATTATAACACGTCTGTAATACAGATCTGTCATCATTATTTGCCTCTGTATTCTTTTACTGATCCGTATTTGCCCAGTAGAAAATAACAGCAATATGGAGAAGACCATGAAGAATATGGCCAAGTGAATACACACATAGATTTACATTAGCTCTGTATTAGGGTCCCCAAAACAAGAACCGAATACAGTGCTAAAATACCACTCATCTGAAACTGGCCTAATAGAGAGATGTGTGCCCCAACTGTGTTTAGGCTCCACTCCTGCTTTGAGCTTTCAGATACCAATGCAAAGTACTGATCAAAATATGCATGTGTGAAAGCGGCCCGGTATTGAATAAGTGTATTAAAAGTATACATTGGAAGTATAAGAAGTGTAAGCTTTGTATGCCTTATATTCCTTGTCTCTTGATGTGTTGTGAAATGGAAATATTCTGCTGGGTAATGCTTGGCAAAGTCAGATTGCTATTGAATACACTGAGGTCAGACCTTAATACCTTGCAAAATAAAATAGATTATTTTACATGAAGAAATCATTTTTATGCATATTATAATGATGGGTACATCTACATGTAACAGTATTCTACCAAATCGGATTTACTGTACCTCTTTTTTCCCATATGCAGGAAGAGTTACTTATGCACAGATGGCGGTTTCCTTCTTTGACAATCCACGGCATTGAAGGAGGATTTTCTGGATCTGGAACAAAAACGGTTATACCTGCAAAGGTTATTGGAAAGTTCTCAATTCGTCAAGTCCCTAAAATGAAACCATCTGTTGTAGAGAAACAGGTATGTTAAAATGTACTAATAATTACTTCATAAGGCTACCTTCGTTACTAAGCCCTTAACCGTACAGGATGAAATTTTACGTTCTGGATGCGGGGCACTTAACAGAAGCTGAACCCGCATCATCCCGCAGTGGGAGACGGTTGTTATTGATAGGCGGCCTCCTGCTGCAACAATGGGGAATGATAAGAACAGCAATCCCTGCTGTTAATCCCCATCATGAATGTAAAGGGTTCACAGAGGGTGCGCACTCCCTCTGTGACATCATTGACCCTCCGCTATCTAATCGAGAATGGCCGACTGGATGCCAGATACTGGTGTCCCAGCTTGCCATTGCCTATGATCACTATTGTAAACAATAAGGCATTGCAGTACAAGAGTACTGCAACGCATTATCATAGCTGTTATTGTTCAAATCCCTACAGGACATAAAAAAAATTAAAAAAAATAGTATTTTAAAAAACAACTGAATTTTTAAAAAATCCCACATATATGGTATTATTGTATCTGTAATGACATGTACAATAAAATGATAAAAACTGAAAACAAAACAACTAAATACGGAGCTAAAAGTTTTACAATACATTATATGAACCCACTGATGGTACCAATAAAAATACAGATCGCCATGCAAAAAGCAAGCCCCATATGGCCTTTTTGACATAAAAATTAAAAAAAAGTTATGGCTTTTGAAATGTGGACAAAAAAAACGTTTTGTACTTATGGCCAAAATAGGCCATGTCTTTAAGGGGTTAAACATATAGGGGTGATTACTATGCCAAACATGTCAGATTTCCATCTCAATTTACCTTAAAAAAATTGGCATACATGCCATGTGCCAAATATATTATGTGATTTAGACTCACTTTGTGTTTCATTAGAGCAATACCAGGCAAGAGGAAAAAGACCCCCTGATGCTCCAGTGGAATGGATAATAAAGGGAAGCAAACTTACTTCGTAGGGGTGCCTGATCCACAGCACCCCTCAGTCCCGGATCGCATGTAGTGTAACACAGATGATGAAAGGGTTTTTGCAAAGTTCCAGGATAGTGATTTATTTCGAAGTATGCCATACTTTGAAATAAACCGCTATCTTGGAACTTTGCAAAAACCCTTTCATCATCTGTGTTACACTACATGCGATCCGGGACTGAGGGGTGCTGTGGATCAGGCACCCCTACGAAGTAAGTTTGCTTCCCTTTATTATCCATTCCACTAGAGCATCCAGGGAATCTTTTTCTTCTTGCCTAGTATTGCTCGTTTGTTACTCTGGTATATTATACCTAGAGCTACCCCGTGACACTCTCCCTCAGGGATGTTATTAACCCTTTCCAATCCATTGTCTGACGTCTTCAGACATTCCAATTGAAGGCTGTGCAGCTCCGATGTCGGAAGACGTCCAGCAGGGTATTCTTACTGTATATTACTGTTGTTAGGGGCCTCTCCAGCATGTCCCACACCGCAGTACTGGCTCTAGCCAGCAGACGGCACCAAAGTGTAATAGCAGAAAGAGAAAGCCCCCTAGGAAACCCTGAAATCAAAATTGGATTGCAAAGGGTTAAGACCGGTGTGAACTGGATCCTCATCATGATTTGATACATATATCAGCCTACCAGGATTCATTGATGTACCAGGATCCCTATAGGGTCCTGCTACGTCTGGGGTGAGTCTGCATAGTTTTTTTCCACTCCTCCCTTATATCATTTTACTCTGCCTTTGGAGTGCTATTAATCTGATTTTTTCACTGTTTGTATTTCGTTAGAGAGTTTTGAAAAGTGTCTAGAAAAGGGGGAGTGGCTAAGTGAAGTCATAAAATGTACCTAATAATGACATGCACCACAATTTTAACGATGACCGGGGAAAGGGTTTTCTAAATGCTAGTCTACAGCAAACCAAACAAGAGGTGGCATAACCAAAAGAAAAATGTCTAACATGTCTATCAAGATGTGCCAAATTTATCACACGTGTGCACCACTGTTAGAAATTTGATACATCTTTTGACCATCTCTGTTAAGTTTAGGCTGTTTTATTTTAAGACAGTATTAACTCCTTACCAATATCCACCATACATGTACTGCGCTATTCAGGTGTCCATATATGGAGCAGGCTCAAGGGGTACCATTTGGTTGCCATGGCAACCTAGAGCCTTGTGAAAGCCCCTTGGTCTGTCATGGATTTCCTCCTATTAAGCCTTACTTAAAAAGTAAAAATAAAATAATAAAAGTGTTTAATTATTGGCAAATTAAAAAAAATAAAAACCTTTTCCCAGTCGTGGCATCAGAAAAATATAAAAGCAGAAAGAAAAACTTGATAGTGCCATGTCTGTAAAAGTCCAATTTATTAAAATATAACTAGGGATGAGTGAGTATACTCGCTAAGGCACTACTCGCTCGAGTAATGTGCCTTAGCCGAGTATCTCCCCGCTCGTCCCGAAAGATTCGGGTGCCGCCGCGGGGCGGGGAGCTGCGGGGGAGAGTAGGGAGGAACGGAGGGGAGAGCTCTCTCTCCCGCCCGCTCTCCCCTGCTCCCCGCCGCAACTCACCTGTCAGCCGCGGCAGCTCCCGAATCTTTAGGGACGAGCAGGGAGATACTCGGCTAAGGCACATTACTCGAGCGAGTAGTGCCTTAGCGAGTATACTCGCTCATCCCTAAATATAACATTATTTATACCGGACAGTGAACACTGACAGAAAAAACATAGGCAATGCCAAAATTATACTTTTTTGGTCCCTCTGTCTCCAAGAAAAAAAAATCGAATAAAAAGTGATAATAATAAATTGCATATATCCAAAAATGGTATAAATAGAAACTGCAGCTCGTCCCTAAAATAATGAGACCTCACACTGGGCCATTGATGGAAAACAAAGTCATGCGGTCAGAAGACGGCAACAGAAAGCAATTTTTTTTAAAGGTATTTAATTCTTTTAACTTGTTGAACATTAAAATAGCTATATAAATTTATAACCATAATCGTACTGGCCCACAGACTAAAGAGAACGTGTCATTTCAAGGCATCGTGAATGCCGTAAAAATTAACACACGCCAAAATGGTGAGATTGCATATTTTTACCATTTCCCTCCACTTAGAAAATTTGTAAAAATTTACAAATACATTATCTGGTACAGTAAATGGAAACATTGAAAAATAGAATGCGTTTTGAAACACCCAAGTCCTCATGTAGCTAAGTAGGTATGACTTTTTGAAGGTGGGGGATGAAAAAGGTCTGCAGCAGGAAGGGGTTAATCAATCTGCCGAATTGTATTTATCAAAACAACAGATAATGGAAAGTATAATTGGTTGTGGGTGGCATGAGAACATTGATTCACTGAAGATGATGAAAAAAGGGACATAATATATTCCCTACAAGTAAGACGCATCTAATTCAAATCCCAAGAAATGGCAGCCATCTCTGACTTCTAACAAGTTACAATGTGATATTTTTACTCTTTATTAGGTATCTGATTACCTGGAAAAACAATTTGCAGAACGGAAGAGCCCTAATAAAATGAAAGTAACCATGGTAATAGGCGCACAGCCCTGGTTAGCAAATATGAGTGAACCCCAATATCTGGCGGCTCGGAATGCAGTGAAAAAAGGTAACATAGGAAACCTCCGTTTAGCAAGGGCATTAGTAATAAATGTGCTGCAGCATTTAGTATTACCATAACATAACATAAGGACACTATACAAATAGTACAGTGATCTAGGCTGACTGTAGACTGCTGATTTGCTCAGTAATATAACTTCCGGTTAAATAGAGCAGAGTGATCAATATGATCCACAAGCAGTAAATTCAGCTCCAGCCGCGCCGTCTGTACTGTAGTTTGTCATACACCACATAGAGGACATCATTTTATTCCGATTGTGCCTGGTGCTGGATATGCAGCTTGTAGATATCGGACTTTTATCCTGGCTCTCAATGACTGTACAGGCCTAATAAGCCAGGGGTGGACAGGTTACTGTAGACTTTAGGAATCCGTTAAATCCCTTCAGGCAGTAGGATTTTTTTTTTAAGGGGTTTTTCGAGTTATTTCTTTTATATCGTTTTGGGCCTTGCAAACCCAAAACTATATAAAAGTAATATACTCACCAGCGCCACGGCGTCTGACAAGTGACGTCATCAGGCCTGAATGCTTGGTGACGCCCCATAAGCCTGTCAAGTGGGCTTCTAATGTAGAAGTTCCAAGGTAGATTTACGGGGCGCCACTGATGACGTCCCTGTCCGGCCTCCACTTGGCTGCAGCTGCCACATGGGTAAAAAACCCATGTGACTGCTGCCGCCAATGGGAACAAAAGACCATAGTTGTAGTAATGGGCAGTGGGGGAGCAGCACACAGTAGCAGGTGAGCATGCATTTTTTTTCAACTTGTGTTCATCCACCCTCTGCCACCAGTGATTTTTTTAATGGGGAGCCCCCCCCCCCCCCCTTTAAATACAGTACTGATGCTTTTTGTTGAAAGAGAATCTTTTGCGTTTCATCTTTAGGGTATGTTCAGACGGGGCAGAAAGGCTGCAGAATGTTCACTGCTGAAAATTCCGCTGCAGATTGTGTAGCAGTCCAACATAAAAACCTGCATTAAAGATTTAGACCAGGAATCAGCTGCTCATCCACAGCCGATTTTAGTAGCTACATCGCTCCCCCTCACCTCGGAATACATGGTGCTGTCATTGCACCCCGACACAGGCCCCCCTGCAACCTCAAGTGAGCGCCAAGCTACTGGTCAGGGAATGCAACGTCCGTGTTACCTGACCAGTAGCTTGGCGCTCACTAGAGGCTGCTGGGGGGTGCAGTCTGCCAAAGATGGCATCTGTCCTGTTGGAAAATTTTGGCCAACCACAGCAGAAAGTGCAAGTGTATGGCACAATCAGCCAAATGTGACTGATCATTTACTATACTGTACAAGCCCCAGGGTCTCCCTTTTTTTAAATAGTCTTCCTGATTGCTCATTTTCATGAGCAGTGTTGCTGTTGGGGTTGTTTATACAAACGATCCCATGGATAATTGATCAAACTCATTGCAGACGATTAATATCTTACATGTAAGACCAACTTTAAAATCGGACAGAGTACTACTCATTTTTATGGCATGACATATCCAAACAATGATTGCTGGGACGGTATTATTGTATCTTGAAGCCACCAGGAACTCCTGGTGGAGTCACGATTGACAGGGGGGTGATGCTCCCTGATGCTGATTGGCTGCACATCTTGTTGGCCTGTAAGTCCTGGAAGGCCACTACTGATTGCCAGTTGTGGACTCCCAGATTCCCAGCTGGCAGAGCCTGTGGCAGCATTGTGGGCGGGGGAGCGCCCATCAGGGAGCAGAGAGTTGCGGTGGCTGGCTGCCGGGACACAGCGCTGAGGCAGCGGCCGATTTCCAGCTGGCAGTGGTGAGCGCACTAGCAGCAGTGAGCGGGGGAGCGGCAGTGAGGGAACAGAGAGGCGCCGGCCGGCATGGAGCTGACAGGTGGCTGCTGGTACGCAGAACTGAGGGGTCGGCTGGGACTGAGCTGGGGACAGCTGGTCCGGTGACGCTAATCGCTCCAGCGTCTGCATTGATTTGTGCCAGCACTGTAGCCTTAGGCTGAAGGTTACTTTTCTTCTTAGGCATACATTATAAGATGTAAATGCTGCCATCTTACAGCAGTAACATGGCAGCATTTACAGCTCATAATGTACGCCTAAGGCCACAAACCCTCAGCCTAAGGCTCCAGCGCCGGCACACATCAATCCATACTGTGCTGCTAGGACCTTCCAGCCTTGACCCTATCGGAAGCTGGGGGTGTGAGAGGGGTGTTCCTCCTGTCAAACCACTAGCTTCCGGTGGCGTCAAGATACAATAATACCTGCTGGGACAACCTTTTAAAGTATTGTTTGCTTGTTTCGCTGTAGTCTACTGTATTCAGTGCAAATTGCTGGAATGCTCAAAGCTTTTTATGTTCAAGTTTTTTTTGTAATCGGTTACATATGTCTCTTTGCTAGTGTTCAATGTTGATGCAGACATGATCCGTGCAGGAGGTACGATTCCAATAGCAAAACATTTTGAAGATGTTTTAGGAAAAAGTGTCATGTTACTTGGTATTGGTGGCCCTGACGATGCTCCTCATGGACAGAATGAGAAAATAAGCATGTAAGTTTTTGGATTTTAGAACATTTAAAGTGAAGCTCCACTTTGGAGCTTTTTAAACATTGTATTGGAGAACCTTATCAACAATTTCTTGATATGCATCTATTTCCAGAGCTATTCCTTTTACAAGTCAAAGTGGGTGCAGTGCAGTGGTACCATTAGCAGAATACAGACAACGAGCCTTTTAGAATAGAGGTTGTCAATGTGTTGCAGAGAAAAACACAACAACACTGCTCCCAAGTCCTGAGGACTGGAATAAGAGGGGGGGGGGGGGAGCAGAAGAAAAGCCGACAGCACTGCGATGCAGAAGTAAGACGAGCAAGATGGTCGAAACGACTTTATTAGGTTACGCATTACAGATCTGCTGCAGCTCCTTCATCAGGCCACTTACAGAGGCAAATAGGCAGAAGGCATTTAAACAGGATTACAGGAGGGAAATAACAGGAGTCTGACGTAGTAATAGAAACCAGCAATCACTGAAGACTAATTTTAATTAAAATAGGGAAAATTCCTGAAGTAAAAAAATGTGATTACAATGAAGAAACTAATAAATAAGTATGCACTGATTAAATGCTTAAAAATATTATCGAATACTGTTAAGTGATACAAAGAAAACCCCATCATACAAAAAAACAAGTCTTCACAGAGCTTTGTTGATGCAAAAATAAAAAAGTTATGGGACTTTAAATGCAACGATGAAATAAAAAAATAATAATTTTATATAAATATACATACACACACAGCATTTCCCCGAAAATAAGCCCTAGCCTGATTTTTCAGGATTTTTAGGGAGGATTGAAATATAAGCCCTATCCTGAAAATAAGCCCGAGTTACACTACATGAAGAAAAAAAAAAGGAATACATTACCTAGCATGCTCAGTCCAGGTCGCTCCCGCTGCTCTCCAGAGCTCCTGTACAGTTCCTGCAGTCCTCAGCCGCCCACACAAGATCACTTCCTGGTTACAAGATTCATAAATCCCGCCTCCACAAAGCGATGGCTGCGATTGGTTCATCAAGCACTGCATTGATTGGCTGAGCAGCGACAAAGACCAATCACAGCCATCGCGTTGGTTCATCGAGCGCCGCATTAATTGGCTGAGCCACGGCATTCGAAGAACCGATCACAGGCATCGTGTTGTGGAGGCCAGATTATGATTTGGCTGATTTGTGGCTCCGCCAATTAAGTCTCGCCTTCACGACATGATGGCTGCAATTGGTTCTTCGAGTGTCGCCAATCAATGTAGCGCTTGAAGAACCAATCACAGCCATCTCTTCTTGGAATCCCGTAGCCAGGAACTGATCCTCTGGGGTCGTCCGAGGACTGCGAGAACCATGCCGGAGCTCTGGAGAGCAGCAGGAGGAACCTAGGCTGAGCCTGCTAAGTAAGTAAATAATACATTCCCCGAAGATAAGCCCAAGTGCCTCTTTTGGGGAAAAAATGTATTAAAAATTAAAAAATTAATATAAGACAAAGTCTTATTTTTGGGGAAACACTGTATGCAAACAGTGTTTGTGCGAATCCAAAAAAAATAAAATATATATATATATATATATATATATAAAATTTTAATAGTCTTACTTATACTAACCCACAAAAAAATTGTCATTTATGCTGCATGATAAACATGACAGAAATTGTGTTTTTGCTCCCTGCCCACCCAAAAAAATGAATATAAGTTATACAATATATTATATCTATCCATAAAATGGTACCAATAAACCTACAGCTCACCACACAAAAAACAAGCCCTTATCAGGCCATGTCGATGGAAAAATAAAAAACGTTATGGCTTTGTGAACCTTTAAATAGGGTTATGTGACTACGAAGGACAAAGTCTATGAAGGCTACATTCTCTACCATACGACTTACCTTAATTTCATATGGAGGCATACAGTCTTTTTCTGCCGACACAAGAAGAATCTGCCTTTGTGCACTGCCATACATGCTCCATGCCCTAACACATTGCTGTATAGAAAATGTGAATCGGACCCTTTTTTATGATCATTTAACCAAATTTGATTTTTTTTCTTCATAGGCACAATTTCATTGAAGGAACAAAGTTGTATGCATCTTTTCTTCAAGAACTTGCATCCTTCTGATCCTAATCTGCTGTTGCAAATATACTATATTCTGCTTTTCTGTCGTGCTACATCATCCATATGTGCTATATTAGCAATTGTGTATAAATACATCTTATTGAACAATAAGAACTGAAACTCTAGAGTCAACACCCCAATATGAACAAAGGGAACGGGTGACAATCAAACATTAAAGTCTCCATGTAATACCGCATCTGCTTCATGTAATATCCAAGCTGCCATTCCTCTAATGCTTATACACAACGTTCAGCATAATCCAGGCAATGGCCAGATGCTCGTCTTTAACAATATGAAAAACGCTACAAGGATCTCTGAAAACTCTGATTTATCTGCAGTCGTTTGCGTCCATTTTTCATTGCACTTTAACCATTTCTACTGATAATAGTGACACGGCTCTATAACCTTTTATGGTTCGAATATGGATTCAGATTCACTTAACCAAACTAATATTTGCATTCCTTGTGTGTGAGAAAATAATAAACATAGTACATTTTGCATATTAAACGGCATCATGCAATTATTTATAATGTCACCATAAAAAAGTAGCATGTAGAGAAATGGACATCTTGGTACAAATGTGACAGTGCGGGGCGAATCAGATGAGATCCCAGCCTGACTGGTACACTACATATGGGACAATATGAAGAGTTGTGCACAGGAATTTATACCAGTGCCCTCTACTTTATGTTGCGTGTGTATATATAAATATATATAAACATTACCATTAACATAAGTATACAGTTGATTTGAATTGTATGTCTGAGGGAAATTCGCATCAGTTAACCATCTAGTTACTGTTAGTATGCCTTAAGTTAAAGAAAATTTGTCACTATGATATACCTTAAATACATCTATTAAAAAGACACCCAAAGTGTCCCAAGAGAGATTGAAAGAATGTACCTTGTGATTCTGGGGGTTACAAGATTTGGCCGATCATCTAATGTGTATGGTGGTGTCTAGAGATGAGCGAACGTACTCGTTTAGGGCGATTTTGCAATCGAACACCGCTTTTTTCGAGTAACTGACTACTCGGGCGAAGATTCGGGGGGGCGCCGGGGGTGAGCAGGGGGTTGCAGAGGGAAGGGGAGTGGGAGGAGAGAGAGCTCCCCCCTGTTCCCCACTGCTACCCCCCGCTCCACCACGCCGCCCCCCTGGCGCCCCCGAATCTTTTCGCCGGAGTAGTCAGTTACTCGAAAAAAGCGGTGCTCGATTGCGAAATCGCCCTAAACGAGTACGTTCGCTCATCTCTAGTGGTATCCTGATGCAACTTGTCGGATGACTTAAGAATCAGGTAGTTGGACTTGTTCTTGAGTGAGATTGGTCACTGTCAGGGGTGTCTGGTAACAGCTTTCTCCCCTTAGTACAAAAGCCATAAGCATGCTTTAGCTAAGCTGAGCATACATGTCTATGCAGGGAGGGTTATTTTAGGATAAATGGCTGAATAATAGAGATCAGCAAAAGTACTCGTTTAGGGCGATTTCGCAATTGAGCACTGCTTTTTTCGAGTAACTGACTACTCGGGCGAAAAGATTCGGGGGGCGCTGGGGGTGAGCGGGGGGTTGCAGAGGGGAGTGGTGGAGAGAGAGCTCCCCCTGTTCCCCACTGCTACCCCCACTCCACCACGCCGCCCCCCGCCCCCTTTCGTCGGAGTAGTCAGTTACTCGAAAAAAGCGGTGCTCGATTGCGAAATCACCCTAAACAAGTACATTCGCTCATCTCTACTGAATAAGTGTTTGAATGACAGCTACCATGTTTCCCCGAAAATAGGTACTACCCCGATAGCAAGACCTACCAGGTTTTTGGAGGAGGCTTGAAATATAAGGCTTCCCGTGAAAATAGGACCAAGCTAACATGCCCCCCCCCCCCAAAAAAAAAAATCAATACTCACCTGGTCCGCGGCATCCCAATGGTCTCCAGCAGCGCTGCAGCAAACTGCAGAGGCCTCCCCGTCTGCTATCTCAGCTTCTGCTGGTGACAGGGTTTTGAATACCCCACCTCCAGCAAAGAAAGCGCTGTGATTGGCTAATCGAGCGGCAGCAGCCAATCACAGCCGGCGCTCGATGAGCTAATCACAGTGACTCAGTGAATGACATAACTGAAGGGCTGTGATTGGCTCATCAATCATTTAGTTCCAGAGCTGTTAACTAGCTGAGTGATACACAATGTTACTGCGCAAAACACGCAGTGTTATTGCCCTCAATAAAAGAAACTAAAAAAATTGTAGATATGATACCTTTTAGGATGGGTTCACACTGGCAGATTTGTTGCAGAGTTAACATGTTGACCCTCTGCACAGAAATTCCACGGCATTTACAGTAGCAGCAAAGTAGATACGATTTTGAAAATCTCGTCCACAAGTTGTGGAAATAATCTGCACAAAACCCGAGCAGAAGTTGACATGCGGAGTCGAATTCAATTCTGCAGCTTGTTAAATTTATTGCATATGAATGTAAATCCCGTCAATGGAATGAAGCCCTAGCCTAAATATTCAGTCAGTTAAGAGTCATTTACATGGGACGATAATCTCGCCTGTGTAACTGCGCAAGAGCAAGCATCACTGGGACGAGCTGCCAGGCATTGTTTGCTCGACAGCTCGTTCCATCCAAATGGGGCATGACTAAGTTGTAACTCAAGCCATGGAGAGAGAATCATGATACAGTTTCTTTGTATTTACCACAGCTTACGTGAGATGCTATGTGGGAGAGCAGCAGGCAGGAAACAAAATTATACAGTATAAAATACTGGCAACATCATTAAAGGGTAGCAAAAAAGGAGAGAAACAAGTGCAAAATGAGCACTAGAGCTACTAGAGGTAGAAATACATGAGCCAGTTTTACATAGAGATGACTGCGTAGAAGTAATTGAGATTATACAACCCATAATCACATTGCATTACAGATTTCTATGAAGGCACTAGAGCTTCAAAAAGACCAAAGACTAGTCCTTCGTCACGTCTGACGAGGATGTTACACAGACCACCAGGACTAGGATGGGACTAAAAGACAGAAAACACACCAGAGCAACTGAGAGAGGCGAATGAATCTATCCATGATCTAATATTGGTCGCATTTGGCTAACAAGCGGAGAACCCACCTCGAAAGGGGCAACCCCAATGACAGGATCTGTGGTTTCTCTAAAAGACCCCAGATGGAATAAGGAAGGAAGACAAATCCAAACAAACAATACCCATCCAACAAGATACACACAGAAGGAACAGAAGAGAACAAATGTAGAAAGCAACCCAAATTAATACAGAGCAAATGCCCACCCACTCGGATACTCCTTACTGAACAAAACACTCACAAGACCAGGATACAAGAAGTATAACTGGTGTCTTCTACTCTGAGGGGGCAGTTTAAATAGCCAAGCAAAGTTACTGACTGACAACCATGAAGAGTTCAATTGCAAAAGAATCAGAGGGGAACATAAACATATGAAGCTGTAGCCTCCCTTCACAGGGCCATAATGAGCTGCTTTGTAGGATCCGTAAATTCTGATTTATCTAGAAGAGCCAAGAGGCATCCCCTGTGTACCCATTTAAATGCTACATAAGCATCCAAAAGTAACAATACCACTGATGATCTAGATCATCCTTAGGTGATGAATTCTATTAGATCTGCTGTGTCAAGAATTGAGCTTTATACCGGTTGAGTAGTTTAGCAAATAATCTGAAATCACAATTTAGAAAAGGAGATAGGATGAAAGTTTTTCTAGAATTTCTTTAGGCAGAAAGCTATGTTTTGTTGTGTAGTGTTTTGTAGAGGTCATTGTGGAGGTCATCAGGGCCCGAGCCCAGGCGTTTGTTAGATTTAGCATATATATTTTCTTTGATATTTGGGAATCGCAGGACAAGTGAGCTGGTCTAAATAAGGAGATAAATTAACCCCATAGTTTAGGAGGAACTCTGTTCATTCTGCAGGAAAAAGACATTACAGTTTTAGATGAACAGAGCTGGTCCTAAGTTAAATGGCCGTAGCTCCGGTTCTATCGGGTCCACCGACATGCTTTTGGGGTCATTTTAAATCTAAGATTCGTGAATTTAAAATTTTATTAAAAGCATGTTTGAAACCCTAATAGCCATTTGAAGTGGAGTCAGGAATACAGAATTTACAGCTGTCATTTTTTTAGTATTTGTAGAGAAAAGAGTGAGGGGGGAGCCCAAGAAAAAGAACTGCGATTCTCTAGTATATCTCCCTTCCCAAGGGAGGGGTGACATGAATGTTTGTTCATGTTTCACCCCCCCCCCATCAATCAAAAAGCATATTTGTTCTCTGATCATCATGTGGGGTTCCCTCCAGAAAAAGAGTGAAATGATGAATACTTGCTCTTCTAATCACTCCTCCACACTGCTCAACCTCGCAGATACTGCAGTCATTGCTGATCGTGGGATTTAAAGGTTTTTACAGAAAAAATAACTTTAAAGCTTTTTTCTCTTTATACAAGGCTTTAAATATTGAAAAATGCAACGAACACCCTCACGGTTCCGGATTTAGGTTACTGTTAAAATAATTTCTATAAAGAAGAAAATACTGGCATGCCTACAAATAGTGTTTTCATGTTGATTCTGTGGGCGGCCGAGAATTGCAAAAACCATGCTGAAGCCCTGGAGAGCAGCGGGAAGGACCTGGACAGAGCCTGCTAGGTAATGTATTCCTTTTTTTTTTTTCAATGTAATGTAACTAGAACTTATTTTTGGGTAGGGCTTATATTTCAATCCTCCCCGAGAATCCTGAAAAAAAACAGGCTAGGGCTTATTTTCGGGGAAACGCGGTAGATCATAAAAGCGTAAATGCAGGAAATACGTTTAAGTTATAATGATATTAGAAGCTCCAATGAGTGTTGAGGCCCATTTAGACACGATTATCGCTCAAAAGCCGTGTGAGTTTTCATGTGGTCGAATCAGGATTACATTAACTAATGCAATCCTATGGCAGTGGGCACGGGCAGAAATTCTGCGGGAAATTCCATTGCAGGATTTCCGCCCTTGTGCAGGAGGCCATAAGCCCACACTATTTACCCATCATCTTCCAGAAAGGAAGAAGGCATTCTGGGCATTTAATTCCAGAGTCCATTCCTTCATAGACTCTAAGCCTGCGGCTGTACCCTGATGTGGACTCACTTGTATGCGTCAGTTCCATGCATTGGCCTCTTGTTGCACTTCTACACAGGCAGACTTGTTCATACATCATGACTTTTGACGACTGCTGTGAATGGAATTTGTTGAATCCCCGTTCACTTACATCGTACCGTACATTGCTGTGGAATTTCAGTGTAAAGCCTGCAATGTGTGTGAACTTATCCTTAGGCTGCCCGCACATGAACGGGTCGGATGCCGCATGCGGGAGCCCACAGCAGTATCTGACCCTGTGCCCGGCCGGCGTCCACACATACCTGTCTTTTTTCTGCACTGCGGATGGTGGCGGTGAGCCGCCATCAGTCGTACGCAGTACACATTTTTTTCATGTTTGTTTGGACTATGACACGGGTACCCACGACCTATCCGCAACGTCAATTACGGACGGGCTGCAGGTCGGAAGGCTTCCATTGACTTCAATGGAAGAAGTCTGTGCAGACACCGCACTAAAATAGGGCATGCTGCATTTTTACTCCGATTGCAAAAATGTCAGTTCATTTCGGTGAGTGCGCAGGGAGAATTGCTTTTCCATAGCCCGCTATGGATGGCATTTGCTGCAGAACTGCGGTGCGCACGCCGACTGTGGATTCCGAAATGCAAATCTACTTGTGTGCCCTAATTGGGGCTGAATGTTACTTAAAGGGGTTGTCTCGCGGCAAACATCAAAATTTTACATTACCCCATTCCCCGTCACCCCCCTGGCATAAAATAGCAATTTAAAGCAGTTTTTAAACCGCCTGCTACTCACCGATCCGACGAAATATGGGGTTATAAAAATCTTCTCCCAAGATAGCCGCCGGTCCTTTCCCAGGGATGCACTGCGGTTTTCTCCCATGGTGCACTGCGGGTCTTCTCCCATGGTGCACCATGGGCTCTGTGCGTTCCATTGCCGATTCCAGCATCCTGATTGGCTGGAATCGGCACACGTGACGGGGCGGAGCTACGATGACGACGCGGCGACCAGCTCTCCGGCACGAGCGGCCCCATTCACCAGGCAGAAGACCGCACAGCGCAAGCGCGTCTAAAAACGCCAGAAGACATCAGAATTAGACGGCACCATGGAGACGGGGACGCTAGCAACGGAGCAGGTAAGTGAATAACTTCTGTATGGCTCATATTTAATGCACTATGTATATTACAAAGTGCATTAATATGGCCATACAGAAGGGTATAACCCCACTTGCTGCCGCGGGACAACCCCTTTAACACCACAGGACGTCATGTGGATGGCACAGGCTGAGATGCCAGCCAACACCTGGCCTCATGCTGCAACAGCAGGGATCAGTGAGAACGTTCATCCCGGCAGTTAACCTTTTACATGCCAAAATCAATGTAGATCTCGACATGTAAAAATGTATGTCCTTAAGAGGTTAAGAATGCTAGTTCATCCAACAATTGGGCTGGGGCCACGGGCGGATTTCATTTGAGGAAGATCCGCAATTCAAGCTGCTTATAGGGAAGCACGGGGATCCGCACCTCAATTAACCCATTCTTGACCCGTGCAAGAGAAAAAAAACCTGAAACGAGTGCCGACCGACATGCTCAACACACGGGTTCTGCGTACAAAGGACTATTACTGGACAGGTAGTAGGGAGATGGTAGCCTCTGTTTAACCCTTTAACACTCCAGGATATATAGTTACATCCTGGTCATGCAGGGTTTGTATGGAGGGGGATCGGGGGCCAATCTTGCTCTATAAGATGCCATCTGACAGCCACCAGCAGCTGTTAACTCTTTAAGGCTGGATTCACACGAACGTATATCGGCTCAGTTTTCACGCCGAGCCAATATACGTCGTCCTCATGTGCAGGGGGGAGAATGGAAGAGCCAGGAGCAGGAACTAAGCTCCCGCCCCCTCTCTGCCTCCTCTCCACCCCCTCTCCGCCCCTCTCCACTATTTGCAATGAAAGGAGGCAGGATGGGGGCTGGGCTACGTTCCAATAATTAGTCCCGCCTCTCCTCATTGCAAATAGTGCAGAGGGGCGGAGAGGAGGCAGAGAGGGGGCGGCAGCTCGGAGCACTGCCTCTGGCTCTTCCAGCCTCCTCCCCCTGCAGAGAGAGACGCCGTATATGGGCTGGGTGTGAAAACCCAGGCGATATACGGTCATCTGAATCCAGCCTAAATGCCACCATCTATTCTGACAGCGTTCAAATGCCCTGATTGGAGTTCAGAAGATCTCCTCCTCCTCTGATGTCCATGCCATGAGCCTTCTGAAGGTCCTCAGGGCTGCCATGACAGATTGCTTATTAAGCCATGCCTGTGGTGTGTCTTGTTAGGATTTGGTATAATGTAATTCTATGGTATTACATCATACTGCAGGACCGATGAAATGATTGCAACTTCAAGTCCCGTATGGGGACATAAAAAATAAAATCAATTTGAAAAAATATTTTTTTAAAAAGTAGTGAAAGTAAAAAAAAAAATAAAAAACCTTTTCCGACATTTATAAGAAAACATTAAAGGGGTTGTCCCGCGGCAGCAAGTGGGGTTATACACTTCTGTATGGCCATATTAATGCACTTTGTAATATACATTGTGCATTAATTATGAGCCATACAGAAGTTATTCACTTACCTGCTCCGTTGCTAGCATCCCCGTCTCCATGGAGGCCGTCTAATTTTCAGCGTCTAATGGCCAAATTAGACGCGCTTGTGCAGTCCGGGTCTTCTTCTTTCCTCAATGGGGCCGCTCGTGCTGGATGCCGGCTCCGTGTAGCTCCGCCCCGTCACGTGCCGATTCCAGCCAATCAGGAGGCTGGAATCGGTAATGGACCGCACAGAAACCCTGCGGTCCACCGAGGGTGAAGATCCCAGCGGCTTTCTTCATCAGGTAAGTAAGAAGTCACCGGAGCGCGGGGATTCAGGTAAGCGCTGTGCGGTGTTCTTTTTTAACCCCTGCATCGGGGTTGTCTTGCGCCGAACGGGGGGGGGGGGGGGGGGGAGAACAAACCAGTTTCGGCGCGGGACAACCCCTTTAAGCATTTCTTATTGCTGTGTCCATATATCAATCAAAGTAACTCATTATTTATCCTGCATGGTGAATGTTGTAAAAAAAATATAATAAAAATACAACCAGAATTGCGCTTTTTTTTGGTCAAAATAGCTCTAAGGCTGCATTCCCATGAACGTATATCGGCTCGGTTTTCACGCTGAGCCGATATACGTCGTCCTCATCTGCAGGGGGGGGAGGCTGGAAGAGTCGGGAGCAGGAACTGAGCTCCTGCCTCTTTGCAATAAAAGGAGGTGGGACGGGGCTAAGTTCCGAGAATTAGCCCCTCCTCTCCCCATTGCAAATAGTGCAGAGGGGTGGAGAGGAGGCAGAGAGGAGGCGGGAGCTCAGTTCCTGCCTCTGGCTCTTCCATCCCCCCCCCCCCTGCAGATGAGGACAATGTATATCGGCTCGGCGTGAAAACCAAGCCGATATACGTTTGTGTGAATCCAGCCTAAGGAAAAAATGTAATAAAATGACATCAAAATGTCTTATGGATTTCAGAATGGTACCAATATAAACTACAGGACGTCCCGCAAAAAACAAGCCCTCAGACAACTAGGTCAGCAGAAAAATAAAGTGACGGCCGGCAGGAGATGGCGCAGAATTTTTTCTTTTCCCAAAAATACCTTATTTTAAAAAAAAAAAATGACATCAATTTTGCATCGTTTTAATCGTACCGACGCATAGAATAAAGCGACGGCGTTTTGCTGCGGTTTTTGCACACACCACGGATGGGGGAGAGGTTTTTTCCGATTTCACTTAGAATTTTCCAACAGTATGCAGCACATTAAATAATATCGCTGAACACTACGGCCCGCCCGGCCCCTCCATGTACACGGCGGCACGCGCTGCTTATCCCAGCGAGCGCGCCAAAACACAAGCAGTCACATGACGTAGTTGTCCCCGCCCCCTGTCGTTTCTGAGGAGCCGTGACGTCAGCGCGCACCGTGCCTACGGCAGGCCACTGGTGACTAAGATCATCGTGGGCGAAGGCGCAATAGTATCTGACAAGCGGTAAGTGTGCGCTGTCGGCGGGGCTGAGACTCGTCAGAGAGTAGCGGGGTGCAAGCGAGGGGCCACCGGGGCAGTAGCGGACGTGGTTGGCGGCTGTGCGCTGTGTGCAGGGCCGCTGCTGGCTTACGGCTTTTTGGGCCTCGACGCCGCCGTCGTTTTGTCCTGTACGGCTGCGGCTGGTGGGGAACTTCTGATTGGCCGAGGAGGCGATCCTCACTCCCGCCCACTTACCGTCACCTGTAGTGCTGTGTGGTAGCGGGTGGCTGCTGGGCGGACGATTATGTCCATGTGCGGCCCGGCGGGGCTGCAGGGTGCAGTGAGCGGCCGAGGGGGCTGTGGGGTGTATAGTGCCCCTGTGGACCTGCGGCCGTCAGTGCTCACTGCAGCTCCATGGCTGCTACTAGCTGGCGGTCCGACCTGGGGCTGGCCGGGCAGCAGGCGGACATTAACCCCTGAAGCACGGGCGGTTTGGCCATAAGGATGCGACCATTTTTATGGGGGGGAGTTTATCTGCACTTCTAGACAGCCATAACTCATTATTTTTATTTCCCTCCCTCCTGCCGTAGGGGGGCTTTTTTTTTCCTGCCTGCCAACCTGTAGTTTTATTGGTACCGTTTTGGGGTACATCCGGCTTTTTTGATCACTGTTGTTGCATTGTTCCGGGGCAAGGCAAAATGAACAAAATAAGGGTTCTGCTTCAGGTTTTTTTAAAGGCCGCTCGCACATGAACGCAGCCAAGCACTGCCCTTTCAAACGCGGCGCCTTCTCTCCATGTTACTTTAGCTTTTGGCCGCCGGCGTGTCTAAGCACAGCCCATCGTTGTGATGAGGTCCGCCAAACGGACGAAGATAGAGCGTTCGAAAATCGCGGTGCTGAACAGCACTTTCCAGCGCCGCAGTTTTCGACCGTTGTATCTTCGTCTGACACGTCTGCGAGCCCGAAATGACTTCAGAGGGAGCGTTATACCGCGATTAGCGCAGAGTGCAAAATGCATTGTTAATCGCAGTAAAAAGCGCCTGGAAAACCCCAGGCCCGCCTGCTGCGCCGCCTATGAACAGCAGTGCTGGCCTGTGGCCTAAGGCTGTTTATAACAGTCCAGACAGCGGCTACCTATGTATCACTTTAACCTCTTAGATGCTGCGGTCACCACTGACTGTGACATATGGCTGTTTGGAGCCTTCCTACATACGATTGTGGTGTGCCAATGGGTGCCACGGCAGCCAGAGACCAAATAACACCCTGTGGATCTGCCATGTATGGTGGCTCAGTAGGTCCCCGCCTCCAGCAGGGTCTAATAGGTCTATTTGTCACTGAAAAAAATGACTGCTGGACCTAATAAACTGCACTATATAAGTAGTGCGGTGTATTATCTAAGGGATCACAATGATCACACATTCCCTTGTCGGAGGAATAAATGTAGTTGAAGGGGAAAAAAAGTTTTCATGTTTTTGCGCTAAAAATGTTTTACGGCAAACTAAACCACAAAGGAGCCTACTGACCTGCATCGTCTAGTGATGTCATTTATGCTGCACTGTGCAATAAAAAGAGCTTGCAAAGTTCTGCGCTCGCCACAAGGTAAATGACTTATTAATAAAGGTCAGCGCTGCAGACTTCTTTGTACACCTGGGCTCACAGAAACCGCAAGAAGTGCTCAAAAAGTTATTTCCACCCAAAATATAACCAGTAAAAGCGTCAGCTGACCTGCGCAGACGAGCCTCGCAGGCCGCCGTAGACGGATAGTTATGGCTTTCTGAGTATGGCAATTAGAAAAAATGGTTTTATTCTGCAAAGGTAGTCACACACAAGAGCCTCTATAAAGGGGGCATTGCCGAAACTCCACTGACCGCAGGAGGTTCACGCCGCTCAGCCACTGCACTAAAACACAGCAACGACCGTTTGTTTCACTTTCACCCGTACAATGTTGTACTCCGCACAGCTTAGGACGGCTGCATACAGGCCTATGTACATTGCGGAATCCAGAGCAGCCGTCCACCTTCAGGCTCCGCAGCAAATACCATCCACAGCATGCTATGGAAACCAATTGCGGAGGAAAGATCGCAGCATGCTCTATTTTAGTGTGGTGTCCGCATGGACGTCTTCAATTGAAGTCAATGGAAGCCGTCCGAACTGCGTCCCGTCCGCAATTCACACTGCAGAAAAGTCACTGGTTCAGTGATGGAGTGGGAAAATCAGTACTGCGCAAATGCAGCACAGATAAGAAGATGGGTATGTGGGTGCACCCGCCGGGCACAGGCTCTGATTCTGGTGTGGGATCCTGCATCTGGAAGCTGACCCGCTCGTGTGCTGCCCGCCTTACAGACACCCCCACATTATAAATGAATATGGCAGTGGAACCCCAATCAAAACTACTACTTCTTACACACCTAGATGAAGAATACCCTGAGGATGTAGTTCCCAAAATGGGGTAACTATTGGGGGGGTTCCACTAAGGTACTTCAAGGGCTCTGGAAATCTCATGGCTTCTGAAAATTGCTCCAGTAAAGTCTGAGCTCCCTCCCTGCCCGGCACGGCAGGTCACATCCACATGTGGGGCATTTCAGTATTTGGAAGAAATTGGGCAGCAAACTACATGTTGCTTTTTCCCCTTTTGCCCCTCGTGAAAAGTAACCATCTGAGGCTAAACTTACATAATATGGAATCACTGTAATTTTTCATGGCCCAGTGTTAACAAAATTCACCACACTTCCTATGTAGTGCAAATACTGGCTGCACCCCTTGCTGAATTCCTTCAGGGGTGTAGTTTCCAAAATAGTTACGTTTGGGTGGGTTCTCACTGGACCGATGCTTCATGAGTCTCTGGAAACGTGATCTGGTGCCCAAAATTACTGAGTGCTACCGTGTGTCCAAACAGCAGTTTGCGTCCCCCATATGGGATGTATTGGTACTCGGAGATGCTGGGTAGCAGACTGAGGGGTGCTTTTTCTCTTTTTTTTTCTTTTCCTCCTGCATAAAAATGAAACATTAAGGCTGGGGTCACACGGGATGGAATTCTTGCGGAATGGCCGCACTGAAAAACCGTAAGAATTTCGCTGGAAAGCCGCAGCTTCCAAACCCCCGGCCTTTAGCCACAGGTTTTGGAGTGGTTTTGCCGTCGGCATTCCGCTGCGGCTTTCTCTCCCCATAGAAAGGAGTAAGGTTGCTGCAGAAAAGAGAAAAGAATTAACATGGAGCGGAATTGAATTCGGCACCGCCCGTCAGTTTTCCTGCAGAATGGCCGCAGCGCGTGGATGAGATTTTTGCAAATCTCGTCCACTTTGCTGGCTAATTCCAGGATTAGGAGCCGAGGGTGGAATTGCTGTACGGACTTTACGCACGGAAAATCCGCCTTGTGTGAACCCAGCCTTAGGCCTTAGGCTGGGTTCACACAGGGCGGATTTGTTGCGGTTTTGCCGCAGAAGAACTGCTTCTGCGACAAAACCACTTCAAAGGTTATCTTTGTCTTGCGTATTTTCCGTGCGGAAAATCCACAAGGGTTTTTTTTACTTTTGCAGCGTATTTTGGTGCGTCCATAGAGGTCTATGGACAAAAAAGCGCTGCGGAAAAGGCAAAAGAATGGACATGCTGCGTCTTGAAAAACCGTGCCGCAGTTGCATTTCCGCACTGCGGCAGTGTGGAAAAAATCCGTCCTGTGAGAACAGCTTTTTGACCAAACACATTTGTACTGCATTGCACTGCAAACGCAGCGGTTTTGCCACAGTGCGGATATGCAACGGCAAACCGCGGCAAAACCGCAGCAAATCCACCTTAGAGATGTTTCTGTTAATGAGATCTGCGGCTATTCTTACTTAATGTCTCCTCCAGAGTTATGGGTGGAGACCTGCCCTGGCCTGCTGGAGGTAGAGGGAACACCCACAGCTCCGAATTGGCTGCCGGAGACACACCTACGTCGAGCCCTCTCCCGGCTACTGTCACTGTTGCAGGCGTGCTCCTGCGCTGACAGTCACCCCCACGGACTGCCATATATGCTGCAATGCGTGCCGCCGTAGTCCTTCGCAGCGCGCTGTCTCTATCCCTGCCAGCTGCCAGATCTCCCAGTCGGCCAGCGCCTAGCAGCGGTGGTAACAGTCGCAGTGGGGAGCCAGCTTACCCACAGTGGCGGCTGGTCTCTCGCTATATCTCTTGGACAAATGAGACAGTACAGCGGGGGCCAGAGGAACAGAGTTGCTGGAGAGCATGGGGAAAGTGCTTGGGGCAAAGTACTGTAAAGAGATAGGTTACTCAGCAGCAGATGAAGATATAAACAATCCTCCGGTGTTCAAACAACCCTTACTGGGTGAGGAGAAGAAATGCAAACTCCAAGACCGGTCCTGGATCCTGGACCATTACCTCATCCACATAGAAAAATATGGTCAATCAAGCTTGATAAAGATCTACATTTAGAGGTCCAAATGTTGCTGCAGCTATTTTAATATGGAGGAATAAAAATATGAACTTTTAAAACACAACTGTTGCTGTCAAGACCATATTTTTCTATGGGACAAAGAAGTAGTCGAGCGGGGCCAGGAGGAGGAGGAACATACTTTCCGGAGGTTAGCAGAGCAGGGGGCCAGAAAAGCCGCTTCAGAAAATGACCTCCGCTCGGAGCAGATGTGTATCCGGCAGCCAATCCAGAGCTGTGGGTGTTCCCTCTAGCTCCAGCAGGCCAGCTCATATCTCCACCCATAACTCTGGTGGAGACAAGATACACCAGAACCTCTCCCTACGATTACGCCATTGTTCTATGGTTAAGGACAAATTGAAATAATTTCCCCATTGAGTCATATAGGACAATTTATTTTGTTGTGTACCATTTAGGATTCCTTTAAAGTTGTGTCCCTGTGTAGATTGGGCAGTATTTACACTTCGCCTCCAATGGGTTTAGCTCAACTTTACAACCTGAGGACTCAGTCACACGGGCGTTTTTCGCATGATTTGCGGATCACATAATGGATGCACATCCGCAAATCGCATGACTAAGGCCGACGATTCGCCGAAAAATCTGCACCTAGCAGCGTTTTCAGCATAAGGGCCTGATCAAACGAGCGCTGCCCGCTATCCTCTGCCACAGCTGTGGCAGAGAAGAACGATGTTCGCCCATTGAATTCAATGGAGCTGGCAATACAGCCGGCTCCATTGAAAGCAATGGGCTGCCGGCAAGCGCTGTATGAAAATGTAAGCTGTAAGCATCCTGAAAATGTGTAGTAAAAAAAAAAAAAATTTATACTCACCTTTTTGCTGCAGCCGGAGTTAAGGCGTCCGACCGGCAGTTCTCCTGAACTGCTTTCTGTAGTATTCAGCAAGCAGGGATTTAAAATCTCTGGCTGCTGAATGGGCTGCCTCTGATTGGTCACTGCGCTCAGCCAATCAGAGGCAGCTCTCAGCTGTCATTCAATAGCTGAAAGCTGCCTCTGATTGGTCCCTGCGCTCAGCCAATCAGAGGCATCACTCACCCATTCATGAATGGGTGAGTGAGAGCTGCCTCTGATTGGCTGAGGGCTGTGATCAATCAGAGGCAGCCCATTCAGCAGGCGGGGATTTAAAATCTGAATACTACAGAAAGCAGTTTAGGAGAACTGCCGGCCGGACGCGGCTGAACTCCGGCTGCAGCAAAAAGGTGAGTATACGTTTTTTTTTACACATTTTCAGGATGCTTTTTAGGGAAGGGCTTATATTTTAAGCCCTTCCCCGAAAATTCATCCCGCGCTTGCCGGCAGCCCGTTGCTTTCAATGGGGCCGGCAGTATTGCCGGCTCCATTGAATTCAGTGGGCGAACATCGTTCTTCTCTGCCACAGAATGTTCTTTAGTATATGTTCTCAATGGGGTCGTCGCTGCTGCCGCCGACCCCATTGAGCGCATATACAAGCACCGATTTGCGCAGAACGCAGATCGGCGCGTTCTGCGAATCGTTGTGTCCTATAATTTATCCCACATCCGCATAAAAAAACGGACATGTGCCTGCTCCCATTGCGATGCATTGGGTCTATATATCTGCAGATCGCAAGCTTTATAGTAGTTAAGGAGGTTCGGTACTGAGAGGCCTACTGACATTTTTTTTATGTAGAAGCACTATATTTAGCTATTTGGGGGCGTTTATGGGACCAGATGAAAGACGAAAACAGCACTAATGCATGACTGAGGGGGGAAGAGTTCCAGTAGCCCGGGAAAATAAACTCTCAAAATGTAGAATCTGAGAGATCCTATTAAAATTAGTAGATACATTTTAACTAGAAAATGTGAAATGTCAAGGATCAGGGGCAGGATCCAAGATGCCTTAGCGGGTAACGTGAAACTGCGGAGCACCGCCAATACAACCAACCACCAAAGCCAGTCAGGCTTTTGGGTGAAAATACAGCTTTTGGAGAATTAATTGCTTTGGATGGACACAATTAAGAAGCTTGCATGTGTAATAGAACAGACAAAAAGACCTCTGTGAAGTCAGCACCCCATCTTTCAAAAAAGTTAATTTTTTTATAAGTTCTGGATGCACCCCAAAGAGTTCTAGAGTTCCCAATTAATTTTAAAAATAGTTCTAGCAAATTAGGCAAAAAAATCAACAAATGTATCTCTGCAGTGCTAACTTCCAAAAATAATATTACTAAATCAGCGAGAACTTTGTTACACATAACTGAAATTTTTGGATCCGGCATTTGAAAATCAGCGAGAACTTTGTAAATATTGGTTCTAGAGCTTCGAGCATTAAGAGTTTTCTTCAGAACTCTTGAGGTGCTACCCAGAACTCTTATAAAATCGCAGGATTTCCTAAAACATTATTTACACATAATAACTGAAATTTTTAGATCAGGCATCTAAAAATTAGCGAGAACTTTGTAAATATTGGTTCTAGAGCTTCGAGCATTGAGAGTTTTCTTCAGAACTCTTGAGGTGCTACCCAGAACTCTTATAAAATCGCAGGATTTCCCCAAAAATTATTTACACATAATAACTGAATTTTTTTTGATCCGGCATTTGAAAATCAGCGAGAACACTGTAAATATTGGTTCTAAAGCTTCGAGCATTAAGAGTTTTCTTCAGAACTCTTGAGGTGCTAACCAGAACTCTTATAAAATTGCGGGATTTCCCAAATTTTTTTTTACACATAACTGAAATTTTTGGATTCAGCATTTGAAAATCAGCGAGAACTTTGTAAATATTGGTTCTAGAGCTTCGAGCATTAAGAGTTTTCTTCAGAACTCTTGAGGTGCTACCCAGAACTCTAATAAAATCCCAGGATTTCCCAAAAAATTATTTACACATAATAACTGAAATTTTTTTGATCCGGCATCTAAAACTCAGCGAGAACTTTGTAAATATTGGTTCTAGAGCTTCGAGCATTAAGAGTTTTCTTCAGAACTCTTGAGGTGCTACCCAGAACTCTAATAAAATCCCAGGATTTCCCAAAAAATTATTTACACATAATAACTGAAATTTTTTTGATCCGGCATCTAAAACTCAGCGAGAACTTTGTAAATATTGGTTCTAGAGCTTCGAGCATTAAGAGTTTTCTTCAGAACTCTTGAGGTGCTACCCAGAACTCTAATAAAATCCCAGGATTTCCCAAAAAATTATTTACACATAATAACTGAAATTTTTTTGATCCGGCATCTAAAACTCAGCAAGAACTTTGTAAATATTGGTTCTAGAGCTTCGAGCATTAAGAGTTTTCTTCAGAACTCTTGAGGTGCTACCCAGAACTCTTATAAAATCGCAGGATTTCCCCCAAAATTATTTACACATAACTGAATTTTTTCTTTGATCCGGCATTTGAAAATCAGCGAGAACACTGTAAATATTGGTTCTAAAGCTTCGAGCATTGAGAGTTTTCTTCAGAACTCTTGAGGTGCTACCCAGAACTCTTATAAAATTGCAGGATTTCCTAAAAAAATTATTTACACATAATAACTGAAATTTTTGGATCGGGCATCTAAAAATCAGCGAGAACTTTGTAAATATTGGTTCTAGACCTTCGAGTATTAAGAGTTTTCTTCAGAACTCTTGAGGTGCTACCCAGAACTCTTATAAAATCATATTTTTTCATATAACTGAAATTTTTGGATCCGGCATTTGAAAATCAGCGAGAACACTGTAAATATTGGTTCTGGAGCTTCGAGCATTAAGAGTTTTCTTCAGAACTCTTGAGGTGCTACCCAGAACTCTTATAAAATCGTGGGATTTCCCCCAAAAATATTTACACATAATAACTGAATTTTTTTTGATCCGGCATCTAAAAATCAGTGAGAACTTTGTAAATATTGGTTCTAGAGCTTTGAGCATTAAGAGTTTTCTTCAGAACTCTTGAGGTGCTACCCAGAACTTGTATAAAATCGCAGGATTTAAAAAAAGTTTTTTTACACATAACTGAAATTTTTGGATCCGGCATCTAAAAATCAGCGAGAACTTTGTAAATATTGGTTCTAGACCTTCGAGCATTAAGAGTTTCCTTCAGAACTCTTGAGGTGCTACCGAGAACTCTTATAAAATCGCGGGATTTCCCAAATTTTTTTTACACATAACAAATTTTTGGATCCGGCATCTGAAAATCAGCGAGAATTTGTAAATATTAGTTCTAGAGCTTCGAGCATTAAGAGTTTTCTTCAGAACGCTTGAGGTGCTACCCAGAACTCTTAGAAAATCATGGGATTTCAAAAAAAAAAAAAAAAATTATTTACCCATAACGTTGAAATTTTTGGATCCGGCATTTGAAAATCAAGCCTTGGTCACACGGGCGTTTTTTAATGCTTGAAGCTCTAGAACCAATATTTACAAAGTTCTTGCTGATTTAGTAATATCATTTTTGGAAGTTAGCACCGCAGAGATACATTTGTTGATTTTTTTGCCTAATTTGCTAAAACTATTTTTAAAATTAATTGGGAACTCTAGAACTCTTTGGGGTGCATCCAGAACTTATAAAAAAATTAACTTTTTTGAAAGATGGGGTGCTGACTTCACAGAGGTGACAAAAAGACTATTGACACTTGGAAGGGTTAGGATGGTATAGAGAGATAATGACTGGGACAGTGAGAGGGGGGCCTAAAGGTATCATGCTAATCAGCTCTACAGTGAAACAAATGGCAGGAGAGTCATCCTGAACAATGTTCCAGGCGTGTGGCTCCTTTCAGAGATAGTCAGGTCCAAGGAGAAACTGAGGGGGAAGTGGGCTAGATCTCTCAAAGGTTCCTTTAGGTGGGTGTCTGACATCTTGGGGGGTGATGACAGCATTGTTGTTGGAGGGAAGGGAAAGATGAGGAATAGTCCAGACTGGGATTAGTACTAGAGGTGTGCTTAGGAAGAGGATGGCACCATCCAGATCCGCTGTTGTATGGACAATGTATGTGCAGTTAGATGATGTGGAAGTGGCATTTGCTGTTCATGTTGCTTCCAGGAGTGGTCGAATGACCCTACACATGTAGAGGGTAAGTCTGGAAACATCTGGCAAAATTGTAATTCCCAAGTAAATGTAATTGTTGCCAAGCTCTGTGAAGGATGTCTTCTTTTTGTTTGTAAAAGTGTATTTGGTAGATTACATTGTGTTGGCGGTTGGGATCCTGAGTTTTCAGACCTGCTAGATGTGTATTCTGTCAAGTTCGATGTCTCTATGCTCTTGGCTGTTCAATACCTTGTTAAAGATGCAGACACTACAGTCATAGAGGGCATCTGGTTGCATGTCTTCAGGTTGTTGCGACGACCCGTTTTTGACAACTGTTATTGGATTTGGGAGACAGAATGGGGAGTCTGGACATCAAATGTCCCCAGGATGGCTCTGCATGAGAGATAGGTGATGTAGTGGGTATCATTGTACCTTGACGCCAGCAGAAGCTAGGGGTTTGACTGAAGGAACGCCCTGTAACACCCCTAGCTCCCAATAAGGTCAAGGCAGGAAGGTCCTGGGAGTCTGTGGAGTCATTTCTGCCAGCCCTGCCGGCTTAGGCTGACGGTTAGTTGTCTTCTTTGCCTTACATTATTACCTGTAAATGCTGCCATGTTACCACTGTAACATGGCAGCATTAACATCTAACAATGTAAGCCAAAGAAGATAACTAACCATCAGCCTAAGCCAGCAGGGCCATCAGAAATGGATCCACACACTGCAGCGTCTCGCCTCAGTCCCGGCCAGCATTTCTGCCATGCGTCCCACCAGGCAGCTGGCTGTGAGCTCCATCCCAGCCGGCCGCCCCCACCCCCGCTGACAGCTGCCAATCAAATGACATTCAGCCGGCAAAACACTATAAGTTCGCTTTCGCCTCCCTGCTACTTGGGGCTGTGGCTGCACCGCCGGCACCCGCTGTATGCCTTTTCTAGCTATGTTTAGTGCCCTTCCAGGACCTGATGCCCAAGAAGCTGTGCAGCCAATCACGTACAGGGGGCGTTATTGCCCTGTTAATCTTGACTCCACCAGCAATTCCTGGTGGCGTCAAGATACAATAATACCGATGTAGTGTTCGGAGCCTCATAATGTTCATGCACTTGACTATTGCTGTCCGAGAGAGAAGGGTCTGTGGCATGTGCCTGCAGCCCCACTGGAAAGAATGGTATCTCTCTACGCTGGAGGGCCAGCAGAGGCTGTACAGGCTGGATATCTGAAGTACTCCATGAAAGCCGCACTGCCACCAGTCTAGACGACATGAGGCTGTCCCTTTCAGGAAAAGCGACGTCAGGACCGCTCCGCTGGACGTCTGAGCCCACTGCTCAGACATCAGCAGGTTAGGTGAAAAACGCATGGTCTGTCAGCACCATATTGGAGTGGTGCCGGCGGGGAGAAGAAGCGGCTCGAAATTGTGTTGACGACAGTCATGGCAGTGCCTCTCTTCTTAATGGCCTTTGTGTTCTTTTGCCGCCTTGCTGAAACCTCCCTCCCCCCCAACCAATCCACTTTATAGTTCACCACTTTTACGTTTACTCCAGCAATTTTATCAACTTTTTAGGTTCCCTCCTATCTGACATACCCGTTTCTTATGTTGTTCTTCTATATTCTATTATGCCACTTTTTGATATAATACATCTACCTTTTCCTGATTCTTTTACATTGTGTTATTTATATATACCATATGTTATATATATTGTCACTGTTGAATTCCCGTGTAAGCTGCTGTGCGAAATCTCGTTAGGTTTTTCGCGTGTATTTTCATGTCTACTCTCCTCTATCGGTCTTTGACCCATAGCAGCAAAGTTTTGGCCCCATTTCCGCTTGCTGAAATTCGCACTTACTGAACATTTGGTCATGTGACTGCTGGGTTTCCGAATGTATGTCCCTTCCAGTCGTTCTGGTGTGCTGGTCTTCTTGCCATTTTCACCATTGAAGGCCACAATTGTATTATATAAACCTGTGACTTGGACACTTCTCGTTACTGCTTGAGAAAGGGGGATAGTCATGTTATAACCCCGAAACGTGTTACAGAAGACCCTATGTTTTCATACATATTTTTTTTAATGAAACATTTTGTTTTTATTGCTTTAAACTTTTAATAAACCTGAAAAGTTCTTCTAGCAGTTAATACTGTGTGTTCCTGCTTCCTGGACCACCCACTAGGTTATCTGCATTTCTGGATTACAGGGAGTTGATGGACGTCCGCCCAGGCCTATGTACCTCCCTGGTTAAGTAAATGATCCACTTGTCATTCATCACACCCATTCTATGGTTTCTTTAGTCCTTGAGCACTGTCTGCTCTTCTTGTTTTCTGTTCTTCATACCTGCTGACCACAAACTGCTGGATCGGGCTGCAGCGACTGGCGCTCTTCACTGTGGATGTCGGTGCTGGGCAGGGATCCTCTTTCACCCACTGAGACGCATGCCAGGCCCGCCAGGCTGCTAGGTGTCACAGTGTGAGGACAGAGCTCATTAAAGAGGTTTTCCAAGTAAATTGATGGCATTTGGGTACGTTGGTAGCAGTGAGGGGATGCAGAGTGCATTAAAATATTCAGTGCTTCCTTCCCCACTGCCCAATGTTCTCCCAGTTCTCCGATCTTCTATTGACATGGGTTGTTGACCACTGTCACCGCTGCAGCCATTGGAAGACCTGACGAGGACATCGGTAGGTCTTCTGGTGGACATCACTTGGCAGATGCTGTGACATCGGCAGGCTGGTGCTGCGATGGGTATATTTTATATAGTTTTGGGCACAATGGCAGGAAACTATGTAAAGTAACTCGGAAAACCCCTTTTAACGTCGCGATCATAAAATAACCGCTACGAAGGAGGATATTACATTTGGGGGCTCATTAGTTTAGTTGCATAAAGCAGGATTATTAATGTGTGGGTTGTGGGGCCACAAAGGGTATTATTACCATGTGGCACAAAGGATGTATTTATATTTTATGCCTCCAGCACATCCTTTTAAAAATAGAATCTTTAATAAAATTACATGAAAACCAGGATATTCTACTTTGTATTTACAAATGTCTGTTTTGTTATTCTTTAGCCCCCCCCCCCCTTTTTAAAGTTTTTGGCTAATATATTTTAAAGTTGAATAGTTTTTCTTATTTCATAGTTTAATAATATTTTAGTTTTTTGTGGGACATTTTTTGTGGGACATTCAGGCTATTCTTATAGGACAGTGATAGCAAACCTTTTAGAGGCCGAGTGCTCAAACTGCAACCCAAAACCCATTTATTTATCACAAAGTGCCAACACGTCAGGGGGGCGGGGCTTTTCCCGATGTATGAAATATATATTTTTTTACCTCTGTCGTTCACAAAAGGACAGGTTTGCTTCAAAATAGATCAGGTGCAGCTTTTAATTGCTTTTGGATGCGGAAATGCTGTGGAATTTGCGACGGACATTTCCGCTGAGGACATTCTACACCATTTCCGCCTCATGTAAACATATCCCAGCAGTGATAGTGACACCCCCCCCCCCCAAGGGCGGCCCCAGCGCTAATGGTGACCCCCCCAAGGGCGGCCCCAGCGCTAATGGTGGATCCCCCCCCCAAGGGCGTGTGACACGTATGGGATACGATTGAACTGGATGATTGTGTAATCAAATAACTAGTTGCCGTATGAGTTAACCAGAACTTCAATGAACTAATGACCTGTCTGAATATTCTGCTCAATGCAGAATATTATCGACATATATGGTAAGACAGCAAGAATGACTCATAATATAACACAGATGTGATAACTTCATGGACAAAATATTCAATATATTGTGTTGCCAATCATCTACTACGCATGTCTAGAACCTGAATAGCCATATTAGAATGACGTATATACCCATAACTGCGCAGAAGCAGATATGCCACGTAGTGTAAGAACGGCATAAATAGCAGTGATCTTCAGGGAAGAGTCGGGACTCATCTTGTGGCCGTTAGACGTACCGGCGTACTCCCGGATCCTCTTGACAATCGTACCTGGAGATCCCCCGATTGCGGAGTGATGCTACAATATCCGGTGACGTATTGATGCTTAACTTTGTTACCCATGTGATCTCAATGCCTATATGTTAATTAACTATTTTACTTACATATACTAAAGAGTAAATAAACTCGTGTTTTATATTTGTCTTACCTCAGACTGTGTGCTTAACGGGTATGTTAATGAGGTTAAAAAATTGCCAAAATCTTGAGCAGGTAAGACAGGGCGGCCCCAGCGCTAATGGTGACCCCCCTCAAGGGCGGCCCCAGCGCTAATGGTGACCCCCCCCAAGGGCGGCCCCAGCGCTAATGGTGACCCCCCCAAGGGCGGCCCCAGCGCTAATGGTGACCCCCCCCCAAGGGCGGCCCCAGCGCTAATGGTGACCCCCCCAAGGGCGGCCCCAGCGCTAATGGTGACCCCCCCCAAGGGCGGCCCCAGCGCTAATGGTGACCCCCCCCAAGGGCGGCCCCAGCGCTAATGGTGACCCCCCCCAAGGGCGGCCCCAGCGCTAATGGTGACCCCCCCCCCCCCCAAGGGCGGCCGCAGCGCTAATGGTGACCCCCCCCCAAGGGCGGCCGCAGCGCTAATGGTGACCCCCCCCCCCAGGGCGGCCCCAGCGCTAATGGTGACCCCCCCCCAAGGGCGGCCCCAGCGCTAATGGTGACCCCCCCCAAGGGCGGCCCCAGCGCTAATGGTGACCCCCCCCCCCAAGGGTGGCCCCAGCGCTAATGGTGACCCCCCCCCCAAGGGCGGCCCCAGCGCTAATGGTGACCCCCCCCCCCAAGGGCGGCCCCAGCGCTAATGGTGACCCCCCCCCAGGGCGGCCCCAGCGCTAATGGTGACCCCCCCCCAAGGGCGGCCCCAGTGCTAATGGTGACCCCCCCCCCCCCCAAGGGCGGCCCCAGCGCTAATGGGGACCCCCCCCCCCCCCAAGGGCGGCCCCAGCGCTAATGGGGACCCCCCCCCCCCAAGGGCGGCCCCAGCGCTAATGGTGACCCCCCCCCAAGGGCGGCCCCAGCGCTAATGGTGACCCCCCCCAAGGGCGGCCCCAGCGCTAATGGTGACCCTCCCCCCAAGGGCGGCCCCAGCGCTAATGGTGACCCCCCCCTCAAGGGCAGCCCCAGCGCTAATGGTGACCCCCCCCCAAGGGCGGCCCCAGCGCTAATGGTGACCCCCCCCCCCCAAGGGCGGCCCCAGCGCTAATGGTGACCCCCCCCCCCCAAGGGCGGCCCCAGCGCTAATGGTGACCCCCCCCCCCAAGGGCGGCCCCAGCGCTAATGGTGACCCCCCCCCCAAGGGCGGCCCCAGCGCTAATGGTGACCCCCCCCCCCAAGGGCAGCCCCAGCGCTAATGGTGACCCCCCCCAAGGGCGGCCCCAGCGCTAATGGTGACCCCCCAAGGGCGGCCCCAGCGCTAATGGTGACCCCCCCCCCAAGGGCGGCCCCAGCGCTAATGGTGACCCCCCCCCCAAGGGCGGCCCCAGCGCTAATGGTGACCCCCCCCCCCCAAGGGCGGCCCCAGCGCTAATGGTGACCCCCCCAAGGGCGGCCCCAGCGCTAATGGTGACCCCCCCAAGGGCGGCCCCAGCGCTAATGGTGACCCCCCCCACAGCAGGCCCCCAGTAGTAAGAGTGACCATCCCACAGCAGGCCCCCCAGTAGTAAGAGTGACCATCCCACAGCAGGCCCCCCAGTAGTAAGAGTGACCATCCCACAGCAGGCCCCCCAGTAGTAAGAGTGACCATCCCACAGCAGGCCCCCCAGTAGTAAGAGTGACCATCCCACAGCAGGCCCCCCAGTAGTAAGAGGGACCATCCCACAGCAGGCCCCCCAGTAGTAAGAGTGACCATCCCACAGCAGGCCCCCCAGTAGTAAGAGTGACCATCCCACAGCAGGCCCCCCAGTAGTAAGAGTGACCATCCCACAGCAGGCCCCCCAGTAGTAAGAGCGACAATACCCATATACTTACCCACTCCTCCTTGTCGAAGCACCACTGCTCCTCTGCTCGGCGCCGCTGCTGGCACTAATCCCAGGTGCACACTGTCACATCAGTGTGCTGCCGGATGCCTCCTCCCCTGCTCTCGCGGAACCAAGTAGGAGACGTCAGGGGAGAGGAGGATTCCAGCTGCACCCTGCCGGTATTTACTAACGTGGTGAGCAGCCGACGGCGCCGTGTGCCAGCAGGGAGGGCTTCGCGTGCCGCCTCTGGCACGCATGTCATAGGTTCGCGACCACTGTTATAGGATCAAATTGAAATCCTCTGATTTGTCTGCATTATAGGGAAAGCGGACAAAAAATTGGAAAAAATCAAACTTTTCTTGCTTCTTTTTTGTCCTCTAATGAATAACCAATTAAATGTATGACGTCAAGTAATCCTCTGAGAATTCATTACTGCTCTCCATTAAGGTCCTTAGCCTGTGTCCCTTACTGAGCATCTATGGGGCATCTGTACCTGATGGTAGAGCAGTTGGGTCCAAAACCTTTTTTTTTTTTTTTTAAGATTAAGAGCAGATAACAAGGCCGTAAGCATAAATGGAGGACGGGGATTAGTTCTTGTGGGTTTGGGAAGCCTCCATTCTGTGAACACAATGTGGCATCAGACCATGACTTTTTTGGTGTGTGTGTTTTTTTTTTTTTTTAACCTTTTTATAAGAAGGAGAAAAGTAATCCTTTTTCATTTTGGGAATATGACCCTTATATTTGGGTCCATTTTTGCCATTTCAGTAACAATTATTTTGCTTCTTTGTCACATTAGTAAAGTCCACTTATCACCACGACAACCCGGTCCAGAGAAGTTCAATGTTCTGTTAAGTGATCAGCCATCAAATTGCTACTTAAATAGGCAGATTGGAGGTGCAAAAGGGGTGAAATCACATAAATCCCAGTGGCAGCAATATACAACTCTTACACATTTCGAGCTGGTGTCCTTAGTCTTATGGGAATAATGTGATATTTAAAACAAAGTTGCACCAGTGGGATTCCTTGGGGGAACAGTAAGAGAAATCTATGAACCAGATTTACGCAAAAACTGTAAAACTGCTAGGATGCGTGTGGCTGGTACGGCAGTGGGCAAATGCTTCACCGGTGCTGACTATGTGGTGCTCTCAGCTGCCTCTTAATAATGCCTCACACATTGCACAGTTTAGCTATGTAGTTTGGCCACTAGGTGACAGCAAAGCACTGAGAATTCTATTGGCAGTCATTAAATAGAATGGTCGGACTACAATACCCAGAGAGGTTATCAAAATTGGGGTTATTTAGTTTAGAAAAAAGATGGCTGAGGGGCGACCTAAAAACTATGTATAGATATATCAGAGGTCAATACAGGGATCTCTCCCATGATCTGTTTATACTCAGGACTGTAACAAGGGGGCATCCGCTACGTCTGGAGGAAAGAAGGTTTTATTACCAACACAGAAGAGGGTTCTTTACTGTAAGAGCAGTGAGACTGTGGAACTCTCTGCCTGAGGACGTGGTGATGACGAACTTGCTAAAGCAAAGGAAATCTCGCAGTACTCCCTTCAGATGCAAGGAAACAGCAGAGGTATTGCAGCATGCCAAGCCACAGTGGGGACCATGGACCTTCAGTACCCTCAGTAGTTAAATGTTCGCAGAAAGTGGCATCATCATATTGCTCCATGCTCATAAAATATACAGGCAACGTTTCGAGTTTAGCAGTCTTTCTCAAGCCTACTTGCTAAAAAGAGTACAAGGGAGTCCTGAATGCCTTATTTGAGTGAATATTAAATGTTATCATTAACTCCAGAAGGGTCGGTGATCTGGGGATTTATTCTATTTGCTAGATTTGGAGTTAGGAGGGAATATTATCCCTAAAATTAGGAAAATTGTCTTCTATCTCCTAGTTTTCTTTTTCCTACTTCTGGATAAACATTGCAGGATAATAGACTGAACTGGATGGACATATGTGGTTTTTCAGCCTATGTGGGCTGTCACTAAGCCGGGAGGTGGGCTATGTGGGCTGTCACTGATGCGGGAGGTGGCCTATGTGGGCTGTCACTGATGCGGGAGGTGGCCTATGTGGGCTGTCACTGAGGCGGGAGGTGACCTATGTGGGCTGTCACTGAGGCGGGAGGTGACCTATGTGGGCTGTCACTGAGGCGGGAGGTGGCCTATGTGGGCTGTCACTGAGGCGGGAGGTGGCCTATGTGGGCTGTCACTGAGGCGGGAGGTGGCCTATGTGGGCTGTCACTGAGGCGGGAAATGGCCTATGTGGGCTGTCACTGAGGCGGGAGGTGGCCTATGTGAGCTGTCACTGAGCCGGGAGGGGGCCTATGTGAGCTGTCACTGAGCCGGGAGGGAGAGCCTCTATGGGCTGTAACTGTTAGATGGGGACCTCTAGTTCTGTTACAGACTGTAAAGGGGGCATCTAACGTTGACACACACAGAACATCATGCCTGCAGGAACATTGTGGACAGTAATCTGGTCATACGTAGTACATTAAAGGGGTTGTTTTTTGCCCAGTTCCCCTTATTAAGCATACATTACTAATCACCCATGTAAATGACTTTTCTAGCCGGTTTCTACTTACAGTTCCAGCGTTTCAGCAACTTATAAAAAGTTTCCCCAAGATGGCCGCCGGCTCTTTTCCCGTCGCTTGCTGTAGCCCGATGTGCGCGCTCCCGAGATGCTACCAGCTGTGTCTCCCTGACAACCAGACGCCCCGCAGCTGCCGACCAGACCCACCACGGCCGCCGACCACGGCACACGCTCTTGGGCCACAGTCACCCACCGCTAGGCAGCAGGTAACCGGCGCTAGGCCCCGGCTTCCCCCGCGCTAGGCCCCGGCTTCCCCCGCGCTAGGCCCCGGCTTCCCCCGCGCTAGGCCCCGGCTTCCCCCGCGCTAGGCCCCGGCTTCCCCCGCGCTAGGCCCCGGCTTCCCCCGCGCTAGGCCCCGGCTTCCCCCGCGCTAGGCCCCGGCTTCCCCCGCGCTAGGCCCCGGCTTCCCCCGCGCTAGGCCCCGGCTTCCCCCGCGCTAGGCCCCGGCTTCCCCCGCGCTAGGCCCCGGCTTCCCCCGCGCTAGGCCCCGGCTTCCCCCGCGCTAGGCCCCGGCTTCCCCCGCGCTAGGCCCCGGCTTCCCCCGCGCTAGGCCCCGGCTTCCCCCGCGCTAGGCCGTCACTCGTCACCCCCGCGCTAGGCCGTCACTCGTCACCCCCGCGCTAGGCCGTCACTCGTCACCCCCGCGCTAGGCCGTCACTCGTCACCCCCGCGCTAGGCCGTCACTCGTCACCCCCGCGCTAGGCCGTCACTCGTCACTTACCTGGGCGGCGCGGCTGGGCGGCTCAAGTTTCTGCACCTTCCTCTAAGAGAGGATGGTAGCAGAATGGCCGCTCCAGCGCGCTCCCGAGAAGCTACAGCTCGTCTGCGCATGCGCAGAAGAGCTGTAGCGGCGAGCACACTGAAGCGGCTCGTGCTCAGAGCAGAAGACCGGACTGCGCAAGCGCGTCTAAAAAAGCAAGCCGCCAGCGAAATTAGATGGAACCATGGAGACGAGGACGCTAGCAACAGAGCAGGTAAGTGGAATAACTTCTGTATGGCTCATATTTAATGCACGATGTATATTACAAAGTGCATTAATATGGCCATACAGAAGTTTATAACCCCACTTGCTTTCGCGAGACAACCCCTTTAATGTCATGCCTGCTTGCTGAATAATGTGCTGTGCACTCCATACACTGCATGTATCCCTGGTTCAGCCCCAGGTGTGAGGGCACTTAGATTTGACAAAAATTAGACTGTGTACCAAAATTGTTTGCCCACTCCTATATTAGGGGTATGTGTGACAATAAGAATTAGGCTGGGCTCAGATGACAATAATTCGCTGCGTGCCGCCAATCGCCATGCACTGCTATGGCATGTAATACACGCCGAGATTTTTCATGTGTGTGGATTTTGTGCAATTCGTCTGAGCGGCAACATGGTAGCCAATGGGAGGATGGTACAGGGTATTACATGCTCCATACACTGTGACCAGATGCTTGTGTGACCCGGCCCTAGGGGTTCAGGTTAGACTGTAATTCCTTCCCCTCCCCCGCAGTGGCCACCTGATCTGCGCTGCCTGGGTTTCCATCGGAGTATTTAATCAAACACTACATAGTGATTTGTATGCGGATAATGTTTAACTCCACTCATCATTTTCTTCTTATACTTCAGTTGTTCACAATTTATCTCCGTCTTTCTTCATCTCTTGGATGAGATCCAACTGCTTAAGGCTTAATATTGGAAAATCTGAAATATTTTACTCTAATCTCCCTGTTTCATCAATTGTCATGTCTCCAACCTGTTGTCACTGCTGTTACATCTGTCAGTGGGATCCGCTTCCTTTGTGTTTTCCGAGAGGCTGATGGGTTGATTTGTTGAGGTATATGTAGAGGTACAATAATGCCCACAATTAGTAACCTGCGGGGTCTTCACTGGAAGCTCTAAATCTGTGGTACATATATAGTCTGCCTGTTCCAGGACTCTGAGGATTACTGGAGGTCCCTAGAAGATGTGTTTTATGTATACGCAGATACAATTATCCCCTTGGGGCAGTATCCTTTACACCGTGAAGGGACATGGGCAGTGAGGCAGGAGCCATGCGGAGGTGGCAGCACAAAGCTGACTTACTGTGCAAAAGTACTAAAGCATGAAGACAAACTAAACAGATTGGACATTTCTGTATTTGCACCAACCTATAGAATACATATAGCATTGAGGGAAAAAAAAAGTCAGCATTGCAGTTTGTTTTTTTCCCCAGTCATCTCCACGACAGCACCAATTGAGATTGCCTCCTCCTGATAGGACAGGAACATACTGAGAGGTTAAAAGCTCCCCCCTCTTCCCCACTTTCCTCAGTGTCCTCCTGTTCTGCCAGGAGGCAGGATCTCTGAGAGGGGCTGGTGAAGAAGCCAGCCAAAGCATACTCACGGGCGGATGGGAGGGCAATGGGTCAGCCTGTCCTCCCTTCCCAGCCAGACGACTCCCGGGACGCCACATGGGGTGGTAGCCCCCGGGCCAGGTTCCTCCCGCGGCGGCCCATGGGGGGTACAAAGCGGGAGCCTCAGTCCCCCTCCTCCTCGTATAGTCACAGCGCGGCGCTCCAGGAAGCCCTTTGAAGGCGGGTCGTCGCGTCACGTGTCCAGCGTGGTGACGTCATCACGCTCACATCAGGAGACGCACGGAGGGGGCAGGGCTTAGCGCAGGAGCACGAAAATTCTAAATAAGGAACCTGAGAGAAGCCAGAAGGTGGACCAGCACTACAGGTCGCAGGGTGTCTGCAGCACCGGTGTACTAATGAGTGCCCCAGCCCCAGAGACAGCTGAAACCTCAGCCACAGCGGTCGTAAGTAGCCAGTGTGGCAAAAACACAAGTGCAAAATCCAGTGTATTATGTATGGAAAATTGCATATTTACCCGCAAAAATGCTCTTTTGTCAGGGGGATAAAAAAGACACCGCCCCCCCCCCCCCCCCCACAACAAAACTCAAAAAATGCGTGGAGTGCGGGACAAGACTGCCAGCTACGTGCCAGAGGCCTCTATGCAAGGCGTGCGTAGCTAGGCTAGTCAAAGAGGAATCGGGGGGGATTCATGGAGGACGTTGGGAAGCTGGTGAAAGAAGAGGTTCAATCAGCCCTAACGTCACAGATAGCGCCGTCAGCTAAACGCCAGAAAAAGGCGTACGTTCCCGAGGAGCCTTCCGACTCCGAGAGTTCAATCGGGTCGGAGCAAGAGGAACCGGCGGCCGAGGAGTCCTCAGATGAGGAGGACTACAAAAAGTACCTATTTCATTAGGACAACTTAACGGAACTGATTAAGTCGGTCAGGGCTACTCTAAAAATGGAAGAGCCCAGGGAACCACGCACCCTGCAGGATGAGATATTCGGGGGACTAGGGGAGAGGCGTAAGCATACCTTCCCTGTCCACAAAAACATCACAAGAATTATTCAAAAAGAGTGTAAGAAACCCGACGCAGGTTCCTTCTCCGCTAGAGGGGTAAAAAGAAGGTACGCATTCGAGGAGGAAGTTTGCGCAAGTTGGGAGGAGGTACCCAAGGTAGATGTCCCAGTGGCCAAAGTAGCTAGGAGGACGACCCTGCCCTTCGAGGATGCCGCACAATTAAAAGATCCCATGGATCGCAAAGCTGAAGGCCTCCTAAAAAAATCATGGAAGGCAGCGGCAAACATACTCAGGCCATGTATCGCAGCCACTTGCGTGGCGTGGACTCTGGGGGTATGGCTAGAACAGCTGGAGGTACATTTAACTAATAAAACGCCAAGGGAACAGATGCAGCGGCCGAAACAGTCAAGCTCTCGGCGAAAGCTACAGCCCGGTCTAACTCAGCCAGACGAGTGTTATGGCTGAAGTCGTGGTCAGGCGACCTAGCCTCTAAAAATAAGCTATGCGCCCTCCCCCTCTACGTCCAGTTTCTGTTTGGACCGGACTTGGACAAGATCCTGGAGAAGGCGGCCGACAGAAAGAGGGGGTTCCTGGAAGAAAAGCCACAGAGAGGGAAGACCTTCTTCCGTGCCCCAGTGCAACAGCCTGAGACCTACCGAGGCAAGGGCAAGACGGGACGTTGGAGTTGCCCCAAGGGGGGCAGAGGAAGGAATATCCTCTTTAACCCCCACCAGGGGGAGCCAAAGCAGAGACCCCGATGCCATCCCCGTAGGGGCAAGGCTGGGGAGCTTTGCGGATCAATGGGCCGCGATTTGCGAAGGCACATGGATCCCAAAGATTTTACAACAGGGATACCGGATAGAACTGGTGTCCCTCCCCAGAAGGAAATTCGTTACCACAGGAGGTTCAGGGCAACAGTTACACCTACTAAGGCAAAGCGTTCGGGAGCTACAACAACTAAACGCAATATCCCCCGTACCGCGAAACGAGGAAACCCAGAGCCATTATTCCAGGCTCTTCCTAGTAAGAAAACCCTGCGGGAAACAGCGGATGATAGTGAATCTGAAGCCTCTGAACGCCTGCATCAGATACAGGAAATTCAAAATGGAGTCCATCTCCTAAGCAATAAAGTTGATTCCCAGAGGGGCCTACATGGCATCCATCGATCTAAAAGACGCTTATTTCCACGTGCCGATCCACAAGGGGTCCCAGAAATACCTAAGGTTCGCAGTGGATATGGGCAAAGGAATAGAGCACCATCAATTCAGATGCCTGCCTTTCGGGATCTCAGCACCCAGGATTTTCACCAAAATTATGGCAGAGGTAGCCGCCTACCTGAGGAAGAAGTCGATCCTAATAATACCCTACCTGGACGATATTTTGATAATAGCAGAGTCCAGGGAACTCCTAACAAAACACCTGGAGATAGTGCTAGAACTTCTCCAGTCCCTAGGATGGGTCATAAACTGGGAAAAATCCAGCTTAAACCTCGGCAGGGAAAAAACGTTTCTGGGCATAGCGCTCAACTCAGAATCTCAATGCTCGTGCCTGCCCGAGGAAAAAATACAAAAAATCCGACGGCTGGTCAAAATCTTCCTACGGAGACAATCATGCACAATTCGGGAAGCCATGTCTCTCCTTGTAAGCCTGACGTCATGCATTCCAGGAGTAGCATGGGCCCAGGCTCACACCAGAGCTCTGCAAGCCTCAGTCCTATCCACGTGGGACAAAAAACAGTCCTCTCTAGGGGCAAGAATGTACATCTCAAACACAGTAAAAACATCCCTGCGTTGGTGGACATCCCCAGCTAACCTGCGGAGAGGGGTCCACTGGATACAGAACCCGGCCACGCACATCACAACGGGCGCAAGCGCCTGGGGATGGGGAGCGCATGTGGGGGACCAGTTCCTTCAGGGCCTATGGCCACAGAGGATAAGAGACCAATCCTCAAACTACGGGGAACTACAGGCCGTATGGCGGGTCCTACAGCAGTTGAGAAACTCGCTACGGGACCAGCACATAAAGATATCGTCGGACAATACCACCGCGGTCGCCCATATTCGGCACCAGGGGGGCACAAGGTCTCTCGCCCTGCAAAACATCGCGCAAAAAATTTTCCGCTGGGCAGAGGGCCGGATCCTTTCGATCACGGCAACACATTTGAAGGGGACACTAAATCAAAAAGCGGATTTTCTCAGCAGGAGGCAGTTAGACCCAGGAGAGTGGTCTCTCTCCCAGGAAGCATTCAGAATCCTGACCAACCGGTGGGGGACCCCACAATTAGACCTATTCGCAACCAGGGAGAACGCCAAAGTAAGCAACTTCTGCTCCCTCCGGCCAGGAGATCGTCCTACAGCAATAGGCGCCCTAGGCCAGGACTGGGGAGAGGGGCTGGCATACGCCTTTCCTCTGATACCGGTGATCCCCAGGGTCTTACAACATTTCAGAACCCAGGTATGCACACTAATCCTGGTGACCCCCTCCCCTCCCTTCTGGCCCAAGAGAAGTTAGTTCGGTCTCCTGACAACACTGAGCGTCCAGGACCCAGTCATCTTTCCTACCTGGACAGACCTGCTATCACAGGGGCCACTGAACCACCCGGGCATAGACAGGCTCCATTTAAAAGCATGGCTCTTGAGGAATCCTCACTAAGAGGGAAGGGGTTCTCAGAGAGAGTGGTCGAAACGTTAATGTCCAGCAGAAAAAAGACGACCCACCTTATCTACCAGAAGGTTTGGAGAATGTTTTCCTCATGGAGATAGGGAAGGGATTCCCGGGATTCCATCCCGGATATCCCTCTGATCTTAGAGTTCTTGCAGGAGGGTCTAGAAATGGGCCTCTCTCCAAGTACCCTGAGAGTCCAGGTTGCAGCCCTTAGCGCTATATGCGACACAAAGTTCGCAGAAAACAGATGGGTCAGCAGGTTCCTGACAGCAGTAGCCACACTGCGACCCAAGCCCATAAATGTTTTCCCAGACTGGAACCTTAATTGGGCCCTAAAAGCCATGACAACGGAACCATTCGAGCCGATCGAAACATTACCGATAAAAATGCTTACGATCAAGACTATATTCCGTAGCCATCACCTCCGCAAGGCGAGTTAGCGAATTACAGGCCCTGTCCATTCGCTACCAGTTCCTGAAAATCTCGGACTCCAAATTAGTGTTTAAAACGGACCCTGCCTTCATGCCGAAAGTAGTATCACATTTTCATAGGTCACAAGACCTAATAATTCCCTCCTTCTTCAGTAAGCCTAAAAACGAAGAAGAAAAGACCCTAAGCTGCCTGGACGTTAGGAGAGCAGTCCTAGGCTACATAGACGCGACAAGCCACTGGAGACAGGACGACAACCTGTTCGTCCAGTTCAGTGGCCGAAACAAAGGGAGCAAAGCAGCAAAAAGCTCCATAGCCAGGTGGATCCGCCTGGCCATTATAGAGTCCTATAAGGCCCTCGGGAAGGAAATCCCCTTAGCTCTTAAAGCCCATTCTACAAGGGTAGTAGCATCCTCATGGCCCGAACATAGCTCAGCCTCGGTCGAGCAGATATGCAAAGCCGCAGTCTGGAAGAAGCCCTACACGTTCCTTAAACATTATAGGGTAAAAGTGCAGCAGGACGAGGACATGGCCTTCGGCCGCAAAGTCCTCTCGGCAGCAATCCCACCCTAGAAAAAGACTTTAGTTGGTACGTCTCAATTGGTGCTGTCGTGGAGACTGGGGAAAAAATAGATTATACCTACCTGATAATCGGGTTTCCATTAGTCTCCACGACAGCACCCGTACCTTCCCCCCCCTAAATTGATAGAAAAGAAATTATAGAATATAATTTTCCAAAAAAATAAAAAACCCCAGTTGGGGAAAAAATTAACTTAAGCTCCTACCCCGGCAATTTGTTAGAATCCACTTAAGAAAGGGGGGGGGGGGGGAGCTTTTAACCTCTCAGTATGTTCCTGTCCTATCAGGAGGAGGCAATCTCAATTGGTGCTGTCGTAGAGACTACTGGAAACCCGATTATCGGTAGGTATAATCCTTTTTTTTTTTTTTTTTTCCTTCCCCGCATAGTATTTTAACCCTTTCCAAACCAATTTCCCTGCCGCCCATATGCTCCCTGACTCCTATTTATTTTGGGTGGGATAGCGCATTGTGGATTCTTTGGAATTACTCAATAGAAACTCGTAAAAAGTAACTGTCATGATGATTTTATTAGCAGTTTTCTGAAAATTAAACGCGAGTTATGAGTCTTTCACATCGGGAAGATCATTTGTAATAATCCTGTAAATACGAGTATATGTATATTGATATTACATGCATTTATATAATGCTTTCGTTATCTATCTATCTATCTATCTATCTATCTATCTATCTCTGTAATACAGTGCCATACAGAGGCATTCTATAACTGCATACAATGTGTATAGCACATGTTTCCAACACTATGCAGGACAGCTCTCCAATGTTGGAGACTGTTCTGCATATCTAAGTTAGAGTATACAGGATGTGATTGTTCTCGGTAAGAGAAACCAATTACTCTTGTAGATATGATGATACATGATAGCGAGCTTACAGGACAGCGCTTCACTGTAACATACATATGCAGAACAGCCTCCGACATTGAAGAGCTGTCCTGCATAATGTTAGAATCATGTTCCACCTCGCCCAACATCGGAGCTATGCAGGGAAATCTGAATGTCGGACGAGGTCAAACGATGGATTGGAAAGGGTTAAAAGCTTATCAGTAAATGATATGTCCTTTAAAATCATACCATTGGAAAATACAGCTTGTCCCTCTATTGGCCATGCTACTATGGGGGAAAAAAAACAAGATTAGAAAATTGCTTGGCTCTTAAAGGGGTTGTCCCGCGCCGAAATGTTTTTTTTTTTTTTTAAACCCCCCCCCCCCCCCCCGTTCGGCGCGAGACAACCCCGATGCAGGGGTTAAAAAAACAAACCGGAGAGTGCTTACCTGAATCCCGGCGGTCCGGCGTCTTCATACTCACCTGCTGAAGATGGCCGCCGGGGTCTGCTCCCTCCGTGGACCGCAGCTCTTCTGTGCGGTCCATTGCCGATTCCAGCCTCCTGATTGGCCGGAATTCTGCACGAGCGGCCCAATTGAAGACCGCAGAAGACCCGGACTGCGCAAGCGCGGCTAATTTGGCCATCGGAGGACGAAAATTAGTCGGCACCATGGAGACGAGGACGCCAGCAACGGAGCAGGTAAGTATAAAACTTTTTATAACTTCTGTATGGCTCATAATTAATGCACAATGTACATTACAAAGTGCATTAATATGGCCATACAGAAGTGTATAGACCCACTTGCTGCCGCGGGACAACCCCTTTAAGGATCAAATTGCCTACTCCCTAAGGTGCAACAAAAAAGCCTGTGGGAAAATGCCTGAAAAACTCCACACCTATTGCTTGCTGCCTTTTGAAAATAATACAACTGACCCTGAAAACGAAGCAAGTTCTCAAAAAAAAACGCACAGTTTTTCCAAAAAATGCTACATATGAAAGCTTACAGACTGAATGATTGCAATGTATGATACAAGCATTTACATGGTAAAGTCCCTAGTGTGACTAAAGAGAAGGCCGCCTGCACGCGGGTGGATTTGCATTGCAGAATCCGAAGCAAGCGTCCGCCTCTGCATTCCGCAGCAAATGCCGCCCATGCTTAGAAAAAACGCGTTTTCCTCTACACTATTGGAAATCAATTGTGATTTTCCTCTCACGGAGGAAAAATCGCAGCATGCTCTATTTTTGTGCGGATTCCACACGGTCGGCCCTTCCGCAATGACATTGCAGAAAAGTCGCCTAGCGACAACACAGGAAAAGCTGGGATTGGAGAAAAAAACTGTACTGCACATGTCCGATGGCTCACTGTGTGGACCGTCTGCTGTACAGGAAAAAGAAGAAAATCACAGGTACGCGCGAATGCAGCCGGATGAAATTCATATATTTTAAAAATTTTTTGCCAGAACTGCTGCATAGAAACCTTCATGCACACGGTGCGGAAAAATCTTTAGTGAATCTAACACGTAGTACGCAATTTACGTCTGCAGAATGTACCACCAAATCTAGGCTTCTCCTATGAAAGCTATGTCCCATTGTACGATGCAGTCTTGTTTTATACTGATAGCATGGCATATATATATATATATATATATATATATATATATATATATTATATATTTTTGCACCACCAACTAATTCTTCTTGCTTATAGTCAGGCCGGTTCAGGGTCTACCAGAGCAATACTGTACCACTGTGCTGCAGCCACCAGATGTCGCCATAATACCTAGTTTATTCTCATAACCCAACAATATGCTAATGTCTTCCTGGTCACTCGGTTGAAGCATCTAATTTCACAGTGGCACTTAAACAACTTCAAACTGCTTTATTATTAATTTTTAGAGCCGGCAAATACATTGCCATTCCAAATGCTACATCAAATCTTTATTATATATCCCGCGCCGGATATGTCAGTGAATACAGCGTTTCAGACAGATTTAAGTTTAACTTTTTGAGCTGATAATAAAACAATTAACAATTCTCTTTTGTCCTTCTGCATGAATGCAAGTATACTTATTACTATTGGGGATACATAACTACCCTGGAAATCACTCACAAGCTGCATCTATTCGCCTTTTAATATGCTTTTTAAAATTTTTGGAATTAAAAAGGGGTGAAAGTTCCTGATTAATTACTTTAATGCCAGAAAATTATGATCAGTAGGGTTTGACTGCCCTCTGCTAGTAGAGATGGGTTACGTCTGCCCAAAGTAGCAGCAACTCGTATATCTCCCTCTATCGAAATGTGATGCACATTTGCATTTCGAGGAAGTCATGCCACAGCCATTGGATGACCACTATGTAATGTAATTCACAAGCATAAAATGGAGTAGGGAGAGCATTAGAGGGGTGGTACCAGAAAATACTGTTATCACCTATTCATGAGTTATTTTTTTTTAAATAATTAGTAAAACTTTTTTAAACTTAATTTTCACTTTTTTTTTTTTTAAGTCTCCATATGGGACATGAACTTGCGATGCTTTGATTGCTCCTGCAGTGTGATGGAATGCCATAGCATTTTGGGAAAAGAAAAAATTCTGCCGTCATCTTCTGACAGCCGTCACTTTATTCTTCTGCTGACCCAGTTGTCTGAGGACTTGTTTTTTGCGGGACGTCCTGTAGTATATATTGGTACCATTTTGAAATACATAAGACATTTTATAAAAAGCGCAATTCTGACTTGTATTTTTTTTTTTTCTGATAACATTCACCATGTGGGATAAATAATGTGTTACTTGTCAGACTTTATATATGGCCACATTAATAACAAATGGTCCTTTTTTTTTTTTTTTTATAAATGTGGCAAAAGTTTAGTTTTTTTTTTCTTTTACTACACTTTTTTTTTTTTAAATTACAATTTTTAAAATTGATTTTATTTTTTAAGTTCCCGTACAGGACTTGAACTTCAATCATTTAATTGCTCCTGCAGTATGATGTAGTACCACAGTATTACATTATACCGAAGTCTATCAAGCCACTCCACGGGCATGGCTTGATAAGCATTCTGTAATGGCAGCTCTGAGGCCTTTCTGAAAGCCCCCAGTGGTCATGACAACCACACGGCAATCCATGATCTCATCGTGGTGGGTCGTACGGGACTTCGAACATCAGTTGGGGCATTTAAATGCCGCTGTCAGAATTAACAGCAGCATTTAAAGGGTTAACAGCTCCAATAAGCGGCATGACTTATCTGAGCTGTTGCGAGTGTTTGTTTGCTGTAAGAAAGAGATGGCACCCACATTGTATGGAGTATGGACGACCCACGATCCCCTTCCATACATACCCCGGACATGCAGAACATAGCTGTACATCCTATGTCATTAAAGGGGGTGTCCCGCGAAAGCAAGTGGGGTTATACACTTCTGTATGGCCATATTAATGCACTTTGTAATATACATCGTGCATGAAATATGTGCCATACAGAAGTTATATACTCACCTTCCCTGCGCTGGCGTCCCCGTCTCCATGGTGCTGTCTAATTTCAGCGTCTAATCGCCCGATTAGACGCGCTTGCGCAGAAGGGTCTTCTCCCTTCTGGTCGGTCCGGACACGAGCGGCGTTCTGGCTCCGCCCCCTTCTACGCGTCATCGCGTAGCTCTGACCCGTCACGTGTGACGATTCCAGCCAATCAAGAGGCTGAAATCGGCAATGGACCGCACAGAGCCCACGGTGCACCATGGGAAAAGACACGGGGTGCATCGTGGGTGAAGATCCCGGCGGCGATCTTGGAGGAAAAGAAGGAAGAAGTTGCAGAGAGGGGATTCGGGTAAGTAAATTTTTTATTTTTTTTATTTCAACACATCCCTTGGGTTTGTCCTGCGCTGAATGGGGGCCTATGCAAAAAAAAACAACAAAAACCTGTTTCGGCACGAGACAACCCCTTTAAGGGGTTAAAGTGTAACTGCCACTTCAAATTTTTTTTTTTGTAAATTGTACAGAATGCACAATTCTAAGCATTATTCCAATATGTTTTATTAAACAATTCTGTACACTTTTCCTTGCAGCCCCCCTTTTGCTATGCAGCTAAGAGAAGACATTGCTAGGAGAATCCGTCTTCACCTAACAGAATAGCAGAAGGCGCTCCAGCTGTGCCTGCACCTCTATAGTGGATGGCTTTGCTTAGAATTTCTTTTGTGTCAATCCATGCATTTTCGCATGTAACATGTTTCTGTGGTCGGGAGGAAAGGCTGGTAAAGCACTGTCCCAATTGTACACTAGTACATAGCGGTGCCGATCCACAAGGCTAGAGGGAAAGCAAACTCACTTTATAATTAAACTGTATATATTGCAAGCACAGCAAAAAAACAACTGTTCAGAACTTTTAACCACAACCAATTACAAAAATACATGGATTAATAAAAAACTATTGATACAGGGGTATTTGTTGCCTGCAGACTCCATCTGTAATAGCTGTCAATTGTACGTGTAGATTGTTCATTTCTGCAGTTTTTCTATACCCTTAATGTCCTAAAATATGAAGCTACATTTATTAAGACTGGCTTTTCGTATGAAAAACGTTCAATGCCAGCATTGATTTCCACTATTACTTGCACCAGTTTCCGGCTAAAATAGTATATCTGATGAACTGCAGGGGGCTGTGTTCTCCACCAAGCCACACCTCATTTTGGCATTGCTTTTGAAAAGTGGTGAGAAAAGGTAAAAGATTTTTACATTTTGGTACAAACATGACATCAAAATTTCTGACTTTGATACGCTGGCAAACTGGCGTAAATTGTTTGTTGAATTTCCCCCCATTGCGTTAAATATTTTTCTTATTAAGAAAAATAAAATTTTCTCCTAATATTTGATATATATCTATATAGACATATATATGTTGTTACTTTTTAAATTTTACCTAACTTTTCAGAATAAGTTGCTGTGTATACATTAGAAATAACTATTCTTGACCACTATATGAAGTGTACCTTAATTTGACCAGTTTCCCCTTTTATGGACTGCATCTGTAATTCTCCCTGAGCCGGTGATAGGAGTCTAGAGGTTATGCTATGTTCTATAGACTGTGCCCAAAATTTCTTTCCTAACTCGCTGAGGCACATACAGAGACATAACATCATCATGGAGGACACTAGAGAAATACTGAGCAGTGAAGATGTGATTCCAGTAGCTAGAGAATAGTAACACAGTAAGCAATCACTTGTATGTCTATGTGAGTCTCCAGCAGCTTGTCTCCTTCTCCTCCATAGACTTCTATAGACAACGTGAGTTATCCCTCTCTCCACTTACTGTTTTCTGTCTTATCTCTGTAACTTGAGACAGACATCACTTGACAACAGGCAGTGGACAGCAATAAGAAGGAAGAGATGTGCATATTGCCCAGTAATTTTACAATTTTTTTTATTTTTATTAGCACAAAAGCATCATTTAAGTAAATAAATCCCATTGACTATCACATAAGCAGAAGTTGTTTGAAAGATTAGTGACCATTTAATTTTAGTTTTTGTTTTTTTCTAGGGAAAGCTTCACATCAATGGACTTTTGTATAATTTGCTAAAAATGGAAAATGAAAAGAGTATAGAAAGCCAGCCTGTAGCAGAAGAAGCATCTGTTGTGGTGGAGTTAGCTGATCAAACTAATATAACTAAAGAGGACCATTTGAATCCTAATCAAAGAGATTCTGAATCTGTGAACCATAAAAGACCACATTATCAGTCCTGTTCTTCAGCCAGTGAGATCAGCGATGACCTTGAAAATCCATGCTTGCCAAAAAAAGCAAAGCTAGATGCAGAATCGGCTATAATAGAGACTGAAACCAATAAACAGGAGACCTTGCAAGGCCAAAATTACTTGCTTGTCAATGAAGTGAAAACTACTGGGATATTTCAATGTGAACTCGGACCTAAAGAAGCACAGTCTATAGGTTGCTGTACAACACCAACCAAAGAAGAAGGACCTAACAATTACACACCAGTAGGTGAAAAACCTGGGGATTACCCTGTAGAAGACAATGCAGATAAGGCTCTTGAAATCACTGCTGCAAACTCACTACTTGGTGCTACAATTCCAAAAGAAACACTCTTCCAGTGTTCCTATGAAAAATTTGTACTATCTCAAGCTGTTAATGATCAAAAGAGTGAAATATCTGTTGAGGAAAACAAATTGTGCCAGAGAAAGTGTGTTAAAAAAAGAAAAATTGCCACGAGTAAATGTAGAATCAAAAAGTCCAACCCAAGGCTTAAGATTCTAGATAAACCTAGTGCTTCGACTCAAGATAATAAACTTTCATCAAATGAGGATAAGAGGAGGAACTTGCAAACAGAAGTAACCTGCTCACTCAGTGAAGAGAAACGGGCACGTTATTCATCTTCATTGGATAGTTGTAGACAAAACGCAGACACCTGGCCTAGCGGAGGAGAGTCGGAAGTAAAAAAGAATGAAAAAAATCTCTCAAAGAATATTTTTAAGATAATAGCCAAACGGAAGAACGATCGGAAAAAGCACGAGAGAAAATGTTTGTTTAGACGTAAGCATAGTTTTGGACAATTAAAAAGACAATTGATAAGTAATAAAGGTAAACTTGAAGATTCCGTAGTGCATTTAAAAGGAAATGCTGTAAGTCCTTCTATAAAACCAATCCTTGAAGAATCTGCAGAAGTGCCGTGCTTGACAAGTGAAAGTGTTCCTCATCTGGATGTCATTTACGATGCTGAACGTGAGACTACTTTACCTCCTGCTGCATTTAGAGTAATACGGACTACACAGCTTACAGAACAATATGCTTGTGTATACTGTAAGACTGTTACTGGTACGAAAGAAAACTTTATCCTTCATTTCTGGAAGAGACATGCTAATCAGATGCAGTTTTATTGTCAACCATGCGGATACTCATGTATGACCAGAGGGGACTTTGAAAAGCACTGCCAAAATGACAATCATAAGACAGGTAGTGATTTGTTTAATTGTTACCTCTGTGGTCTTGAGACAACAAATCGGTCAATTTTCAAAAGTCACATGAAAGCCAAACATAAGATGTATTTTTATTGCAATATTTGCAAGGTTTACTTTAAATCAAATGACGATAGGTTACACCATGAAGCGTCCGAGTTACACATCTGGAGACTGGAGAAACATAGTGATACTTCAGCTGAGAAAATCGAGGTAATGACTGATCTTGCTAAAGAATGTTTGCAAGAAAGTGAGAATAGTGGTGTTCTTCAAACAGTTGAGATACCGATAGACGATTGTATAGAAAAAGAGGTCCGAAAGCTCCAGTTTCAATGCAAAAAGTGTTTCTATAAAACCAGGTCCTCTACTGTATTGACAAGACATATCAAACTACGCCATACACATGAGTATCACTTTTTATGTAAGGCTTGTAACATATACACAATGTATAAGGAAGGTATGGAAAGGCACATTAAAAGGAGTAAACATATTGAAAACGCCAAGAAAAACAACATTGGGTTGCTTTTTGACGAGTGCATCGAGAGAGTTTCATTTATTGAGCCTGCTGTTATGCACAAAGATGGACCTCAAGATGAGGCTTGTGATGAAGCCCAGTCAACTTCGGGATTAAATTCACCTTCCCCCGAAGAATCTCTTTGTTCTAAATATGCCCCAAGTCAACCAGTTCCAATGCGTGTAAACACACCCAAAAGAGGGCGACCAAAGGGAAACCTTTCTATCTCTTGCCCTCACTGTGGACTTATAGCATCCAGTGTTACAAACCTTAAAGTGCATATTAGAAGGAAGCACACACATCAGTACAACTTTAAATGCAAGGTGTGTAATTACGATACTGTAACTAAAGGTGACATGGAGCGACATTGCATAACCAAAAAGCATAAAAACCGTGTAGAAGAACAGACACTCGGCCAACAGAAAACGGAAATTGTGGTCACCACAGATGGAACAAAGTTTGAAGCTACTGTCAAGAAAAAAGGAAACACTGTAGCTACTAGTAATGAACATATTTACATTGATACAGCTTCAAAAGTTTTGCCTAGCTCCCAGGGGCAACCTATCGCTGCTGATAATCCAGTTGGCGTCACTTCTACGCATGAACCTCTTCAAGTTGTAGGAGATGTGCAAAACCTGCTCCATAATATTGGAAATATCAAATGCATGTACTGTGAATTTGTTGGGGGTTCGGAATCTTTAGAGCAGCATTTGAAAAAGAACCATATGAAGGAATTTGAATATTACTGTAAAGCATGTGATTTCTATGCTCCAACACACAAGGATATGATCACACATGCATCTTCTGAAACACATAAAGTCAACCATAAATCTCCTCTTCAGTCTCCATGTACTTCACCTTCAATTGCGGAAAAGGGGGAATGTTATATAAAGGGATTGCCGGGGAATGTTTCTAGTGAAGGTGTTCTAGAAATTGATCAGTACCCGCAATCGAATGATGGAAATGCAGAGCAATGCCCAGTATTGACCAATACTAGTATTGATGTTTCCGAAGTGGGAGCTGAGTCCGAACCCAGAGAAGATGGAGAAAATGTTAAAGAGAACTTGGAAATAAACACCAATTTATTAGAAAAAGATGAAAAGTCGGAACAAACCAATTCAATTGTTTTTAATGTCGAAGGAAGCCCCGTCACAGAAGTTAGGACTCAAGTTTGCACAGATCATGAAGATTCTCAAGATAAAGATACCTTTCCTGATATTGATGCTGGGAAGGTTTCAGAGAGTGAAGTAGTGACGGAGGTTTTATCAGAACCGAGCGGCATTATCAGCCCATGTGGTAATCCGAATGAACACATTTTTGATTCTTCGATTGTGAAGCTAAAAATTGTTTGCAATGAACCTTTAGATGGTGAAAAAAGCCATTCTTCTAAGATTGGTGGCATTGCACCTAAAATACATGAGGCACAACTGACAAGAAAGAAGAAACCTAATGGTTCTCAAGTAGATACAAACCGAATTCGATGCAATGACTGTGGATTCCTAGCTGATGGCCTTAGTGGGTTAAATGTTCATATTTCCATGAAACATCCAGTGAAAGAAAAACATTTCCACTGTTTGCTGTGTGGTAAATCCTTTTTTACAGAAAGTAATCTCCATCAGCATTTGGCTAGCATTGGCCACAACAGAAATGAGTTGGCCAGTTTTGAAGAACGGCCAGAAGGTGGTGGAACATTTAAATGTGTCAAGTGCACAGAACCTTTTGATTCGGAACAGAGTTTATTCATACACATTAAAGAACAGCATGAAGAATTGCTCAGGGAGGTTAACAAATACATTGAGGAGGACACAGAGCAGATCAACAAGGAACGCGAAGAAAATCAGGGGAATGTGTGCAAGTACTGCGGCAAGATATGCAAAAGCAGTAATTCCATGGCATTCCTTGCCCATGTCCGAACTCATACAGGTAAGGCAACTGTAGACACCCTATTTGCCTAATGTTTTTTACATTTGTAAGTCTTAAATGTCAAAATACATGTGTGTTTAATGGGCTAAATCATCTGTTTGGAGGGATAGAAAATACTGCTCTTATTTCAGTTTCTTTACATGTCTAGGACTTTTCTCAGTGGGTAGAATTGATACAATCATAGCTCGCACTTGGACAGAGAGGGTTCTCAGAAAGAGGATTGATCTGTACATTCCACCAATATATTGGGTAACATATACAGTAGTTTTGTTTTCTGTTCTTGTATACCACAATATTTTCTTGCCAGTAGAAAACCGTTGCTGGGTACTTAAATGTGGTATTGTCTTCTGAAAACCCACCCATGGGATCAAGGATATGTTTCTGATTGATGCAGGTCCAACTGCTGTGAACCCTACTGATGGGGAGAACCGGGGTCTGTGTTCTGAAATGCAGGCAGCAGTGGCTGCACATGCGCACAACCGGTCCATTCATTTCAGTGGGACTGTTCAAGATGGTATCCTCCGGACGGGTCATCAATAGGTGATCAGCTGGCCTCCCTAGTGTGGGACCCCCATTGATCAACTGTTCAGCAGGCTTGTACACTGGAAGCAGCCAGTTCTGTTCACGCTATTGTTGTTGCAACGCCAACCCAGGCTGCTGAAGTGTGTACAGAGTGGTCTACTTATGGCAACACATAAAGTCTGCACACAGGCCCAGCCAAAAAAATGACAATTGTTCCAGGTGTTGAAGCCCCGCCGATCATCTATTGATGACCTCTTGTGAAGATGGGTCATCAATAGTTCGATAATGGACAATCTCTTTAACATCTGCCAAAAAAAACCAAGGAACAGCATGTTAGTTTTCATTACACCCAATCCGTTTTTACTCCATGTGATAAGCACTGCTGGATGAGTTTAGCAGCAGCTTCCTCCATCTGTATTGAAATACACACGCTTTCTAAAAGTGTTTATTGGGGAGTTGGTATGATAACTGGTCTTCAGCTGACAACTATGTTTTGTTAATGTCCTGCACAAGAAAAGCAGCCGGCAAACCTATTCATCTCACCAAACCTTCTCACAACTTGCGCTGTGTCCATCTTGCATTATTTCACTCTTTGTACTGCCTAGGGGGCGCACTAGAAGAACAGAGGACTAGGCGAGTGCTGCTCCAGCAGAGTTTGCTGCGATAGGTACCGACAAATCCAACTACATGTATTCTCTATACAAGGTGTAGTCAAAAAGACTGATCCTGCGCTGTATCTCAATACTGATCTCCCATATTGAAATAACAATAGCGTACTTGAATATTAAGGTATATATGTGCTACACAATGCTATGGCAAAGGCAGTTGCAAACTTGAAGAGTAGCATGTGAAAAGCAGAAATCAACTTACCGTGTCTTTCTAAGTCCAATGTGACCGCTACTATGGCTGAAGTGAAGAAAGCGTAGTCTAAGTGGCCTCCTCGTGCTACTATACATACATGGAGCCGTTGTCGGACCTGTGTTAGTTCCAGGAACTCAACGTGAATCGGTACCTGAATCTCCTGCAGAGAACAGTGGGCGACTTCCTGGATGATCTGCCTGTATGATAGCAGAAGGAGGCCGGCTCAAGTATGCTTTCCTTATGTCAGTCCTAGCAGAAGTTCCATGGAAGTTAGACATGGAAAGCAGATTTTCTGCTTCTCACATGCTACTGTTCAACTTTGCAATTGGGTTTTACTCTCTATCTCTTCTAGGGGCCACAACACAAAATTGAAATCAATGTTCCGGGGCCCACATGGGTGCGTGCGCCATACCATGGTGTAGCGCATCCATGCCTTACTATTGAAGTATGCTGTTGCTATTCCAATATAGGACACCAGTATTGAGCTATAACTCTGGATCAGATTTTTTGAGTACACCTTGTCTAACCAAGTACATTGACTTATGATTTGCTGTGGGTGTTTAAAGGGGTAGTCTCACAATATAAATATGGATGTCATAGAAGTCGATCGCCCACTTGAGACCCTTTTATGTGCCAGAATGGAGAGTTGCCTAGTAAGTACAGCTTCAATTGGATTAATGAATGGACAGCCATTCATCTGAATTGTAATACTCCGTGCAGTGGAAATTCAAAGGAGTTTTCTCATCAGAGACTTAAATATTTGCATAAAAATAGAAAGTGACAAATTCTCTTAAAAAGAAAATTAAATATTTCAAGGTTTTTCCTCCACAAATATTCTGATATTACTCCAATACATTTTTAAATCTAAAGCAAAGTTACTTTATATGCTTATAAATATACAGCAGCTTTAGATCCTATTCGAAATTTTAGCCGGACCCTATAGTTATACCATCTTCCATTTGCCTCCTTCTTCCTGCTAATCTACCATAAATTTAATTTTATTTTTTTATTATAATTTTAGTATTGGTACACTTCCTGGGAAATATGAACAAAATATTTTTTTTAATCTATTTGAATTTGAAACCGTGTAGAATAAAAATAGAGAACATATAGTAAAATTATTTTTGATCGTTTTATTTCCTTTTATATATTTTTTATAACGTATAACTTTTATGTTTTTTTTTTGTTTTTTTTTTACCGTTATCACAATAGTGAGAAAAAGTGCTTTAGCTGAATTAAGAAAAAATGATATATATCATAAAAGCAAAATCTGTTTAAATAAATGTTGCCTATAAACATTTCTAAAAAGGGATCTGGTTAGTGGTCCCGTATAAGCCCTCAAAATGTCCTCCTAAGCCTGATAAAAGTGAATAAAATGAAAGAGGAGATGCTAATGGAGTTCTCTTTAGAATTCTTTATGCCAATGTCTGGTCAAGACATGTTGCTTATAATTGATGTGTCCATTACTTGAATTCTCTTGTAATTATAGTCAATAAGTCTTGTAAATGTGTTAAAGCTCACTAAAAGCATACAAATTCAAGAACAGAGTAAGGCTAATAATTTAAAATAATCAATGTAGGCATTTCAGCACTTAATTTCCCTTGTGTGTTGATAGCTGATCATTCTTAATCCATTAAGATTTATTTAGTCGTTTACAATGCAAAATAGGTTTGCACTGGTCACTTGTGCCATTTGAAAATGTCCACCAGGTTAAGTGCAGAATGTAGTCCATTATTCTTCCTTGACTATATGTATTAATTGCATTTAAAATCAAGTTAATGTGTATGTGAAAGTGAGGTAACTATCAATATACGACAGAACAACCTTACTTATATAAGTTACATCATTGATTGTAACATTTAGTAAAAGTTAGCATACTTTGAACATCATTTGCACCGCTCCTTCAAATGTGTTTTAATTGCTTTGTGAAATGGCACATCAACACACAAATTTTCTGCAGATTAGCGGAAACAAATACCTTTATGTAAATTATACCGGGGTCCTTTTTTTTCGTTAATAGAAGTGTGACTGTGGATTGAAGATATCTGCCAATACGAAGTCTAGATTTATTTCCACACTTTAGAATTGAGCTTCTCAATTTTTTTTCTACAGCTGCCTTAACAGCCAGAACATGAGGACGGCAGGGCCTCTTCATCGGTCAAAGTCTATGACAACATATAAAAAAAGTACTCCAATGAATTGTAAAATGTGTCTATTGAACACTGAAATACACAGAAAATGAGTCCTTTATGTTACTAAAAGATTGGTGCCACCATAGAAAGGCCTGTGGAACTTACTTATTCTTGTCAAAAGTCCCTCTTCAACTGCGACTCACTAACAGTTGAGAAGAACCTCAGTAAGGGCCACTTCACAGTTTGAGAAGCACGACTTGAGAATCTATAACCCCAATTCCAAAAAAGTTGGGACATTGTGTAAATTGTAAGTAAATGTAAAGTAAAAAAGAATGCAATGATTTAGAAATCTAATATTTTATTCACATCTCCAAAGTTGAAAGAGATTTTTCCATTTCATTTAAATTAATTTAACTTATTTAGAAATTGATGGCAGCAGCACATCTCACAAAAGTTGGAATAGGGGGAACAAAATGCTGGAAAAGTAAGTGGTACTAATGAAAAACAGCTGGCGGATCAGTTTTCTACAATGTCGCATGACTGTGTATAAAAGAGCATGTTTTCCAGAACCGTCCACAACAAAGTAGAAGAATAGTAGTACATCTGGTGGTATTCATCACCGGATTTATTCTAAATATTTATTACCAATTCATAAATTAGCCATCCAAATATTCCATCCAAGTGGGTGGCAGGGTTTAGGGACCACCCAACTGTAACTCCTTTGTGGGATAATTGTTATGTTTATATAGGCCACGTGAAAGCGACTTACACAAATGCAGCCTTAATAGAAGGCTAGACGGGAAACGGAAGGAGTATGCACTTGAACAAAGACAAACATACATAAACCAAACTGGCATGCCAATACCAGGCGGCCAAAAACTTACCAATGAACTAATACACATAACAGATGAATAAGTACATACAAGATATTGGTTTGTATTTTGGCCAGAATATGTAAGCTCACAAGCCCACGTCAAGGGTCCTTATTGCCTTCTGAGTCCCTACTTTAACAGACAACTAAAACACCAAAGAGGGAACCCCGCCTACAAGTGGGGCGATTGTCCCAATAGTGACAGCTCCATGCTGGAACCTAGTGGCCTGCCTCACCATAGATGGTAACAGGCAGCAACACCAGACAAGGGAAATATAATATACACACTGAAAAAGAACAGTTTATACCTAGTGTAGTCAACACCTGTAATCCCGACAGTGAACATGTCATTGCTCATATCAACAAATACTAGGGAATCCCCTCTAGAACCTCACGCATGAAACTTGGACCGAAACAGAACATGCATGACTCCAAGCACCAGAGTTCTGAGAGGTAAAAGGATACATTTCAAAAGAACTAGCACCTTCTACTAAGAGATGCTGGTGTTTATTTGCACAGACAGGTGGTGATTGGTTGACTGGTGAACTCCACACCATCAGCCAGCCAAATCAACCGCAGCTACAGCAGTGTTCTCCTGGAAACCCACAGAACTACCCTTAGAACAGGTCCCAGGAGCACAATGTGACAATAATAGACGACTCGCATCTTTATAAACTTCCTGATTCTAGATATTGGATAGAGCATGAAATAACATTGTTGCATCTATTTATTCTATTTAGTAGTATTTTTGTATAATTTGAGCAACTGCAACAGACATATGATATACCCCATTCAAGCTTCTATAGATTTCTTCACCTATGTCACACAATATGTGCTCAGTATCCTGAGCGTTGTCTAACCATATCCTTTGTTTGGGATACTATGTACGCAAGGGCTTAAAGAATTAATTTCCTCTCTATATACTCACCTGACTCAGTCTAAATTTTTAGCCATACATCTAAAAGTAGAGGATAAATGGAGATTCCTTTTTCCATCACTTACTAACAAGGATTAGTTTAATACTATGAAATCTCATTTATCAGTATCTCAAGCGGGAAATAACAAACTCATTCAATTATACATTTTGTATCGATGCTACATGACTCCCAAAAGACTAGACCTGACGGCTAGTTGAACCAATTCCCAATATCATAGATATTTTACACCTGATGCAGATTTTATACATTTGATGTTGGGATGCATTAAAAGTTTGGTGCAAAGTGACTGATTTGCTTAGTAAAGTTGTGGGGATTCTGGTAGAGAGAGTCCCAGAGATTTGTTTACTGGGACTTCTGGACACCGAACAAATATGTGGATTTTATTACGCAAAACGTTATTTTGAAATGCAAAGCAGTGGCGATGAAATAGACTACCTCCAACTATGGCCCAATGGAGAGATCTGGTTAAGAATATCATTTCCTATGAAAAAATTGACTTTAAAATTAGAAAGTGTCCTGAAAAATGTCATAAAGTTTGGAATATATATGGTGTAATCCTTCTAGTATGATTTTTACGCAAAAAGCTTTTCAATTCCTAACAGACCAACTACACAGCTATGTAAGGCAGGAACAGTGATTTGTTCTAGCGATACGGCTCTTTGTGCTTTCTTATTCCTACTTCCCTAAGATTTATCAAATATTCAATAAAACTGGTAAGAAAAAGGGCATGTTAGAGAGGCAGAGTCTCTAAGAAGCACAGATGGTCAAAGGTTCACCAATCTCTGAAAATCCACCATCTGCAGAACATCATATCATCGAAAGATTCAGAGAGTCTGGAGTAATTTATGTGCACAAGGGACAAGGCCGACGGTCAATATTTGTTGTCAATTCACAAATGCAAGTTAAAGCTGTATAATGCAAAGTGGAAGCCGTATATCAACACAATCCAGAAACGCATACGTCTTCTCTGGGCCAAGGGTCATTTAAAATAGACTGAGGCAAAATGCAAAACTGTTCTGTGGTCAGAAGAATCTAAATTTGAAATTCATTTTGGAAACCATGGAGGCCGTGTCCTGCGGACTCCAGGAGAGAGACCACCCAGCTTATCAGCAAACAGTTCAAGAGCCTGTATTTTTGCTGGTATGGGGTTGCATTGTCTATGTCGTGGGATATTTGCAAAACTTGAAAGGCACCATCAATGCTGTATAGAGGTTTTAGAACAACATATGCTCCCATCCAAACAATGTCCCTTTCACAGAAGAGGAGCCCGGGTGCTGAACTAGCCTGAGAAATGTGAATTCAATCTAGCACCAGTATTCATAGAATCGTAGAATGGCAGAGTTAGAAGGGACCTCCAGGGTCATCTGGTCCAACCCTCTGCTCAGTGCAGGATCACTAAATCATCCCAGACAGATATTTGTCCAGCCTTTGTTTGAACGCTCCGATTGAAGGAGAACTCACCACCTCCTGTGGTAACCTGTTCCACTCATTCATCACTCTCACTGTCAGAAAGTTTTCTAATATCTAATCTGTGTCTCCTCCCTTTCAGTTTCATCCCATTGCTTCTATGCTTTCCTTGTATAAATGAGAATAGGGCTGATCCCTCTGCACTGATAGCCCTTCAGATATTAGTAGACCGCTATTAAGTCTCCTCTCAGCCTTCTTTTTTTGCAAGCTAAACATTCCCAGATCCTTTAACCGTTCCTCATAGGACATAATTCTTAAACTGCATATTCTTTAAAAAAAAAAATCACTTCTTTATTGAAATTACATTGAAAATTCCCACATGCACTTGTATTAAAAAAACAAACTTGGCGCATTTTGGCTTTCAGGCAGCCTTACTCATAGCGTGGCATCACATTCGTAAGGTTATGATTTACAATGTGATGCCATGCTATTAGCAAGGCTCTGTGACAGCTGAAACGGGTTATCTTGTTTTTTTATCCCTGTGCACGTGGGAATTTTAAATGTATTTTCAATAAAGGAATGACTTTTTTTTTTAAGAATACTGCTGCTGGATTGAATCTTCACATCTCTCATCTTTACTCCAGGACCGGGCTCTGCCTGCTCAATCTGTGGAATATTTTGCAAGGGCATTTGGTTTTCACGCGCGAACATCCAACGGTGAGCTGTATCGTTTTTCTTTTAGCTGAACTGGCCCATATGCAGTTCAGACCTGTTACCAATAGAGAACATTTGGCACATAATGAACTAAAAAATCCAGCAAAGACGGCCCAGGAGCAGCTAGAATCTTACATCAGGCAAGAATAGAAAAACATTCCTCTCACAGTACTTCAGCGATTGGTCTCCTCAATTCCTGGATGTTTACAGACTGTTGTCAAAAGAAGGGTGAATGCTACACAATTGTATACATGGCTCTGTACCAACTTTTTTGAGATGTGTTGCTGCCGTCAATTTCTAATTTTTTTTAAATGAGATTGAAAAATGTATCTCTTTCAGTCAACTTCTGATGTGTTCTGTTGTGAAAAAAATAATTACATGAGATTTCCAAATCATTGCATAATTTTTTTTCTTTACATTTTACACAATTTCCCAACTTTTTTTGGAATTGGGGTTTTACAAAGAAATTGCTCAAATAACCAATCCCTTGTATGTTATTTTAGTGATCTGGAAATGTTGCTGCCTACAGAAGCCCCCTAACTGTAGTAACACAACTATTACCCAAAAATACAGTAAATTCTTTTTGCGCTGTTTCAGCTAGTATTAGTACAGTCCTGTAACTGTAATATGCTCTACTTACAGTAGATAGAGCAGCATATGAAGCTCATCTCACAGATCAGCTTTAATGCTTAGTGGTTGCATTGGTGATGACAGCTGAAAGCACTTGGTAGTCTAGAAAATGGAATGCATCTGAAATTATAAAATTAGCCAAGTTTTCTAACAAAAGATAAAAACGTTTTTTTTAAATTGCGGTTTTGTCTCTACAGCTCACATACAGACCTATATGTTGCCATGGTTACAGACTCTAGACAAGTCCTGTGTTGTATTTTAATCCTGTAATCATATGTTAATGCATTTCCATCCAACCCTTTTCTACTATTGAAGAAATGTTTGCCAAAGTGCACTCCGAATGTAATTGTATCTTTTAGGTCTGTTTCACAATCGGGGCACAGATATTCATAGCACACGAAAATTCTTCAAAGAGAACCTGTCATGCCCCCATGTCAGCAAAGCCAGCTGCATAGCTTTGCAGCCCTGCCCCATTGACTCAGACGATGTCTTTCTTTTGTTCATACTAGCTCCTATTTCTCCCTATAGGCTCTTAGATTTGGCTAGATTTCAACATGCCAAATCCTTTGTTCTGGCGGTAGGTTGGCTGCTGCTGGAGGTGTCTGGCAAACGCTTATGAGAATACATATTATCGGGGGGCTGTGGTGCACAGCGGTCAGCCAAATTAGTATTCGACAATCAAAAATCCAAGCTGTATTGCCACCATTTAAAAACTACGAACTACAGTTAAAAAAGTCTTCTTGTTCATAGATTGGGGGAGTGTGTGTGTGTGTGTGTGTGTGTGGGGGGGGGGGGATGGGATGGGGGGGTGTTGTTACGGCAAATACAGAGCACTAGAAAAGCTGGTTTGTGGCAGCATTGTACATGATCTGGAGATGAATGAGTTCCTGAAATAGAAACACATGTGAACGGATTAGACTTCTAGTGTCAGATATTCGATTGTGAAGTGAAAATAATATATTATGGATTTCGAAATCCTACCAATTTTTCTGCCATTATTATGGTTTCTAGCGCTCAGTGAATTTGTATTAAACAATCTGCTCGTGATCATGTATTATTAATTTTTTAAAGACTGTAGATTAGAAAATGACCACCATGTTCCCGCTGAATATAAACATCTGCATTAGTGTTTTCATTTACATTCAAATTAACTCATACAAATAAATACAGTGAACACAGCGGGCTAGTTGACTAAAGCACTTCTATTCAGAGATTTCTGCATGCTGTGCTAATGGGCACAAACTTTCCAATTTTGGAGGCAGTTCACTTCTTCCCTACAGTGAACTGTTTATGATCTTGACTATTGGAATTAAATGTGACCTAAATCATCGGTTTATTGAAACTTCTTTCTCTTAGGGATTCATTCAATCAGTACAAAGCAGCTAGTCACTAGCAATCCGATAAAAACTCCCATTGAGGACGCTCTGGGAGTAGGAGGAAGGTGGTCTAATTTAGTGAAGCTAAAAGCTTCCAAAAGAGAAGGTTTACAAACGGGAGTGAGATAAAACTTCTGTATATTGCTGTGCCCTAAAGTCTAAATCTTGGTAATTGGCACTTGTGCAGAGATGTCAGATTTGGTGCCCATTTGGCAACATACACATGGGGTCGATTTTAAATGAGATTTATCATTGTCCCCTTCGGACTGATGGCAAGATCAATTTTAGAACTTGAGTATTACAGTGTGGTTAAAAAACAAAGTGTATGAACCGTTTGGTAGGGGGCGCAAGAGATGACTATTTGAAATGCATTTAATATAATTAGTAGTAAACCTATTTGAAATCTGATGAGCCATAACTTTAAGACAAGTGAAGTGAATAACATTGATCGCTTGTTAAGGGATATATGGCATATATAGGGAGCTAGTGAAGTTGATGTGTTGGAAGCAGCAACATTTACAGAAGAAACTGAGCAAACTTTGACAGGGACTGTATTGTGATGGCTAGACTGGGTCAGAGCATTTCCAAGATGGCCGGTCTTGTTAGTTTCCTGATATGTAGTGATTAGTACCTACTAAAAGTTTCCCAAGGAAAGGGTAACCAGTGAATCCACAAAAAAAGATCATGGATGCCCAAGACTTATTGATGCACTTGGGGAGCAAAGGCTAGGCTGTCTAGTCCAATCCCACATAAAAGATACAATCGCACACACAACTGAAAAAGTTAAAGGGGTTATCCACATTTTTAAATTTGATAGCTTTATCCTCAGGCTAGGCCATCAATATTTGATTTTGTAAGTTCCGACTAGAGATGAGCAAGCATACTCGCTAAGGACAATTACTCGATCGAGCATTGCCCTTAGCGAGTACCTGCCCACTCCGAAGAAAAGGTTCGGCTGCCGGCGCGGGTAACAGGTGAGTTGCGGCAGTGAGCAGGGGGAGTCGGGTGGGAGAGAGGGAGAGAGATATCTCCCCTCCGTTCCTCCCCGCTCTCCCCCGCCGCTCCCTGCCCGCCGCCGGCAGCCGAACCTTTTCTTCCGAGTTGGCAGGTACTCGTTAAGGGCAATGCTCGATCGAGTAATTGCCCTTAGTGAGTATGCTCGCTCATCTCTAGTTCCAACACGCGCTACTCCCACCATTGAGCTCCTGAAAGTGTCCTGGCACCTGTATGAGTACTGCAGTCTCTTCAATGATTGCATCTGTCTGGCAAACTGCTGGTACTCTGAAGGCTATATGTACTTTTAATAGCAAATGTTCTAAGTTGTACATTTCTTTTTATTTCTGAGAGTCAGATCCCCACTGATCAGATATGGATGGCCTGGCCTGAATAAACACGGATAGCCACTTTGATGTTGGTTCTCGTAGAACGATGTCAAAACATGGTACATTGCAGCTTGTTGTGTAGCTGCAGGCTGTTCAAAATACCAATGCTGATGTTGGTTCACCCACAAAAAGTGCCTATAACGGTACATGAATATTGGAACTGGACCATGGAGCAATATAAAAAGACACTAATGAATTATGTTTTCTTTTACTGGACTGCTATGAAGTGGAACCGGGTTGTCTCCAGTGACTAATCCAGGTTTAGTTTAGGCACTGACATTGGCTGTGTTCATGTCTGGATCCCTGGGGGTGAGCACCTCAGTCCTGCCTTTGCTGTGGAGCGGCACACTGCCCCCACTGTTGGTGTGATGGTCTGGGGGACCATCTCATACACCCCTAGCATTGATACGAGGGACATTGACAGCTCAGCGTTATGTTCAGAACATCCTGTCTGTCATGGCAGGGCTTTCAAGAGGCATTTCAAGATAATGCTCCGCCACACACTGCAACGGTGTCACAGAAATGCCTCCACAATATTGCCACACTTTCATGGCTGCCCCATCACCAGATTTCTCACCAATAGAACATTTATGGGACCGTCTGGGATGCCAACTTCCTCTGCTTATGAGTTTGCATGATCTAGAGGCTCAGTTACAGCAAATATAAACAGATAATGACCTGAGGATAGGTCATTAATAGTATTTCACTAGAAAACCCCTTTAAGTGAAACCTCATTAAGAGATTCCACTGTATGGACTACTTCTACGGTTGGGCATCCAGTAAGTTTTTGTTGGCTTTATAGTTGTGATTTCTTCAAGTTTGGAGCCTCATTGCTACTTGACATACCGTGAGTGTGCTGTAAGTGCACACCTATGAGTAAATTGGATGTCTTGTAGTGTCGGGTGATGAACTATAGGGATCCGATTAAATTCGCACCCACCTTCATCTCTTAAGGGTGAGCATGCTTAAACCCCCCCACTAGAGTAGAATTGGTTATGTTGCCTACGTACAAACGGAAGCGATATCTCCAACCCCTTCTAATGCAAAGTATCCTGAAATTGGATACAATGATACCTTCCATTGCATCGGTGGATCGCCCAGCATTTAACGGCTCGCCGTGGCTCTGTTAGTGCGGGCAATCATATACGTTGGTTTAATTTTCTGCAGAAAGTACCGAAGTCACACTGCGTTTTTTTTTTTCTCCTTGTCTGGTAAGATATTCCTTTTCTATTTTTATACGATTTGCATTAGCCCTTTTACACAGCGCAATGACAATTTAGAATGTCACCAAATTAATGATTAATTTAGTTTTATCTGCATCATTTAAATAAACTGGAGTTTCTGGGTGTGATTGATGAGATGTGATTGCTGTTAGCTGCAGTCTCAACCTGCTTTTGACATTTAAACATATAAAGCTGACTAGATATAACCATTCAGGTGCTAAATATATTTTACATCTACTTCTGCTGCTAGAAATGGAAGTATTAAGAGATCTAGCTTCATTGTCATTGAACTGTGAAATATTCAACCTTGTCTGCCCGCGCTTAGTACTGTTGACTTTTTTATTTCTTTTCAAAGATTAAAATTAAATGCTTCATTTTTCGTCAGCTTTTGGGAATTACATTTGAAATTTAAGACTCTCAAAATTTTACTGAGAACTTCATTTCCACCAGCCATTCTTGGAGGCTCGTCGTCTTTCCAAGGGCACGGCACAGCGCACTATTGATCAACTTTCATGGAGGGTAAATTCAGTCTTATCAAAGCTCTTGATGTACACTTATTAGAGTTCCTATATTTTATAGGCGGTTTCCAAGAAGTGATTGGAGCACTTCACTAAGCATAAGCTAACCATAATATGAAGCATAAGTAACTCTATTGATGGGATATGTAACAGCTTGATCTACCGTGCCAGGGGTGACTCGCTGTACGCAATAGGCCAACATCTCATCTATTGGATTTTTGTTTTTGCTGTTCTTCGAAAATGTTGGGTTACAAGTAAGCTAATCTATTCACATTTTGAAAATCACGGGAACTTTGACCTATCCAGCTTGTACGGGGTAGTGATCCATCGCCCTTTTTACCTCCAGCCTGTTGTAAAATAACCAGTTAATCACAGCGGTTCTATCTTGTTTCATATATCTGTCCGATGCTCGGCATCCAATAATAAAGTTTGTGCTCGAAATAAATAATAGCCAAAATGTCAATACTTCTAGTTTCCAGAATAATCATAAATTCTGGGCTATAAAACAGTCGTAAAGGCATAATATTTTATCCCCAGTATATTCACACATTGCATGTCATTACAATAGCAGAGTGATGAATCACCTTCGCCGGGTGACAGGAAAAATCTGAAATAACCGTGCCAATATGAGATGTTGGAAAGTTAGAACGCTGCTTCAGAACTGCACACTTAGCTGGAAAATATTTTTTAAGGGGTTTCGTATTTGAAAGCAATTTTTACAGCTCCTCAAATATACCTGCTTGTTAAATTTAAGTGCTTAGAACAAATATTACCTGCATTTAGAGCGATGGAAGGCTGGCTTTTTAATCTGAAGCGGCTTCTTGTATCGAAATGTACATGCGATGGCTCGAGCCTCGTGAGCAAAAGCTCAAAAATACACCTTTTTAAAAGCCTCTGATTGTATAATATACTGGTATTTTTAATTTTTACTGCCTGTTATTACCAGTTCTGTAGGATAGAATCGGGCTATCACAGTCGTACTGCTTTGGTTGTTTTGGTTAACAATCAAGTGTTTTTTTCCATGCATGGCGTTTACCATTACACAAATGTAGTACATAAAAAATGAAATACAAATTGCCGACCTAGTGTGAAGAACTAAATATTTGTCCTTTTTTAAAGATGTTATCTAACTGTATGACCTATCCTCAGCATAAGCTATGAATATCTGATTGGTGGGGGTCCACTGCTCAAGATGATTGAAGGGGCTGTAGTACTCGTATGAGCGCCACGGACTCTTCAATGCTTACATCCGAGCACAAACGTGATAGTATTGCGCAATGCTGTATTACTGATTGTGACCCTTTTGCATACTACGGGCTTATCCCAGTCACTTCAATGGGACAAGCCTATAGTACTCAGAAGAGTCACTATCGGTAATATGGAGTTCTGCAGTACGAGCATGATCATGCATAGATATGAACAATGAAGAGGCCACCGCGGTGCTAATGCGATTCCCATGGCCACTTTGATCAGCCGATCGATGGGAATCTCCAATGGTTGACCCAACCGGTCAGATATTGATGGCTTACTTTAAAAAAAGAAAAAAAAAATCATCAATTTTACTAGGTTGGATAACCCATTTTAAGGCTGTTTTTAATATGGTCGTGTGGACAAAGACTTCAGTTTTGTGTTGGTTACATGGCAGCTAATGAAAGTGAATTTGGCCATGCAGAAACCTAGCAGGTTTGGACTTCTGCCCTGTCATGGTAAGGTAGGGGGTAGCATCACAATCACATTTACCTTCATCTTGCTTGCAATGTAGCTGGGCAAGACTGCAGTTTTTAACCAAAGTTTCCATATAGCCCTAGCCTTAACCCTTTCCAATCCAATTTCTCTGCCACCTAGCACATTCCACAGCTCTTATTTATTTTGAACGTGAGTTAAAGGGGTTTTCCAGGGAGAATATTACTGATGACCTATCCTCCCGATAGGTAATCAATAGTTGATCAGCTGGGGTCCGCTTGCTGTCAGCACCGCAAATGCACAGAGGTCAGAGCTGAAGCAGCGGAAGTCTTTGCAACGACTTCTGTGTAGTGGCCAGCGCTTGTAATTGCAGATACAGCTCGCATTGTTTTAAATGAGATATATAATATATTACTAGTGTATAATATACATATCTATAATATATATATATATATAAAAATTACACTTTGCAGGAGAGAGGTCTGACATTGGACCTCTCTCCTGCTTACTGTAATATACATCTGCAGAAGAAAACCCAGATGATGGACCTCTCTTTTGCATGGTGTTAGAAACGTGTCAAACCTCACCCGACATGGGAGCTATGCAAGGAGATCTCAATGTCGAACGAGGTCAGACACTTGATTGGAAAGAGTTAAGCCCTTTTACTCCTCAGGTTATCAGAATATTAATGCCCTTATAAAAATACCTATATGTACATGCACATATACAAGCATGCTTGCACCTGACAAACTTTGGAGTTTGGACAGATGAGACCGTGCACCCATATTAGAAAGACATATGTCAGATAACCGCTCTTCTGTTCTTTATGATTGGGCAGGACACTTAACCTAAATACGTTTTCTTGCCCCGTCGTTTAAGGGGGTATCCAGAATCAGAAAAATATGGCTGCTTTCTTTCGAAAATGGTGCCACTCATGTCCACAGAATGGGTGTGGAATTACCCCTTGGCCCTATTGACTTCAGTGGAGCTGCAATTCCAGCCTCGACTCATGTACAGGTGTTCAACTTTCTTTGGAAGAATATAGTCATGTTTTTCTAAACCTTAATAACCTCATTAATCATTATTCCCCCATAATATCCTATTGGGCTTCGGTGGCTTAAATATCACCCATATCCAGCTAGATTTCTTTATATTTGTTTTCTGGGACTTTAATACTGATGGCTTAAAGGGGTTGTCCCGAGCCAAAACCTCAAAATTTTCAATTAGCCCATTCCCCCTGTCACCCCCCCGGCATAAAGCAGCCCTTTAAAGCGGTTATAAACCGCTTCCTACTTACCGTTTTGAAGAAATAATAACTTATAAAGTTCTTCTTCCAACATGGCATCTGTGATGTCCCAGGGTGCGTTCCACGGTGCACCGCGCTTCCAGGAGGCTTTCATGTGCGCTCCCGAGACGCCGGTCACGTGAGCAGGTGACTGATGTCATCGGTGGAGGCATGCACTTGTAATGAATGAAACGCCGCTCCCGTGCAGTGATAGCTCATCTGCGCAAGCGCAGACGAGCTGTATCGCGCGGGCACGCTGGAGCGGCTTGTTCACAGCGGGGAGAGTACAGACTGCGCAAGCGCGTCTAAAACAGACTGCTGAGGAAGAAATTAGACGGCTCCATGGCGACGGGGACGCAGAGACAGCGCGAGGACGGAGACAAGTGAGTGAGTAACTTCTGTATGGCTCATATTTAATGCACGATGTAAATTACAAAGTGCATTAATATGGCCATACGGAAGTGTATAGACCCACTTGCTGCCGCGGGACAACCCCTTTAACCTTGAGGGTGTTTTCCAAGTTATTACTTTTTATATAGTTTTGGTTCATCCATGCCCCAATCAATATAAAAGCGATATACTCATTGTGGCCCTGCCATGGCATCTGACAGGTGACATCACCCGGCATGAAGGCTTGGAGATGTCCTGTAAACCTGTCAAATGGGCTGTCAATGTAAAAGCTCTGAGGCAGGTTTATGGGATTTCACTGAGGATGTACCTGCTGGCCTCGCATTGGCTGCAGTGGTCACATGGGTAAACAATCATTGTGACTGCTGCTGCTGATGTAAGCGGAGGAGCAGAATGGTGGTGGGGTAGCAGCGGGTGGTGAGTATGTAATTTATTAAATTTATTACATACTCTGTCCTTCCACTGATACCAATGTTTGGGGTTCTCAGAAAACCCCTTTATGGTAGAATATCAATATGAAATCTCTGGGTATCGAACTCCTGACACCCCTACCAACCAGCTGATTGAAAGGGTTGTGGCTTCTTCATTCAGGGATAGCTCTGTACATTTGGTAGAAGTTGTCCTGGTATTGCAGCTCAGCCCCATTCACGTGGAATGAATTGCAGAGAGCTGTAATAACCGGTACAACCACCATATATCTGGTGAATAATGAACAAAACCACAGAAACTTCAATCATCTGATCGAGGGGAACGCTGGAAGCCGTACCCCCAGCTATCTGATAGTAATGGCCTAATGTGGTAGAAGGGATTTTACCTTTTTATTTGACATGATGTCTTCCCATCTGTATTGAACAACAAAAAGATACACTGTGAAACAATGTCAGTGGGAACTCTGTGCTGCCATGTTTTGTGGGACTGTGGACAGATTCGTACCTTAGCGGACCACAATGTTATGAGATGTGGTAACATTTACATTCTTCTGTAACGTTATGAAACAGAAGAACAAAAATAAAACGGCTGCCATGTGACCAAAACCAGCAGCTCCTGATGGGAACCCGTTAACTATAATGTTTTACCAACATTTAACTGGAAAAATAGCGCGGCATGTTGCACTATTCTGTGCAAATAAGGAGGATGGAACAATACCTCTGCAGCGCCACCCATCGGATGGCAGCATTCCTGCAACTCAATATACGACTTTTTAACAAGTCTGTAAAGCAATGATTGGGAATAGGAAACAAAGCCAGAAATCCATACACAGACAGCTGTTTCGGGGTGATTGCCTCTCATCAGTGTGCAGCAGTTTCTTGCTTGGCTGGTGAGAGGCCTAGGACATGGGTCAGGAGCGGTGTCGTCTCTCCTTATTGAGAGCACCTAGAAGTGCTCTCCACACAATTTTTGGGTGCTCTCCTTAAGGAGAGACGACAACCCCTCTTGATGCACTATTCTTTCCGACATTTTTGATAGAAACCCTGTACGGAACGAGCGGACAGAAATGTGAACTGCGCCTTAGATTCACATGTGTTGCTTATGTTTTGTTTTGTTTTTCCCCCCTAGGCTCAAAGCCATTTAAATGCAAAATATGCAACTTTGCAGCAGCTCAACTTGGAGATGCCAGAAACCACGTGAAGAGGCACCTGGGGATGAGAGAATATAAGTGTCATATATGCGGGTGAGTAAACGGCATGTGCCGCTCCTGTAGATCTCTCTCCACAATACACAATGTACACGTCTTACTGCCAATGGCTGACATTATGCATGCACACCCTGATTTTCATTGTTATGGTAAATTTCTTAAATACAGTTATGACATTTTTCTCCCACTCCTAATCCCGTTCTGTGGATGTGCAATTGTATGGGGCTACAAGGTCAATCTGAACCTGTAATCTGTAAATTGCCTAAATTATAGGATGTTCATTCATGTTGCCAGAGAGAACTATAAATTACCCTTAAAGACATAAAAAATGTATAACTTGAAAGGCTGATTTAGTTTTTGTACATGCTCCTTTTTTATCGTTACTTTAAGAAATATGTTCCTGACGGACTTTCTTGTTTTTCGGGTAATGTAAAGTAAATGTATCATGATATAATTATATGTAGCACAGTGGCTTAATGGTTACTAATGTTGACTTACAGCGCTGGGGTCCCATCAAATCCCACCAAGTGCAGCATCTGCATGGAGTTTGTCTCCCCCCCCCCCCCCCCCCATGTCTCTGTTACCCTCCGCACTTCAAAAACATACAGATAGGCGACTATGGATTGTGAGCCCCGATGAGGACAGAACTCAACATCATGTGCTGCCTAATATGCATGCGCTATATAAATCTGATAGATATATATATATATATATATATATATATCTAATATCTCTATATATATTATGCAACACAAAGTCCAGAGTTTTAACCTTTTTTTTTCTTCATTTTTATATCATTTTTCTATATTTGTACCCTTAACATCTCTTTCACAATGGTTCTTTCCAAAGAATTCTCATTTTCAGTGTTTAATTGTCCTTCCAGAATGTTACATTTTATAAAAGGCAATGAAAATACCAAATGACTAACGGATTCATTTCAAGGAAATATTATAAAGGTTTTAATAACAGTGTGGCATGGATGGGGTATTGTAATGCACAAAGTAGATTTGAATATTCTAGTGCAGGTTAGATTTTTTTTCTTTTTTTTTTTTATTAATGTTATTATGCCAATAAAATTAACACTCTGAATATGTGCATCATATAAAACCAATTTACTGGAGCCAGTGTAACCTATGTGGAGAGGTCCTCTAGCTAATCCAAAGAGCACTGCAATTCACTTACAGTTAGTACAATGCACAAATGACTGGAATTTATCGTATTTTAACATACAGCTTTACCTGCGTTACAAATCTACTTGACTTTATGACTAATTGGTCATTTCAGTCTTACTGCTGTATAGCAACAATAATGCGTTCATGCTTTTATTTTACTATCAAGAACACATCTCATAGATTTAAAGCTCATGTTCAGTTTTTAAATGGACTCTATAGTTCAAGTAAGATAGGTGTATTGAGTATTGTGTGTTCTAAAAGAGGTTTCTAAGAGAAGATCTCCGGGCACGCTTTTATAGCACATCTAATTGACATAAAAACGTGTAGGAGAGAAACCTCATTCAAAACACAGTTCTGTCTAAAATCATGGGGTGCATAGTCATTTTTTGACAAAGGTCTTGCCATTGTGTTAAAATTTTGAAATGGTAGCTAGAAAGATCTTTTTGTGGGAGCAGGCTGGTAAACATCACATTAAAAAGGTAGGTTGGCAAAAAAATGTAACTGAAATCTGCTCAGCGCTGTGCAAAAACATTTTGAAAAAGTCATACTCACCAATGCCATTCCAACAATGCCTGGATTCCTTCTGCACTCCTCTTCTTATGTTAGAAAAAAGACATATGTCCATCCAGTTTAGCCAATTACTCCCCCCCCCCCCCATGTTGATCCAGAGGAAGGCAAACAAAAAACATGCGGTAGCAGCAGAATTTCCCCATATAAGGGGAAAACATTTCTTCCTGACTCCAATCTGGCAATCAGAATAATCCCTGGGTCACCAACCCTTTAGAAGTTAATAATGATTACCCAATGTCACCACTGCAGACAGTTACCAGTTGATTCCAAGCCAACCTACAAGATTACCATCAATATTAAGTAACTGAATTTGGCTATCTGGTATCACATTGTTTTTACTTAATACAGTGATGCAGGCTGCTGTTACACCTTAATCTGCTCTACGTTTTGTCTTCTTTTTTTGATTTTTGAAGGTCTTTTCCCACATTTTCTCACAGCTTTTTTCATCTTCATTATAAAGACCTTGTTCACATGTAAGCACATCTGCCACAATTCAAGCCAGTTAGGATGTGGGCAATGGCATTTATGATTTATATCTACTTTGTCTAAGAAAAAAGGTTGAACAAAGCTATAGGACAAATCACATTTGGGTTCACATGTGGACAAAGCGGTAAAGTAGCACCAGGCCTCTAAACATACTTTCTAGTATCCTGCAGTTAAAGGAGTTATCTAATTCCATCTAATTAGGAGTTATCTAATTTCTTTCCATGTGTCCTATTAGGGAGTAAAGAATAAATATTTGCTGTCGGGGGGGGGGGGGGGGACCCTGACCAATCTCACCTCTGTTGCCGGTTTGTCATAGATCGACTACTTTGAGCACACTCACCGCTACCAATTTTCATGACAGAGCCTTGATCAATCACTCTAGCGGGGTTGTAAGCGCAGAGTCCTTAGAATAAAGGTGGATTTGTACCCAGCTTTCCCAGGCTCTTGCACGCATGCAGAGCGAAAGCTCAAATCACCCCCTGGTCATTCTAACATCTATAGCACTTTACAATACCCACATGCTACCGCTGCCATCACCAGCTTGTATGTCACTGGTAAGCTGTAACTCGGACTATGAATTATAAACACAATTTTCGAAGTTATGGTTTATTTTAAAACGGACAAGGCTTGACTAATAAATTGCAGATTTATTCTAAAAAAGACTAACAGTGCTAAACATATGTATGCAAAAATATACAGAAAAGAATGTTACAATGGAGATAAGGTTTGTATATATACACAACAGAGAGTATTTTAAGATAAAACAAGGAGAAAATAAAGAAAGGTACCAAATTTGGGATATTTGCCAATGCTCTGAATTGTTTGGAGTCACTGAAGCAAAAGGGAAAGCCTTACACCGTCGCAGATCCCTGAAGTCTGATAACAGGGGTTCGTTGGGAACCGAGTTATAAAGGATTCTCCAGAACACACCTCTCCCTCCGCCGCCTCTGAAGTCATTTAGAGAGGGGTGGGCAGATGGGGACAACCTCTGAAAAACCATAATTCTCCACTTTGGCCATATTTCCGCAGGGGGTACTCCCATCGGGTATATATGCCTGGCATATTGCTGGTCATGATTTTATCTTTATATTTATTCAGTGATATCAAGCATGACGTAAATTATACGCCATTTGGGGTGTTCTGGGGCCCATACGACATAGTGTGTAGATACGTTACATTCAACTGGCCTGCCTGATTCCAATAATATGATTCATATTGGACTAGGACCTTCACATGACTAATAACCCTTATTAAGATATTTTTCCTTAATAAAAAATTTTGGAGTCAGGATATCTCTGGGAACCATCCGAGGTGTCACAACTCACTGGCAGGGGGCAATAAGCATTCCCTTGTCACTGGCTTGAAACATTTATTTTTTGCAAATATTGCAAAAAAAATTTTCTCTCTTACTTCTCTTTCTAGTCTTCTAATGAGATTTGAATTTCCAATTGTTTGATCGCGTATACAAAACACTGCAATACTTCAGTATTAAAGTATATTGTATTTCTGCAGGCATTCTATTAAGACGTGCCACATACATGTCTTAATAGGCAGAAGTGTACGTGGCAACCCTGGGGACCTTCACGAGGCCTTGGGCTGCCATAACACCTGAATTGCACCTTCCAATCTCATCAAACTTTGGAGGCAGTTCAGGACATTTACTGTATATACCGGCGTATAAGACGACTTTTGAACCCCCAAAAATCTGCTCTGAAGTCTAGGGTCGTCTTATACGCCGGTAATACAAAAAAAGAAAGTGTCAAAAAAAAATCATTACTCACCTCCCCCGGTGTTCTGCAGCGCTGCTGCAGGCTGTCGCTCCCTCCTGGTCCCCGGCAGAGCATTGCTTTCTGAATGCGGGGCTTGAAATCCCCGCCTCCAGAAAGCTAATACTGTGATTGGCTAACACACGCCGTCAGCCAATCATTGAATGGCTGTGATTGGCTGAAGGCGCACGTGTGTTAGTCAATCACAGCCATTCAATGATGTCATTGTATGGCTGTGATTGGCTGAAGGCACGTGTGTTTTAGCCAATCACAGCCATTCAATGATGTCATTGAATGGCTGTGATTGGCTGACGGCGTGTGTTAGCTAATCACAGTATTAGCTTTCTGGAGGCGGGGATTTCAAGCCCCGCGTCCAGAAAGCAATGCTCTGCCGGGGACCAGGAGGGAGCGCATCCTGCAGCAGTGCCGCAGAATGGCGGGGGAGGTGAGTAATGATTTTTTTTTTTGCTCCGCTGTATTCCCGGCGTATAAGGTGACCGTTGGGGGGTCGTCTTATACGCCCCGTCGCCTTATACACCGGAATATACGGTAAATAGTCTTGAGGGGTATAATACAAACTGTGCAAAAAAAAAGCTAAATTGTCTTGCTAAATTTAACTCCACAGCTCCCCATGGAGTTAATATTAGAGATCCTTTACACATTAGATAAATTCCTATTATCTAGATTCCACAAGTTTGAAACCTAGTAAATGATTTATTAGTACCCCTTTAATTAAGGTTTTATATATGAAAGGCTTAGGGAGAGAATGATCAAAGTCCACTTTTAATGGAAATTAAAATTTTTAATTTCAAAGTTGCACAACTCGTCAAGCCTAAAGTATATAATGGAATTGTATATTAAACAGTATAATTGTTTTTTAGCGCTGTGTTTTCTACTAGAGATGAGCGAACGTACTCGGTAAAGCACTACTCGTCCGAGTAATGTGCTTTATCCGAGTACCTCCCTGCTCGTCCTGAAAGATTCGGGACGCGCTGCGGAGCAGAGAGCTGCAGGGGAGAGCGGGGAGGAACGGAGGGGAGATCTTTCTCTCCTTCTCTCCCGCCCGCTCTCCCCTGCTCCCCGCTGCGACTCACCTGTCAGCAGCGGAGCGCCCCGAATCTTTCAGGACGAGCGGAGAGATACTCGGAGAAAAAAGCACATTACTCAGACGAGTAGTGCTTATCCGAGTACGTTCGCTCATCTCTATTTTCTACACATGCCTCTGGAATAGACTATGATCATTTTTTTCAGCTCTCTGCCTTCGAAAATAAATCAATGCAGTTGTAAACTCCCTCTACCTCCACTTTAACACTAATTGACAGGTCTCTCCATGTGCACAGTAACAGGGAGGGACCTGTCAATCAGCGTCTGGAGGGAGGAGGGCAGGGGGAATGTGCATATGTGAAGAGGCATGGGCTTCCCTGGACAGCTCTACAGTAAAATTTGCAAATTTACCAAAGCGGTTGGTTCAAGTGACAGACCGGGAGAAGGGAGGAGAGTATGAAAAGGCAAAAAATAAACAAATTGAGGTCCTCTTGTCTTCATCCTATGATGGGTCCTCTACATGGACAGCCCATAATTTCGGTGGGAGCTATAATCTTTCATTTCCCCCTCTGTCGATGCTGCAGGGAAATTGAATACTTGCAGCCTGTTTCCCCTATGGTTTACAGCAAATCACTGAGGTCTTTGTATCAGCTTATTATCAGTTGGATCTTCCAATGAAGAAAGATCATCATTTTAATTAAATAAAATGGCCTTTCATATCTTTAATCTTCCTTTTTTTAAAGTTTAGAGTTTACGGCAGTTTAATTTTAGCATATCTGTAACGTTTTCTAATAACAGGAAATGAGCGTTGGAGGAGCACATTTATGGCGTCACACCTTTTTAAAGGGTTGGATTGATTTGTAGAATTAGGAGTTAGGGTAGGTTACTCGTGTAACTATAGATGATGGGGAAAATGGCTATTGGTTTAGAAGCAGCCTGGAGTGTCGGAACATTAACACTGCTGACAATGTCAATTCATTATCATTGATGGCTAAATAATCTTGGAAATGCTCGGTGGACCTATTAGTTCCTGAGCATGAGCAGCTCATGCCGCATTTCTTCATTAGTTTTAATTGCTATAAATTTTATATTTTTAAAAATTTTAATTTTATAAGGTGAAGTGATCTTTCAGCAACATTAATTCTTTAATTTTGTCACAAACAGAAGGTCTCACTCTAGGTTGTTTTTTTTATATATCATTCGGACGTTTGTAGAATATTTTTGAGTTCTAGCTTTGATAGACTGCCATTTCAATAACTGACTTTAATCTAACACGACTGGGATTAACCCCTTAACGACGGCCCCATCGGGAAACTACGTCCTCAAAAAGTGGGCCTTAATCCTAGAGGACGTAGTTTTATGCATCCTCTTTGGATTGATGCCCACTGGCCTGAGGACGTGACAGCTCCATGCTGTCGGTGCCCGCAGGTAGCCGACAGCATGGAGCTGTCATCCCAGGATGCGGGCAGTCCCCCCCGGCATTGCGATCGGCGCTATAAAATGAATAGCGCCGATCGCAAAAAAGTAAAGAAAACAGTGTTAAAAAGTAGTAATTCAGCTGCTATGATGGATCGGATCCATCACGGCAGCTGAAAATACTCACACGGCTTGTCGGCGGTGTCCCCCGGAGATCTGGTCCTCCCGGACCCGCCGGCGGCCTTCTGCGCATGCGCGCCTGACGATGACGTCACGCGCACGCGCAAAAGCGCGGGTGTCCCCGGCAAATTTAAAATCTCCTGGCTCCCGGCTCCTGAAGGTAGCCGGGAACCAGGAGGTGTTACCGGGGACCACTGTGAGCGGTCCCCGGGCCCGCGATCACCGCTATCCATTGCGATAGCGGTGATCGCGAAAAAGTTTAAAAAGTAAAACAAAAGTAAAGTTTCACCTCCCCTCATGGATCGGATCCATGAGGGGAGGTGAAGATACTCACCCCCGGTCCTCTGCGATGTCCCGATGTCCCGGGACCCGAAATCCCCGTCTGCGCATGCGCGCCCGATGATTGACATCGGGCGCGTGCACAGAGGGGCTCGAGCCCCGGGAAATTCAAAATTGCTCTGCTCCTGGCTGCCATGTGTAGCCAAGAGCAGAGGGATGTCACCAGGGACATGATCACTGTCATCCAATGGATGACAGTGATCATGTAAAGTAAAAAAAAAAGTGCAAAAAGTAAAAAAAAATAAATAAAAAAAGGGGTAAAAGGTTAAAAAAAAAAAGTGCAAAAAGTAAAAAAAAAGTTTTAAAAAGTTAAAAAAAGCTTGCGTTTCATCTCCCCCCACGGATCATATCCGTGAGGGAGGATGAAATGACGTACCTAAGGCCTGCGGATTTATCCGTGGACCTCACCCCAGCTTCTGCGCACGCGCCCGTCACCAATGTGGCAGGCGCATGCGCAAAAGCCGTGGTTTTTTAAAATCTCCCTGCTCCTGGCTACAAAACTTAGCCGAGAGCCTGGAGATTTCACGGAGAGCCGCGGTGAGCAGTTCCTGATCACGTGTTCGCTGTTATCCAAAGAATAATGGCGATCACGTAAAAGTTAAAAAAAGGTGAAGCTTCATCTCCCCTCACTGATGCGATCGGTGAGAGGAGATAAAATTTTTTACCGGAGGTCTCCATATTTACACCCCGACGCAATCTTCTTCCGTGAACTTTCCCGTATTCTGCGCATGCGACCGCTGGCAAAACACCGGACACATGCGCAGGAGTCGGGGAGCCCAGGAAACTTAATATCTCCTTGCTCTCGGCGACCAACGGTCACCGAGAGCCTGGAGCAGTGACGGGTGGCCTCGTTGAGCGGTCCCCAGTCACGTGAAAAAATGGTAGCGATCTACCTTTGGCCGGTCTCACATGACCGGATAGGAATTACGGATTCCGCATGCGTTTGATTAGCGGTAATACGCAGATCAATCGCATTGGATTACACAATTCCGCTCACATTAGCGGGTTGGAATTGCGTAATCCACTCGCAGAAAAGAGAACGCAGCAGGTTCTATTTTACCATGGATATCCGCAACATAGAGCCCATTGTGCTCCATGGTCGCGGATATACCCGCAGCCCATACACAACTACATTGTGTACGGGCTGCAGGTACCCGCGTCATCGCTAAGCGACGGTGCGGGAAATACAAACAACAAAAAAAAAAGTGTACTGCGCATGACCGCCCGTGTAAGTACGCAGTTATGCGCAGTACATTACGCGGCCGTACGCAGGGTCACAGCCGGGCTCATAGCCGGGATCCGCTGCGGGCCTCCACAAGCGGATTCCCCATACGGCTGCCTGAGCCCGGCGTTATTCAGACCGCTACCTGTAATACGCAATTTCCAAGAAGCCCCGGGAACGCCCGCCTTCATGCAGTTCCAGGAGCACCTTGTTGAGCGCCTTCTGTGTAAGACCGCCGCACCTCATCAAGCTTACGGAGACTCACAGAGCGCCACTTTTTACACCCCATCCCCGCCACTGAGGTCAAAAAATGACTCCCAAAAAGCATGAGAGGAGGGGGGATACCCGGTTTTATTGCCCCATGTGCCCATCCTAACCAGCCTCCATAATTACCCGTCTTTGGAAATACTACACAGTTCACATTATTACTTTTATCTAAGATTTGGGGAACGCCGAAAAGGGCGTGGGGGGGGGGGGGGATTTTAGGGAGTCAATTTTTATTCCGTACAAATGAGCAATGGGGCCTGGAATTTATTCAGTTATGCCCTGCAATCCAACTGGTGTTCCCTCCATTACAGGCCTTGCCATGTTTCCTGTAAGTAGAGTAGGGCCACAATGGGTATGTTTTTGAACACGGGACAAACGGGGGTATCCATTTGGGGGTGAACGTCTTCATTCCTATGTAAACTGTACAAAAAAAAAAGTTTTTAAATTGACAAAATTGCCAAAAAAATGAAAATTGTAATTTTTTTCTTCTGCTTTGCTGAAATTTATTCAAATACTGTGTGGTCAAAATACGCAGTACACCCCTAGATGAATTCGTTAAGGGGTCTAGTTTTTAAAATGGGGATATTTGTGGGGGTCTTTATAGTTTTGGACGCTCAATGACTCTATAAGTGGGCAATGGGGCCTGGAATTTATTCCGTTGTACCCTAAAATCCAACGGGTGCTCCTTCCATTATAGGCCTAGCCATGCGTCCTTTAAGTAGATTAGGGCCACAAGGGGTATGGTTCTGAACACGGGACAAACAGGGGTATCCATTTTGGGGTGAAAGTCTTCATTCCTATGTGTGCTGTACAAAAAAAACAGTTTTTAAATTGATAGAACTGCCAAAAAAATGAAAATTGTATTTTTTTTCCTACTGCTTTGCTTAGATTTATTCAAAAATTGTAGGGTAAAAATACACAGTACACCCCTAGATTAATTCGTTAAGGGTCTAGTTTTCAAAATGGGATCATTTGTGGGGGTTCTCTGTCGTTTTGGCCGCTCAAGGGCTCTACAAGTGTGCAATGGGGTCTAAATCACCTTCATGCTAAATTTCTGTTCTGAAAGCCACCGACTACTCCTTTCATTTTGGGCCCCGTTGTGCATCCAGACAAAAGATTAGGGCCACAATGGGTATGTCTCTGAACACGGGACAAACAGGGGTATCCACTTTGGGGTGCAAGTCTTCATTCATGTGTGTGCTGTACCAAAAAAGCAGTTTTTAAAACGACAGAATTGCCAAAAAAACGAAAATCACAATTTTTTCCTTTTGCTTTGCTTCAATTCATTCAAAAACTGTGGGCTCAAAATGGGCAGTACACCCCTAGATAAATTCATTAAGGGGTCTAGTTTTCAAAATGGGGTCACTTGTGGGGGTTCTCTTTGATTTTGGCCGCTCAAGAGCTCTACAAAAGTGCTATGGGCCTAAAACTCCTTCAAGGAAAATCTATGTTCTTAAAGCCACCGACTACTCCTTTCGTTTTGGGCCCCATTGTGCATCCAGACATAAGATTAGGGCCACAATGGGTATGTCTCTGAACACGGGAGAAACAGGGGTATCCATTTTGGGATGAAAGGCTTCATTCATGCGTGTGCTGTACAAAAAAAGCTGTTTTTAAAATGACAGAATTGACAAAAAAATGAAAATCACAATTTTTTCCTTTTGCTTGGCTTGAATTCATTCAAAAACTGTGGGGTCAAAATGGTCAGTACACCCCCAGATAAATTCGTTAAGGGGTCTAGTTTTCAAAATGGGGTCACTTGTGGGGGTTCTCTTTGGTTTTGGCCACTCAAGAGCTCTACAAAAGTGCTATGGGGCCTAAAACGCCTTCAAGCAAAATTTATGTTCTGAAAGACACCGACTACTCCTTTCATTTTGGCTCCCGTTATGCATCCAGACATAAGATTAGGGCCACAATGGGTATGTTTCTGAACACGGGAGAAACGGGGGTATCCATTTTGGTGTGTAAATCCTCATTTTCATGGGCTCTATAGGAAAAAAATATGTCTTTAAAATGACATATTTGCAAAAATATGAAATTTTATTTTTTGTCCCCTAAATTGAACTAATTCCTGAAAAGAACTGGTGGGGTCAAAATACTCATGACACCCCTCAGTGAATACACTAAGGGGTGTAGTTTTTAAAATGGGGTCATTTGTGGGGGTATCTATTATTCTGACACTTATGAGCCTCTGCAAACTTGGCTTGGTGCAGGAAAACAAAGTGCTCCTCAAAATGCTGAAAAGTAATGTTAAATTTGTACGTCCTCTAAATGGTTAAAAAAAAACACAAAAGTTTTTCAAGTGTGCATTCAGAATAAAGTAAACAGATGGAAATACATATCTTATCAAAAATTTGTACAGTATGTTTGGACATATTTGAGATATTACGGTTGAAAATGTGAAAAAATGACAATTTTTTCAAAATTTTTCCAATATTGGTACTTTTAATAAATATACACAAATTATATCGGTCTCTTTTTACAATCTAAATGAAGTACAACATGTGGCGAAAAAACAATGTCAGAATCACTGGGATATGTAAAGCCTTTACGGAGTTATGCCACGTTGAACGACGCATGTCAGATTTCCAAAATTTGGCTCCGTCACTAAGCCGCAAACAGGCTTCGTCACTAAGGGGTTAAATATTATTGGGTACCAGGTATTTTTTTTTTAATTCTAGCAATACCTCAACTTGCATGTTATCCGTACTGGGTAAAACTTTCAGCGTTGTGTCAACTTTTTGCTTAACCCCTTGTCGTCACAGCCATTTTTTTTTTCTCAGTCATTTTTTATCACTGCTTTCCGAGACCTTAAACTTTTTTTTATTTTTCTGTCAACATAGCTGTGTGAGGACTCGTTCTTCTGGCGCAATTCGTATTATTTAATGGTGGCATTTAATGTACCGCATAATGTAGTTAAAAGAAAAACTTCACAAAATTTTTAAGTGAGGTAGAAAGGAAAAAATGCAATTTCACCATTGATTTTTGGGTTTCATTCCTATGGCGTTCACTGTGCAGTAAAAATTATATTAACTTTATTCTCTGGTTCAATGCGAATATTGTGATAGGAAATATAGATAAGTTTTACCACGGTTTAAAAAAAAAAAATAGCCCTTTAAAAAAATTTGCTTTGTGACACCAATTCTCGTAACCATTATTTTTCCTTCAGTTTGGTAGAAGGTGCAAGGTTTGCAAAGATGTGCTCTGAATGAAGTTGATAAAAAGTTTCTAAAGTGGAGTTTTTCAAGTCGTTCTCCTTTTTAACCCTTTCCCGCTCCAGGGCATAAGTTTACGTCCTGGCAGCAGGGTACTTCCCGCCACAGGGCGTAAACTTACTTCCTGGGGATAGCAGGAGATCATAATAGATCTCGCGCTATCCAGCGCCGGGAGCCGACTGTCAGTGATGGCCGGCCTCCCGCTGCAGCAGCGGGGGTGCATCGGAGATGCGCCCCCCCCCCCCCCCGCTGTTAACCCCTTCCCTGCCGTGATCTATGTAGATCATGGCATGGGGATGGTTCACAGAGGGAGCGCGCTCCCTCTGTGAAGTTCACGGGCTTTTGCTTGTTATCGCAGAGAGCCCAGCTGGTTGCCATGACAACAAGACGCCAGATACCGACATCCTGTATTGCCAATGCCTCTGATTGCTGTATAAGCAATAAGGCATTGCAGGAGAGAAGTCCTATGTAGATCGCGGCCTCCTTCCTCATTTTAGGGAAGAGTCACTGTACAATCTCTCTGTTAACAACATTGTCCATTTAAAGAGACATGCATCCAAAATCCATGTGTTATAAGCAAGACTATAAAATTTACTTCCCCCTTACATACTAAGCTGCTTTTTAGGGGATAACTTGCTGATCAGTGAGGGTCTCACCACTGAGACACCTGCCCATCTCACGAATGAGGGTACCGTGTTCCCCGTTTTCCTCACTGCGAGGTTGCGGCCCCCCCAGCAGTGAGGAGGAGACAATAGAGGGCTGGTCAGGCCTGCACTCCATTCACTTTCAAAGGAACTGCCGAATCACCTAGTGGCAACCCGCTCGGGTATTTCCGTCACTCCCATTGAAATGAATAGAATGTTGACCATGCATGCTCAGCCAGCACTCCATTCAAAGTAACATCACTGTGTGTGTAGGGGAAAGGCGGAGAGACCATGCTGATGCAGTATAACTATCTTGTGTCATGTTGCCGTGCGCAAATCTTGCCATGGTGGGTGTATGATCTATGACATGAAACTGTCTTCCACAACCTCACCTTTGTTACAGAGTTTAGCTGTTCCTCACCCAGTTTTAAGCCTCCTACGCAGCCGTTTGTTTCTGTTAATGACTATAGTAACATACATAGTATGTTAGGCTGAATGAAGACAATGTCCATCTAGTTTAGCCTGTTTCAACCCCTTATTGATCCAGAGGAAGGCAAAACCCCAAAGAGGCAGAAGCCAATTTGTGCATTGTGGGATAATTCCTTCCTGGCTCCGTAATGGCAGTCAGACTAATCCCTGGATCAACCTTTGAGAGTTTCTACCTAAATATAAGACCTGGAACTACAAACCCGCTGGTCACCTAATGTCTATATCCTGTAATATCCTTCCTCTAAAGAAAGACGTCTAGTCCCCTCTTAAACTCCTCAATGGATTTTTGGATTTTGCCATCCCTACGTCCTCAGGCAGAGAGTTTCATGGTCTCACTGAAACTAGGTTTCAACCTACATATGAAAATGATGATGATTATCACCTGCTTGGTATAATTCTTTAATCACACATCTGACTGCAATCCTACAAAACCCCTGACTTTACGCAAGTGTACCTAGAAGAATGTATGCTGTTTTGAAGGCAGAGGATGGTCACACCAATTATTGATTTGATTTAGTAGATTTCTTTTCTCTTAATTCACTTTGCAGTTTGTTAATTGACAAAAATAATCTATTAACACTTCTTTTTTTGAAAGCATTCTTACTTTGCAGCATCTTTTCCACACCTGCCTAAAACTTTTGCACAGCACTGTATATGGGGAATGCATGGAGCCCACTCTATAAGCGGTGTGTTCCAGCAGTCGATAGAAGATCACTCTGATCCTGGCTGTTTACTTCCTCAGGTTAATAGTGACTGTGACATCTGAGCAGTCTTAAGAAAAGTTTTTTATTTATTACATAAAAAAAATACAAATAATTTGCGGTTGGAATCTGTGAAGCGTCAACATAACATGGTTTAAAATAAAAAGCGCATACTCCTGCAGTCAGAGGCTTCACTTAATACTCGGGGTCCCAATGCAAAATCTACAGCCAAAAACCTACAGTCCAATGTGCCATTCATAATACTGGTTACTATGGGCAGAAATTGAGCTTTTGGCCCTTAGGCATGTGGCCTGGATGATAGTTACATCCCTGCATGCATTCCTTTGATATCCCTGTTTCTGCTTCTGCACAGATTGCAGAACGTGGCGGGATCCTCGAACACACGGCAGCCGCCGCACATGCGGTTTACAGTAAATGGGAGTAAGTGATCTAAATATGTTCTGCGCTCCCCTTGCAGTGTGTGTGTGCCTTTCTCCCTCCTATAATACGCTCCCCTCCATGCTAACCGCATAAAGAAAGAATAAACCTAAATACAAAACTTAATATATCCGGGCAAACATTTTTTTGTGTGGCACCACCTAGTTTTTGTGCATTAGAAGGGATCTTTGTGTGGATGATTATAATGTCACTTTCTGACCTTTTGCAGCTTGAATAATTGTAAATCATTGCTTCATAACGTGTCAGAGAATGTCTGTACTCGGCAATTAAATGGCAGAATATAATAGACCAAATTATTGCCTGTCATGTTTTCAACAACACAGTTAGTATTTGAGTTACACTTAATCATTACGTGCATTAGCAACTTCATTGGAATCCAGCTTCAGGCTGAGCATGAAATACATTACATTATTTAAGCCTCTAATGGTAGAAGTCATTTATTTGTGTTGAAGTGTACAACATGCAGAGTTTCATAAAGCAAGAAACACTTGAGAGCTTAATTTATCCAAATCAAAGTCGGAATGCAGATAAACACAAGTGGCAAAAATTAGGAATTTTTATAGGCTGGAAATATTTAAAAATACATGGTTGTGGGTAATTGTAGACAGCAGGAATAAATGACAATTTGGGCTGGCTGGATGGACTCAAGCTGTTGTGTGCTTAAATCATCCAACGCACTGTACTGAGTATTTAACAATTCATAACGCACAGGCTGGCTACAAATTGGACTAGATGGCACCGCTATTTTATTTGATGCCGTCGAGCAGAATATTTTGAAAACCTATAAACTTTCATTCTCGGCTTATCTAAGGAAATGGTTTTTTACAACGCATTTCAGATGATTTGTCACTCGCGTTCGTTACTTTCTTTTAATTAATCTTGGCTTTTATATTTCCCTCTTTATTTCCTCCTGCCAACAACATATGTTTTACTCCCGGTTTTTCCTAGTTGTGTTGCAGGCGTCTCGTTAAGCCCTCCGGCAGCCACCATCCGTGATGCTTTGATGGACAGTAGGAGAACTCCCGCTTTACTCATGGCCTTGTCACACATGCTGCTTCCACCCTGCATGGAGATCCAGAGGAAGCTCTTCAGTATTTCATTGCCTGAAATGCTGTCCTTTTTTTTTTTAAAGCGCCATTTACTTATTTGCCTGACGGGAACAATAAGACGACTTTGCATGGAGCGCTTTAAGCGGCGCTTTATCACTTGTTTGTGGGATAAGTAAAATGAGGAGAAAGTCCAGCGTTTGGAGTAAAAAATAAAATAAATGCTTAGTTTGGAATTGCATTAAGGTCCTCTGGTTATCATGGGGCTGTGAGTAAGGCCGGGCCCACAAGGTCATAATAAGTTGCGGCCACTAATCCACATGCGCTATTTTGGCATGTACATGCACACCCAATACGCTGCAGGATAGAACATGCTGCAATTTTTTTTTCATGCATGTGTTTTGCGCGGCTCATGGGAGCGGCAACATGGAAGTGTATGGGAGATTGGTACTGCGGATTCTGCATACATAAACTGCGTACGTCATACATAGTGGCCATATACTCATCTGGGCAATAATGTCTGGAACATATAAGCAGTTACCTGTTGCATCTTGGTGGGCCATGTTGTTATCTACTTTGATGCTACCCATGGTGATTGCCGAAATTTAGTGCAATTCCAAATAACGTATCTAAATTCTTTCTTTACTAGACCATATGTAAACAGTCAGGAGTATGATTTGCCGTCTTCTTCATTATAACAGTGTGACAGAAGCCTTTAATCATCATCAGTAACTGTGATAAGAGTTTCTCTTACCCCTGTGAAGAGCCTGTGTGGTACAGCTCATGTAGTTTCTTCTTACATGATGTTGTGGTGACTGTAAAAGTGACTTCTTGATAGAACGCACAGCCAAGTAATTTGCAGATGGTCACATGAAGATCCAGAGAAGAACCGGATAACTAAACCAGATAATACTACTGACATATGTATTGGGGGACTAGTTACATAATGAGTGAGAAGAAATGTCACTAGGGTAGCCCTTTAATAATTTTACATATGAATATAATGGTATATATTTGCCCATAGCGATGAGATAATGGTCGGCCAAAACATTTGATTCTGTATAACTTTCCTGATTGTTGACCATTGACTGATCACTTTCTTTTGTGTTGCAGCTTCTGCCAACCAGTGATCTGCCATGTTGGATTTTTTGGGCTAGTAGTTGGCTGTTATCTGAAGTTGATCTGTGAATCACTGATTAGTTATTATAAAAGAGCTCATGCTGGATATTATATCTTTTATCTGCCTATCTTTGCCTGGCATGGTCTTGCTGTGTTTCCCCGAAAATAAGACCTTGTCTTATATTAATTTTTGCCCCAAAGAGACACTAGGTCTTATTTCCGGGGGATGTCTTATGATACTTATCTAGCAGGCTTGGTCCAGGTCCCTCCCGCTGCTCTCCAGAGTTCAGACACCTTTCTTGCAGTCCTCAGCCGTCCACAGAAGTTCACTTCCTGGTTATGGGATTCATCCTGCAATGGCTGTGATTGGTTCTGGAGCGCTACTCAGCCAATTAATGCAGCGCCAGATGAACCAATCAGACCCATCGCTTTCTGGAGGCGGGATTTATGAATCCCTTAATCAGGAAGTGATCTTCTGTGGGTGGCCGAGGACTGCAAGAAGTGTATTGGAGCTCTGGAGAGCAGCAGAAGGGACATGGACCGAGCCTGCTTGGTAATGTATTATTTTTTTTTTTAATGTAATGCAGCTAGGGCTTATTTTTAGGGTAGGGTTTATATTTCAAGCCTCCTCCAAAAATCATGGTAGGGCTTATTTTCATGGTGGGTATTATTTTCAGGGAACCTGGGTAGTATCAGCCCAATGTACTATTAAGCAACTGATCAGTTGTCCATTCAAAGGCTAGTTTTCCTGTCCTGTCTATTGCCAGCAAAACACTGACTGGATAGTGGCAACCTACCAGGCTTTCCACCCCTCCGCCCTACTACTAGGAAAAAGGAGTTTGACAGTGACTTTGGCCATTGCACACATTGTATGGCCGAAAATCATAGCTTTCCAACTCTACTGAATGAAAGTGAATATGGTTACGTTGTTATTCGCAGGTTGCCACAACCTGACAAATTGCAAGTATTCCAAACTTCCTGGATTTCTTGCAACTGTTGGATCGCGGTCACAATAATTTACGAATTGCAGCGCAACCCCATGTACTTCTATTAGGTTGCAACACCGCATAGGGACGCCGCAATCTTTGGCTGTACAACGTATGACGCGGCCAAAGTCGCAATGCAGCCCTAGCCTATATCCATTATAGCATGTAGCAATTAGACTAGTCTCACGTAGCGGCATAGAGTTTGAGTAATTCTGTTATTAGTCGTACATGACATATAGCCTACAGGCAATGCACAGCAGTTGTCATAGACTTCGCAGAGCGTTTATTACCCTCAAGTGTTATCATATTTCTAAGTGTTTAGGTTCTTTCTTTATAGAACCGGTAAAACATTATACTATTTGTAAAAGGAAATCTGGCCTCATTTGACTGGATAATTGCTCTTGTGATGAGTTTAGCTGTAGAACTTTGATTCTCCGGAGGTTAAAGGTATAAATCCTTTTCTAGTTGATCGTTCCTACTGGGAACCAATGTATCTTGTGCTCCTTGAATCGCAGTACATCTCTCACTAGTAGTTTTATTATGTTTGAGGCAAAGAGAAATGTTTTACGGTCAAACTGAAAGCAGCTGATCTGGGAAATGCTGAAAATGTGAAATATTCCTGGTCAAGTGGCCTGTTTATTAGATAGTGCCGTCTTAAAGGTCCTTCTTTTCATGAGAAGTGACTGAAGCAGACTCTTCATCTTCCCTTGAAAAGCAATCGTAGAAAGCCCAGCAGGTAGATTGGCATTACTTTTTCACTTGCCCCCATTGCCCTCTCTGCATCAGCAAACTTAAAAGTGCACCTTACCTCCAAGAATCGTAAGAGTCTCGAAAATGAACTAGATCCCACCGGTGAAATTTGTAGTTCAGAGCATCTCATTATACTGTACTTTACCTGATCAGATGGCACTTAAAATTCTCAGCTTATCTACTTAAGTACCACTTACTTATGGATTTAATTCTCCATTCTGCTCTTACTGTTTTAATTTGTTCATGGTCTTAGTTTTCCAAGAATTCCCTTTTATCACATACGTAAATGTATGTATTTTTCATGTTCTCATGCATGCAGCGTTTTGTTATTGCTCACCAAAGCTGTGTCGTCCCCCCCCCCCCCCCTCCATATCGGATGCCTTTCATGTGTTTGTTCTAATATCACGCTAGGTCTGCTCCATCCCTTATGACATTGCTTAATTATGACAATTTTTCATCTGACTTGTGCCAACTACATTGAAGTAAAATCCTCATATACCACAAGTGCACCTATGAGAATAGAGCTTTTGGATCATCTGTTGGAAGCTGGGTGAATTAGGCTGTGCTCTAAAAACTCCATTCAGGCCTTAAACTGGTTTATCGCTTAACTCTCGGTGTTACGTTTTCAACTTGTTGGAGTTTTATGGCTTCGAGTCCCTCTTTTATTGTTATGTAAACATAAATCGAGTGATGATGCCACACGGTGAGGAGATTGCTCTTTTCTTTCTCCAGGTTATATTTTTTTGTTGTCTTTTCGGGGCATTGCAATTATGTTTTGTTACGCATTAAGGAGGCGGCCATAAAGTGCATCTTGCACATTTATTGGAGTTCTTTTTGTAAAATAGGTTTATCTTTCAGTATACTTTCAGCAAAGGTAACATAATCTACTTTTTTTTTTTATCCCCCTTTCGTGGGTATGGGAGGGGTTGTCCGTGTGTTTGGGGGGGGGGGGGGGGAGAAGCTGCAAATATTCTAAAATGTAGATTAAATCAGCGATCACATGCTGTCTTTGGCCTATGTTCATATTGTGTTTTTGGCGTATATTTAACAAACTGGGGGCTGTGACATTAAATGTATATGCCATGAGCTTACAGCCTGTGGGTGACGGATGTGTTAAACGGATGCCTGATAGTAAAATCTGTTACCCGTAGGCTTTAATGGCATCCATTTAATGTATACATTGCGTTCTTTTCAATAGCTTTTCATGACATATCTATTAACTGATGCCATTATAGCCGGTGTCACCTATTATATGGGACGGGTGCCACTGATCCATTTAATGCATCTATCGTTCACAGGCTATAATGACATCTGTTTACCAAATGTATCATAGAAAGCCATTGAAAAGCTCATCATGTATATAATTACCATATGCTGTACCGGTCAGACCCAAAGGACACTCTATAGGACGTCGCCTGGGAATGGAGGGCTATAGACATGTTTAGCATGTATGTTGGAAGCTCTTCCGGCATACGTGCTAAATGTAACTCAAAAATGCAATGTGAACCTAGCCTTACGGGCATCACTGATTCTGTTATTATAGAAGCCATGACGAATCTGTTGTGTAATGGATCCTAATGGATCTTATTAACTTTCAACAGAAGATACATTTTGTTTTTTGGGTGAAAGGGGTTTTCCAGGGAGAATACTATTGATGACCTATCCTTTGGATAGGTCATCAATAGTTGATCGGCTGGGATCCGTTGCTTGGGATCCCAACCGATCAGCTGAGCAGACACATGCTGTCAGCGCTGCAAATACACAGAGGTCGGAACGGAAGTCAACGGGCCAACCTCTCTGTAGTGACCGGCATTTGTAACGGCAGCCACAGCTCGCGTTGATTTCAATTAAAGCCGTGTTTGCTGTTACAAGCGCCGACCACTACATAGAGGTCGGCCCGTAGACTTCCGCTCCGACCTCCCTATTTGGAGCGCTGACGGTATGCGCCCGCTCAGCTGATCGGCCAGGGTCTCGAGCAATGGACCCCAGTCGATCAACTATTGATGACCTATCCTGAGGATGGGTCAACAGTAGTATTATCCCTAGAAAACCCCTTTAGAGGGATTGCACCAAAATAGAACGTTATTCCCTATGCACATGATAGGGGATCACTTTGGATTGGTGGGGGTTCCAGCGGTCAAACCCCCATCGATCATAGAGGACACTAATCCACCACAACAACATAATTACAGTTTTGTCCAGACTAAAAATGTTACAATACATGATTAATGTTTAGTCAACATACCCCGATACCCTCATTGGTAACCATGCTGACTCTGTTCTTTTGTTCTAGTCCCTCATCCGATTCTTCACAAGATGGCCATCACAGTCTCAGTCTTCGCCATGTAGAACATCACAGGAAGGTCTAAGATGCGTTTACCTTCCACTGCCCTCAGATGCGGAGACACGTAGGGGAAGACACATATGGCATTCATCTGAGTTATCAGCGCTGGTGCATCTGACGGCAATTGAGGGGGCTTATCTTGGACTTCACCACAGCGCTCTGCATGTGAAGGACTGAGATTATGATGGCCGCCTTGTGAAAAATCACATAGAGGACTGAAATAGAGGAATGGAGACAGCATTGGTTACTATGGCTGGTGCAAAGTCTGTTGGTGATAGACCTGTTATATATAGTAAGATTTTTATTTTGGACTGGAAATTTATTTTAAAGTGACCTTCCAGGCTCTGTTATTGAGGCTCATTTTCATCGGTATTTGTGTAGTAATTCCATGCTAATCCTCTTCTTCTCACTGGTGGTTCGGCCGTCTGTACTTTATGATCTGCCTCCTCATGCTGTACGATATGTTTGCTCTCCGTACACTGACATTTTGGTGAGTCTATTATTAACATGCTTTTATACACAACAGCCAATCAGAAGAAGGAGAGCTGCAGGCGGAAGGAGACATAGCAGCTTGAACCAATGATAAGACAGGGGGTGTGTCTCAGACACTCTGTAAGCACTGTAGTCACAGGTCTGTCCTAATGACGAGTACTGCAGAAAATAAATAGGCGAACATCCCCTATAAGTACTGACTGACATATAATGTTTGAGCTCCTGAACGGACAGTCACTTTTAAACTGTCTGTATCATCAGCATAAGGTCCAAGTATTAAGATGTTCATGTCATCTAATTGTGACATCACTGTTCTATACATACATACCTCCACAGGAATAAAGCGGGGCAGGCAGGTAAACTCTCCTTATGGTTGCATGCCCACGGGCGGATTTGCATTGCAGAATCCGGAGTGGGTGTCAAGCCCCCGGATTCCGCAATGAATACCACATATAGCATGCTATGGAAAAGTGACTCTTCACGCAAACGAGCGGAAACCAAATGCGGTTTCTGCTCGTGGAGGAAAAATCGCAGCATGCTCCATTTTCGCTCGCATGGTTTCCATTAAAGTCAGTGGAAGCCATCCGATTCGTGGCCCTTCTTGACATTGCGGAAAGGTCGCAGATTCCGCGTTATCGCTAGGTGATGAAACGGGAAAAGCAGAAGTTTAAAAAAACAAAACTGTACCGCGTATGTCCGATGGCGAGCCGTGCGGGCCATCACCAGTACAGAGAAGAGAAAAAGAAAGCCGGTACGCGCAGACGCCGCTGCTGCCATGGTCAGAATCCGCCGCGGGAATCTGCATGCGGAATCCAACCGCCTGTGTGCCTGTGACCTATCAGTTTTATACTTCGTTTCATGCACCTTTGGTTACAGACTTTTAGATTCCCTCTTACACATGTTTGAATTATCACCTGAGAGCTTCAAAGCTGAAGAACTAAATAAATGCCAATCACTAACACGGCAATCACCGCGCTGACCACCATAATCCTTAAACGTTGGCACTACCATCATACAAGAATGCTAATGCCTGATTTGGCAATTTCTAGTGCTTACAACAGTTATTTTGTACACCTGTATCCCTTTAAACAGATGTGCTTGAACTTTATATTGCGCACTCTGAACTTCATTGTGGCTTCTTTAACTAAGCAAGAAGACTAAAATAGCCCTGAAATATGGTGGGAAAGTGACAAGGTTACAAACCCCTTCCATACTGCGTACACAATGAACACACTTTGTGAATGATGTTACGTGTGTTGTTGTGCTCGACAGTATTGTAGCAGGACCATCCGTCACCTAACCCCCCCCCCCCCCCATCACTTTACAAATGACTTTTTTGTTTCATCATTCAATAAACATCATACTTTTCAAATCGAGTCACAGAATAGGCTGTCATCTGTTTTGATCACAAGTGTTTACTCCTACTTTACCAGTGAAGAATCTTCTAACGCCGGCAACGTGAAGCACATATAAAGTAAGCAGGCTTGTCAACAACAGCTTTCAATTTGTCTTGCCGCAGGAACAAGTAATCCTCCAAAAATATGTTTGGCTGTCATCACATATCCTGTTTGCCTAATGCCAGTTTGCAGTATAATTGTATTCCTCCCCCTTCCCGCCCCACCCCTTGTTGTTCCCTTTCAGCTAGAATCTAATGGACTATATGATCTACATGCATGATACAGCTGATTAACTGTTAGTGCTTATATAAAGGCACGGTAGTCTATTAAATCAAATGACTTTAACCCATACAGAGGAGACTTGGTAGTGTCAAGGGAAGTTCTGAGCTGGGGCACATATGGATGGGCTCGGGGTAATAAGTTATTTATCGTAGATTATATGTTTAAAAGTATTTAGTTATTCAAAGAAATATCTGCTTTATTTCATATGACCTCGACAGCTGTATATCAAACACGCCTTCTGAGATTCGGTTAGCTAATAGAATGGGGTCTCAGCGTAGAACCTCCTTTATGTTATGGAAAGTGTAAGTGGCTAAAACTTATTATCAGCTGACGGGGACATGTGATGGGCATGCAAAAATAATTTCTTCTGCATATTTTTCAACTGATCAAGTCCTTGTATGTTAGTGATGTGAACAGTCCCTAATTATGGTTCTATCACTTTTGGATATACTTTTCAAACACCCGTATTTTTTATTTTTTTTTAGCACATCTGTTAACAGATTCATAGGTTTTTAATGGGCCGCCTGCCATCGTTAAAAGTATCTCCATGTGACAAGTTCCCTTCAGGTTTTGTTTTTTCAACAGGACAGACAAAAGGTGACTCAGTTTTCTGTCCTGTTTAACAGATCCTTTTTTTTTTTTTTTTTTTACAATGGGAAGCACAGGGTAGGCGTCGTGTTGTACCATCCTGCTTGATGCCAGTTTATTTTTTTTTGTTTTTAACATGACTCAAAACAGGGTGTGAAACTAGACCTGGTTACCTTTTACACATTGCTCACAGCTGTGCACCCTCGCATGGTGCTCTTCCTCTGCCCATATTTTTTTTTGGGTTCTTCCTCTGCTCTGTTAGAGAGCATATTGGTTTTCAGGGAGCATGGGGGAACCCACACTGGCTTGTTGCATTGGTGCCAGCCCTTTTTTTTTTTTTAAACAGGCAGGTGCCAAGCACACTGAAATACCAACCCATGAGGAGGCATTTTTCCCACTTTTAAGATTCATTCCCTATCCATTAATCACAAGAACAGGGGATCCGAATGTCCCCAAATGAGTGAAGCAGTAGCCACATGTGCCCTCTACCACTGCAGCATTAATTTCAATTGGACTACTAGAGCTATTCAAGTACAAGATCTCTGTATATTTGTCAGTCCCATTAGGATGAATGTAGTGAACACACAAGTAACACTCCATTTTGAGACCTTCAGAACTCCTGTAATGGTTATCAGCGGGGTCTGGGGGGACAGACCTCCACCAATTATACACTTATCCATTCTGCTGTGGATACGGGATGAGTTCTTATGGTGCAACAGCCACTTTAAGCTAACGAGAGAACACTCAGGCTAACATTGAAATCTGCTTTGAAATTTACTGACAGACTGTGACTTACTATTTGGCCACCACTAATTTGCATACAGAAATACAGGGTATTGGAGTTTTGCCTCTTCCAATCGGTGAATAGAATAAATGGCCATTGGCTTCAGTTAACATCTTAGCTAACAGCTTTTTATACTTTTGTAGTGCTTGTAACATGATCATTACATTATACTGCATTTTGACAGGCACTCTATGAAGGCCACAGACACACCTTTGATAGGCATTTATTCATGGCAGCCCTGCGGGCCACTAGGAGCCCCCCTCCCCACCTGGCTGCCATGGCAATCGAACGGCACCCTGCAATCTCCTCTTTGGGTGGCCACTTTGGACCCCCAAATGTTCGTGCCATTGAGAAGGTTAACAGCATCAACAGGCACCTGCCTTGTATGGACTGCACACCCAGGGCTACTAAACCATGATCATGCGATTAGGCAACTGGGGAGTAGCTTTCTAAAGATGCCCCTTTGACAAGCCGCCATCTTGGCATTAGCTAGATTTTAACTAGGTTTATAACCTAGGGTTTATAGCTCAGTGGAGTTGAGTCCAGTATTTTTATCCAACGGCATCGGGGGCGCATGCACATTGCGCATATGAAGCTGAGGAGAATATATCGCACCTCACTGCAAGTGCTATTAGAGATGAGTTTCGGACTCCTCTCCAGTACCATATAACTCTTTGTTTCTAGGTAATGCCAAGATGGCCACTTGTCACGGTGACATCTTTAGAAAGCTACACCTCAAACGCCTAATGGCATACTCATGGTTTAGTGGCCTCAAAGGTGCTCACTGCTTCCCTCAATATGTTCTAATTAGCATAATTGGGACATTTCTGACGCTCTGTTACCTTATGTAGGAAAATGTTTCTTGGTGTTTTTAGCTTGTTTCAAAAGAAAAACAGAGAAGAAAGTTGAGACTAAAATTAAGAAAACTTTCCTTTGTTACAAAAATCCCAGCAGCGGTAGGTTTTCTTACAGCAATGTTCTTGCTTTCTTGCCCGAACATGCTTTTACCTTGTAAAGCACATGCAACATAGTTTTCCGATCTGTGACCTTGTTTAAATCTCTCCTTCCCCCCATATAGAACACCATCACTTTGTCTTGGATTCCCCAAAAGCTTCTTTACGGTTGAGGAAATAATGGGCTGTCTGTAGAGTTCCATCAGAAGTGAATGTATTTGTGCACCCGGTGATCTAGTTCATCCCCGATTGTTAAGTAGAACATTTGTGTAAAGTACAAAGCCAAGTGCTGGCACCATAAGATGGGGAAAGCGTAGTGATAGATGTTTGTATATGTACACATAGCGGCATCATGTATAGTAAGCAACATGAACCCTCGTGCCGCGAGGAGAAGAGAAACGATCTTGTCATGGAATTATACTTTAAACAAGCCATTTATGTCTTCCGGAATTGTTTTAGCCCAATCGTGTAAGAAAGTGCTAATTTTATGCAAGTTCAGATTAAATCCCTGTTACTGTCATCCTTAAAGCTTCCATTAAAAAAAAAAGTCTTGGAAAATGACAGTTTTAAAAATAGACAAAATTATATGTTAGTTATGAAGAGCGATGGAATTTATTGAGCCGAAATGTTTTGAAGGAGACTTAAGAATCTTGCACTTTGGGAAGAAGTTAATGACTGATTAACAACAGCAATTAAAAGATGAGGAAAAGGTATATAATTAAAATTGCAGTACTTGCTTTGTCAAGAACGTGTGTCATCTATTGTGTACATGTTAAAAGCTGAAGAAAAAGAAACCAGCATTTAATTTCAGCCCCGTTTTGAAGAAGAGGCTGATAATTTGCCTGTAGATGCTTGCGTGAAGGTTGTAACTCATGTTTAAGCGAGACTGTGTCATTAGAAGTTCACAGCCATGTATTTTCTGTTGACAGTCATCGACAGAGAATATTTGGCAGTCAGAAGTAATTTAACTTAATTAATGGGATGCATATTTGATGGAGGAATAAAATATTCAGGCTCAGCAAAGTGGAAAAAAGGAAAGATTTAGTGGGAGTAAAAGGTTGAAGAATGTAATTTGTGCATTCATTCCGCTGCTTAGAATTATGAATTGTCTTGCCGGGATAGAAAGCTGCGTTGATCCTCCGATGGAAATGTGCTGTCCCTCAACAAAGAGAGCAATCAAGATGACAGTCCATGATTTAATTGATGCCGGAGTGAAACTGCTTTAACAAATAGGGGCATCACATTATTTTGAAAACTCTAGTGGAGTGGTTAGTAACCAGATGGTTAAATATTTATTGCAGTATTATTGTTACCATACTGCTTGCATCCTCCTAGGCCCGGCGAGTCTATCACCAGCCTCTCCAATTTGGCTCGAGTCTGAAGTAGAAAGTTTAATCCTTCAAGGCAGACAAAATTGGGGCCCATGAAAGAAATATGAAAAGAAAATAGTTTTCTAATTTAGTTTTTTCTTAGTGTCAATTATATAAGGTGTTTTTAAAGAAACAGGTCAAATTTCCAGACTCAACTTTTTTTCTAGTAGATCAGCACTTTTTGCAAATCAGGAAGATGGAACAATACCTCTGCAGCACCAGCCATTGGATGGCAGCATTCCTGCAAATCAATGTCAAACCCTTAATACTGGTCTTTATAACAATGATCAGGAATTGAGCAATACATACACATATAGCTGTTTTGGGGGTTTTGCCCCTCATCAGTGTGTAGTGGTTTCTGGCTTGGCTAGTGAGAAGCCTATGACGAGGATCGGGAAGGGTATCCTCATGAGATGCCTATGACGTGGTTGATAATTTTTCACGCTCCTTATGGCCGCCTGCAGTCGGGCGGGTCGGATCCAGCGGCGAGAATTCCCCGAGCGCCTGCGGGGACCACCGCGTACTCACCCGCGCCCGCCAGCTGTTTGATGTGTCGGCTTGCCGGGCAGCCCGAAGCCGGCGGCGAGTGAGTGAGCCCCGCACAGAAATAGAGCATGCCACGATTTGTTTGCCGCACGATATTTCGAGCGGCCAAATGTGGCCGTCTGCATTGGATTGCGTTTGTTTTTTAATGCAACCCTATGCAGGCTTCCAGCAGCGGAAATTCCGCGGGAAATCCTGCCGCGGAATTTCCGCTCGTGTGCAGGGGGCCTATATCTCTTTAATCTAGTAAGATTGTAGTTGCTTATTATAACAAGATTTGTGATACTTTATATAGTTTTTATTGAGGCAGGGAAGTTTTCGTTCAAAAAGTGTATATTGGGACAGAGAGAACAGCGTACATGTAGCAGTGGAATACGGATACACATTTATGCATCAAGTAAGGGTATGTACCAATGGGGAAGTTGCCTTCTTTATAATTTTGCTTTACAACCATGAAGTTCTTACAAATAAATCATCTCTATCCAACTTTTCCAATTAAATTATAATTAACTTTCTCAATGGAAAACTTTAAAACCTGGTTGGGGGAATGTGGGGATGAGGGAAGAGATGACAGGGAAAGCAGTTGGGACCCCAATATGAAAATAAGTGATTATGTACTTAGACTAGTGGCCGCCTCAGTCATCGGGTCTTTGGAGAAAGAAGAGTAATAATAAGCATTGCCATGAGGAGTAATGAAAGCACGGTATGTGTATGATAGGCAAGAGACAGTGACATTTTGTTGTGAACAGAATATAATAGAGTATCCAACTTGGTTGAATATCATAAAATGATGCATTTTTATGCTAGCTATGGCTGACACTAGAGAGCACTAGCTTATGAGTATATTGGTATGATTGTCCAAGTTGTTTAGAAGGTCCAACCAAATATGCCTTCTGGTCATGCCCTAGAGATATTAGATGACCGAAAAGACCAATTCAAACCATCCATTACAGACTACAGGGCCCTTCTCATGACCTGAATGAGCATGGAAGGGTGGACTTATTTTCTAGGTGCACAGATAGAATCTGCCATGTTGGATTTATTTTGGTGGTTTTCGGGTCCAGTAGTTGGAAAGCTGTTCACGCCGAACAACAGATCTGCATCCTATTGGTGGAAGTCCAGACCAGTCCATGGATCAAGGAAGAGATCTATTGGCTGATTGATGTTTTTTGCTTATGGCTTTGTTGTCCAAGAGGACAGCCTTCATGGACCAAGTCTAAGCAACAATTCGTTTAGAATATGGACAGCTGAAATGCCTAATATAAGGCCGTCTTTAGAGAAGGCTCCATTCATGTTTAAGTTAAGACGTTTACAACAGTTACTTACTGTTCATGCTGAACATGCCTGCCTAGGGTCTGACAGTGAAGGCCAGGTTCTTGTTGCATATACTCTTTGCATATGGCTGATTGAGTTTCTAGAGTTCACTATATAATAGGAATCATTTGTTTAAACACAATGTTATGTGTAAAGGGTTAAGGGCTAGAGGTGTTTGAAGAGGTCTGCTTCTCTTGCCACAAATGGTGCCTCTCTTATTTAATTTGGTCTGGTTTTGCAGCTCAGCATTCATGGTAGTCAAAAAACTAGTGACCTATTAGAGTTATAAGAGTAAGTGTAACTTTATGAAATGTGCTCTTTCCGGTCTCTTGCAGATGAAATGTAGGCAGTAATGGAATCCTTGTTGCCTCTCACCACATGGTATCATTTGCACATGTCACAAGTGTTCACATAGCAACAATAGAGCTTGGCCCTAGTCGGCACAGCATAGTGGGAACTAAATGGGATCAATTCTGTTTTGTACCAGGGTCCATTTGTTGTTCAGTAAAGTCCAGTTGGAATGGAAACACAGACTCCATGTAACAGCCAAGTTCTTCTGGTTCCTGAATGTACCTATTGTATAAATCAGGTCTTTATGTTTAAATATATTTTTTATGAAATTTTAATTTTTTTTAAACTTTTCAATGTCGTGTTATGAGCTATATTAAAAATAAATAAATAAATTCAGCATTTTTAACACTGACCACTAAAACCCATTTTACATGGGACAGTTCTAGTGCAAACCACTCACTAGATAGTAAACCCATGCAGTGAAAGAGCGATTAGCCATAAATCGCTGATCGACTCTGATGCAGACCGTAAAATCATCGTTGGTGTGACGCTGCATCTGTCTGTGTAAACAGGAAGTCATTAATCTATGAGGGACTATCTGTTTACTGTGAATGGAGGAGGGCAGGTCAGAACGATCTCCGATCATTGCTGGCATGGCTGACAGGCGACGCACAATTATCTTTGCACATGTCACAAAGCATGTTGAGAACAGTCTCCTATAGAAGTCAATCAGTCAGCTACTGTCCCTTATGTGAATCGTCTGAGTCTGCTGTAAAGCATATCTTGAAATGTTGCCGTACAAATCTATGCAGCCCAGGCAAGATAGCCGGCCAGACCCATGGTCATGTACAGACAAAAGACTAAGGCCTCATGTCCACGGGGAAAATCAGATCCGCTGCAGACTCTCAATGGAGAATCTGCAGCGGGTCCCTCCTGCCCCGCGGACATGAGCGCCGAAAATAGCAATTTAAAAGCATTTACCTATCCGTAGCGGGCGGGGACGCTCTGCTCTTCCTCACGGCCGGATCTTCATTTTCGGCCGGCGGATGAATTCCTGACGCCGGCGGCACGTCGCCGGCACGTCGTCGACGTGCCGCGCGCATGCGCCGGGCACATCCGCCGAGCCGAAGCAAGGGAGATGCGGCCGTGAGGAAGAACAGAGCTTCGCGGCCCGCTGCGGGTGAGTAAATGCTTTAAATTCCTATTTTAGGTCTCCCGCGGATCCGGACGGCTTCCATAGGCTTCAATAGAAGCCCGCGGGAGCCGTCCCCGCAGGAGACCCGCATGAAAATGGAGCATGGTCCAGATTTTTTCATGCTCCATTTTTTTTTAAATCACTTTTATTGACGATCCGCGGGTATTTATCTACCCGCGGGTGGTCAATGCATCCCTATGGGGTGCGGATCCGCGCGCGGGAGATCCGCTGCGGATTTTAAATCTCATTTTGCCCGTTGACATGAGCCCTTAAAAAAACTCTGCAATCAGAAAAAAAACAGGTTAGAAAAATGGAATATGTATAGCTATCTGGTTTTAATGAGTAAAAAAATATAGGTGATACATTTCATTCCAACTCCCGTAAAAGTGTATGGAGAAAGCCAGACACATGCACCACCACCGCTCCGTTCATTCTCCACCCACCTCAGTATATGGGGCAGTGGTCTGGGGACCCCTGTTCTAGAGAGAGGTGCAGATCCCAAGGAGGTGCTACCCACATCTGTCAGACATTTATAGCATTTGCTGTGGATGTGATAAATGTGTAAGGTGGAAATACCCCTTTAGAGAACACCAATTAAAATCAATGTAAAAAGGTGTATAAAAAAAGTTGAGTTACTACCTTGCGTTGCTCATCTTGTACTGTTCCTGAGTTAGTCTGTACTAGACCGCTGAGCTACATACAGTGTTCTGATGGTTACTGAAAGTGGTAGACAAGCTTACCGTCAGCTTATCTGAATCCCTGTACTGCCGTGTGAGAGTGCATTAGATGTACAGGCCTAGTGAACAGACTACAATTTCTTCAATGTAGATCAATAGAGAAATTCTCTACAAACATTGAGTCAATAAGTGATACTGTGAAATTTCCGCGCTGATGTTGGCAGAGTTTTGAATGCAGCTCTGGGCTATAATACAAGATTTCAGGATTATTTAAAAGGGTTTGGGCTTTTTGACTTATCCATCGGTTATGCCATTAAGATATGGCTGATCTATGGGGATCCAAGAAATAGTTCCTCACCTATTGGGAAAGTCATTGACCGCTACAGAAATAAGTGAAAGTTTGAAAGCCTAACCTAAACCTCAACAAAGTTTATAACTACCACTTGGTATGTACAATCTTTTGTTAACATGACCTGTAAAGCAGTGTTTGGTTCCAGTATGCACTTGGCATGTAGGCTTGCTTACTACCGTGTTTCCCTGAAAATAAGACCATGTCTTATATTAACTTTTGGCCCAAAAGAGGCACAGGGTCTTATTTTTGGGGGTGTCTTATACTCCCCTCGCAAGCGCCATTTGGTTCCCTCCCGCTGGGCTCCGTTCAGTCCTCAATGCTGACAGAGCATCTCTTGCTGGTGATGGGGCTTGAATACCCTACCTCCAGCAAGCGATTGCTCTGATTTGGTTCAGGAGTACCACCTCAGCTAGTCAAAGCCGGCGCTCGCTGAACCAGTCACAGCCATTTAATTATGTCATTCAATGATTCAAATGATCCTGCACCAATCAGAGCACTTGCTTGCTGGAGATGGGGTATTCAAGCCACGTCGCCAACAAGAGATGCTCCGTCGGCATTGAGGACTGCACAGAAGCCTGCCGGAGCACCGCAGCCCGGCGGGAGGGACCCGAACGGTGCCTGCTAGTTGAGTATTGCTTTTTTCCCCATGTAGTGTAGCTAGGGCTTACTATCAGGGTAGGTCTTATTTTTGGGGAAGCACGGTAATACTACCTGTTGAGGAAATGGAGGGTAGTCCTGCTGTGATCACTAGGAAGGAGAGGTCAGCTGTGAGTACTGGGTATGGTGGTGCGTTCACTGCTGTGGTTAGTGGTGAGAGTACCTACTGTGACTATATGGGAAATGTGTTGGGGGGGAGCCTGCTGTAACTACTTGAAACATGAGGGAAGTCTGCTCTCATAACTGTAGGAGAGGGGAAGGCAGGACACAGTTTCTTTATGATTGTGCAGATGGTAATGGTGAAATTGGTATACCATGTAGCTCACTAGTAGACCATGACAGCTCTTAATTATATGGGTGATTTTTTTACTATTCGAGAAAAGGTTCGTAATGTTGTAATTACTAAAAAAGAGATCTATTCTGACGAGGTAAAGATCCCTGGGGATATTTAAGGTGTTGTCTAGTTATAAACTACCTATGGCCATCAGCAGTAAATCGTCAGAGGGCTGCCAAGCGGAACCCCGATGATCAGCTGTTTGCCGGGCTAGTGTGCTTATGCACTGATCTGATTTCTGCAGGAACAGGACTGCTATAGTTCCCTGATTAATATTAAATGCAAAGCTCCTCTTCACTTAAATGGGAACTTTGCACGTAATACTAAGCCTCGCCAGTGCAGTGGGAACAGAGCTGTCTGTGCTTAGAGCTGATCTCTGCAGAAAGCAATCGCATTGGCCCAGCAAACCGCTGATTGTCAGGGATCCCTGGAGGCAGACCCCCACTATACTACTACTAAGTTGCTATCAATATTTTGCAACTTTAAAGCCAGGTCTGGGCCCTGCATTGTCATAGCATTTGGATCTGGCTCCTGGATCTAGCAAAAAACGGTGGCAGCACTTAAAAGTAGATTTAAAAAGTGGTTATAAATAGAGATGAGTGAACCTACTCGTTTCGAGTAATTACTCGATCAGGCACTGCGATTTTTGAGTACTTCCATACTCGGGTGAAAAGATTCGGGGGCAGGGGGAGGCGTGGCGGAGCGGGGAGTAGCAGCGGGGAACAGGGGGGAGCCCTCTCTCTCTCCCTCTCCCCCCCCCCCCCACTCCTCACTGCAACCCCCCACTCACACACGGCGCCCCCAGAATCTTTTCGCCCGAGTACTTAAGTACTCGAAAAGCGCGGTGCTCGGGCGAAAAAGGGGCGTGGCCGAGTAGGTTCGCTCATCTCTAGTTATAAACCATTTTCTAAGATTGCAATATTTGGTAGAGTTATTGGCATTTAGTTTTTAAGAATGTTTTACTATTAACCCTTTCCTGTTCCCCCATCATACAGTTGTAGCAAAGTTCAACCTTTAAGACATGTTCTGTACCACAATTTATTTGCCATTTCAATAGCTTTTCAATTGCCGTTGTTGTGTTCAGATAAAATAATAGCTTTTTAACGGCACAATACAACATAAATTGTCATTAACAGTTACCACAGTCAAGTTAAACACCCAAATCACCCAAAGGGATAATCCCCGACCATCTCCGATGTTTACAAAACTTTGCACATTCGTTTGTTAAAAGAATAAATTTTAAACAAAATCTGAATTTTCAGACTCATCCGGTCATGGGGTCAAGAAATTCAAGGGGTCAGATTCTTGATGTTGACCAACTCTCTAGTGATGACCATTTATTTTAGTGGTACCAAATACACCGGAATATGCTTCATATCATGAATTGGGTGAGAACTCTGCTTTTGGACATACAATTTGTTCAGCTAAACATTAATTAATGTCATGAATCCCCTTTGTAGCTTGCTGCTTGACCAATGAGCTCAGGGTTGTGGGGAATCCCCATGTAAAATTCAGATGATTAGTACCTGCATAGAGTTGGGACAAAGCAAAATACACTCTTCAACCTTAAAATTGCAACACCAAGAAATAAAAGTTTTGGAATTATGGAAATCGCAGGATGGATAGACATGTAACTGATATGCAAATGATGAAAAGTGGAGACCAAATATTGAAAACCTCTCGATTTGTTCAGTGTAGAGTACATGCACAGAAATACACTCACTTAAACACCATGGCATGCTATCCAAGAGGTTATTAATGGTTGTGTGAGGAACAATCTGCCATGCTGAATGCACCTGAGCACGCAATCATTAAGATGGGCTGCTGGCAGCTTCCTTTGCAATTGCCGACCAATGATGTTCCAGATGTGCTCAATGGGAGACAAGTCCAGCGAGGTTGCAGGCCATTGCTGTTTAGGTCATGCAGGCTGCTTGCAGTTGCATGAGCAACATGCAGGTTGGAATTGTCGTATTGAAAACTGCTCCTGGGACACTTCGGAGAAATGGTCATACCACTGGTTCCATGACTAAATCACCATAACGTTGAGCTGTTAGTATATCTGGGATGAAGACTAGAGGCGTCTGCCACCATGAATTATGCCAGCCCACACCAGAATCCCTTGCCTACATGTTCTTCAGACCGCTCTCCTGCTATAATTGCATCCTATACAAAAGCGAGAATCATTGCTGAAGAGGATAGACCTCCATTCCAGCCTCCACTGCCATCTTGCCCTGCCCTGTGATACCTTTGTCTGGCTGTTATACCATTGAAGCCCCTGTTACATGCCAGATTGGAGCTAGATGCTTGAAAACTCGATCATTTGCATATCATTGTGACACCTTCAACGTGCTGAATTTGCACAACCTTACAACTTTTCCTTCGTGGCGTTGCAATTTCAATGTTGAGTGCAGATTTGTATCACACAAGTATATATTGTATTATATATATATATATAGTACTGTATAAACGTCTTAGGCAGGTGTGGAAACAATGCTGCAAAGTAAGAGTTCTTTAAACATTAACCTCACATCTTGTAGGCTTGCTCAAATTCCTCTATTTTTCATGTAATCCCAGACAGACTTGATTATATTGAGATTAGAGCTCTGTGGGGGCCATATCATCGCTTCCAGGACTCCTTGTTCTTCTTTATGCTGAAGATAGTTCTTAGTGACATTAGCTGTAGGTTTGGTGGTGTTGAATTGTTGCTGAATACATTTGAAGCCAATGAGACGCCTCCCTAATCGTACTTCATGATAGATAAGTATATGCTTGTATTTCTTAGCATTGAGGACACCATTAATCCCGACCAACTCCCCAACTTCATTTGCTGAAATGTAGCCCCAAACTTGCAAGGAACCTCCACCATGCTTTACTGTTGCCTGTAGACACTCATTATCCCGGTTAGGACCAGCCATAGTAAATTTATGGCGGCTGGTCCTGGGTTTAGAGCACCGCCAATAGCAAAATTACAGCGGTGCTTTAAGTCTCCTGCCCTCTTCAATCAATCAGAGGCAGGAACCGGTTATCAGCTGTTAGTGACAGCTGATAACCCGGAGCAGAAAGCAGGAGGGGTTTTTAACCCTTTCTGCCTTCTGCTTCCCCGATACACAGTGCTCAATGAGCACTGTGTGGGGAAAGTGAAAGTAACATGCACTTTCACTACGGGAGCCCGGGGGGGGGGGGGGGGGTGGGTGGGTCATGTGACCTCCCGGGATTCCCTGCTACTGCAGAGCTGGAGGGTCAAACTAGACCCTGGCAGCTCTGCAAGTGACTAATGTCACTACATGAGTTGCTTTCCCCTGTAACTAGGGCTCCTATGGATGTCCCAGCTACAGTGGGAAAGTGTCAAATAAAGAAAAGAAAATGTGAATGTCCCCCAGAGGTCTTACATGATGTCATGGGGGACATAGATAGTAAAAAACACATGATTCCATAGATAAGTAAAATAAAATTACAGAATAAAACAACAATACATACATAAGAAAGAAAATAACACAAAGCAGACGCCAACAAAAACCGTCGCCGTATGCGCCCTGTAAACCAAAACCATACATACTATATATCAAAACGTCCGAAACAAATAGAGAAACCCGTTCCCATACTTTATTTTAGTGTACATATAAAAGGAATTTAAAAAAATTATAAATGTTAAATTATTTTTTTAGCTTTTTACTGCCGATAAAACTAAAAAAACGAAAAAAAAAGTCTGTGAAAAAGATATAAAAAAATAGTCCTATATGTCACGGGAAAAAAAACGCAGGAAAAAAAAACGCAGCAAAAATAATTTTGGTAGCTAAAGGAAAACAAATAGAGCAGTAAAACCGCCACATGGGTAAAATCCCTAAAAAGTGTCTGGTCCTTAAGGTACAAAACAACCTGGTCCTTAAGGGGTTATACCGCTCGCCCGCCCGCCCTTCAGCTAACAAACTGCCTCCTTTCACAGCCAATTATTTCACATTGTGACTCCTCAGTCCAGAGCGCATATTAGGAGTTTACGCTTCGGTTATTCGTGTTGCCGATTCCAGCCAATGAGGTGGCTGGAATCGGCACCACGTGACTACACAGCGTGCACGCGGATTGCCTTCAGCAGCCGTGTGCACTACACAGTACAGTTAAGCAGACGTGCACTACACACTACACTTAAGCAGCACGGGGTTAGGTTTAGGGTTAGGTTTAGGGTTAGGGTTAACTAACCCCAACCCTAACCCCAACCCTAAACCTAACCCTAAACACTAACCCTAAACCTAACCCTAAACCCTAACCCTAAACCTAACCCTAAACCCTAACCCCGTGCTGCTTAAGTGTAGTGTGTAGTGCACGTCTGCTTAACTGTACTGTGTAGTGCACGGCTGCTGAAGGCAATCCGCGTGCACGCTGTGTAGTCACGTGGTGCCGATTCCAGCCACCTCATTGGCTGGAATCGGCAACACGAATAACCGAAGCGTAAACTCCTAATATGCGTCCAGAGCGGCTACTGCCATTTAGTTGCATCGCTTGGCCTTGTTTCCACATCAAAGTTATGCCTTTTGGTCACAGATCTTCCAATAAGACCACTTCTGGTCTTTTCTGAAGAGTACCTGGGCCTACTGTTTTCTTCCAATTCTGGGCTGATGGCACTGCTGGAAATGTTCTGATTGTGAAGGGAAGTAAGCATGATGTGTCTTTAGTCTGCTGCACTAAGTTTCCTTGGCCAACCACTGTGTCTACGGTCTTCAGCGTTGCTTGTTTCTTGGTCCTTCTTCAAAAGAGCTTGTTAACCTCTTAGATGCCAGGCTATTTTGTACCTTGAGGACCACGTGATTTTCATCGCCACATTGCATGAGCCATACCTCACTAAAATAGTCTTATGAGGGCTTGATTTTTTTTGGGACGAATTGTATATTTTAGTGGCACCACTCTGGGGTACATATAATGAATGTGTTGTAAAACTTTTCTTACATTTTTGGGGGTGGGTGATGGGGAAGATGGAAAAAACATGCCATTTGCTTTTGGGTTTTGTTTTAACAGTGTTCATCACTGGGTAAAAATAACATGACTTTCTTATGTAGATTAATTTGATTACTGCGATGCCAAGTTTATATAGCTTTTTAAAATATTTTTATTACTTTTACACAATGAAAAACACATTTAAAAAAAAACCAATTGACTCTGCATTGTCCCAATCTAAGACCCATAACATTTATATTTTTTTCCATAATGAAGCTCTGAGAGGGCTTGTTTTATTGTGGGAAGAGTTGTAGTTTTTAGTGATACCATTTTGGATTGCTTTTTTGCATTTTTTGAGAGACAAATAAAAGAAAAACAATTAATTCTGGCATCCCTTTTTTTGAACTATTTTTATGACGTTCACCAAGCGAGATAAATAAGAAAAAAATGTTATTGTCTGAGTTGCTATGAATACCCATTATGTGTTGCTTTTTTAAAAAAATTACCGTATTTTCCGGCATATAAGACGATGGGGTGTATAAGACGATCCCCAACTTTTCGTCTTATATGCCAGGAATACAGTGTGAAAAATAAATAAATCAATACTCTCCTCCGGCGGCGCTGCTGCAGGCTGTCTCTTCCTTGTGCACGCTGGCAGAGCATTGCCTTCTGGAAGCGGGTTTTGAATGCCAGGCCTTCAGAAAACTAATGCTCTGATTGGCTAACTTAGTCTGGCGTTAGCCAATCACAGCCATTCAATGACGTCATGAATGGCTGTGTTTGGCTAATGCCAGACTAAGTTAGCCAATCAGAGCATTAGCTTTCTGGAGGCGGGGCATTCAAGCCCCGCTTGCAGAAAGCAATGCTCTGCTGGGGTGCACAAGGGAGCGACAGCTTGCAGCAGCGCCGTGGGAGGTGAGTATTGATTTTTTTTGGGGGGGGGGGGGGGGGGACACTGTATACCCGGCATATAAGACGAACCCCAACTGCAGAGCAGATTTTTCGGGGTTACAAGGTCGTCTTATACGCCGGAAAAAATATTAATTTTTTTTAAACGTTTTTTTTTCTTTTTAATGGAGCTTAAGTGAACTTTTTTGATGCTATTCTTTAGTCTCTGAATGGGACTTCAAGACGTGATTGTTTGGTTGCTAGAATAGTACACTGCATTACGTATATGTAGTTCATTGTATTATGTCTATGACAGCAGCCTATTAAACTCTGCAGAAGGAAGGGCCTAATAGGCTATGTTACATGGAAGGCATGGAGATTTTTGACTGACTTCTGCTGCCATGGCAACTCATTGGTACCTTGCAATCGCATTGCAGGGTGCCGATAAGTGACAGGAGGCGCCTTCCTTCCCTGTAATCTGCTTACATACTGCAAATGCTATTGATTGTGGCATGTACGGGTCTAAACTGCCAGCGTCTGAGGTTTCTTCCCTCCTGGCTGTTGGAGCAGGAGCCTGGTTATCAGTAGTCTGCTAAGCCGTCACCTTACGGCGGCTGCACTTGGCAAAATTTGCATTGTGGGATCTGGAGTGGGCGTATGCCTCTGGATTCTGCAGCAAATATCTTCCATAACATGCTATGGAAAAGCTTTTTTTCCTGCATATGAACGGAAATCAAATGCAATTTTCTACTCACAGAGGAAAAATTGCAGCATGTTATATTTCTGTGCAGGCTCAACGCAGACGGCTTCCATTGAAGTTAATTGATAGTGTGGAAAGGTCGCGGATTCCTCATCATCACTAGGCCATAACACGGGAAAAGCAGGGGTTAAAAAAATTCATAAACTCTGTACTGCACATGTCCCAAAGTTCGCTGTGTGGACCATTTGCAGTACAGAAAAGAAGAAGAAATGTGAGGTATGCACGGATGCCGACCGGGCACAGGGTTGGATTCTGCTGTTGGCTCCCGCATGCGGAATCCGACTTGGTCGTTTGCAGCCGGCCTTAAAAAAAAAAAGAATATACAGGTTTAAAGGACCTTAGTGAAGTCAGTAAAAAGGCGTATTGTGGTTTGTCATAGGATAAAGTAGTAAAACTTTAAAAAGCTCTATACATTTTGTTTCACCATAATCGTACGGACACACAATAAACTGTATAAAGAATGGCGGGATAACGTTAACATGTCATTATTACTGCCCAGAAACCGATGCCATCCTACATGTCTATTGGTGTGGTAACTCCCAAATGGGCAACCATTAACAAAACTTTTATGGAATGCCCTCTAATCTCTCTCTCTCTCTACTCTGTGACCCACTCCAATTGTCCCAGCTGACCCACTCCCCTATCTCTTAAATATACCCTCAATTTGGGAAACCCAGTACCAGGCTGCTCTTATCCTCATAGCAGCCATGTGACTCATTGCACTTTTCTGGAAATGTACTCTCTCTTCTTCTAGCACTGACCATATACAACCACAGTAAAATGTATGCTCCATGGATTGCCTGTGAGCCACAATATCAACAGATTAGACAAATTCTACTCTACGCGATCTTCCTAGATTTCCTACACTACCATCATGCACTTAGGACTACCTAAGACCGCATTCATATGGCTGAGTGCAAGTTGCATCCAAAAGCCCCGGGCACAACTTTCATCAGACAGTATATGGGGTCTCATCCACGTGCTGTATGAGCAGCGTGGACCGTGGCAGTGCATGTCCTTCACTCATGCGTCAATTGGACCAGAATAGGACATGCTGCAACTTTTCCTTTGCACAAACCATCGGTCTATTAAAAAAAAGTGACTAGTCCGCATTGCCTATTGATTTTATTGGGTCAGAGTTCCCTCCAAGCTTGCTCAGTTACAAATTTGGACATAATTAGGATTAAAAAAAACTATTGTCCATGTAAATGGACCCTTGGAGGTCTACGCCGTCCCTTTCCCACGAGAGTCTTATGACTAGAGATGAGCGAGCATACTCGCTAAGGCAAACTACTCGAGCGAGTAGTGCCTTATGCGAGTACCTGCCCACTCGTCTCTAAAGATTCGGGTGCCGGCGGGACGCGTCAGGGGAGAGCGGAGAGGAACGGGGGGAGATCTCTCTCACTCTCTCCCCCCCCGCTCCCCCCTGCTCACTCCCACAACCCTCCACTTCAAATAGCTCACTTTCTAGTGCACACCAGGCACATTGGGTTTCACATTTCCCCTGTCTTGCGTGCTTTCATTACGACTTTGTTATATACTGTGACAAACGGAGAACAAACAACTTTTGTATTTCATTTTGTAAAAACGTCAATAAAAATCTAGTTAAAAAAAAAATGGTGGAATTGCATTTTTTTCTGGATTTGCAATGCATTAAAAGTTACAAAGACCACCCTATTTAGTTACAAGCTGGCTTTGGCTGGGTCGGGCTTCTTTAACCACCAGCAATCAACTTCTGAATATATATTTCCTCTGCAGCGGCCATAATGTAGCATTACATGCCAATTCAAATGCATGAACTCATCTGGCTTCATGAGAGCGGGTCTTGAGTAAAAGCAGGTTCTTTCACATGAGAGATGTTTTGTAGCCTGAAAGAACCCATTGGAAACAGTGGGCTTCACATACATGCGTTTTGTAGCCCGTGTGAAGGAGGCCTTACTTATGGAAGCCGTTTCTAGCCGGTCAAATTCATTTAATTCCTTAACCCCTTGAGTGGCACGCCCGGAAATTTTCCGGGACGAGCTCCACTGCTCATAGAGACATAGCCCAGAAGATTTCCGGGCTATGTATCACTATGGGAGCTGCAGAGCACAATGCTACAAGCTGTGACATTGTGCTCTGCCTGCACAGACCCACAGAGAACAAAGCAAGGGCTTTGAAAAACCAGCAGAAGATATTGCCGATATGCCGGCAATCTCCTGCTTTGTTTACAGGTTGCCATAGAGACCATCGGCTTGTCAGAAGCAAGCCATGGTCTCTGTGGAAGGGAGAGCTTGGTGCTTGGCTGTGAGAGGACAGCTAGGTACCTGCTCTTACAGAAGAGATCAGAGAAAACCTCCGATCTCTGCCGTGTTAACCCTTTACATGCTGCAGTCTATGTGACTGCAGCATGTAAAGGGCTGTCACTGCAGCATGTAAAGGGCTGTCACCATTGGACCCCCGGAATGTGATCAGGGGGTCCTGATGGGTCCCTGTGGAAGTCCCCTAAAGGTAAAAAAAAATTAAATAAAAATGTAAAAAAAAATATAAAAAAATTATAAAAACACTTGTCTCCCTTTACTTTGTAAAAAAATCAAAACTACAATCACACATGTGGTATCCATGTGTCGTAATGACCCAGAGAAGGAAGTTAATACTTTATTTAACCCCTTCATGACATGACCTCTTTTTTCTTTTTTCCCCATTTCTTTTTTCCTCCCCCCTGTTTAAAAAAATCACAACTTGTCCCGCAAAAAACAAGCCCTCATATGGCCATGTCAATGGAAAAATGAAAAAGTTATGGCTCTTGAGACGCAACTGCAAAATTAGTTGAAATTCAATGATTAGACCATTTTAAAAAACCTGCCCTGGTGGGCACTACAGGGTGGTAGGAAACCTGCCACTCAAGGGGTTAAAGGAGCTCCGTATGACTTTGGCTGCAAGTATTAAAAAAAGGGAAAGACACAAAATACAAGTTGTAGCAGCCGATTCCTATGTAACACCTACCGCCATGTGAGTTGTCTGTGCGGTAGACTTTAAGGGTTGTCTGAGTTCTGTCTGAGTTCTGCATATTGTTATTGCAGGGAATGTTCTAAGGTAATAAGATGTTATAATTCCATTCAATTCCCTGGAGGTCCAGTGCTCATGCTACAACCCCTCTGCCGGTCTTTGTGTACACAGGTTCTAGAGGTGATGTGCTTTTGTATACTGGCCACTCTTATGCCACATTGAAACAGAACATCGCATTGATGTCCTGTATACAAGGCAAGGGCTTTCGTATCCGTTGGCGTCTGATCTGTATACGGAACATCACTAGGCCACCATCCAGTGCAAATGACTTCCCAGGTCACATGACTTGCCGCCGGCTAGAAGAATGGAAGCATCCGCCAATTTGGAGTCCTTTTCAAAGTAGCCATGAGGGGCAATTAAACTATTAAAATGAAGTCCGACAAGCCCTTTAACATTATTAGGTGTGAGTCTGTATGGAAGGAAAACCTGTGATTGAGTATAGTGGAACCGAGGGCAAGAAGCCGTCTGTATCGTTCCGAGCACTTATCTTCCAGTACTGCAATATGGTGCAGTAAAAAAGTGACTTATGACATTTCAGAAGCTTGTGTAACTTCTGTGCATTGTGCTGCCAACACAACGAAATGTATTAAAAATATCCAGATTACAGCAGGACAAACACGGTCGTTAAAATTCTGTCCTATGGAAAAAATACATTAAAAACAACCGACACATCCAATTTTGCTTTAGATAATCAAGACAAGTTAAAATACAATTGCTGCCAGGCCTGAACTATCTCCTTCCCACCAAAATGTTTGAGCAATGATGAGCCGCTTCACATTGAAGAAGGTTTCTTGTGCAAACATATATTTCAAGCATATCTTTTAACACAGAAGCTTAACAAGTAGGGGAAGTGCTTTCACATCGAGCTATGCAAGCTGGATGACCTGTCAAATCATTTATTGATTCTACAAGCAGATAGCAGGGAAAATGTCTTTTTACAGAAAAAAATCGAGATAGTCATTTAAAAAAAAGTGAACAATATCTATGCAGGCCGGTGGTTTAATATTTGAAGAGATGTGAAATGATCCAAAATGTTCAGGAGTGCCGCGCTCCGCCATAACTCACTCACTTTGGGAGGGTTTCTTCTACATTGCCTGGCTTTTGTCCATTTTGCAGTGCATTATGCTGTAACATGCGGGGGGTGAACCGGTCGGGGCTCGCCTATTTCCCTGCTAACATGTTTGCACAGCAATCACTCTTCTCGAGACTTTATGTTGTTTGTAGCTATATTATTATCAGAGGATTTAGAATGTTAAGAAGCTTTTATTACTTTTTCTACATTTTTAGCATTTACAAGAAAAAAAATGTATCTCTATGATGATATTTCTTCTACCTGTGATATTCGAGCAGATTCCATAATGTTTGAGATTTGCATTTATTTATTTTTTTTAAATTTTTAAATTTTTTTTTTAAAGAAATTGGATTACTTGTTTTAGTCAAGCGGGACCTTCCTTTGACTAACTGATGATGGGAGGCCCTAGCTGCATCATTTCCACTAAGGCCAAATGTCCACTTGCGCACATGGATTCCACTGCCGAATCCCGCACCGGAATCCAGCCGTGCCCATGGACATGGACAGGAAAAAACATTCTTACCTGTTCAGCTCCAGCGCTGGTCTCCTCCATGCCTCACAGATCTTCTTTCTTCAGCATGGCGGTTGCGTCTCGATGCGCCGGCAATGTTCTGGATGCATGCACAGTTTTGTTTTTAAATCTCCTGCTTTCCCACTGATCCACAGCACGTCCAACTGTGGCTGTGCTGCGGATCGGGCAGCTTCCATTGACTTCAAGGGAAGCTGTCCCGCGGGATCCGCAGAAAAATGGAGCATGCTGCGGTTTCTTTCCATGTGTGAGATCCGCACGCCAGGAAAAAAATCACACCCACATATTTTAAGTTGTCTTGTGGATGCGAATGCATCCCTATGGGCGGCCAAAGGTGTGGCTCTCCCGTGCAGGAGACTCGCGCAGATTTTATAATTAAAATCCACCCATGGACATTGGGCCTAAAGGCCAATTTACACCCAACCATGATCGCTAAAAATTCATTAAAACGATGGCTTTTGAGCAACAATCGTTGTATGTAAATGCTACCTTTTATGCACTTTTCATCTGAATGATGATTTTTAGGTGAGTTTAAAATCCATTGTTCAGGCCGCACGCTGTGTTCTCCATGGGAGCAGGGGAGAACATTGTATTCTCTCTGCAGCCCATGTGAGAAAACAGACCACAGGCTGTTATCTCTACGGGAGCTAGAAATTACATTGTATTCTCTTAGCAGCCCCTGGCTGAACAATGGAGCTAATTGCAGAGCTCGGACCACATGCCGAGTTCTGCAAGCAACTCTGGAAGCTCATTTACACGCAAATAAAGCTGCTAAAGTACTAATGGGCATTAGTGCCCATTACTTTATGCAAAACGATTGCTGATTTTTCAGTCGTTTGAAAGATTATTTTTGCGTGTAAATGTGCATTTAATCTAACTTTGGGCTTATTCACATGGGCAGTTTCCACGTGCATGTGATGTGTTTGCAACCGACTGCACATGGACATTAGAGTTAAATGAACAACTATTCCAACATTTTTTTTTTACAGGGATCAATAGTTCCTGTAAAAAAAATAAATAGCGGCTTGTCCTATTCTGGTCAAATTTCTCAGGACCAAATTGGATGTGCTCATCTAAATAAGCCCTAAGGCTGTTCAAAAAGGTGCAGTCCCAGCCTAACAGCTTGTAGCGGAGAACGCCTCTGTAATAAGGGCTGCTTTGGAGCATAGGTACAATTATGTGTCTAACAGATTCTGAAAACACTGTGCCTGCCTATAACATTGGGGGCACGTGGAGGTGTAGTATGACCCCAGTGAGGCTCCTGCTGGGGATTGTCAGAGGCCGCCCTGGATGATGAGGCACATTCACATTTCAGTTTGTGGTATAGTAAAAGTGGGTCCTCTAGGCAAGTAATATATGTGTATGAAACAAAGTATACCTTGTCCACACAAATAAGCCCTGAGATGCCAAGGAGTAAGTCTTCAAGTGAAGAAGCCTTAATATGGAAGTACCTGTAGTTTTAATATTGTGCATGACAAGAAAAGATGGTTTTGGCTTTAAAGGGGTTGCTCGGGTGTAAGACTATTTTTTAACAATTAAAGCAGCGGTACCTTGCCATACTCTGTCCTGGCAATCCAGAGCTGCAGTCCTCCCGATCTACCACCTGACCTCTAGCCAATCAGAGGCTGCAGCAGTCAGGTGCCATGCTCTGGGCATCATAGCTCAAAGCATCTGAGTGGTGATGGCAGGAGAATGGCACGTGTCCGCTACGGCCTCTGATCGTCTGCAGAGGTCAGGTGGTAGCCATTCCTAAACACAGACCGGGAGAACCGCATGTCTGCAGCTCTGGATTGCCAGGGAAGAGATTTGGTAAGTACTGCTGCTTTCATTTATTTTTTTAACAATGGATCAAAATCTGTGAAAAAAAATAGTTACACCCGGCCAACCCCTTTAAAGGACAAGGAGCCTTCTTTCTACCTTATTTTCTGTGCACTTATGTGGTATCAGTTTGAAGCATTTCATGCTGAGGGGCGGCCGACTGTAGTTTTCCTAAAGCCCTATGAACACTACTTCATCTCATAACAACCAGAACCCTGCGCTGAAAGTACAGTTAGGGGATCGGCATCTCATAGAACTGATACTAGAGAGACAGATATTAACCCCGCAACGTGCCCCCCCAGAAGGAGAGTCCATCCAACAGCCTGACTCTTGGAGACCAGTGTGACATTTGTAGCAATCGCTGCGCTGCTGGGTTTACTTAATAGGGCATATATATTGTGTGAAAAAGTTTTAAAGCTGGTGCCAAAAGTGCGACTTTGTGAGTGTTTGTGCCAGCAGACAGGGCACATGGCCGCCTACAGCCTGTCAGATGTACTATACCTTACAGTACATATGAACCCATGCCAGCTCATACCTGCTGTAGATTTCAGGCTGGCGCTCACTGATGCAACAAATGTATCGAAGCTTGCAACTCTTGATACACTTGTCACACTTACACCAGTGCAAACTTTACTTCGACTAATTAATGAAATGCTAGTAAATCTGCCCCGTTGTGCATATTTGGGATTTTTCTGGCGTGTATGTATTATATATGCCGTGTGACATGTAATGGAAGCTTTTACCATTGTCCTACTATTTCAGTATGGAATCTATGCTAAAGACACCGGCTGCATATATTTATTAAACATCCTTTTGGCTTGAGTTGAAATATTTGTAGGTACAACTTCACAGTTGTAGGTAAATGAAGGGAAAGTATGTGCAACACGCTCTTCCACCAGTAGATGGCCACAGTTCACTGCTGCATCCACACTCGGGACATAAGTAAATCAGCTCGGGAAGGTTGAGTTACTGTGAATGAGTTGACCTAGACATTTCTCTTCTTTCATGAGCTCACTCATCCTCTGTTCTCCATTTTTTTAATAACTTTCAAACTATTGAATTATCTAATTGTTCATCTTTGTGGAGATTTGCAGAAATGTTAATAATTGCCAATCCTCTGCCGCATGTAGGGGAGAAGTAGAACTATTTATTGTTTTCCTGGAGTTGCACAAGGGTTTTATTATTTTTTGTGCCTTGTATTCTCAAACTGCACGGCGCAGTGTCTGGTTAGGCATCGGGTCCTTTTACATTAACGGTCAGTATATTTGATAGTACACTGCAGGCTCCCATTTTGGGCATTAACATTTTAAAAGTGTTAAAGGAGTACAAATCGAGTAATCATCTATTTAGCGACAGAACAAAATATTTGAGTTTGGCCGTTGTGTGCAGAATTCCAGCACTTGCCTATAAGCCAATATCTTGCATCACCTTCCTAGAGCTGAACCTGTCATTTGGCCCAATGCACTCCTATCATATCTCACGTATTTCTAAGGGTAGTTTCACATACAGCGTTTTTGGAAAAAAGCTGCGGTTTGTGAGGCAGAATTTTGAATCAAACCAGAAGTGTATTCGGAAGGAACGATAACTATAAAGGAAGGGCTCGCACACCTTGGGCTGTCGATAAGGCACAAATATTCATAAGAACTCTCGTTTGCCTGACTGTCCTTCCAGGTAAAGCTGGACCCGATCAACTAATAAATGGGTAAATGCTCATTCGTCGGGCGATTACATACGAAAAAATTATCGCTGCCCGCTGCACGTTTCCATAAGAAAACGGGATGTGGATGCGCTGCCGACAGCGGTGATGATCTATGCAGAACAAAATATACGTGGAGTCTAAACCTGCAGCATACCTTCATGGAGTTAGAACTGTGCCCCTAAAAAGTTGAGTGACTGAATCGGCTCTGCTACATCTGTATGTTTTAACTTTTGTGTTACTGCTGTCTAAGTTGTTTCATTGTTGCGCAGCTAATAAGGCTTTTATATACCCGGAGGAGGAGAAACGTACGTTTTCTGCATCTGGTATTTTTCCTTATGGTTGCTATCAAATAAAGACATTGTGTGTTGTAAACCTGACTCATTGTATAATGAATTGTTACATTCATCTGTCCCACTTAGATTGGGGATACAGACATAGCGATCGTTAACGGGCTCAACGTCAATTACAGCATTGTGGTACATTGTAGCGAAGCTGCAGTATCCGAGCACATTAAATGTCACGTTACATTGTTTCATCTGTATACTCTGTACTACCGTGTTTTCCCGAAAATAGAACAGTGTCTTATATTAATTTTTGTTCAAAAAGGTTTGACTTTTTTACATGTATGGACACTATTTAAATTGACTTTTTTAATTAACTGTTAGCAGGCTTAATCTGGGAGTAGGGCTTATATTTCAAACATCCTCAAAAAGCCTGAAAAATGATTTAGCATCCTCAAAAATTCTGGGAAATCATGCTGTCTTATTTTCGGGGTAGGTCTTATTTTCAGGGAAACAGGGTATACAGGTATCTATCCAGTTTGCTTTGATATAAGAAGATGAAGGATTAGTGTCAGCTGATCCTGGAGGGACGTCGTTGGTCTTGTTCACACGGTGACATTTTAGCAGTCTGTAGGTCGCATGGCTTGGAGTTTTCACCCGTGGATTAAGAAATGTGGGAATAAACCAATATATATATGTCAGTTCTTAGCAGGAAATCTGCATTGAGCAGCTGCACACAGATTAATCCATTGATTGGCGCTAAATCCGCTCCGCCTCGGAGTTCTGCCATGGATTGAACAGTTACACCCACATTGTAAAAATCTAATATGCGTCTGACAGTAAAATACCCATCTGAACGGGTCCTTAAAGTGCTTTTATATGGAACGATTCATTCAAAAAATCATTCAAACGAGCCAAAAAGAACGATGATCATTCAGTGTAAATGCAGCCAACCATGAACGATACAGCGTTCGCTTTTCGTTCATTTTCTGCAGGCATAAAACTCATCGTTGGCTCGTTCACTAATTGTCCGCTTTAAATCCCGACCATCCAGTCCTCTCAGTCACTTATACAGGGAATGTGAAAGACGGAACGCTGTATCTGCCACCCATCTAAGCAGACCCTTAGGGCTCCTACTCACTTGGGTTTTTTTAACGCAAATGTTAAAGGGGCTTTCTAATGTTAAAAGCGCATCCCAAGTTTGTGTTCTGCGATTTTTGTGCGATGCGTTTTTAACATTAGAAGTCCCATTGACATTCACGTTACAAAAACACAAGTGGGTGGGAGCCCTTAGAGAGAACCTGTCGCTCTCCTGACGGGCTTTAGTAAATGTATCCTTGTAACAATTCTTAGACTCCCGTGGGACAGTCATAAAAGCTTCTACACCGGTTTCTGGTGTAAAAAAAAAAAGTTTTTTGAAATGTTTGCATGAGGGGGATCCACAAAAAAATTGAGCTTTTTCAGCTTTTTGTGCCACCCTCGCCACTTTTGTAGAACTAAACAAGATTTACAAATCATAATAAGATATAATGGGGAAGGGGTTATCCCCTCACTAATGGGGGCCTCATTTTTCCCCGTCCTCCTCGCTGCCGGAGTTACTGCACCACCACTACTCAAGAGTGAGGGGGTGACTGGATGGAGCACTTGTCACACAAACGCACCAGCGCTCCATCCGCTTTCAGTGGTACCGCCGAGTACCTGACCGCCAACCTGTTTGGGTATTTCCATCACTGCCAATGAAATGAGGGGAGCACTGAGTGCGTATGCTCGGTTAGTGCTCTATCCAGAATGATGACCCTGTGGGGAAGAAGTAACCCCCAAAGTGACCGAACGACACAGTAGTCCCATTCGCCAAACTGGTGGGAGTGTCAGATGTGAGACCCCCACTGATCCACAAAGTTATCCCCTATCCTATGGCGCTTGTCAACGTACGTTTAACCTGCGGATTCAGGCGTTTTTCATGCAAAAACTGCTCGCATCACTTCTGCGAAGTTCCGATCCTCACGCACGTTTCACGCCTTATAGAGGATCGCAAGTGTTTCCCATGGACTTCACATCACACTTGCATGCACAACGTACAACATGTGAGGGTCATGCAATGTATTTAAGGTCCTATTGGAAACAACGGGCGATGCGCTCTGAGGAACGAAAAAAGAATACATTTTTTTACCTCGCAGCATTACTGTTAAGGAAAACATTGCTCATGTGTATGACTCCATTCAAACGTTTATATTCGCGTGTTGTGCTCGTAGCCTAACGGTACATTTACACGGGCGAGAAAACTGTGCGATTCTAGTGTATTGGAAGACACACAAAACTCGCACGAAAATATGAGCTTTGTGCGTTTTATGCAATGGGTGTATTTACATGGGGGGTTCATAAGTATTGTGGCATGCTGTACGCTTGTGCAAGTCTCCCACGTGAATAGAATAGGCAGTTGTGCGGTCTCACACATATCGCACCACACATGTTGTTCCTCCATTATTTTTCCAAGACGTTTCTGAATAAATTGACAAATACGTGGTATCGGTTGGGCGTATCTACTAACTCTGACAATGTCCATCAGTGCTGCCGATGCCAGAAAAGGGGACTGATAATAGCCAGTTGTCAATTTATTCATATATTTCCAGTAGGAATAACTGAGGAACGGCACAATGCAGAGTTAAGAAGCGATGCTCCAGAAGTAGTTTTTCATAGGGAATGCCGGTATTTACTGATCACCGAGAGGTGATAGACCTTCTGTAAGGGAAAGGTATTACTATCCTGGATGATTTGGTGCAGATCTGCTGTAGATTTTAGCCCTTCAATTCGTATTCAATTGAAAGGGTTAACCCTGCTGGCGATCTTCACCAAATTCCTAACACAGTTCCCATCATATCAGCTAGGTGTGAACAGGCTGAGCAGTTTAAAATATGCATCCAAGTGCAAAGTGTAAACGGGACCCCTGTGATACACGGAGAAGAGGGGAAAGGGTCTGACTTGGAAAGACTTATCGAATGTCTTTTTATTGGTTCAGATTTTGGTAGCGTTTGTTGGAACGTTTGTATTCAAGGGGTTTTCCAGGGAAATACTATTAATGACCTATCCTCAAGATAAGTCCTCAGTGGTTGATTGGGCAGGGTCCACTGATTGGGACCTTAACTGATCAGCTGATCGGGCACCACTAACAGTGCCGTATATACACTGAGGTTGGAGCAGAAGTCGTTGCTCCGCCATCATTGAATGGGAGCCATGAGTTACAAGCGCTGGCCACTACACAGGGGTTGGAATAGCGGCTTCCGCTCTGACCCCGGTGTATTTGTAGCGCTTGATCAGCTGATCGTTCAGGGTCCTGAGCCGTAGACTCCAGCCAACCAACCACTGATGACCTATCCCGAGGAACTGTCATTAATAGTATTTTACCTGGAAAATCCCTTAAACTTACATTTATTAAAGGACCGTTCTCTCTATTGATTATTCGTATCGTTATCTATTCATCTGGGTTTTGCTTAGTATTCAGATTTTAACAGGGTATTCCAGAAAGTGATATTTATACCTTATTCTCAGATGTGGTTCCACACAACTGCCCCTTGTGCTGCGGAGAAGTGGTCATTCGGGGTCTGGCGATCACCGGAGACCCCCACCAATCTAACATGTATAAGCTCTGCTATAGATGGGTGATGCGTGTAGCCGGCGTACTCCTATAGGTTTGGGGAGGCCTATTGAGGAAAGTGTTTTCTTACTCTCCGCTTCATCTACAACTAAATCATCTGCATGGCCCTTTAAGAGTTTCAGTCGACCTCAATACTTTATTACAGCATCCATTTATTTTATTATGTTTTTGTTTTTTCTTTTGAAGTCAGCTAATTTTCCTCTAAAGTTCATGGTCTCCTCCTGCGAGTCCCCAGGGGTGCGTCCACCTTACACTTGCATGTCCCTAACCAATTCCACCTTTGTCCTATTGACAAGGACAGATAGGTCTCTGCTCTTGTATATGCTAAGCTTCAGCTAAACACTTTTTCCTGTTTTTAAGCTTTGTCTGCACCTCCTTGCAGGTTTTTCTATTCTGGCGAGGCTCATGTTAATGATCCTGTACGGCTCACATGATGGCAGGGTTACTGCGGCACTCAGCCTCCACCCAAATTGTCACGCTGCAGGGAAGTGTCTGCAAGACCCGTCATACATGTAGAGAGCAGCACTCACATCCACAGTCCAGCCTTTGCTTCCATGTTACATTTTAGGTAATTTCTCTGCAGATGATCTGTAAACCTGAAGCGTTGCCCCTTTCTATGGTCGGTTCTCCATGCTATAGGGATTCCACCGCAGGAAGCCATGTGTGTTTTACTCATCAGTAAGTTACAGCTTGCAAGTACCAAGGGATCTCTGTCCTTTAATATCTGTTGTGCTGAAAGAGCTGAACAAATGACTTGCCTTTAAGGAACAAACACATTTGACCCCACGATGAGAACGCGATATTGTAAATTTACGAAGAGACAGGCAGCACATATTAGTACAGCGTAAACCGGGCGACTCTTTCCTCTTCCTCGTACGTTTAGATGAAGGCCGGGGTTAGAGGTTTTACTACACTCTTCTTTTAAGAGATCTATTACAGCTGAATAAAGATATGCAATTATTTGTAATTGGAGAACATTTAAGACAATTTGGTCACAGAGAACGCTAGTTATTGAGTTGCCAGCAATAATAAGATTACAGCGACTGGCGGTTTCCTAAGCATCGGAGGAGTGTGAACCACCTTAGGGATTACCTGACCATTCTGACAACACAGCTGTGACAAAGGTGGCGCCTAGGGGGCAATTTGGGACAAGGCACAGCATATAAGATAATAAGTCCCAGTAGCACCTTAATGAACCAGAGAATGGGTAGAAAGGGAAATTAGTAAGTTAACAGTTTCTGTTCACTGAACATGACAGTTGCGCTGGACTGGAATAGTCTGAGCTTTGTTTTATGCTAGAAGTGTTTACCTAACAGCTCTTTATGTTACTCCTCGTAGAAGCCATGAACTTGGCGGAACTCGATTTGTTTCCTGTAAGACCAAAAAAAAAAATCATATTTAGCTATTTAGTAATGTCAGATGACGTATTCTGATGCTCAAACTATTTACTATTATGATACAAATTATGCATCAGCGATTTTGATTCTTTTTCAGGATACTACATATGTGGATTTATTTATATATTTTTCCTTCTGAATGCATGTTAGGGTGAATGCCCACAGGCGGATTTGCATCGCGCTTCCCGCGGTAGAAATCCGCTGGTGAATTCTGCAGTGGCAAGGTTCTATTGAAGCTAATAGCTTTCTGCCTACGGATTTCTACTGTGGATTTCCGTAAGTGTGAAAGAATCGCGGCATCTTCTAGTTTACCGTGGATTCGCCGCGGGATGGCGCCATTGATATCAATGGAAGTGAAACCGCGGAAAAACATGATCACTCGCTGGCACTCTTTTGTTTTGATTCGCAGTACTCCCGCGGCGTAAATCCACGGGCGTATTTCGCATAGCTCGTGTCCAATGGGCCCTTAAGCGCTGTGGAATAAGTTGCCCCTATACAAATACAGTTTATTATTATAATGCATGTGAGACACAGAGAATAAAATACAATTATTCAGCATATATGTGCTGCAGCGCTGCATACAGTATAGTGTAATGAACGAGCGGCTATCTGTTAAAGGGGTTGTCCCGCGGCAGCAAGTGGGTCTATACACTTCTGTATGGCCATATTAATGCACTTTGTAATGTACATTGTGCATTAATTATGAGCCATACAGAAGTTATAAAAAGTTTTATACTTACCTGCTCCGTTGCTAGCGTCCTCGTTCCCATGGAGCCGACTAATTTTCGCCCTCCGATGGCCAAATTAGCCGCGCTTGCGCAGTCCAGGTCTTCTCCTGTTCTCTATGGGGCTCCATGTAGCTCCGCCCCGTCACGTGCCGATTCCAGCCAATCAGGAGGCTGGAATCGGCAATGGACCGCACAGAAGAGCTGCGGTCCACAGAGGAAGAGGATTCCGGCGGCCATCTTCACAGGTAAGTAGAAAAGTCACCGGAGCGCGGGGATTAAGGTAAGCGCTCCGGTAAGCTTTCTGTACGTCCCTGCATCGGGGTTGTCTCGCGCCGAACGGGGGGGGGGGGGGGGGGGTTTGAAAAAAAAAAAAACCCGTTTCGGCGCGGGACAACCCCTTTAAGGTGGCATAAAATGCCAGGCCTATGCAGAACGCATCATAGATCCTCCATTCCAAAGGGTACGTCAGTTGGGCTGTGGTTACACATGGCGGATTTGTTGCAGGTTATTTTACAACAATATGGGGTATAGAACACCCCATTCACATTATGCACAGAAGGCCATGTGCATTTGAGAACATGCTGTGGAAATGTAAATCTGTGTCGCTCTCTACCAATTCTGGACTTAAGAGCCATTTACACGAGATCATTATCGTTCCGTGCGAATGCAAAAAAATCCTTTAGATTATCGTTGACTTTCAGTCAGCATAAAAGCCATCGCTGGATCGTCGTTCAGTGTAAACGCTCCCGTCTTGGCGCATCAAATAGAAGATGAAGCGCTCAGAGAGAAGCGTTGATCTACCTGTCTATACACTCTACGCGAGTGCTAACGACCTTAGTTTAAACGACTCTCGCCCCATCTAAATGGGACATAAGGGTGCATCCACATGGGTGATTGTCATGCGCGATATCTAAACAATTGCGATATGGTCAGATATTGCGCATAAAAAGAAGACATTTCTTTTAAGTTGTGTATTCTCGTGGCCAATTCTTATCTAGGATTAATGGTCCAAGGTTGAAAAATCATTGCATGTCTTATTTTAGCGCAATTCTGTTTCAGAATCGCCCATTATTTCCCATGGTGGCAAGAAAAAAAAATAGCACTACATTTGCATTAGGATGGATTTCAATGTATTGAATGTAGTGTTTGGCAGCAGCTCATTCTCCTCCCTACGATGGCATTAAACACTGGCTTAGCCTATGTGAGCATGCATGTGTATGGAGTAGTTGGAAGGCATGATGGGCTTTAGTGTATGGGCATCATTTAGCCTTTAGGCCTGTATTTAAAGACCTATATATCAAAGCGGTTCCTATGCTATACTTAAGAACATCTGTTCATAGATATGGCATATGTGTTCAGAAATATGGCATAGGAACCATATGTTTTTAATACAACACTTAACGCTAAAAGCTAAATGATTCCCATACACTACAGACCATTATGTCTGACCGCTCCATACACATGCATGCTCGGATAGGCTGAGCCAGTATTTACTGCCATCGGGAGAGGAGAAGAAGCTGCTGCCAAACACTTCCCAGTGAAACCCTTGGTTTCTTGTACCACGGATACTGATGGCCCTGGCCGTTATACAATAGGGCTGTGACCAAGTATTCGCCGTTTGCCAGTATATATAATTTTTTACAAATTACAGATGTATATGTATGGCAGGCTATAGCGTATACAGACTCAGGATTCAACATAGGAACTATCCTTCAGGGGGTTTATAAGCGTGTTGGAGTATGAAAATTCGTAGGGCTTGTAACATGGATAGGGGATAATTATCTGACTGGTGATTGTTCGACCACTGGGACCCCCACCAATCAGAATGGAGGTCCCAAATGTTTAGGAATGAATGGACCAATGCCTTGCCACTGCATTTTAATGGAACTGTCGGAGATGGCTGTATAAAAACATTCGGCTATCTGTAGTGGATAGGGGATAAGTTAATTTTGTGGGACAATGCCTTTAAGCGGTTGCCTTTGTTAGGCAATATGGATGTAATAGAGGGAAGCTCCAAACATGACATCCTTGTACTGACAAATTGGAGAGCGGCTACAGAAGAGTGGTCCTTCCTCTGGAGGACCCTCCTCCCCAATACATAACACAGGTAGCCCACTGATTTCAATGGGGGTCATGCAAAGCTTTATGTCCTGCTGGAAAGACTAGTTCTTACTGACTAATTCTTCTGGCAAAAAGTGATGATCATGTGGACACCTGGTAGTAGACTCCCATCTCCCATGATCTCCCATGAGCTAATAGTTGAAGGACCAGAAATGTGATATGTTGAAACATATCTGTTATCAAAGCAACACTAGGGATGAGCGAGTATACTCGCTAAGGCACTACTCATCCGAGTAATGTGCTTTAGACGAGTGTCTCCCTGCTCGTACCTGAAGATTCGGGGGCCGCTGCGGAGCGGGGAGCGGTGGGGGAGAGCGGGGAGGAACGGAGGGGAGATCTCTCTCTCCCTATGTCCCGCCCGCTCTCCCCTGCTCCCCGCCGCGACTCACCTGTCAGCTGCGGCGGCTCCCGAATCTTTAGGGACGGGCAGGGAGATACTCGGCTAAGGCACATTCCTCGAGCGAGTAGTGCTTTAGCGAGTATACTCGCTCATCCCTAAGCAACACTATATATACATGGCACTAAATAACTATTATGGGGCATTACAACTTCTATTTGGGCGAAAAATGAAGGTAAACCTAAACCAGCACTCAGAAGCTCTCCTCATACTCCGCCTGTGAATGGAGGCTGTTGGAAGTGCTGGTAGCAAGTAGCAATAGTCAATGACGCTGTTTGATCTGTACAGAAGCATGGCGACAAACTGGCGTTACCTGCAGTCATGGTGGTTCATTGGTTAGCACTGTTTACTTACAGCACTATAGTCCTGAGTTTTGTATATAGTTTGGTGTTAGTTGGCTTCATATGACAGGGACAATAATGTGGGACTTAGCGTATTAAATTGTAAGTCGTCTGGAGACAACGATTGGACAGTTTACATGGAACATATTGGAAGCACTTTTATGGGAGAAGTGTATTATAAGCCACATCCCATATTGGTATGACCCAGGTAGGTGGCTGTGGCACTGCTGTTGTTAGTGCGTTATGGATGTGAAAATAAGCAGCGTTGGGCCATGGTCACATGATCAGAATTGGTGGCAACAAATTCTGTTGTGGACTTTCAGTAAAATCTGCTATAAAAATCGGTGTCTGAAGCTCAAGATTTCTTTCAAAGGATCTGCAGCTGCCTCCTATAGACAAGCTCAGTATTTCACTGATTAAAGGGGTTGTCCTCTTGTAAAATATTGATGGCCTATCCTTAGGATAAGCAATCAACAGTAGATCGAAAGGGGTCTACTGCCCTGGATCACCATTGATCAGCTGTTTGCCGATCAGTACGCTCATGCACTGAGTTGATTTCTGCAGGAAGCGGATAGCTCCATTCCCACTGCAGTGGTGAGGCTTGATATTCTAGCCTGTTCAGTTCAATAGGAACTTTGCCTGTAATACCAAGTCTGGTCACTATACCGGCAATGGAGCTGTCTGCTTCTTGCAGAAGTCCACTCAGTACACAAGTGAATAGCTGTCCGGTGGGGTTTCAGGCAACAAACCCCTACTGATATACTATTCATGGCCTATCCGGTTGACTACTGGACAACCGTTTTAAGTCCCCCAAACAGTTATGTTTTCTGGCTTTCCTTAGTTTTGCGCCGATGATGTAATTATTGTCAGGGCATCAGAAATTACTACAGGAACTTGAGGACTGGACTTGAGAAACACTGGACGAGCTCCTTCTGAAGTTCAGTGGGTTTTGAGAGCAAGGTGGCCATTCTTTTGTGCACGTTTCCATAGTGGTTGATAGGTGAATAATAAACCCCATTAATGATAAACAATCATGTCGTTTGATGGTGGAATTTCAGCAAATTCGGTCTAGATTTGGGTGCAAAATTCACATCAATCCGTAGCGAATCCATGACGTCAACATGGCCTCCTCATGGACACCGCTTCATCTGACATGGATTTGGTAATCTGTGATTGAATGAACGAATCTCTGATTTTGAAGTGGTCAAATTGTTGCTGAAACTGGATATTTATTTGATTTTTCTCATTTGTTTTTAAACATTCTTTTTGCATTTGAGTTAATACACATTGAATGCAATCATTTATGTGCTATTTGCGCTATCCTCTATAATGTAAATTCACTTAGGGAAGAGCCTAAATAGCAGCAACACAAGATAATAATCCCCTCTTGAATATTCTTTATAAAAACAAATGTAGGACTTAGTAAAATTTTAAATTTCCCACCATACTTTGCAAATCTATTAGCAGACACCAGCTGTTCTATGGCAGCTAGCAGTGTAGAGTCCATTGACAGGTTCCAGGCAGCCATGTGTGATGAGTTCATAGGGCATTGGTAATGAACTTGAATGGCCCTTGCCTGTGTGATATCGGAAAACAGAATGACTCTGACATCTACTTTGTATTAGGGAATTATATACTACACCGTTTCCTTATACATCCTGCTGGAAACATTCCAGCCTAAATAGATGCATAACACTGTATAATGTAGACTTATTCTGCAAAAATGGACACAAAAGACCCAAATTCCTGCATTTCACATGTCTACATTTCTATTTACTTTCCAAATGATCAAAACAATCATTCTTCTATCGTCTATGTATGCTCCGCATAGCCGATTGCCCAAGACATATCCCACATAAATGCTAAATGTCATGTTTTGAGTAGCGGAGGCATTTCACAGATTTACATTTTGATACAAAAGAAGCGAAAGGGGGGGAAAAAAAAAACGTGGCTTATTTTAATGATTACAGCTCTTGATGGCTTTCATAGAAGTGTACGTAATTTGTGACAAGACCAATAAGAAGACGTGGCAGAAAAAGTTTCCGAGTTAGCGGCAAAGTAAATGGGGCAGGTTTTGCATTTTGAACATAAACCTTTGGAGCTGTGATTGAATTTGTCGTGAAAGTGTGTCAGAATTAATAAGGGATTCACGTGCAAGGTTCCTGGGCTGTGCGGCGTGTGCAGGGGCGCGGGATTGGGCTGCCTTTTTGTGTGCAAGACAGCAAAGGACAAATGTTGATCTGTGCCGTTTGGATCACAGTGCCATCCCTGCACTGAAACCTCTCCTGCCAGGGCAGCTGGAGAAGCAATAATGCTTTGAGGACGTAATTAAAGATATTGTTCAAAGAATAACTTTCTGCATATTTGAATTATTACTGTCATCAAAATCATACAAATATGGAAATATGATTGCCAGAAGCACATAAATCAATGATCAGCGTGGCCTCAAAATCTAATAAATATGTAGAGTTAAATACTTTAAAATGCAAATTGCTGCTCTTCATTTGCATATGGTAGAATTTAAAGGAAATCTTATTGCTTAACAACCTCTAAGGTAGCAGTTAGGGCTTTGGGTAAACACGAGGGTTTTTGTTTTTTTCTCCCTTTCCTCCCCTTTCCTCTTATTCATCCGTGGTCAAGTTGTAAGATTTGATAAATGATAGGAGACTGCTTTGCTTGGTGAAAATGACTGCATACTTCTCTGAATCCTTAAGTTGCCTTGAAGTCATCTGAATAATTAAGAGTTAATTATTCTCCATCCATCTAAATCAGAAAAGGACAGATTTAGGGAAGGAATTTATAATTTTTTGCCTCACATCCTGTCATGTTGTAATATGATAAACCAAACTGACTCCAAATAATATCTAGTGACCTTATAGTAATTACGCCTCACAAAGCATCTTGTTTGCAATTCCGTAATCGTTTGCATTGATTCCAGAAACTTTGCATTTTAATCGCAACTCAAAAGTTTGTAATTGTCGGCAAAATTACATTTCATTTGCCGTTTTTCCTATTACAACGGTGACCCCCTTTTTTTTTTTAACAGCTGCTTCTTGTACGAAGCTATTGATACTACCGGCGAGCGATGTCTTTGTTATTAGCGTTTAACCCCCCTGTTTTGCCACTGGAACGGGCACATTGTATACCCGCAGTAAGGTGCCTTCCAATGGATAATTATTTCTAAATTCCACAATTTCCTAATTTGATGAATATTATCGGTTGCAGCGCTGCGCTTTGTTCGAAAGGGATGATTTAACGTTAAAGTATCACTTTACCCCCGTCGCAGCATTTAAAGGGAAGACATGTTTACTTTTGCAAAGTGTTATTCCTAAGGAAATGAGTACATTGGCTTCTGTTAAAGGCTACAATTACAAGCGGGGAAGAACCCCCCCACCCCTAACCTCCACCCCACCCCCCTCTCGAAAATAGACACGTTGTTTCTCTCTAAATGCTATTATTATTTACAAATAAAGCCCTCGCTATTTAGATAAAAAGTCAATAAGGAATATGCTAAATACATCAAGCCTTTGAACGTTCTGTGGAAGCGCTAGGCTCTCACAAATAAAGGCAGCGTCCAAGCCGGCGAGCCTTTGCCATGTTTAAATGAAAAATTAAAATTCCCTTTGCTTCAGGAGCTGGTGTTCTGCAAACGTTTACTGATCGCACAAGGAATTGTAATAAAGAAATCAATATGCATGATCCTTTTTGTGTAGTACAACAGGGTTAGACTGTTAGGTTAAATACAGGCTGTATTGCTTCCCAGAAAATCAATTTGTTGTACAGTGTGGTTGAGCAAGCTCCTCTTTACAGCGTGTCATTTTACTTTGGGCTCAAAGAAAACTCGCTATTGGCGCCTCCAAGTTATTGACCAGCGGAGGGGCGTCAAGCCAGGAAACTTGATTCCTCTCAAAGTGTTTGTCTTGTGAGGAATTAGAAGCTCTTCACTCGCTCATTATGTCCCAGACGTTAAGAGAAATATCCCAAATAGTGAACCCACTGGGTACGTAGATGCGCAGTTATTTTAATCACTTAATCAGGGTGATTTCAGAACGAGCCAGCAGTCTCAGGCGTTGTCCAATTTTTATTATTTTTTTTAATTTTTTTTTTTAGTTCTAGTTAACTCTTCTGTCGCTGCACATCTGTGTTTATTTCACTTCTGCCAGAATGAATTATATAGAGATAGATATCACTATAGAGATAGATATCACTATAGAGATAGATATCACTATATAGATAGATATCACTATATAGAGAGATATCACTATATAGAGATATCTATATATCATAAATACAATGTGACATGACTGACAAATCCAACTCTGCTCTATCTGCATATTAACACTTTCTTCTGTTCACTTATAGTTATATGGACAACCACACATTGCCCTAATGACCATAGAATCACAATAGGCTAAGTGACAACTCAGCTCTGCTACATCTGTAATTCTCCTCTGCGTTATGATGTGTCGGATGTGGCTTTTACATTACCGTACTTTCATTTTAGATATTATATATATATATATATATATATATATATATATATATATATATATATATAACGTATACGATGTACCTTTTGTAGACAATCTCCTATATAGCATGGTACATCCTCAAATCATAACTTGCTTCACTGAAGGTCTAAAGCAGATACCAGATATTCTGCTCCGGTAATCCATTACCTGCCTGGATCTCCATAAAACAGACCCCTATGTAGTCAGGAGGACACGTCGCTGTGCTTCATGAGCTCCTTAGGCGTTCCATCGCTCCACACGTATAAGGCTGATCTATGGGACTAGGTTTATATTCACATCTAGTTTTCTCATATGGTAAAATGATGTCCTTTTAAAACGCTTTGACCATTTTTGATGCAAATGTTCAATTGCAGAGACAATCTTTTGCTTTTTGTGTGTTTTTTACAAAACCGTTCTTGATGGACTCTGACTTTTCCTTTTATTTCTGTCAACCCAATTACAGCACATCGCAGTGCACCCTCATCCTACTTGTTTGCCTGTTGTGCATCGTGTATGTAGAAGTCGTAAACATGTTCATTCAGATATTTCACCGCACAAAACCGGAGTTACATCTGCACTACATGTTGATATGGCCAAAAATTAAGTGTATAATTGTGTCTGTTCTGCGGTGTAGGCTCATAGGGACATTAGACTAATTCATCCTTAACATCAGTGGCAAACGGTTAACCATTACAAAGCCACATCTGCACAGCATGATCTGACCCTATAGTTATCCTGCCATTGAAGGGTCTGCATTTCATTGTCTGGAGCTGGCTGGGCTGCTTTTAGCAGTTTGGTGCACATTTGCATAACTGCTAAATACAATTTACCATATGAAACAAGTGCAAATTATTCTGATTCTAATATATGTTTCCAAGCTGGACGTATAATTGCAGGGGAAGATCGTAAGGTTACTTGTCACAAAAACCAGTGGGTAAATAGAACATTATTCACTAATTCCAGGTTATCAACATTTTACAGAAATATTGGGATTTACAGTGATGCTTTCCATGTGAAATCCCTGCTTCTGTGGTTATTTCGTTAGGTGAGCCACAGTACCATTATAAGAATGGTATATAAAAAAATTTAGTATGTTGTCCACAATTAAAATATATCTATTATGATATTAGAAATATTTAAAGGCAAATTTTATTTTTGGCAAATTGATTATAATTTGATTAGATCTATCTATATATGTCTATATCTATTTGTCTATCTCTATATCTGTGTCCATCTATCTGTCTATATCTATCTGTGTCTATCTATAACTGTATGTCTTTCTCTGTGTCTATACCTATCTATCGTCTTCTATCTATCATCTTCTATCTATCCATCTGTCTTTGTCTCTGTCTATATCTATGTCTCTGTCTATATCTATCTTTCTATCTCTATTTATCTATCTGTCTAAATCTATCTATCGTCTTATCTTCTGTCTATATCTATCTGTGTTTATATCTTATTTATCTATCGTCTTATCTTCTGTCTATCTATGTCTATATCCTATCTATCATCAATCTGTGTTTATCTGTCTGTCTTTCTTTGTTTATTTGTCTATCTCTATGGCTATCTATCTGTGTCCATCTAGCTCTATGGCCATCTGTCTATCTATATCTATCTGTGTTGGTCTGTATATCTATCTATATATCTGTGTTCATCTAGCTATCTATCTGCGTCCCTTCATCTATCTATCTGTGTCTATCTATCTTTCTTATATATCTGTGTCCATCTATCGATAACTGTCTATCTATATCTGTCTGTGTCCATCTATCGATAACTGTCTATCTATATCTGTCTGTGTCCATCTATCGATAACTGTCTATCTATATCTGTCTGTGTCCATCTATCGATAACTGTCTATCTATATCTGTCTGTGTCCATCTATCGATAACTGTCTATCTATATCTGTCTGTGTCCATCTATCGATAACTGTCTATCTATATCTGTCTGTGTCCATCTATCGATAACTGTCTATCTATATCTGTCTGTGTCCATCTATCGATAACTGTCTATCTATATCTGTCTGTGTCCATCTATCGATAACTGTCTATATCTGTCTGTGTCCATCTATCGATAACTGTCTATATCTGTGTCCATCTATCGATAACTGTCTATCTATATCTGTCTGTGTCCATCTATCGATAACTGTCTATCTATATCTGTCTGTGTCCATCTATCGATAACTGTCTATCTATATCTGTCTGTGTCCATCTATCGATAACTGTCTATCTATATCTGTCTGTGTCCATCTATCGATAACTGTCTATCTATATCTGTCTGTGTCCATCTATCGATAACTGTCTATCTATATCTGTCTGTGTCCATCTATCGATAACTGTCTATCTATATCTGTCTGTGTCCATCTATCGATAACTGTCTATCTATATCTGTCTGTGTCCATCTATCGATAACTGTCTATCTATATCTGTCTGTGTCCATCTATCGATAACTGTCTATCTATATCTGTCTGTGTCCATCTATCGATAACTGTCTATCTACCGTATATACCGGCGTATAAGGCGACGGGGCGTATAAGACGACCCCCCAACTGTCACCTTATACGCCGGTATACAGTGGTGAAAAAAAAAAAATTCATTACTCACCTCCCACGGCGTCCTGTCGCGCTCCGGCAGGATGTCGCTCGCTCCGGGAGGCTGTCGCTGGCTCCTCGTCCCCGGCGCAGCATAGCTTTCTGAATGCGGGGCTTGAAATCCCCGCTTCCAGAAAGCTAATACACACACCGGCAGCCATGACATCATTGAATGGCTGTGATTGGCTAAAGCGCACGTGGCTTCAGCCAATCACACTATTCAATGACATCATTGAATGGGTGTGATTGCTAACACGTGCGCCTTCAGCCAATCACAGCCATTCAATGCTGTCATGGCTGCCGGCGTGTGTACTAGCTTTCTGGAAGCGGGGATTTCAAGCCCCGCATTCAGAAAGCTATGCTGCGGTGGCGACGAGGAGCGAGCGACATCCTGCCTGAGCGAGCGACATCCTGCCGGAGCGCGACAGAACGCCGTGGGAGGTGAGTAATGAATTTTTTTTTTTTTACACTTTTTTTTTTTTGTATTACCGGCGCATAAGACGACCCCCGACTGCAGAGCAGATTTTTCGGGGTTCAAAAGTCGTCTTATACGCCGGTATATACGGTATATCTGTCTGTGTCCATCTATCGATAACTGTCTATCTATATCTGTCTGTGTCCATCTATCGATAACTGTCTATCTATATCTGTCTGTGTCCATCTATCGATAACTGTCTATCTATATCTGTCTGTGTCCATCTATCGATAACTGTCTATCTATATCTGTCTGTGTCCATCTATCGATAACTGTCTATCTATATCTGTGTCCATCTATCGATAACTGTCTATCTATATCTGTGTCCGTCCATCTATCGATAACTGTCTATCTATATCTGTGTCCGTCCATCTATCGATAACTGTCTATCTATATCTGTCTGTGTCCGTCCATCTATCGATAACTGTCTATCTATATCTGTCTGTCTGTGTCCATCTATCGATAACTGTCTATCTATATCTGTCTGTGTCCATCTATCGATAACTGTCTATATCTGTCTGTGTCCATCTATCGATAACTGTCTAGATCTGTGTCCATCTATCGATAACTGTCTATGTCTGTGTCCATCTATCGATAACTGTCTATGTCTGTGTCCATCTATCGATAACTGTCTATCTATATCTGTCTGTGTCCATCTATCGATAACTGTCTATCTATATCTGTCTGTGTCCATCTATCGATAACTGTCTATCTATATCTGTCTGTGTCCATCTATCGATAACTGTCTATATCTGTGTCCATCTATCGATAACTGTCTATCTATATCTGTGTCCGTCCATCTATCGATAACTGTCTATCTATATCTGTGTCCGTCCATCTATCGATAACTGTCTATCTATATCTGTCTGTCTGTGTCCATCTATCGATAACTGTCTATATCTGTCTGTGTCCATCTATCGATAACTGTCTATGTCTGTGTCCATCTATCGATAACTGTCTAGATCTGTGTCCATCTATCGATAACTGTCTATGTCTGTGTCCATCTATCGATAACTGTCTATGTCTGTGTCCATCTATCGATAACTGTCTAGATCTGTGTCCATCTATCGATAACTGTCTATGTCTGTGTCCATCTATCGATAACTGTCTATGTCTGTGTCCATCTATCGATAACTGTCTATGTCTGTGTCCATCTATCGATAACTGTCTATGTCTGTGTCCATCTATCGATAACTGTCTATCTATATCTGTCTGTGTCCATCTATCGATAACTGTCTATCTATATCTGTCTGTGTCCATCTATCGATAACTGTCTATCTATATCTGTCTGTGTCCATCTATCGATAACGGTCTATCTATATCTGTCTGTGTCCATCTATCTGTCAATAACGGTCTATCTATATCTGTCTGTGTCCATCTATCTGTCAATAACGGTCTATCTATATCTGTCTGTGTCCATCTATCTATATCTATCCATCTATCTGTCTCTATCTATCTTTGTCTATCTATCTGTGTCCATCTATATCTATCTGTCTATCTTTGTCTATCTGTGTCTGTCCTTATCTGTGTCTGTCCTTATCTATGTCTGTCCTTATCTATCTGTGTCTGTCCTTATCTATCTGTGTCTGTCCTTATCTATCTGTGTCTGTCCTTATCTATCTGTGTCTGTCCTTATCTATCTGTGTCTATCTATCTGTGTCTGTCCTATCTGTGTCTGTCCTATCTGTGTCTGTCTATCTGTGTCTGTCTATATCTAACTATGTATCTATCTGTGTCTGTCTATATCTAACTATGTATCTATCTGTGTCTGTCTATATCTAACTATGTATCTATCTGTGTCTGTCTATATCTAACTATGTATCTATCTGTGTCTGTCTATATCTAACTATGTATCTATCGGTGTCTGTCTATATCTAACTATGTATCTATCGGTGTCTGTCTATATCTAACTATGTATCTATCGGTGTCTGTCTATATCTAACTATGTATCTATCGGTGTCTGTCTATATCTAACTATGTATCTATCGGTGTCTGTCTATATCTAACTATGTATCTATCGGTGTCTGTCTATATCTAACTATGTATCTATCGGTGTCTGTCTATATCTAACTATGTATCTATCGGTGTCTGTCTATATCTCACTATGTATCTATCGGTGTCTGTCTATATCTCACTATGTATCTATCGGTGTCTGTCTATATCTAACTATGTATCTATCTGTCTATATCTAACTATGTATCTATCTGTCTCTGTCTATATCTAACTATGTATCTATCGGTCTCTGTCTATATCTAACTATGTATCTATCGGTGTCTGTCTATATCTCACTATGTATCTATCGGTGTCTGTCTATATCTAACTATGTATCTATCGGTGTCTGTCTATATCTAACTATGTATCTATCGGTGTCTGTCTATATCTAACTATGTATCTATCGGTGTCTGTCTATATCTAACTATGTATCTATCGGTGTCTGTCTATATCTAACTATGTATCTATCGGTGTCTGTCTATATCTAACTATGTATCTATCGGTGTCTGTCTATATCTAACTATGTATCTATCGGTGTCTGTCTATATCTAACTATGTATCTATCGGTCTCTGTCTATATCTAACTATGTATCTATCGGTGTCTGTCTATATCTAACTATGTATCTATCGGTGTCTGTCTATATCTAACTATGTATCTATCGGTGTCTGTCTATATCTAACTATGTATCTATCGGTGTCTGTCTATATCTAACTATGTATCTATCGGTGTCTGTCTATATCTAACTATGTATCTATCGGTGTCTGTCTATATCTAACTATGTATCTATCGGTGTCTGTCTATATCTAACTATGTATCTATCGGTGTCTGTCTATATCTAACTATGTATCTATCGGTGTCTGTCTATATCTAACTATGTATCTATCGGTCTCTGTCTATATCTAACTATGTATCTATCGGTGTCTGTCTATATCTAACTATGTATCTATCGGTGTCTGTCTATATCTAACTATGTATCTATCGGTGTCTGTCTATATCTAACTATGTATCTATCGGTGTCTGTCTATATCTAACTATGTATCTATCGGTGTCTGTCTATATCTCACTATGTATCTATCTGTCTATCTGTGTCCGTCTATCTGTGTCTATCTGTTTACATCTATCTATCTATCTATCTATCTGTGTCTATCTGTTTACATCTATCTATGTATCTATCTGTGTCTATCTATCTATCTATCTATCTATCTATGTATCTATCTGTTTACATCTATCTATCTATGTATCTATCTGTGTCTATCTATCTACATCTATCTATCTATGTATCTATCTGTGTCTATCTATCTGTATATTTTTGTCTATTTATCTGTGTCTATGTCTATCATTTTGGCTGTGGCTGTCTATCATTCTGTATATCATTCTGTGTATGTCTGTCTGTGTCTCTGTCTACAAATCTACCCATTCATTCATCCATCCATCCATCCATCCATCTATCCAGTCTTTTTATCTTTCCTAATCCAACTTGTTCAGATAATTATTACTCTTGTTGCTAGTGAAGCTAAGTATTTGACGAAAGCAGAGAGTTGTTCCTTTTATGGTGTTCCTCTCAATAGACAATGTTGTCTCTAAGGTTGATGTATCGCTGATCAGCTGTGGAATGTAAGGTGAAGTTACACAGCACTGCACCGTACAATGTACGTAAATGGGCTTTTAAGAAACCCCTTTGACTTGGTGCTCCTTCATATTGACTATCGCGTATTTGCTTTGATAAAATTGCGGCAAAATTATCCTTTTTTCCACGATTTCTGACCATCAGTGCTGTTTTTTTCTCGCTAAAACACTGCTGCCGCATGCAAGTTTGCTGCGTTTTTTTTTTGTTTGTTTTTTTAGCGCAAAAGTGGATATCAAAAGTTCATGCTTTGCGATAAAAAAGAAGCTCTGTAGGGAAAGATGGGAGATAAAGAATCTCACATCGCAGAAAGCAAAAACATCCCGCAATTTTGTTTCTCACAACATCGTGTGATTAAAAATATTGAAAATCATTAGTTTCATAATTCTACGTTTTTACTCATTCTAGCATAGCGCGATTTTCTCGCCAGTTTGAAGGCGCTCTTACAATAGGAACAATCTGCAGTGGATGATAAGATTTTCCTATCCGCAGCATGCTTGTTCTCTGCTGCAGATGTCGTATGCTCCTTTGTTTCAGAAATGCAACAGATTTTGTGTGATCATACCTTTAAAGTCATTCTGCTCCCCCTGCCCTAGCTATTGAACTGTATTAGAGTGTACTGTAAGGATAAATCCCCCTGTCTGCCAGTGGTGATCAGGACTGTGCTGGGGCTAATCTGGGAGGCCTGGGACTTCCATTGCAGACTAGAACTGTCTAATAACTAGTCTAATGTATGGCCGGCACTTGAAGCTATTTGCTTATAGCTGTTTATAAGTACACTGACAAAAGACCACCCCTTTTTCCAGACCAGATTTCCAGTGTCAGAGTTTCAGTTCCACCACATATCAAGCATAGTGGCCATCTTCTTTGAGAACACAGTCCTCACAGTAGACCACTTTTCAATGCAGTTCTGGGTAGTCGTCGCAAAGCAGTATCCCTGTAAATGCATATTTTTGAGGCTCCATGCAGAAAATGTTAAAAGTGACAGAGAAGAACTAAAGAAAAGCAAAAGTTAAATAAATAAATAAACCATGTCATTCAATCTGCTTTTGACTCTTCTGCTCGCAGAGTCTTCCTTACTCCTGCTTCATTAAATCCATTATAAAGTCGCAGATTATAATTAGGTTTGTGTCATTAGTGAGGGCTGAAAAGAATCGCTGATTCTATAGTATAGACAAAATGTCTAAACATTTCAGGCCGGCTGCATTTCTCCTTAAATCTTGCTTTGACGATAGTGCATAATGGTTGATTCTAGCACACACACAGATAACGTATGTATCCATAGTCAGACCCTATACATGTAAAGCGTCTTAACTGCTTATTGGTAACATACGTTTAGCATGTTCATTATTTTAGAAAGTGATTAAACTGTGTTAAAAAGGTATAAATGAGCTCTGTTAAATCTTCCAATAATATGCAGGGAGGCAGAGAGTTATGGGTCATATTCAATGTTCTCTTGTCATGGCACTGTTCACACCACATTTGTGATGCACGTTCTGCCTACATATCAGGAAGCTCGCCTATTGCATATGATGCAAAAATAGCCCTGATCTGCAGATGTGTCCACTCTTACCTTTCTTTTTAAATGTAGTTCAATTTTACACCAAATTCCGTACAATCATAAGATGCTACAAAACTGTAGAGAAGCTTCAGTTCACATAACCACCACTGGGTGGTCACACGCTTACACATATAGAATAGATATTTTGTATCTAATGTTTTGTATCTAATATTTTTGTATATAATGATTTTTTATTTTGTTTTTTAAAACACCAGTTATCTCACACCACATATCTCGTGATATGTTGAGTCAAGGGGAAAGGTAAGGAAAGAAAAACATCAGTGTGTTTGAAGATTATTGTTCTGCTTTTGTAAGTGGTATTTTAGGATTATATTTAAAGTACCACTCTGGCAAAAACAAATTTTCACATCTCTTTTCCTCCTTACGTTATTGCCTAACACACTCTGGAGGTCTCCTGTGTATATTGCAGTCACTTCCATGTAGTGCAGCATCCTGTCTGATACTTACTGTAAGGAGAATTTATGTGTTTACCAAGGAGAAGACAATCAGATTTCGTGTAGAAGTACGGGCCCATAGGAGAAATACAAATCACACCAGCCTGTTGCGGTATCAAATGATTTCTAATTCATTCAAAGGTGCATGTGGTTTATATACCATAAATGACATCACAGGAAAAGTATATAGCTCCAAGATTAATCAGAATACATGATAGGCTTCTACTTAAATGTTTAACATAAGTTACACCTTTTAAGGTGTAACTATAACATACAAAGTTACCGTTATGAATTCAGTGAGAAGGTATGCAAGGGAGGGGGGGGGGGGGTCTGAGAGACTGTCTTATCTTCTGTCTGTCCTTATCCCGTACCACTCACTGGTATATAGAAAGGTTTCGTTTAACCCCTCCACTAATACTAGCATCATGCGATTCTAGTCTACAATCTAATAGAAAAACAATTAACTGAATACATTGATCTACAATTTTCTTAACACTTACCAGGCAACATTTTTAACTGTTCACATTCTTTATGCACTAACACTCCCATGATGCATCAGCACAGCATCACATGGTCAGCTAGAGCCAGTATCATCTCTGCTTACAGGGAAGACACTGCCATTACCTTTTTTATTCCATATTCACCTAAATATACTACATACCATAATTATACAGCCAGGAATATGAGCTGTGATCTCCTTCATTATAACTGTGTAACTGATGCCTCTAATCATCAGCAATAACTATAATATAAGTTTCTATTGCCCTCCACCCCACAAAGAGCGTGTGGAGTAGAATACATGTAATATTGTCACACAGAAATAGTGAATAAAAAACTGATGGCTGAAGAGAACCTAAATCGCAGTAAATTTCAGGGGTACTGTTGTATCTTGTGTCCACTGGAACTAGGGGTGGAGACAAGGGTTGTCCTGGTTCACTGACAGCTGATATTCCCAGGAGTTGATTGGCTGATGTAGTGAAGGGGCATTGCACGCCCCCAGGAATAAATTGACAGATGCAGTTGTGCTGTCTGTCCGCTTTACCCTCCTGTAAGTGTTCCGCTGCCTGCTTCTGTCACTTTCCCTACTGTAGTAACAGCAGTTTCCCTCCCTCACCACAGCACTGCTGACACATCTGCAGGCTGGACTTTTTGCTTCTCCTGGCCGCACTGCATGTATGCTCACCTCCCTTTTAGAAACTCCCATGTTTGCTAACGTTCACACCGATCACCCGGCCCCGAGGACAGTGTTCTCGCTGTCCTCCCCCCTCCGATTAGGCGGACCACAGTCAGTGTCCTCCTTTTGCTCCGCTGCCGTCCATGTGAGGCTCTGCTCGTGGGGCTACTTTGACAGTTGCGGCCCTCGGATCTGCAGTACTCCCCAGCATTATGAGATGTGGGCTCCTATCTGATCTGTCACAATCCTCGGCGGTGCCCTACCGGGTGTCTGATGCTGCTGCTGCACACCTCCATCCACCACAGGGTTTATGTTGCAGTGTTGAGGAGGACAGCTGCTGATGGGGTAGACTCTTCCAGTGGCTATACACCGTGCTGAAGGGCCTATGCGCGGCAGCCAATCCACCTGTGGGGGTGTGAGCAGGGATTTCCCTGTCAACGATGCATGTCTCCACCCATACTTGGTGGAGACAAGATACAACAGTACCACTCTCAAGTTGTTCGAATGTGAAAACATGACCCACCTCAGGAGAAACATTCCAGGAAGTTTTAGATAGAAAGGAATAGCTAAGCAAATATTATATAATGTCAGAGTGCAGTACCAAATATGGCCACTGTGACAGGGTCTGTGAGGAAATCTCTGACGGAGAGGGGTTTTTTTGGTCGCTAATTAATCAGCCAACACCTGCCTGGGTGAGTTCCTAAGCTTGGTGTCCATTGAGAGGTCAATTTGCTGTTCCATTGTCGACCAAGCTTTGGTCCACTCCGGAGCTCCTGCTGCCACTTGGAGCCACAAATTTGACTAGGGTTGGTGACCCCGACATTGACACCCTGAATGGGTATGAATTTGATAGACATTCTGATATGCGAAGGCTATAGGCCTGAATAGATAGGTGACATGCTCATTTGTATAGTAAGTAGCCAGATGGCCAGGGGTAATGTTCAGTGCGTGTACACTGATTCTTAACAAGACTCTGAAGACTGTGTGATTTGTTGCTGATTCTCTGCAAATATATGCTGGAATACGAGTGTCTACTAAAATTCTGGCCTGGACGTCCCTCTGTGCTGCCACCCATCTGGTCGAGGATAGACAGACAGACAGGGTAACTAGTTACATAATGAATGAAAACAATTTCACCGGACTGGCTCTTTAAGCTACAGATAAAAGCGTCCATATAACCTATTTGCTGCTGCCTAGTTGTAGTTTACATATTTTTGGTGATGGCATTGTAGAATCGCCCTTCTGGTTTTCTCTTACTAACACCATCTATTATGCTATCATGTGAGTATCTAGTTCAGTTATCCATAGTGAATCAAGGTCTAAAGCGCTGTTCACACTCGCATCATGGCTTTCACAATGGAGCCCTGACAGCTATGAGATGGAACGGTTTTTGAACAGGTCCCAATGAATCCTGCCGCACCCCATGTACTTACAGTGGGGGCTGTCAGGTGCTGTGCAAAATACTGGGACCCTGGGACCCTACAAAATAATCCTTGACCTGGAAGATGTTGGCTTCCCCCACTACCCACATGGCACCGAGCAGTACCTTGTACTGTGACAGCAGAGCGGCATCGACTTCATAAGATCTGCAGCACAATTGTATTCTATCTGCAGAAACCAACAAAAGCGGGGTGTCTTTGCTGAGTATTACATGCTTGTCATCAGCTCTCTGCAAGTTGGGAAACACTAGAGAATCTATATTATTTTATACACAAAATAAACCCCGTCAAGTCTAGCAGCCGGGAGAGAAAGGCATTCAACTGGTGGGATCATGGATTTGTTTGATTCAGGTAATTGAAAGTGTTTCGAACTATTATAGCAGCGTGAAGGCTTGTTTAAGTGTCTAGCTGTCAGTCAGTTAAGAAGGTGAAAAGTATTCAATTGTCACTCTGTCAGTCAATTGAGATGAGAACTGTCTACCTAATGGATTTCTTTACACAGACGTCGACGTGGAGGTAGAAGTAAAATCAATGTGTTGTCATGTGCAAGCACGCTGCATCAAACTGCCAGGTGGTATCATAGATTGTGCGTGTTGGAGAACAAGCTTGTCCTATCATTCAGAGCGGGAGGGAGGACATTTCTATCAAACTATTGCTTTTTACTAGAAGGGTAAAAACACTGTACAGGGATACATAAGTATTATGTGTGTGTGTGTATGTATGTGTGTGTGTGTATATATATATATATGTGTGTGTATATATACTGATAGATAGATCTATCTAACAGATTTAGCGGTAATGGGGAAATGCTTATTTTTATATGGAAGAGGTTAGGAATTTAAAAGGTTTTTTTTTCATCCTCTTAATGCAGTACAGGGAGCCTTGCGCGGTATTATGTGGAGTACTGGTTCTCATCTCTAGTTGAGCATTTCTTTAATATTGCACAGGTAATCTAAATAATGCCATGACATTGGTGATCCTGTGAAACAACCTCTCCGACAAGCTCAGGATCTACCTTACTAGTTGGGAGTTAGCAGAAGAAGTGGGCAGGGCTATGTAGTCAGTAAGCCAAACCTCCAACTCCTCAATTTCCCTGGACTCCAACTCCTTCATATATGTTTTAAGTGATACATTTTCTGTATTACAATCAGGAAGAAGGAGCAAAGTGCTGACCCAGAAACAGAGGGAAAATATGAAGGTTTTTCTATACCTCTAGTACTATATCATGACCTCCATGAGCCTCTTGCTGTTTTTCTGTATTTGAGAGTTTAGGAAGCAGTTTTTATATATAGTGTATAATAGCCATCAGAGCATCTAGCAGCTAACCACCAATCATGAGCTCAGAGAGAAAAGCAATCTAAACATAAAGAATAGAATAGGAATGCATTAGGTTCATCACATACCCAGCAGGCTCGGACCAGGTCCTTCCCGCTGCTTTCCGGAGCCCCGACGCAGCTCTGCAGTCCCTCAGATGACCACACAGTTTCACTTTCCGGTAACCGGATTTATAAATCCCGCCTCCATGAAGCGATGGCTGTGATTGGCTCTTCGAGCGCTGCATTGATTGGCTGAGGCTGAGCCATCGCTTTTTGGAGGCGGGATTTATGAATTCTGTACCCAGGAAGTAAATACTGCGTGGGTGGCCTAGGACTACGGGAACCACATCGGGCTCTGGAAAGAAGCAGGAAGGACCTGGACTGAGCATGTTGGAGAAGTAAAATAAGACATCCCCTGAAAATAAGCCCTAGTAGCCTTTTGGGGGAAAATGGATATATGACCCTGTCTTATTTTCAGGGATACCCAGGTATTAAGGAGTTGCCCTTACTTTTTTTTTTTAGCAGTCCCCTTCAATTGCGCATGCTCAGAGTACTTCTCGCTGGCACAAACCAAGGGGAAGGGTAATTCAACATTACCTTTAAGGAAGCAATACATGTATAATATTAGTAAAAACTAATCGTACAGAGTGTCTCAAAAGTCTCTAATTTTTCCAGTAGGAAGGTAGGTGTGTGATATATCGAACTGACAGAGAATTTCCCGAGAAAAAACAGTGATGCGCTTCATTTTATCATAACCTTTTTCATTCTCATGTTAACGCAGTGTTTTTATCTTCATTACAGGTAATGTAAATGTTGAGATCGTCTGTATGTCAGGTGAATGAAGCACATGTGTCATCACAGCACATTTCAATTCTACCAACCAGACCTCCCACTACCTACAGAGCAGTTGCCAAACCTTTTTCCAAATTCCGAGAAACTGGTTCTGTTGCTGATAAACCAAAATATAGATGACCAAAAACCTTGTCTGATAAATAAGGTCAGAACAGCTGTTTTTGGTTTTCCAGATTTTTGTTTATCAGTGACAGAACCTGTTTCCTGGAATTTGGGAAGAACTTTGGCAACATCACTGTAGTAATGGGAGTCTGGTTGGGTGGCGGTGATTACTCGTGCTTTGTTCATTTGACATAAGGACAATCTAGGAGTTGAATCCAAGATGGTGGCATTCAAAGTGACCATCATGTTTGGAAACCTGTTAGACCATGTCACTATCCTCCCCAACAGCTTGTATGCAAATTTGCATCACTATCTGCCAAACAGTTTTCATTGTGTGTATGGGCGTTTCCACACTTTTGAGCACCCTGTAAAATGAGAGAATTAACGAACTTCAACTGAATTTTTTATCTCCACCTTACATCTGCAAGTTATGACCCGTTAGAGGACTGGAGTTGAGTGGCACTGACATAGAAAACCATAGAGCTCAATGATGGTTGTCTTCATAGTTGTAGTGTCCATCAGCACATTAACAAGAGAGAAAAACAGGAAAAGTTGAAGCGACCCCGAGTAAAATATATATATGCAGAAGGATTTAGTGGAATGCTGAGGAAATATTTCTATGTGCTGATCTAGTGTGTTTTCAAACCAAGTACACCTCAGTTTGTGCAGGGCGTTGTAGTACTAGAGCCCAGAGGAACACAAAGAACTATGGGTCAAAGTTGCAAGCCTTTAATGCCGCAGGACAGAAGTTTATGTCCTGGACTTGTGGTACTTAAGTTTAAATTAAGTCCTGTGGATGGTACTGGCTCAGAAGTGAGCCCTCGCCATCCTGCGGTGGGAGCTGGATGTGACTGACAGCTGGCCTCCCGCTGCAACAGTGAGAACACCGATCCCCACTGTCAATACCTTACATGCCACGATCAATGTAGATCTTGGCATGTAAAGGATTCACAAAGGGGGTGTGTTCCCTCTGTGACGTCATTGTCCCTCCTCTCTGTAATCATGGAGGGCCGATGAGTTGCCATGGCCTGTGATCGCTATTGTAAGTGGAAGTACTGCAATGCATTATCATAGTGATTATAGCCTTTAGTAGTTCCATTGCCCTACAGGAACATAAAAAATTATCAAATAAATAAAAAAAATTGTAACAACCCCCTTTTTTGCACACTTTCCCCTCTTTGTATAAAAAAAATAGAAACAAAAATATAAACATTTGGTATCATTGTATATGTAATGACCTGTACAATAAATCAAACATTAATTTTTTAGGGCTGTTATTGTGCAAAAGTGGAAAAACCTAAAAATAGTTTGGTATCGTCATAATCCTATCAACCCGCAGAAAAAAGTTATTATGCCACTTATGCTGTATGATTAACATTGTAAAACAAACACATAACAGAATTAATGTTTGCTTTTTTTCTCCCAGCCCTCCAAAAAATGAATAACAATTTTACGATACATTAGATTACCCAAAAAAAGGAAACAATAAAAATAACAATTTGCAAAAAAGTAGCCTTCCGACGGAATAATAAAAAAAAAACTATAGCTTTTGAAAAGGGAAGATGACCCCCCCCCCCCTCCCCCACAAAATTGCTGCGTCCTTATGACCAAAATATGGCCTTTTTGTAAAGGGTTAAAGGAAATTGACCACGGATTTCTCTTTATTGATAAACAACCAGCATATTAACGCATTCAGAATTGTCAAGTTAAGGCAGTAGCGATAGACATTATATAAAATGTATATAAATACATGCAAATGGAATGTGAAATAAAAAGTACATAGAAATGGAATAAAGGAGAAAAACAAAACCAAAATGTAAATGTTATATAAGTGAAATTGTGGATTCTGATGTTCTAAGAGTTGAAATGATGTATAGACTCTGATTAAAACCAAACTTAAAAATGTAAACACATAAGGTGGATATTAGAGGGTGAATATGTCCAGTAATTCATGAATGACCAGTTCATAGCAGGACGTCCAGAGGAGGTTACAAAGAGAGAACCCTAAGCCACCATACTGGATGGTACAACTTCATATCGCATTACAAAACACCTGGTCAATTCAAATGTTATTAAATCTTAGCATAAAGTGGTTATGTCGCAATATAAATAAATCATCGTAAGAAGCATCATAAAAAACAGACCACCTATTCTATCAAATTATAAAATAAATTAATTAGGGCTGACCAGCAAGGGAAAGATGTGTCATCTTAATGGATATTTCATAGTACTAATAAAAAGGAGGCAATAATAAAAGACTAGCAGTTTAGTTTATACGTATATTTATAAAATGCCTAAAAATATATCCTAAGTGAATTTACAGAGCACTACAGAAAATAGTGTGTGGAAAGATTTGTAGTGATAAACTAAATAGATGGCGTAATATTTATATAACATGTAATACATAATGTACAAAATCAACACCATGCAATATATAATAAATGAAAAAGCTAAAAGAATTTTATAGTATTGGGAATTTGTAATTTTCATAGCAAATTAGAGCTGCTCCTTCTTAAGGCCTCCCTCAAACAGACATTTGCAGAAACGCAGCGTTTTTTGCTGTTTCAGCAGCGTTGTCATGCATTTTTGACAATGTTTTGACTGTGCTGAAAACGCAGCCAAGGATGCTTAAACAAGAAAAAAATCAATACTCGACCTAGCTGGTGCTATCCGGGTCCCTGCCGCTGTTCTCCAGAGCTCTCGGCACTTGTCATCGCCGACAGAGGATTTTTTGCTAGTGATGGGTTTTATTAAAGACCCCGCCTCCAGCAAGGATTGCTCTGATTGGCTGAGCCTGCTGAGTGTCAGCCAGCTCAGCCAATCACAGCCAGCGCTGGATGCACCAGTCACAACCATTTATTGAATGGCTATGATTGGTGCATCGAGCGCTAGCTGTGATTGGCGGAGCCAGCGCTCCTGAACCAATCAGAGCAATAGATGCTTTGTCAGCTTGTCAAGTGCCCGGCTGCCTGCCCGAAGCAAGAGAACAGCTGTGTGGACCTTGATGGCGCCTGCTAGGTGAGTATTCCTTCTTTTTTTTTTTTAATGTAGAGTAGCTAGCGCTTGTGTTTAGTGCTGCCAAAAATGTGGTACCAAGTTGTGCAACGTTTTCAGCAGCAGTGAAACTGCTGCCCTATCATTTTAATGGGCGAATCAGGGCTGAAAACGACCAAAGATAGAACATGCTTCGCTGTTAAGGGGCAGTGTTTGAGGTTGCGTTTTGACACTTGTGTGAACAGCCCATTAAAATGAATGGAAGCCTTTACAGGGTTTACGCAGCGCTGAAAAGGCAGCGCTAAATGCTGTACAAAAATGTCTGTGTAAGGGAGGCCTGAAGGTGTTTTTCGAGACTCCACTATTAATGACCTGATGGGGATCTGCTGCTCGGGACTCTCGATATTAGACTGATTAAAACTAGGGCTACTACCAATAAACTAACATAAAACGAAGAACACACACGCTCACTCCTATAATACTCGGTCGTTGGATAGATCTGATCGTAGAATATAGAGTTATCCACTGGCTTGTTTGCTAGACCCTAAATGACACATTGGAGCCCAGTAGGGAAAAGTAACCAACACTGATCTAAAGCCTGTCACATAGATCATGGTCTGGATATATCTTGACCAGCAAGGTTATAGAGGCGCAGACAGGATTTTGACCTTTGAAAAATTAAATCACATTTTTTGGCTGGAATTTATCCATGAGAAACAAGCCGGTGGTCCAAAATAAACACCTGTGGCTTTTGGAAGATAAACAATTACTGCCTCAGTGAAAAGGACTCTCGATATTTGGAGCTCCCATTGCTCAATTCAGTGCCCCAACCTCTTCATTGCATACAAGGAACAGCTCCATTTCACATAGAGGCGGTCCCTGGTATAAGCAGCCCAGTCTCACATGAATGGGACTTATGTGCTTGAAGACCGCATGACCAATGAAGGTGACATCACTGGTCTGAAAAGAGGCTGCGGTGCTGACTGGCAAGGGTCCTGAACGGCACACACTCAATGATCGGATATTGATGACCCCAAAAAACCCTTAACCTTATTACAGCTTGCTATATTATGTACAGTTAGCTGTCTGCTTTTTATATTACTTGCCACAGATCTGAATGCCAAAAACTGTACCCCATCACTGAATACCCTAGGGACTTCTGGTCAAAGTTCAGTATGTCATTCTGTCCATGCTCTCTCCACATACATACCCTGTTTCCCCAAAAATAAGACTTTCCTGAAAATAAGCCATACCCTGATTTTAGGGATGCTTGAAATTTAAGCCATACCCTGAAAACCAGCCTTATATGCATTGCATAAAAAAAGGAATACATTACCTACCATTGCTCTCCGGAGCGCCGACGTGCTTCTTGCCATCCTCGGCTACCCAAAGATCATCACTTCCTGATTACGAGACTCCTAAATCCCACCTCCAGGAAGCAATGGCTCTGATTGGCTGAGCAGCGCTTGAGAAGCATTCAATGCAGTGCTTGATGAACCAATCACAGCCATCGCATTGGTTCATCGAGCACTGCATTGATTGCTGAGCGGCAGTCGAAGAACCAATCACAGCAGTCACGTTGTGGAGGCGGGATTTATGAATTGGCCAATCAATGCACGTCGGAGCTTTGGAGAGCAGTGGGAGGGACCTGGACCGAGCCTTCTAGGTTAGTATAATAAGAAATCCCCTGAAAAAAGGATCTAGCACATCTTTGAATATAAGACAGTGTCTTATTTTCGGGGAAACGCGGTAGGTCCAGCAGTCAATAAATGGCACAAGGAGAATAGAGCGTAGCTGTAATGTGTCCCGGCTTCTCTGATTACCAAACTGGGTTGACCATGGTGTAAAGACTTAAAAATGGCAAGCTCAGCCCTCCAGCTCGGAAGTAGTAGTTCTCCTCGGATATATAATACAATCTGTACAGATAAAACGGCATACAGTCGGGTCAAATGTAAAGAGCGTTTATTCTCCTACATCAGTATTTGTCATTACTGTCAATCAGAACAGTCTGATACTTGGACTATATGGGCATGTTGGTCCTCCAGGACCTTGGGCGCCCGTATCATTAAATCATAATACAATAAATACTGTATGGTGACAAAAAGTAATAAACAGAAAATAATACATTTATATAATGAAGACAAGTAAATGCATCCTATGTATTACCATAGAGTTACAAAATACAACATTGTAGCCTTGTTCCAGATGTGCAGATCCCAACGACAACAATGCTTCTCTGGCTGCCGTGATACAGAGGATGTCTCGGCACATGACCTATTTCTTGCTTTCATTCCATGTATTTAGGCTTTTCTGTTTCTTCTTGTCATCGTACTTACTGTGTTGTTTTATTTCAGTGATACGGATGACTGAGGTCCAGGAAAACGTCCAAATGTTGAATCTTAAGTATGGTCCCGATCTGATGAATAATGTTGATAAATATTGATGTACAGCAATAAACTTTATTTGGTTTGACCTGACTGAATGCCATGGACCTTTCTGTACAGACTATGAAGAATAGATCTGCGGCAGTGCAGAATTATTGCTGGTTAGATAGGCAAGTTCAGCTTTGCCTCGGAAAGTGGAAGATGCTAATCTTTACTTATTCTAGACATTAAAGATGTTGTGTTAGAATTTTTTTTAAAGTATGGAAAAACTTGGTGATTTTCTTTGCCCCCCAGAGACAGCTCAGCTCTTATGCATGGTTTGTGTCTGGCTTTGCAGCATTGAATGCAATAGTTGTAATACCAGGCAGGGCCTGTGCAGAAGGGTGGTGCTGTTTCTGGAATAAAGCAGCCGCACTTTTCAAAACTCTTATAACTTTAATAAGAATATCTGCTCCCTATGGGGCAAGTAGGGCAACTCAGGTTGCACGAGAATGGTTTGCATGGACAATATTGTGCTCTAATGCTGGCCTTACACGATAAGCAGTTGGTCAGATGCTCGTTAGCTATTTCTCCTGACTCCTACATAAATATGCTAAGCGGAGTGTGTCCTTTTTTTTTTTTTTCCAAAAAGGAGAAGAGTCTGGCACCTGCTTATTCCTACCAGCATCTGTATGGGAGAGACAGGAGACCCCCATAGGCATTAGATTGTTGGCTGATCCTATCGAAATCTGCCAGTTCTAGCAACTTTTATCTAATATGCATTACCAGCTTAAAGAGGACTTAGCAACAATTTTAAGACAACAATTAACAGCCCTCTAAGAAACATTTTTTGTAAATGTATGTCATTTAAAAAAGTGTATGAAAACCTCTGTTAGCAGCATTCAAGGTCTATGCACTCCACAGAAGTCAGGCACAAACTTCCAGTTCATCAGGTGCCAGTGCCCCTTGCATCCTGCTGGCATGCCCCGCGGTAGCATTCAATCTCCCTGCTTAGCGCTAGATCTTGCAGCTCCGTCCGAAATAGCATTATCTATGGTCACATTGCTATGTTGAGTAAGGGACACCCTTTATTAGCAGATCGGTAACTTCTGTATTACTGCACCAAAAAAACTAAATGGTATCCTTCTGTTTGTGTCTATTCCTGCAATGTAGAGTAATCGGAGCCAGCCTGTGGCATGTGTGTGTTACCTCTTAATTCCAGCTGTGTTCATATGTTGTCATGAGAGGTTTTAAAAGTGGATCTTCCAGTTTTTAGACTTAAATTTAATTTGTCATTTCGTAAGGGGCACATCCTTTAAGCTAAGCCCCACCCACGTTTTTGAAAAGAGGCGAGAGGCATATACATTTTTTAAAAAGCGGAAACTTTTTTCCAAAATGCAGTACACACAAAAATGTGACTTTTTTTTTTTTGAAGCCATAATTTTAGTGCAAAGACATCAATAAATTTCCTCCATGAAGTTTTGTTACATGTAAAATGCTGGAGGAGGGCGGGATAGAATAGCCCAGGCGATAACAGGGATGATATAAAGTAAATAATAAACACTTGAGAGTTCGGAAAATTGCAAACAGATTTAGCCTGACCTATGACTTGCCAGTGAAAGCTTTTGGAAGTTACACTTGGCAGTAGTATATGTTAAACTGCGGTGTGAGGAAATGTAGAACAAATATTAGATTTGTGGTATGAGCTACTCCTCCAAATTATTGTAAAAGTCTCCCGTCTTAGAAAGTTTATGTAACGGCTTCCCGATTGAGGTCAGTGGTCCTTGTGCCTAGAGGGCCCTCCGTTTGGTGCCCGTTTAATGCTACATGTAATAACATTGTACATCCTAATGTTTTCTAATTAATGCCTCGTGTAAGGGTTCCACATAGCGCCAAAAATCACACGGAGATATAGGGTCTGTGTGGTTTTCCAACTGACTGTTGGCGCGCCAATTAACAGTGAATTTTTACGTTAAGGCTTATATGCCTTTACTATTAGTCATCCTTATTCATAAGTCATAAGATGTCTGCACTCAAAAAGACAAAAAACATGCACTAAAGCATGCATATGCTCAGTAGTACTGTTCATGTAGAACATCTTCTGAGACTAGTTATGCCATTTTGAAACTTTAGGAACTTAACAATTGAAAGGACACAATTTGAAGCAAGAAATGGGTCTTAGGGCTTATTTAGTTGACCGTATATCGGCCAGGTTTTCACACCCGACCTATATACGGTGTCCCTCTCTGCAGGGGGAGGAGGCTGGAAGAGTCGGGAGCTGAGCTCCCGCCCCCTCTCTGCCCCTCGGCACTATTTGCAATGGGAGAGGACAGGGCGGAGCTAAGTCTCAGAACTTAGCTCCACCCCCTCCCATTGCAAATAGTGTCGAGGGGCAGAGAGGGGGCGGGAGCTTGGTGCACTGCTTCCGGCTCTTCCAGCCTCTTCCCCCTGCAGAGGGGGACACCGTATATCATCCGGGCCTGAAAACCCAGTCGATTATATGGTCGTCTAAAGCCACCCTTAATCTGCATTGAGTTAGGTTTCATTAGTTGATGCAATTTAGGGGCGCATATTATTTTTAGTCTTCATGTACACGACTATAGTCAGAATCCCCATGACATAGATCTTGAATAGAGATGAGCGAGCATACTCGCTAAGGCAAACTACTCGAGCGAGTAGTGCCTTATTCGAGTATCTCCCCGCTCGTCTCTAAAGATTCGGGTGCCGGCGGGGGAGAGCGGGGAGGAACGGAGGGGAGATCTCTCTCTCACTCTTTTCCCCCCCCCCTGCTCACTCCCGCAACTCACCGCTCACCCGCGCCGGCAGCCGAATCTTTAGAGACGAGTGGGCAGGTACTCGGATAAGGCACTACTCGCTCGAGTAGTTTGACTTATCGAGTATGCTCACTCATCTCTAATCTTGAATATAACGGCTATACATGTCAGCATGCCCATTAATAACCCTTTATTAATATATTACTTATTCGAAAACTGCAGAAAAATTTGGTAGCATGCTTGTTTGGATGCAGTATATTGGACAGAGTTTTCAGTACTTCTGGGGGAGCATTAATCTAATACTTCACCCCACAATGCAGTTCTGTTATGAGTACCATTTTACAGGATGACATTTGCATGAAGTCCAAGAATAATTCAGGCGCATGTGGTACTGTAGCAGCTCCGTATGCAAAAAGAACCCCTTTGGAGTCCTGAAAAACAAATAAGTTACTCTACAACTGTCATTGATACCCAAAAATATAGTGGAGCGCGTGCCAAGGGTGGTTTTTGTATAACCGCGGGCTACATTAATGCAAATTACTTTCCTGTTTTGTGTGATTTGAAGTGTAGGTTTATCTTTGTGAACCTGCATGAATGCACTGAATGTATAAGGTACATTGTAAAGTCACCTAGAGCTCCTCCATGCAGACAAGTGATGTGCAGTCACTGTAACTTTTCATTCCATCGGCAGTCCTTAATAATCCCGAACAATGCGTTGGGTATGTGGCGTGCCTCGGTGCTACAGTAAGTGCCGCACTAGTGTCGTGACGGTCTTTGGATAAGCCATTGTATACCTTCCTTTTGTCAACAAAAATGACTTGGAAACTCGTCGTGAACCTATAATTACACCCGATTTCCTCAAGAATTTCAAAGCATTTTTCATTTAAAAGCCCCGGCCGTCGGGGGATGTTTGTTATTTCTCACTCATGGATGATGGAATGAATGACATGCATAGAACATAATAGCTACTTCTGCCCTGAATACATTTATGATTTATGACCAACATATATTTTTTTGCTTTGACTTTGTGATTGATCTTTATTGTCTTTGTATACTAACTCTACGCAGAAGCCGTCGTCTATTTTGAGCTTAACCAGACCTCTGGAAAAAAAGAAGAATCAAATTATTTCATCATGTTGAAAATGAAAAGCTGTAATTACTTGTAATTGGCCTTCAGATCTTAGAAATTGGGGAATTCTTTTTCCAGAGGTTTAAGATCACTCACAAATCAGGGCCTTTGTGAAATAGGAAATCATTTTGTGTTCATTTGGAACATAATATTGTTTTTACTCTTGACAGCCGTGCCCTCGTCATAGAATGGGCACAGTGGACCTTCCTTAATAAGGGCAGTTCTTGTTTGCTTTAGGTTTAGCTGAAGACCAAAGCCTAGAATGAATCACCAAATGTGAGCATGTATTTGTAGAAAGATCTTCGCTTTAATTAATAAGGGGGTTCACTGCAGTCTACTGTAATAGAATCATCCCTCGTACATATGTTGGTGGCTCAGTTTGTCTTTGGCCACCACCTATCGTATAGCATTGTACTATCTGTGATTTTTAAAGGCCCTCTTTCCCAACTGGTGATCAAAAACAAATATTTGTCCAAATGTTTCTTCACCCAATTATTGCCCCATGTGAAAGTGCCAATAAGCAAGCAGTCAGTTGCATCTTTTATGTGGAACCAAGAGTCGTCTGTTGTTGGCAGCACATCACCCTGTTTAAACGGCAATGTGCTGCTCACAATAATTTGGCATAAATCATTGAAGATGTGACCGTGAAGCACCATTCTCCTTTTATCAAGCTTCACCCCGGTGAGCGGGGTGCAAAAAAGGCCCAAACTTGCACCTATCACTCTTGTTTAGGTTGATCATTAGTATTAAACTAAAATCCCAGCAAATATATATTTTTTTACCCATTTTTGATGTGATTTGTTAGAGTATTTTTTCTTTTATCATCTAAAGCGCTAAAAAATTTTTTTATCAGAATAGTATTTGCTTTTGGAAGCGGGGCCACTTTTGTGCAGAATGTATCTAGTAATGTTATTCTTCATATTGAAAAAAACAATTTTTTTTTACCTTAGAAATAGTTTCCTGGAGCTGTCTTAAGGCTGGTTTACACGGGCCGATGATCGCTCAAACGACAGTTGGAGTGACAGCTTTGAGCGATCATTTTGCATAAACTATTAAGCAGCTACTCAGCTACTTAAGTACCAATTAAGTGTGCAAATGAAGCCTTGACTGAATGCAGTTAATAGCCTACTACTAGGGCTACTATCTGCACGCAGATCCTTTTTTCTCCAGGGGGAAACAATGCTATCAGCACTACCTGTGGAGAACTACTGATAAACGTGAAGGACGATTTTTAGGTTGGACTGAATTTAACGATCAGCTATCAGTGCCTGAAAAGCGCACGATGGGCGCACATTTACACGCACCGATTATCACTAAATCGATCGCCGATTAGCGGGGTTTTTTTTTGTTTTGTTTTTTTTTAAGCGGTCATCGGCTGGTGTAAATGGGCCTTAAAGGGTATCACCATGCAGAACATTGTATGCAAATGTTATGGTTCTTTTTCGCAGCACATGATTTATCCTTTTGAAGTCACTACAGAAATATAAACGCCCATTTAGACAGGACAAATGTGGGCGAAAAGCATGCCCGACACCTGTCCTCTCATATACTGTACTCGCTCTTGTGCTGTTGCATTGGAGCCAGTATCGCTGTCTCGCTCACAGAGTGGCCAGCAGTGGGGCTGGGTGGCTGCAGGAGATTTCTCTCCTCACACTCCCCTGCCCCTCTCCATTGCCTTAACATAGCGGCCATTCAATACTGAACGGCTGCTTTTTACACTGAATGATGAGTGATCAGCTCATCGTCCATCATTTATGCTGCATAAACGATGCCCGATAAGCTGATCACTCAGTGTAAAGAGCAGCCATTCAGTACTGAACGGCTGCTACGTTAAAGCAATGGAGAGGGGCGGGGGAGCGTGAGGAGAGAAATCTCCTGCAACCGCCCTGCTTTGAGCCAGCGATACTAGCTCCCGTGCAGCAGTACAAGAGCGTGTACATTCGGGGACGAGTGTCGGGCATCGTTTGCCTGACACTCGTCCCATCTAAATGGCCCTTAAGCCATGTCTGTGTGCTATTTGATGTTTTGTGCACTCAATTTTTCTTGGAGCAGTATAACCATTCCCATGTGAATGAGGCCTTAGACACACCAACATATTGCTGTATGGCTTTTACACTAAAAAGTTTGTCTGATAATCCAAAAAATTTTGGTATAGTGTATATTTAATACTGTATATATTGTGTCCTCATTGTGTGATTTGGGTTTTTGACTAAGGCCCATTGTCCACGGGTGGATTTTAATTATAAAATCTGTGCAAGTTTCCCACGCTGGAGACTCGCACCTCTAACTGCTATACGGATGCATTAGCATCCGCAAGGAAATTTAAAGCATGTGGATTAGAGTTGAGTGAACGTACTCTGCCGAGCTTGATGCTCGTTCGAGTATTAGCGCACTCGATGGTGCTCGTTACTCGAATGAGTACCACGCCGAGTTCGACCCTGCCCCGCATTACAACTTCCTGCTGTGACGTGCCAGAATGCGCACATCCACAGCAGTATGTGGCTTGCTGAGGGAGAGATGGGGAGGGAGACGGAGAAGGGGACGGAGGGGTGGGAGGGAGGAAAGGAAGGGAGAGACAGACAGACACTCGGGACCCGGCATCCCACATGCAAAAATGCTTGAGTCTCCCATTGTAGCCAATGGGGTTCGTTACTCGAGTAGAGCTCTCGAATTTTACAAAAAGCTCGACTCGAATAACGCGGACCCGAGCATTTGGGTGCTCGCTCATCTCTAATGCGGATGTGATTTTTTTTTTTTTTTCTTCTTCTGGCATATGGATTGCACGCACGGGAAGAAATCGCAGCATGCTCCATTTTCCTGAGGATCCCGCAGGGATGGCTTCTATTGAAGTCAATCGAAGCCGTCCGAACCGCAGCACACACACAGCTGTCACTGTGGTGTGCCGCGGATTTGGGGGAAAGCAGGAGATGTAAAAAGAAAAGTAAAAGAGGAAACCCTGTGCCTGCGTTGGGTGCATCGGCCGGCACTCCCAGGCACATCCACTGAAGAAAGAAGATCCGGCCGGCACGGAGGAGACCAGAGCTGGATCCGCAGAGATAAGAAACTGTCTTTTTATGTTCATGGCCGTTGCATGAAGGGATTCTGCTGCAGAATTCAGCAGTGGAATCCGTGCGTGCAAGTAGACATGAGGCCTAATAGTTTTGGCGACAATGGCAATGTTTCAATAGGATTATCTGACTTTTTGTCAGACACTTTGTCTATGTGACTTCATGTTACTTGGCTCTCTTTTATCTACAGCGACCCAGCTTGATATTACAGGCAAAGTTCCCTATTAGTTCAATGGAAATTTGGCTTGCAATACTAAACCTGCCACTGCAATGGGAACAGAGCTGTCTGCTCCCTGCAGAAATCAACTCAATGCATGAGCCCATTGGCTGGGAAACAGCTGATCAGCGGGAGTCCTGGTGGGTGGAGCCTTGACAATCTACTATTGATGGCCTATTCCTCTGATAGGCTATCATAGTTTACAACAGGACAACCCCTTTAATTAGGCAAATACTTAAGCTAAGCTCAAGCGGGGTGTTTGGTGCATTTTATATTGAAGGAGTTGAAAAAAAGGTCAGCTGCAAATGGACAGACATGACGCTGTTTCTGGAATAAGAACAGATCCTTTGTTCTAGTTCTGGACAAACGCCTTTAAGTTATAAAAGTGGTTCTGAGGACATTATTTTCGATTCCTTGTATATTTGCACTAAAAAACCTTTGTGGTTTTTGGATATGGTAACATGTACTTGTCCAAAACCAATGTCTATATATATATATATATATATGTGTGTATATATATATATATATATATATATATGTGTGTGTGTGTATATGTGTATATATATATATATATATATATATATATATATATATATATATATATATATATATAATATATATATGTGTGTGTGTGTGTGTGTGAACTGTCTTACTAGTATTGTTGTAAGTGTGAATTGCTTATATGACACTGTCATGTCTGTTGAGGCAAATGGTAAAAGTATTGGGAAAAAGGAATGGATTTTTTTATTTATTTTTTTTTAAATTTTAGAAGCTAAGCCTAAGTTCCTTGTCCTTTTTCAATGTTGATCCACTTCATGCCACACCTAGATGTTTCACTAAAATATATCGGATGTGGGGATTACATGCACAGCACTTAGACGAATTTCGTGACTTTTACATGCTATACAAAAAAGCGATGTTTTGAAGGAATAAAGAGAAGCTGACATGAAGCAGAGAAGTTGCCAGAATTATAACAGGTTTTCCTAAATGGGGTAGACAGCTCTTCCTTAGGATAACATACTCTCTACTTCCATGCTCAGAAGCAGCGCTTGACTTTTTCCTTGCAGTAGTCAGCATGCTGTAAGCCATAAACAGATAATGTCGCTGCAGGTGTACTTCCAAAGCTCGGAAAGAATCAAAAGTCTCGCAGCCAATCGGCTCTCAGCCTGGTGACCTTTTTCTTCTGCACTTCATTGATAAGATATGAAAGGTAGAGCTGGTCACAGTCAGGGCTAAAGGGGACCTGCCGGGGCGTAGTGGCAGGTCCAGATCACATACATTACTTGTCTTTTATACTTTGCTCACATGTCTTGCCAGCTTCCGGTATGGATGACATAAATGGAGCTTGTGTCTTGATTGGATGGGATTTCTATGTGTGCCAATTAGGGTGGAATAAATGATTGGCTGTTTGCTGGATACCCATAAAGATGTACACAAATTGTGACCCTAATGTGTGCAGGCACGGTGTCAGTCACATTACCTCACATGGTTCAGAGATCATAGGCTGGTATGTCCTTGTATGATAGTCCGTTCCGACAGGCGCCAAAAGCCTCTTCCTATGGGGGAGCATAGGTTGTTGGACATTCCCTGTGGAATTATAAAATATTATCTGATGGCATTGGTATTCTCTTGATTCACACTGCTTCACTGGTAAAGTTACCATTGTAAATTTATACTCTTCCACTGGTCCAAACCAGCCCTGTTTATTGATTTGTATCAGGGGACTGCATTATTGTCAATGAATAGAATTGCATTATGATGTACATTCTCTTTCCCAATAATAGTCTGAATATTTGAGCAGATTAGGGTTGTATAAATCTTGGCCACTTGACCTGCATTGTCCTCGGAATAGCGCTTTAACCTGAGAGACTATCTTGGCACCCATTAGCATATCATGACAGTCTATCCGCTCAGTCACGAAATAGAGTTTGTTGTAAGTATCGCCTGTGATATTCCAAACAGTCTTCAAGGTAGCTATAAGGAATTCAGTTGCTTGTTGCACTTCATGGTATGAAACCGTTCCTTTTAAAAGTGGTTGTCTCACTACAGACATCGGTAACATACTACTGGGATATGGCATTGATGTCTGATCCGCACGTTCAGATCTCTAGAATAAGGAGACCATGGTACTAGGAAAGCTGCAGGTCACTTTGTCTCATGTTGCCAACTCCCTCTGCTTTTCTTGAGTGGCCACATTGACAGCCATTGACTGTAATGGCCTTTCCGCATTGGTGGCATATCCAAGTGAGTCTACATTGACATGGGTGAGTTCAATATCTCAGCCCGATATTGTACTTGCAAGCGTGTGATTTCTACGGCGATGCGTTTTTGATTAAAAACTGCATAGCTTCTGTGAAATTGCGATCTTCACGCATATGAAAGGATTGCAAGTGTTTCCCATTGACTTCAATGGGAAAAATTGCATCGCATTCACATTGCATGGAATGTGAGTGCCATGCGATTTTCTTCCATGGGTCCCATGGGACACGATAGGCGATTCCTTCTGTGGAAACACCCAAAAATAGAACCTGCTGCAAATTTTTTTTCCTCATTCGAATTTTGTGTGTATCGCATCGCACAAAACTCCCATGAGTTTCTCGTTTGTGTGAATAAACCCCAATATGCTACCAATATCTGTGGCGATAGAGAGGCTTTAAAAGAAATACTTCCCAACAAATTATAGAAAAATACAAAAAAGGCCGACTCTACATTGATTGGAACTGGCTCAGATACTCGGCTTCATGTGTCTCGGATTAGTTTGCCCTGTCTGCTTAATGCATAAAGGCACATTTAGACAGGACGAATGTCGTGCAAAAGATGCCTGACACTTGTCCTCGCACATACTAGCTCTTGTGCTGCTGCACAGGAGCTAGTATCGCTGGCTCACAGCTGGGAGGCTGCAGGAGATTTCACTCCTCACTCCCCCCACCCTTCTCCATTGAATTAACACAGCGGCCGTGCAATACTGAAAGCTGCTATTTACACTGAACGATCATCGTGAAGCTCATCATTCATGCAGCATAAACGATGGACGATGAGCTGAACGATGATCGTTCAGTGTAAATAGCAGCCGTTCAGTATTGAGCGGCCGCTATGTTAAGTCAATGGAAAAGAGTGGGGGAGAGCGAGAACTGAAATCTCCTGCAGCCTCTTCGCCCCCCTGCTGGCCGCTCTGTGAGCGAGCCAGCGATACTAGGTCCCGTGCAATAGCACAGGAGCGAAGACACACAGGACTAGTGTCGGGCATCGTTTGCCCAACATTCTTGCCCAACACATTTGGTGCCTGACTTCACCTCTGCAATCCAGAGTTATTTCCTTTCTATATGCTCGTATTAATCAGCCTCCATTAGATGTGTAACTACCCTCTGCAGCGTTGGGAACAGGAGCTCAACTGTAACTTACTGATTCCCAAATGACATTGTTGCAGTCCAATCCTCGCCACCGGATCCGACCCGCCCGTCTGCAGGGACCAGCGCGTACTCACCCGCGGCTCCGGCTCTGTCACATGCGCAGACCTGAGCCGGCGGCGGGTGAGTGACATTTTTGCGAGCCCCGCACAGAAATAGAGCACGCCACGATTTGTTTGCTGCGCGAGATTTCGTGCGGCCAAATCGCGGCCGTCTGAATAGGATTGCAGGCTTCCAGTGGTGGAAATCCCGCCGCGGAATTTCTGCTCGTGTGCAGGCGGCCTTACTCTGACTGAAATCTTTATAAAAACTTGAACAGGGCATATCTGGTACCCACAAGAACACATAAATGTTCTCCTGGGGTATTGCCATGTTATATTTGAGGATGTCCTGCTCATGGAACCATGGTGCATGTCTGGTGGACATGTTCTAAAATTGTATTCTTCTGGAGACATGTGGCCAACCTTATTACAATAGCTGTAAGGTCACAGAAATCAAACCATCTATGTTTCCCTTGGCTTATAGACCTCCTGGTTTTAATAGCCAACATCACAAACTATCAAAAATGTATGTATGATGGCCAGAAGTCACTTAGCTACCCAATGGCTCACTGCTAACCTTTCAAACCAGGGTGTTATTGTAGGGTCTGCAGAATGATGCTTTATGAAAAGCTTTCAGCCATGAGAGATACCAAGATGGAACCGTTCCTCAAGACCTGGGAACCCTGATCAGTATATTTACAGATACGAGGCATACCTCACCTACGTCTTAATTAACAGGCCCTTGAAATAGTTCCACCTTATAGGTGAGAATCCGCCTTCACAATTTCTTACGTGATCGAAATCTTTTGACACAATTGCACAAGTGAATGATGCTTTGCTTGTCTTTTGGAGTCCTACCACGTTACCATGTTTTGTAGGGTTTGTATACCCCCTGCATGGGGATTCTGATGTTACATTGTAAGTCAATAAAAGCCCAATAACATTTATTGAAACTAAAATAAATATTCAGGGCAAAACCTAGGAGTGAACAGGTCAAGGTCTGGTCCACCTCACTCTGTCTGAAGCTTGTCCATATAGGACATAGGAGGGAGGGGGCGATGTAACACGGTAATACAATAATGTATTGTTTAGAAGTTGTAGGTATAACCTTCTCATATAGTCTGTTCGCTGGGATAAATGTCCAGGAAAGGAATGAAATTAATTGACTTTACAAAACTTTTTTTTTTTATCCTTTTTCATTACTTCTTAAGTTCAAATTATAAATACTGTGTTCCATTTCTATTTGCATAAATTGCATTAACATAATATAAAAAGGCAATCTACTAAAGCCATTTAGCTCTCTTGAACTGGAACTTAATGCTTAAAATTACATTTTATGACTTTTGGCTAGTGGCTCTCAAAATACAAATTGTCCATCAGCTTTATAAATGAAATGGTTTTGAGTTTGTCGTTCTGTGCAAGTACTAGAGCTATTTCTCTGTTTTTTATTTTTCTCCTGAAACACCTATTTCTTCTGCAGTATTTGCTGTAAAGGCAATTGACATTATCCCTTAATACTCAGTCTCCTGTATGTCAGACCCCTGATTTTCTGCATTTTTTGATTCCGCTAGCTGAGTATTTTTCAAGGAATTCGTTTTTTTTTGTTCCTTCGCGATGGGTCTCCTCCGAGTTCTTCCATCATAGGTATTTATGGCATATTCACAGGACATGCCTTAAACGGCTGAAAGGATGGTATCTGGGGAAACGGGGTCCCAGAATCGGAGTTGTCAACTTGAATTTTTCATTTTCCTGGACAACTTCTCCACAAATCACCGACAGCCAACATTTTTTACAGACACATTGGAAAACCATAATGAATGATAAAGATTATAAGTGATAGATGTGTATAGGTCAGATAGTGATAGTAAATGCTGGTGATGAGTTCCTGTGAGACATAAAATAATGATAATTACAGCCATAATAACCTGCTGAAATATCACCAACTTCAAGAATTCACGGACATACATTTTTCTTTCACGGGCACTGAAAAAAATGCTCTATTTTCACGGACTGTCCAGGAATTTCTGGACAGTTGGTAATCTTGCGCACAACCCTCAACCACTAATTCAATATAGCCTTCAGTGGCCACTTTTCCCATTGATAGATATGGCAGTGCTTATACAGTACTTTCTCCATTGACGTCGAATTACATTGATGGGAATTGTCTAAAAAGTCAAACAAGAAACCATCTCTGCTTATTTGAATGAGTAAAAGTGGCTATTTAAGTCCTCTTTGAATCAGGGATTGTGAGACCCTGCTCTGCTAATAGAAGACGGTCCCAGAGGTTGAACTGATACTCATCAGACAAGATGGGAATACCTATTTGACTGATGATAGAATAGGAAGTGGGCATGTCTATGGTCAAAAAATACCCTTGGATTAGAACATTTGTAGGACCATGTGTATTGATAGTTCTTGGTCAGTAGGCATTACTATGGCAGCTGTGGAATATAGCAACAGTAGAAGTCATTCAGTAATGTAGAGCTCCTAAAATGTTAATATTTACTACTACTGCTACTACTTCGGCTATTATCACAGCAGTTTTTCCATCTTTGCCTTTGTTGAAAGACATATAGCTGTTCCTGTGATTTTTCTCGTAACTTCACACAGGAATAAAATGTTTGCTAATGTTTAAAATACAGCAATGAGCTGGAATGCACATCTTTCGGTAGCCCCCCCTTTAAGATGATTAAACACCTTAAGTAACTGGCGACCGTGAGGCTGCTGTATAAAACAGGACGTGTTAGAATATTAAACCTATTGGCCAGAATAAAAACTACAAGATATTAGGAATATTTTAAAATCTACATAGTGGCATAGAAAATAAAAAAAAAAAAAAAAAAAAAAAATGTGAAGGTTTTACATAATGACCCATTGTTTTAATCACGTTTTTTATGATAAAACATTCCCTTTAAAGAGGTTATGTAACCCTTCATACATAATTATTCAGTGGAGCCAGGCATAAGCAGCAGAGACCACCAATATTACAATAGTGTATATGGCTGTCTATATCCGGTTAGGGCTAGATTATGGATTGAAATCAGGTCACATGATGCCTAGATCTGAAGATTTTTCCTGTGGATATGACTTTCAGAATGGCTAACTGGAGACATGGACCTATCCGGTCACTATCTGCTTTGGTGTAGGACTAAACCAGTAAGCCGAGTCTAAAGCACTGTGAGTATTTCGCTCTTAATCCCCAGCAAGGAGATGTGGGTTTTCCTACATGGAATTCCCAGGTTGCTTACCTCTGAGCAATGGCTAACACATAGAGATGAAGAAGGTGTTCTCAATTCACAGTAGCAAGGCAACAGACAGAAGACCTAGTCAGTCACTGGAAGGGTCGAAGCTGGTTGGGTTCAGTTGTGAGCGGAAGCCAGGCCGAAGTCAGGAAAGACAGCAAGCAGGAGAAAGTAGTCCGAATAATAAGCAGAGTCCTAGTCATAGACAACAGGTAGAAATGAACACCTATGCAGACAGGAACCAGAAGGACCTTTACTGCTGAGGCACAGAGCACTGAGGAAGCAAACCTTATAAAGCCTGAGGTATGTTGATATGGGTTGGTGTCAGGGGCATTTGGCACACACTAGCTCTTTCAAAGACCTGAATTTGGAACCGGTGCAAAACACATGGCTAGAGTGGCATAATGCAGCGGGAAACAGAACACCGGGCACCTCTGTAAGTGAGCCCATTTATTGTTGCACTATTACCAGGAGTAGGAACACTAAAAATGCTCCTCTGGTAAATCACTAATCCAATCCAAACCTATGTTCCGAAGTTTGTGATTATTAACAAATATAAAACTTAACATTTATTAGTTATATGTTCAAATATAGACCAACACCCTACCAGAATGCATATGCGCTAATCAATAGAAGCAAATTGTAAAACATGTACCTCTCCAATATCTAGTCCACAAAATGTCCACACTGCATATAATAAAGAATGATCTTACAAAATGTTCTCCTTCTATTGGAATACAGCTCCAACTTCCCCCAAAGTGACCAGGGGTGGAAGATGTCATATGTTGGTAGAGATCCAAAAATGCAGATGTCGCACAAACAGGTGATAATGGAAGTTGTACCCCAAACTACCCATATTGTACCCTGTGCGCTATTAAACCCTATTAAATGGACAGATGGATTAGAGCAACCCCAAATATTCCTGTCAACAAAGCCTTACAATCACTCTGTAGAGGCAACAGCCAGAGGTCCCATTTACTGCCCCAACAGATTTAAGACCCTAAACTCTTGGGCTCAACAGGGAAATAATGTAAACAATAAACAGATGGTTATCGGCCACATGTAATGAAAGATACTCTGTCATTATAGTTTTGGAGTGTGTGCTAGACGCCTAGTAACTGCAATGGTGGAGCTCAGTCCTGTTCACCAGACTTACATTCAGACATCAGCTCTGGGCAAAATCACCAAGGCTTCACTGGAAGCCAAATATGGCCATAATTTCAGAACGCATATATCCCTATTCAACATTACCTCTACTTGAGCCAACCTAAACAACCAATCACTGTGAATCAGCCAACTCAAACAACCAATCACTGTGAATCAGCCAACTCAACCAATCACTGTGAATCTGCCAACTCAAACAACCAATCACTGTGAATCAGCCAACTCAAACAACCAATCACTGTGAATCAGCCAACTCAAACAACCAATCACTGTGAATCAGCCAACTCAAGTAACCAATCAGGTTGTGAATGGTGTGGAGAGGGGGGGGGGGGACTAATATCCCTTCAGAACAGTAGGAGCCACCTGCGGCTACACGGAAACGAGTTGGATTTAGGGTCATATGCCGCTTTCGGTGCTACCTTGCTATTTGCAATCTTGGTTATTTGATTGTTAGTAGTGTATTTGATTCCAATTATTTTAACTTAGAACTAATGTTAAGTTTCATATTTAATGATTTATTCTACACTATTCCCACGCTCAGACATGATTGGCCGATTTACCTCCTAATCCAGCAATGGACATGTCAGTTTAGCATGGAGTTCCTGTCTGCTGGTTGCCTGATTTAATGAAGTCTTATTGTACATGGTAATTCTGTAAAAAGCAGTCACTTTGCAGGAGCCTACGTGCCAAGTAATCTGCTGAAAGATGCAATTGTGGCTGAAGATATAAATAAAGACGATGATAATTTTATTTGTAGTGTAAATGCTCTTATTGTCTGCATATGAAATGAGTAGATATAAACTGGATGCAAATAACCTATCAAATGCCACCACCCTTTCTATAAAAATGCTACTTTTCAAAATGTCTGAATTTTTTATGCAATCATCTTGACGCTCTCGGCGTTCCTTTTGTCAAGGTTTGAAATGAGATAATTTTAAATATTCCATGATATATATTATTTTACAGCCTTTTAATGATACGGAACAGCGATGACCTGCCGCTTTAGTTATTCCTTCAAAAAAGAGTAATTGTAAAAATTAACTTGTCATCCACCACAGCTCAGTAGTGGAATATTACTAAAAGTCCATGGTCACACTATTTTCTTATATTTTTGAGATTCAGCATCTGGCTCTGTGGGGTACTGATGGCTTCTGTGAAGAAAAGCTCCAGAGTGAGCAATTAAATGTAAAGTGACAGTATAAAATATGATCATTAGGCTTCTACAAAAGACACATTTATGAATTTAGCAGATAACTGTCATTTTGTTCTCTCCTTATTTGCTCTTTGCATACTTTGACTTTTGCAGTTCTATTTTTCTCGTGAGTGATTGCTCTTTTATCATTCCACAACATTTTAACTCCATTTGTCAAGTAGGGCTTGTGCTGGATTTCTGTACAATCGCCAGGGTTATCAAAGTAGTCGCTTTTTTTTCAAAACTTGGAACAATATATGCTTTTTTTCCCCCCAGTATTTAATAAACAGGGAAGAATCCACATCAGCACTTCTGTGTGAAAATTAATATTTTTTTGGATATTCTTACTATGCAGTTTTCTAGATGCCCTGCTAGGACTTCCCATAGTGTATATTTGTGTGCCAGGGTTTAACTACAGGGGATTTTTATTTTCTTTGAGATTAAACTGAGATTTCTGCTTACTCAGCTTTATGAACTGCTAAATTATATCAAAATAGGTAAAAAAGATGGTACCCACTCAAAAAAAAGCAGGGATTTAGAAGTCCATACCTTTTTGGAGTTTAGCGTACTAGTAATATCTTTTTATGTGCTGTCTGTGCAAACGAACGGAAGTTTCTAACAATCGTACAGTAGTTCCAACATGGAAAACTAATATGATGTCTGGAAATGGAATCATAAGCGATTGGTTAATCAAAATATTAACGACGACCTGTCCGTACGTGCGTGAGTGAGTAATGAGGGGATTTGTGAGTGACTTACATGCTCCGCCCCTGATCACATGACAGTGACGTCATCATATATCCTTCATCCCCATTGAGGGAGTAATATGCTCCGCCCCTTATCACATAATGGTGACATCCTCACAGGCCCTGTACGCACATGGCTGCTGTCCGGCTAGGTGTTCGTTAGTATTCCATAGCAACTGAGGCCGCAGAGGATCTGTGGTCCGCCTGTATTCTGCACAAAGATGCAGAACCTTTGATTATGTCACCATCATGTGATCAGGGGCGGAGCATGTAAGTCATTCACTTGGAATGAGTATCACCATCATGTGATCAGGGACAGAGCATGTAAGTCATTCACTCAGGATGAGCATCATCGTCATGTAATCAGGGGCGGAGCATAACGGTGTCATCATCACAGGTCCTTCATCTCCAGTGCTGTGCTGCTTCTGATCCCTGTTGTATGGGATGATTAATGTATGTAGCAGTGCTGTGTGTGTGTGACGTGCATGTAGCAGAGCTGTGTGGTGCATTGCCCCATCAGAAATACTGGTACTATAATTTCCTAATAATTACTAGTCATTCATTCAATGACCACTAGCAGTCCTGCTGTTTGTGAGAAGTTTCCATGGAGTGACAGCAGAGCACTAAAGTTATAGGAATAACCAAGTAAAGGTGTCCATACACCTTCAATCGCTGTTTAGCTGACATCTATTTCTTCTGACTCCCTCATACACTTGAATTCGCCATTTGGCAGAATATTAATGTGGTTTACATAGGGAGAGTAGAGAAAGTTGCAGCAAGACAGCTCTGTGGTGGCTTATCTCCAGGGGAAACAAAATTGAACGTGCCTGATCTCTTTTTCACCCAACATTATCTCTCAGAGGAAAGTTGGGAGGCCCCTATACACATACGTTAGTCATCCGATCCCACTGAAATCAACCGGTTTGGATGACTTTTCACTAATGTGCATAGTAACATAGTATGTAAGGCCAAAAAAAGACACATGTCCATCCAGTTCAGTCTGTTACCCCCCAATATTGATCCAGAGGAAGGAAAAAAATCCAATGAAGTAAAAGCCAATTTTCCCCATTTAAGGGAAAAAATTCCTTCTTGACATCAATCTGGCAATCGTATTAATCCCCAGATCAACAACCCCCTCTGAAAGTATAAATGATTATAGCATATAATATTGTATCACTCAAGAAAGGCGTCCAAGCCCCTTTTGAACTCTCTTGTACAGGGGTCTTAATCTCATTTGGCTGTTTTTGGGACTATAACAGAGCTTGTACGTTACAACAACTTGCATCCTAGACTACAACTCCATAGAAGCTCCTCGCCAAAGTAATGGTGGAGAGATGGAGAACCAGACCCAACGGAAACTCATAGATGTTATATTTACCGCTCACCTAGTGGATGGGTGATAAATGTTTTTTGCTATAATACCCCTTTAACGGAATGCTCAGATTGCATCTACTCATCATCCCCACATATCTGTCACAATATGGACTTGGATGATGTAAGGACTAAAGATCACTAAAACAATGGCATTTTTCTATAGTATACTCCATGTGCTGTTATATATCTCCAACATTTTTGTGTGCAGCTTTATACATATGCCTGCAAGTGTCCCCTCTAGAAGTATATAGATATAACCACTTAACCATAATAGAGCGGTAAGACTCACCTAGTCGATTAGAATCTAGGAGGGAGATGTACCTGGTTATGCTGTAAACCAGATCAGATGCTAAATGCAGGTTTACTGTATAAGAGAATTTAACCCTTTCCAATCCACTGTCTGACGTCTTCCTACATTCTGATTGTTGCCAGCCACTCCGCCGTCGGAGCCTCTCTGGCCCACACACACTGGCTTTAGCCAGCAGATGGCACCGTTGTATAACAGCAAAAAGAGAAAGCCTTTTAGGAAACCCTGAATCCACAATTGGATTGGAAAGGGGTTAAAGTTTAAGGGTGTCCTGCCTCTCCCCGAAAGATGATGTCTTGGGAAAGAAGACTTCGGCAAGTTGAATTTCAACATCTGATTCTTTTGTTTTTCGTGGAGATAAACCGCCGCCACAGGCACCCACCTATGGTTTTCTCCAAAGCCCCCAAGGAAAACACGTGGACACTGAGCCGAACAGAGCTTTTATGCGGAAGGGACAGTCAGGAGAAATAGCTGTGAGCCTAAGGCCGCCTGCAGACAGGTGGAAATTCCACGGTGGGATTTCCCGCGAAATTTCCGCCCCTGGAAGCTGCCATAGGATTGCGTTAACAAACGCAATCCTAGGCAGATGGCCGCGATTTGGCCGCGCAAAATCTCGCATGGCAAACAAACCGCGGCATGCTCTATTTCTGTGCGGGGCTCGCACATGAAAGGGCCGGGAGAGCAGGTGAGTTACACGCTGCTCTCTGCAGACACTCGCAGCCGGATCCAACCCGGCCGTCTGCAGGCGGCCTAAACGAGTTTTTGGCCACCAGTTCTGGAAGGTGTATGGGCACACTTGTTTTCCACATAAACACAAACCTATTTCACAGATACATGAAAGCTACTGTGCTGATGAAGGATGGGGGGTTTCAGACATGTTTTGACAATAATTCTGTTTTTCCAAAGTTCTACTCTCCAACTGCAGTATATCACTGCTCCCAGCATTGTGCTTAACTAGATTTAAATCCCCCTGCCCTTAGGACCCTTCATGTCATGTATCACAGAGCGCTCTTGTTATTTATTTATTTTTTAAGAATGCTTTTGCTTTTCTGGACAAGTTTGTATTTTTTTTAAATGTCAGAAATATGACGCCACATTAAAAAGGATTGGATCCTGCTATTGGTTATGCAAGCCATGTCAGCTCTTATTTATTTAGATTCCTAGACTTAGGCAGCCCTTTAGCTTCTTAGGCTTCTGCAGTGTGAAATCATGCAAAAAACATACCTATTGGAAATCATGACATTCTGTACAGTCAAAATAGCTTTAAAGGTGACCTCGTTAAAGGGTTTGTAACAAAATTGCAAGTTATCCCCTATCCACAGGATAGGGGATAACTTGCTGATCGATGAGGGTCTCACTGCTGAGACACCCCCCCCCCCCCCCCATGTTTTTTAAAGCTGGACTCCCATGTCCCGCTCGGACTAGAATGGAGCAGTCACACTAACAGCACAGAAGTAATCGCTATAAGGGCAGGTTCCAATTGACCATGAAGCAGCCACTGGGATCAGGACCAAATCCCTCACCATGGACCAAAAAGATAAAGTGGCAGCATCAAACGGTGCAAAGCTCAAAAACGTTTTAATCTCTTCATGACCAAATAAAAAATGGCAACGTTTTGACCCACCAATAGGTCTTTTTCAAGCTCCATAGCTTGACAAAGACCTATTGGTGGGTCGAAACGTCGCCATTTTTTTTATCTTGTCATGAGGAGAATTAAACTTTTTTGAGCTTTGCACCGTTTGAAGATGTCCCACTCTGACTGTCACTCCAGGAGTCGTTTCTCCTCCTCCCCCACAGTGACATCAGCATAAAGGGATTACTGATCAAGCATGCGCAGTTAGTGCTTCGTTTATTTCAATAGGGCTAACGTTCCATTCAGTCTCCTCCTCACTGTGGGGGATGCTGTTGTAAGATGCTATCCACAATAGGTTAACACAGCCTCTGATTTAGGAGTACAGAGTCGGCGCCTAAGCATAGGAGATGGGGGGCTAGGACCTTTGACCCCTTCACGGGTTCTAAATCACTAGAGCTCAGCAGAAAGTGTGCAAGGGCTAGAGAGCGATGATAGTCTGAGGGTGCAGGCCTAAGAAGAAAAGGCACTGTCAGGACTTGGACATTGTGGACACATCCTTTGAGTTAGAGGCAAGTACAGCATCTGAAATAAGAGACACCAGGAGCCTCCTTGAATCCACCAAAACCCCAAAGAGACAACTGAGCCACGAACTGCAATTACTAGTGCTGCTTTTACAAGGCTTACGTGCCACGGTTTATGTAATCTGAAACCGGTTAAGGGAATACCAGAACGGAGATGCTTGTACTCTTCAGCGACAAACTGTAAGTGAGATCCACTCCAACCCACATCACAAGTGTCCACACTACGGTAGTATAGACTCACAACAGGCCTGTTGTATAGGAAAACGCTGCAGTGATTTCTAGTTAGTCAGTGCTCTCCGGTTATGAACAGAGACTTGATGCAATATACCATGGAGTACAGATCCTGTATTTAGTTATAGCGTGTTCATAGTAGTCTAGTAATAACCTTGTTCAAACGGACTGTGCACTGCTTCCCATGTCTGCGTTTCACTGTTACTAGTCTTAACTCTTGCAAATGTTATTCATATTGCCTTGATTGATCGCTTATACTTAGTAACAGACACAGAACTGAGTTAAGGCCCATTTACACGAAGCGATGATCACTAAAAAAAGCATTAAAAAGCGATCATTTTAGCGATAATAATTGCGTCTAAATGCGCGCCCATCATGCAGTTTTCGTGCACTGCTAGCTGATCGTTAAATTCAGTCCAACCTAAAAATCGTCGTTCAGCCTTATAAGCAGTTCTCCATGGGGAGTGCTGATAGCATTGTTTCCCATTGGAGAACAAAGGATCTGAATGCAGATAAGAGCCCTCGGGATATTAACTGCTTTCAGCTAAGGCTTCATTTGCTTTGAGCAATCGTTTTGCATACTTAATTGCTCTTAAGTAGCTGAGTAGCAACTTAATAGTTTATGCAAAACGATTGCTCAAAGCTGTCACTCAAACCGTCGTTTGAGCGATCTTTGAGTGATCATCGGGCCGTGTAAATGGGCCTTTAGTGTGCATAGTATTAAGTAACCATAGAGTTAAACTTGTTTGTTTTTGCCGGTTACTATTGTTGCTACTTACACTCATACAGGTTAATCATTATTTCAGTATTCTTAAATAAAACGTATATTTTTGTTAACTCCGTGGCTCTATTGTATCCTGAAACCTGCATCGTGCACCACACCCCACGACACTGTAACCCCAGAGTTAGGAGAACAGGGAACATGATACCCCAGTGAGACCCCCTCCGATCAGTAAGTTATCCCTATCCTGTTGATAGGGTATAGCTTGCAATTTTGGTGCAACCCCTTTAAGTGTTTGAAAGTTGTAGAATTTATTCATTAGTAATTAATGAATTATCATCATTTAATGGAAATAGAAAGAAAAATAAGTGTATAGAAATTTACATAACTTGTAGCTGCTGGGCCCCAATGGAATATCTGAAACAGAGGCTCTCAACTGTGTTTTTTTTATATCTATATAGTCCTGGTCTCCTCCTATGGGAAGAAAAACTTTATGAGCTTCCTAAGACACCAGGGTCCGGTTGCAACTACACCTTAATTACATTTACACCTCTGCATATATGCTTATATCTGTATAAGGGACCTTTTTATTTTGGAAATATTTGTACAATTCCTGAAAAGTTGCTATGGGGGCCAGAGTGAGGGGTCCAACTCGAGTACAGTGGCATAATATTGACAGTTCCCTTGATAATGTGTGCTTTTTTAAATTGGGGCTCTTATTGCTGGGATGTAAACTACAGTCAGAACACCATTTAGGGACACAGACTGTTCAAAATCAGAAAAGGAGTACGCCAGGGGTGCATTCTGTCACCATTTCTTTTCTGCGTGTATGCTGAGGCAGTTAGGAGGAAAATCGGCTTGGCCTAGTCATAAATTGGGGTGAAAATAGCAGGGTGGAACATAAGCAATCTGTGGTATGCAGATTAGCGGTGTTGTTGATCCAGGTCTTACAGTTAGGTAGTACCTATCAAACGTTGATCCAGGGATTATTCTAACTGCTATTATCTAGTCAGGAAAAAAATTTTTTCCTCCCGCATGGGCTAATTGGCTTCTGCCTCATTGTTTTGGGGTTTTTTTTGCCTTCCTCTGGATCAACAAGGGTGGGGTTGGGGGGTTGAAACAGGCTGAACTAGATGGACATTGTCTTCATTCAGCCTAATATACTATGTTACTATGCTGATGATACCACCCTTCTTGCAAAAAGTCGAGATGATCTAGAACAATTGTTAATAGCTGTCAAAGAAAGGAGTGAGCTAAAAGATCTCTTCTAAAACATCAAAAAGACAAAGATCATGACAACTGCTGGAAATGGTAGAATTACTATCAACACTAACAACGTGAGATTGATGCTGTACCAGATTACATGTTCCTGGGGTCCAAGCTAAATTGTAATGGAGAATGCAGTTCAGAAAATAATTGAAGAATAGCACTAGGTTGCGTGGCTTGGCTAGGAATGGACCTGGAAAAGTAAAAACCTTGGTTTCAAAACCAAGTGCTGCCTAGTGAAGGCGATTATTTTTCCCATTGCAGCTTATGCTTGTGAAAGGTGGACACCTAACATGGATGACGGGAGGAAGTTAGACACTCTTGAATTATTAGATTGACCCAATGTTCGCTACGCAACCATAACATGTGTGGAAAAGTGGTTGTAAATGTTTTAAGAACTGTTGAGTTGAGAATTTGGCTTGAACTGTTCGCCACCCATGGCTTGGTCTTTTGACGTTTTGGGGGCATTGCAACAGCCAAACTGATAAGCACTAGAAATAAGTGAACGTGCGCGTTTAGGACAATTACTCGATCGAGCATCGCTTTTTTTCGAGTAACTGCCTACTCGGACGAAAAGATTCGGGGGGCAGCGGGGTGTAGCAGGGGGGAGGCTCGCTCCCCCCCCCCGCCCCCCGCTACCCCCCGACGCCCCCCGAATCTTTTTACCCGATTAGGCAGTTACTCGAAAAAAGCGATACTCGATTTGAGTAATTGCTCTAAATGAGCACGTTCGCTCATCTCTACTAAGCACTTGATATGAACTTCGCTTAGAAATACTTGACTCTCCCTAGCGGTGCTGTTGGCTGAAGCATAACAGCGCTACTAGACTTAACATAGGTGCGCGTTTAGGACAATTACTCGATCGAGCATCGCTTTTTTTCGAGTAACTGCCTACTCGGACGAAAAGATTCGGGGGGGCAGCGGGGTGTAGCAGGGGGGAGGCTCGCTCCCCCCCCCCGCCCCCCGCTACCCCCCGACGCCCCCCGAATCTTTTTACCCGATTAGGCAGTTACTCGAAAAAAGCGATACTCGATTTGAGTAATTGCTCTAAATGAGCACGTTCGCTCATCTCTACTAAGCACTTGATATGAACTTCGCTTAGAAATACTTGACTCTCCCTAGCGGTGCTGTTGGCTTGAAGCATAACAGCGCCACTAGACTTAACATAGGAACATTGACCTGGCCTGACAGTCACTCAATGTATCCAACTCAGATTTTATGATTTTACGGTGGTGGTGAGGATGTTCCGAATCTAATGACACCAAAATCATCCACCAAAGGTCATGCAAAGGGGTCAAAGTGTGGTGCAAGAAAAAGCCTGTAGGCTTTTTTTTATATTAGATGGTGCTGGAGAAGAATGCTTCGGATCCCATGGACTGCGAGGATCACTAACAAGGAAGTACTAGATCGCGTCAACCTCAAAATATCTCTAGAGGCGAAGAGATCAAAACAAAAGCCATCTTATTTTGGACACATCATGTGAGCAAATGGACTGGAGAAGAATATTATGTTGGCATCCGTCAGTAGTTCACAAAGAAGAGGTTGTCAAAGAACTTGCTGGTTAGACACAATCATGACATTAGCATGCCAGTTAAAAGAAGCTGTTTTTGTTAGATAAAAATGGCGAGAGTTGATCCATACGGTGACCCAGTGATGGCAATGACTGAATGGTTAATCATCAAAATTGCTGGGATGTACAAAACCCTCTTGGAGAACAAGGAACACATAATTGACATGAGGGAGAGGGCATCAGCCCATTGACTTCAGTCTCAGATCTGGGGTACTCCAGTGCTCAGAGTTTTGGATATTACTAGATCCTCGTATTTTAGTTACACATACAGTACAGCGCTCTAATTGGACAGAGAGCCCATGTAAATGCATTTAATTTTTTTTTTAGAATGTGTTCTATATCAAGTGATCTCTTTTTTTCTGTTTTGGTGATAAATTGGTTCAAGTTGTTTGGCTCTATACCGTCAGAAGAGAGAAACACCTACAGATATGTCTTGACCTGCTCATCATCCTGGAGAATAACAACTCCCCTACCACTGCTCTGTCTATAGGCCAGTTTGTAACCTTTCCTTAGTAAATCCATTCAAAAGGCTTGTCAGATGGGAACACAGTGTGAAGTGTATAGTGCAATTATTGTGCATGGCCAAAGGTTAGACAATGTAATTTATCATGCCTATTGTTTGGTTTCATAGAATAAGCATACACAATAGCACAAATGAGAATCTAAGATCCCACAGCCTGAATCTTAACTTTACAACAGTGGTTTTATGTAGTAGTGCATGTACTGTACCTACTACTATGTAAAAACCTATTTGGAGGGGGGTTATATAAGAATAGTATTCTGATCTTGGTATTATATATAGCTTGTAGAGTTTTGATTAAAAATACTCCATTAATATCAGTTACCCATTTTTTGGACAGCCACATATCAAATAAGTACGGTAAAAACAGGTAAACCAAATAACCTTCTCTGTGGATATGGACTACATTGAATCCTTTGCACAAGTTTACTGTTGCTTTAAGCTTCTCAGAATAACTTCTTAGAATAAGCTGTCATATGTACACAATGACTAACAGTATTTCTGCCCATTATAACTCATATGCTGCATTTAGGAACCATTTTCTCCCATTCTGCCCTATTATTTGTAGTATATAAGCTCATTGGAGCAGGCCCCTCACCCCTATTGTTTCCATCAGTTGATTACTTCATGTAACCGTGGTCTTGTTTCTATTACCCCTGCCTTGTAAGCGCTGCAGAATATGTTGTCGGTATATAAATAAAAATTATTATTACTATCTATAATAAATTTTTGTAATTAACATTTTCCCCTTCTGCTAAGGGGGGGATAGTTGTTTGTCTCCCACACACAGCACACAGAGAAGAGACGATTCTGATCCCTCAGAAGGAGCTGCAGCATGGAGGACATTATACAGCAGTGCTGAGCAAAGTAGCTATGAATGCAGCACTGGGATATGATAAAACACTTACCAGAGCCAGCAGCTTAACATCTCTGTTTCTCTCGCTCTTTGTTTGCTTGTGCAGCAGCTCCCCCCTCCTCCCCTTCATAGACTTCTATTGTCTTGGGGTATGGACTGTATACATTGCAGGAGGCAGGGCGGCGGAGAAGGGTCAGATTCAAAGGCATTTTTCTGTAATAAAATGTATTACAAAGTTTCTTATTTTCACTTGTTCTATTGCTTTATGGGGAAAAAAAAGTTTGTTTCTCTTTGAATGGACAACTATGAACAGAGATATTGCTAGCATTTATTAGTTATCCCATGTAAGCGTATTGTGTTGCACTGTGTGTGTATTTACCTGAAGGTAGTTGACAGCGGGCTGCTATGCACTGAAGTACCGCTGTATAAATGACTGTGTGTGGCGGGTAGGGAGCAAGAGTTATCGCAGTGACAGTAGCAGTGGGAGGTATAGAACGTTATCGTAGCTAGAGTCAGGAAGAGCCTGGCTAGAAGATGGAGTGTGGTGGCACTGATGCATTGTGGGAGGGGACTGAAAGGAGCCCATAAGTAGGGGGGATTTGGCACCATTTGGGGAGAGTGCGAACTATCTGCATTCGGTGGCAAGTCCTTCTGCTGAGAGCTTCCATATATGACCTGTGGATCATAGATTGTCCCTCTGAAGGCTGATCTATGGAGTTGTTGAACAGGTCAGGAGGTGGTTCAGAAGGCCTATTCTGTACTGTAGGGAGGTCCTCCTGAGAGAGGATGTGAGAGGAAGGTGGTATGACCACCGTGCTGAGCAGAGGACTAGAAGATGTCTTGCAGAGCAGATGGTGATCTGACTGAGAAGTGCTGGGCGGTAATTCTGGGTGGGCCACACTTATCACAAGATAAAACTAAAACCTACATCTGTAGCTGTGGACTAAAACTGTTGGAAAAACCTGTCTACAGGCAGTATACAAAGTAACATTCCGGTAGTAACGTAGTATGTTAGGCTGAATGAAGACCATGTCCATCTAGTTCAGCCTCTTTCAGAGGAAGGCAAAACAAACCCAATGAGCAATTCCATAGAACTGTTGTCACAGTAGTAGTTAGAGAGGTTTTCCCATCTCAGGAACCCCATTCCAATGTGCTGCAAACATGACTATAAAGCCCTCGCCCATTACATGCCTGTTTGAAAATGCCTCTTTCTCTTGAAAAGCTGAAGTCTTCTTTCAAGTTGCTGAGAAGCCGCCCAGCTCTACTATGGCGCAGAGGCGGCCTGAGCTGGCGCGCATCTAGCTCCCTATGCTGTGCTGGATGGCTGGGATCTCTGCCTGCTTCCGTCTGTGCTTTGTTTTTTCTTCCTGTAGAGGGCCTTCTGACCAAGCCCTTGTTGTTCGCCCATACAGCCTTCTATGGAAAGATACAGCAGGAGACGCTGGTGGCTGTGCCGGGGCTAGCGCGCATGCGCCCCAGAGATCCCAGCTATCCAGCAGAGCGTTGCATAGGGAGTTCTAGGTGTGCAAGCTCTGACCACCTCTGTGCCATAGCGGAGGTGGTCGGTTACCGTAGCAGCGAACAGTAAACAACTTGAAAGAACACTACAGCTTTTTAAGAGAAGGGGGCACTTTTACAAATGGGCATGTAATGGGTGAGTGCTTTATTTTCATATTTGCGGCATATTGGAATTTAGTCCCCAAGATGTGAATGCCCGCTGTAACCTTGCTGGCATTCTTAAAATGTCCCTCCAGAAAAATGATTACAGATAGTCCCCGACTTGCGAACGGGTTCCGTTCCGGGAGCCCGTTCGCAAGTCCGTTTTGTTCGCAAGTCGAACAAACGGTAGTATGGAGGGGATCGCGGGTGGATCCCGCTCCATACAACGTCGGGTGCCGGCTGTTCTTACAGCGGGCACCCGGCGGCAGCAGTTCCGACGAGCCGTGGCGCTTGTCGGAACTGTTAACACTTTAAATACCGCTCTGACAGCGGTATTTAAAGTGTTAACAGTTCTGACGAGCGGCGCGGCTCGTCAGAACTGCTGCCGCCGGGTGCCCACTGTAAGAAACAGCCTGCACCCGACGTTCAGGGGGCCCGTACAGCGTCCCACGATGAGATCGCGGGACGCTGTGTGGTTGCTAGGCAGCCGGGGACCTCCTGAAAGGCCCCAGGGCTGCCTATGCAGAGTGCCTATCAAGCGCACGGCTTGCTAGGCGCTCTGCATAGACAGCCCTAGGGCCTTTCAGAAGGCCCCCGGCTGCCTAGCAACCGCGATGTGACCGGACAGGCTTCTATCAGGCTTGATAGAAGCCTCTCCGGCCCCTGCACAGTATGATGTAATGCCATAGCATTACATCATACTGTGCAGGACAGATAGTTCGTATCTAGCGAAATTCGTAACTCGAATGTTCGCAAGTCGGGGACTATCTGTATAGTGCAGGAGTTTACATGATCATTTTTCTAAATACATTGCAGGGTCTCACATTCTTGTGGGAAATAATTAAATGCAACGAGAAGCCAACAATGATTTTTAAGCCGGCCGAAACTGAACTACAAACGAGAAGCGAACAATTCTCATTCGTCGTTCAGCCGTTGTCTTGCATTTAGAATGAACAATTCTCATTCGTCGTTCAGCCGTTGTCTTGCATTTAGAATGAACAATTCTCATTCGTCGTTCAGCTGTTGTCTTGCATTTAGAATGAACAATTCTCATTCGTCGTTCAGCCGTTGTCTTGCATTTAGAATGAACAATTCTCATTCGTCGTTCAGCCGTTGTCTTGCATTTAGAATGAACAATTCTCATTCGTCGTTCAGCCGTTGTCTTGCATTTAGAATGAACAATTCTCATTCGTCGTTCAGCCGTTGTCTTGCATTTAGAATGAACAATTCTCATTCGTCGTTCAGCCATTGTCTTGCACTTAGAATGAACAATTCTCATTCGTCGTTCAGCCTTCCACTCACGATGCATATTTTTGAGGAGTAAACGGCTCTTTTTTACTTGGTAACATTTTCAATTATCCCATTGACATTTTTCATCTTGGAGGGCCATGTGAGTAATTTTTATTTAATGATTTCAGTGCTGTATGTTTCTAATGGCTCCAATAGTCTGAAAGTTGCACAAAGCAAAGATAGCATCACCTTACAAATCAATATGAGATTGTCTGAAGCACCATCCTTTCTGTAAACTTGTACAATGACAAATGGTTCTCGCCTGCAAATTTCTGTCACTTTTATTCAAAATCTGTTATGTTTCATCCCCAGATGAAGACAGGTTATTATTTGTTGCATGCAGTCCTAAGAGCCGGGTTGGTTGTTAAGCAGGAATTGGCGTTTTCCTTCTCCTATCTGGATGTCTTGAGAGAGATGTTTTTTTATATCTTCTTGCAGTATGTTTTAATTTCATAGTTGTGTCCTTTAGTGGCATTGATTGTACATAATAACTTTTAATAGACGCTTTGATTAATGTATTGAGTTCAATGAAAGACCGTTAAGATATAATTAATTAATAAATCAATTTGTTTGTTAAAGTGTAATTGACTTTTCAGATGACTTTTCAGAATAAGCTGCTGTGTGTACATGAGGTATAATAGTGTTTCTGGTCATTATATGACTTCTATCGTATTTTCCCCCATTTTCGCCTCTGCAGGGTATATAGCTGATTCTCATTTCTCTCAGGACTGGTAAAAGGAGCCTGACTGTTGTGCTGTGTTCTATACTGGGGCACAGAGAACTGCAGATTCTGCTATCTAATTGTAACACATACACAGACATTATCATGTAGAACACTACAGGAGTACTGGACAGTGGAGATGTGATTTCAGTAGCTAAAACACAGTAAACAGTCACTATTAGTTGCTGGCAGAGTCTGTGTGAGTCTCATCTCTTTTTTGAAACCTCTCGGTATTAACTCACTGGGCTGCAGAGACTCTAAGGGTGCATTTACACTGCAAAGATGGCTTTTGAGCAATCATTTTGCATAAACTACTACTTGGCACTAATGCCTATTAGTACCAAGTAGCAGTTGTTACAATGTTATCAGCTTTTATTCAGCTCTTGCCAGGAGGAACACAGCGCGCGGTCCTGCTTATCAGCTGTTCTGCTGAACCATGGTTTTCAAGCAGAACTGAAAACAGTCATTCGGCAAAAAACTGAAAGATGGGCACATTTAGACACAACAATTATTGCTGAAAAGGCAGCTTTTGAGCGAAATTTGAGCGATAATCGTTGTCTAAATGGGCCTTAAGATTCCCTATGCTTGCCCTGCTGACCCTTCATGTTATAGTGCTTCTAGGTACAAGTCCGGGTAACCGCTGTAACCCTATGCCATGTGAAAAGGCCATTGTTCTCGGTGTAATTTTATGTTGCATTCTTGTGTATTTATTATTTTCCTTTCTCAAGCAGTATATTTTCTGTTTCAGCTGCCCTGGGTATTTGGCCCTTATGTAGCATATTTAACTGCAGTTTTGCAATACTCTTCGACACTAAATATCCCTTTTGATAGGACAGGTGCTTTTTTTTCTGCCTCTTGCTATGTAAGGCCTAATGTTTACTGTCTATGCATTATCACACTCTATAAATCACTAATTCCTCTCTCTCAACTAAAGCAAAAGTTAAAGTCAGCAGGCCAACAGAACAGCGCACGAGTCATATAGAATTATTTTTATCGGCATATCACAGAAACCACCCCCTTACTTGTTCTAGCAGGGAAGGCATTGTCACAACTTCGGTGGTCCCTTCAGGCAAGTGTTTGAGGGAAAATGGATATGGAAGAAGGTTGGTGTGGTGGGTCTTTTCTCAAATTTATTCTCATTTCTTTCTCTGTGGAGTACTGATGACTGCATGTAATAACAATAAAAAGGTGTGTGTTATATGATGCTCAGAACAATTTGGAAAACTGCTCTGCATTTTTTATAGCTCTTTTAGTGGCTAATGCATGTGCCAGATGTTTTCCCTTCAAATGCTTGATGATTTTTGCAGTCATCGGAAGAGGCCTGTATCTGGAAGCGCTTGTACTCTCAGGCCTTTGGGTCATTTTGTTTCTAAGATGAGTGTAACTATGTGATAGATTTGTAGAAAAGTAACCAACGGGAAAGGATCAGGTCATCCAGCGTTACAATACAGGTCACTCCGCTCAGGGCGGATCTTGTAAGTAACCATGAGTCGTTGATTCTCAGTTCCGGGGTCCATTGCTGTGGAGCGTCTTGTGTAATATCGTGAGCCCGCTCTATGAACTACCTGGCACTTTCTGCCGCAGATGATGCCAAGGAGTTAAGGAAAATGGGAAGAAAGGTTCCCTCATTATTTCTGGACATGTTTCTGGTAGGTGGATGTAACATTGCTGAACACCAAGGCCATGTATTGTTCCTAGTCAGATTGGTGTCTGCTGTAATGCTCTACTTTTGGGTGAAAATCGATATCTTATAAATTGCAGGCTTTTTCCCTTTTATGAGAGAAGATAGTTGGAAGGCACTGTACTAGTGTAAATTAAATAGGGATTTCCCACCTTAGACATGATATGCTATACATTTGTGATAGGTGCTGGTTTTATCCTTGGGACTTGCACCTACCTCAAGAATGGGCATCCAGGAAAAGCATGAGTCAGGAGGTGGCTGTGCTCCATTCACATTGTTGACTTATATAGGAAACGGCCAAGGAAGCATGTATAGTATGGCCATATAGCATTAGAAGAAATGTGAGAATTTATTTCCCCATTTTTTATATTGTGTATGAGAATTACACACTGACATGCTGACAAAAATCATGGGATAAGAACTAATATAATATAACAACTTCTGCCAGCCGGGGGAAAGGGCAGCAACTCGTTGATATCACCGGGGGAAAGAAAAGACCTTTGGAGGGATGTTGAGCCATGTCATTTGGATAGCCACCTACAGCTTCATAATATTTGTAGGTGCAGGATCTCGGGTGTGAATGGACCTTTCCACTACGTCCCATAAATACTTGATTGGTCTCATGTTGGGCGAACGTGCAGGCCACACTATATTCGTAGGGACAACTTGGACCCAGATGGCGTAGTACAATTTCCTGCTAAAATATCCTATGGGGGGGATACATGAAGTTCATAAAGGGCTACAAATGGTCATCGAGCAGTAAACGTAGTGGGCTCTGGTCAATGACCTTTAAGTGGAATAGTAGACTCAACACATGCCATAAGAATACACCCAACAACAGTATAAAACTACCACCAGCTTGCACAGTGTCTTATTGACAACCGGGATCCATGGCTTCATGGGGTCTGTGCCACACAAAAACCCTACAATCAGCCTGAAGCAACTGGTGCCATGACTCATTGGACCTCATCACATGTTGCCAGTCATCAAGGATCCAGTTAGCAACTTCACAAGCCCAAGCGAGGTGCTGTGTCCAATGTTGTGGGGTTAACAAAAGCACTCTGGGTCATCTTCTCCCATATCCCATGGAAGCTGAAAAGCACTGCACTGACTTGCAGGATATATTTGTACGGCCTCCTGGATTGTATTCACTGGTCTGTTCCCACAGACAACTTTAACCAGGCAATAGCGGTCACAGTCATTAAGCACCTATGGATGGCCAATGTGCTGACCACTGTGACTAGTAATACCTTCAATTACATATTCACAGTACACACATGACACTGAAATATTAAATGCCTGCACAACTTCGTAAATCATCTGTCTGGCTCTACTTAATGCCTCATTTGAACGTTGATAACTCATGTCGCCTTGCCATGAGCATGTTGGCCAGTGTTCAACCTCACTCACAACTTAAACAAGCGTTCTCAAGCCATCATCTAAGGCAACGCCACGTCATAATCACTTTACATCCCATGACTATCCCATGACTTTAGGCATATAGGTGTATAGACACTAATTTATAATGTGTATTTCCACTAATCGTTTAGAGGATATATCCTTAGTTTGGTTCTCCTGAAATGGCCTTAGGCTGTAATTACATAGGGAATTACACATATGTCCTATTATTTTGCGAGACCTGCACAAAAATAGGACATGCTGCAATTTTCTAACTCGGACCATTGTGTACACAAATCCATTCAAACAATGGGCGGTATTCTTGCGTGATTCCCCTCCGTATGGCCAATTACACTGAGGAATCTGTAACTAATTTTGCAAGTATAAACCATATTAGTCGGCAGCTTACTGAATACTGTATGTCTGTATCTACAACTTATTGTATGGCAGAGATTATTTCACATAGATGTTATTATTCTGTCCGATTGACTGTAGTCCATCTGTATGGAGAAAAAAAATGTGATGCTTTCTGTGTTTTCTTTTTTTCCCTCTCATGTGCAAAGTCATGTCAGACTTTTTCAAAGATTTTTGATGCGTGGATGTCTTGTGTCATGTGTAATCACATTTGTATTCTTGAGCCAGGCCTATCGAAACTGAACTCTGCTGGTTTGCTGCAGGTCAGCTTTCATGGACAATTAGTGTTGTAACAGCTCTTTGGTCACAAGTTGTCGTGAATGTTTATCATAAAGGCATCAGTCTGAATCAGAGCTGCACTGATCACTTAGTCTTCGAGGTTCTGAAGCATTTCATGTTAGCCTTTTCATGTGAGGCAGGCAAATTCTCCATAAGGTCTTGTCCAGTGGTTTTTTTTTTCCTCCCCGTTCTCTCCAAGAAGCCCCCGGCATCTCAAGTACGCCGGTTCTTCATAGTATCCTTGTTTACTGAGATGTTTTTTTGCATTCTCTCTGTGACTGTCACAGATGGATCAGAGCATAGTCTGACAAGTATGAAAGAGCTATCGTCCTACTGCCTTGGCTCCATGTCAGTATCGACAACCGCTATGTGTTTGACGCTGCGTGAGGTGACTGGTTTCAGCAGTATGTAGAAGTAAACCAATAAATCTTAAGTGTCACTGCTCTTATTGCTACTTGATTGCTCTTTTTACCCCACCTCCCACTATTAAATCACCATGACAACAAATATTTGTGAAACGGTTCTTTTCTTTTTTTTTTTTTTTTTTCTTTATTCCAGTTTTCAGAACATTCTAGAAAAGTCTAGCTCTTGTATATGCCGCGTTGTTGCATACATGTGTGAATGTTACAAATATATATAATGTTACAATTGCATTACTGAATATTGCTGGCTTTTGCATGTGTAGAATAGACACATTTCATTGCCAAATACTGATAAATAACAGACCAAAATTCTCAGTCTTGGAAATTGTAAAGCCAGTAGGTTGTATATGTGTATATTGTTTTCCTGTTATATATATCATATTTTTTAATACTGAATCCAAACAGCTGAGCAAAGAGAACCGATAAAATACTTAAATATGCTCTGAAAAAACACTTGTTTAAAAAAAAAAAGTCTTTTAGCATATTATGTTGATATTCCCTGCAGCTCTCTACTATTATGGAAGGTTCGTAGATTGAAAAAATTCTGCAATGCCCATTTTTCTGCAAATATACAAAGGATAGAATTTGCAGTAGATGCATCTGGCAAATCCATTTTCAGGTTTCAATCCATGATATCTGATTAAAGGAGTTGTCCAGTTGCCGGAAAACATTGCCTGTCCAGCTCCGACTGTGCAAAAAATAACAAAAAAAGCAGTATTTACCCTTCCTCTACTACCATGATTCAATGCTGTAGTCTTGTCGTGGTCCCGGTGTTTGTTGTTGCTGATAATGTCATCAGAAGTCACCTGACTGCTGCAGCCAATCAAAGGCTGTAGCGTCACCGCCCGTTATCCTGGCTTCAGTGCTCACATCCTGGGTGCCAGGAGTGCATGATGGTGACTTCCGATTGCATCATCAGCAACAACAAGCTAGATGGTAATATTGACAAATTGCCCGCCACCTGGGCCATTCTAAACAGACTGTTATAGGAAGTATTAGGCGACTGGGCTCAGGACCCCCTCGACAGACCACCAGTAGAGGGATTGTCTGACAAGCATGAGCAGATACAACTGTTATGTTGTCCACCATCTAAAGACAGGTGGCACCATCGTTGGAGGCCCCTGTGTCTATTGGAACCACTTCCAGGTGCTCGGTTGAAGGACATTTGGTCTTAGGGCGATTGTTACGTGTACTGTGTTTGACTCCCACTGTCACATCTTTTTGCAATAGTGTCATAAATGACTAAACTGGACTGTTACGGAGTGAAACTGGGTTGTCTTCAGCGAAGAATCCAGGTTTAGTTTGGGCGTTGATGACGGCCGTGTTCACGTCTATAGACCATGGGATTAAGCGTCTCGATCCTGCCTTTGCAGTGGAGCAGCACACTGCATTTCACTTCTGGTATGATGATTGGGCTGGGTGGGGTGAAAGGGGGTCCATCACATATGACAGTCTGTTATCCCTAGTAGTGGTATGAGGGACAATGACAGCTCAGCAATATGTTCAAGACATCCTACAGCCACATGTGTTCCTCTCATGGCGGCTTCCAAGAGGCAGCAGGATAATGCTCGGCCGCACACAGAAGGGGTGTCACTGGAATGTCTCCACAATATTGCCACATTTCCGTGGCCTGCCCATTTGCCAAAGTGTGCACAATCTAGAGGCTCAGTTACAGCAAATGTGGACCGATATGCAGCATTATTTCATATGAAATCTGTATGCTGCCATGCCCGCCCGTATCACATCTTGTATCCAAGCAAGAGGCAGCCCAAAAGGGTACTACTGCCTCCATGTTTGCCTGTATCACATCTTGTAACCCAGCTAGAGGCGGTACAGCAGGGTACTAGAGCCTCCATGCCCAACTGTATCACATCTTGAATCCCAGCTAAAGGCGGTACAAAAGGGTACTAGAGCCTCCATGCCTCCCATATCACTTCTTGTATCACTGCTAGAGGCAGTACAACAGGGTACTAGAGCCTCCATGCCCAACTGTATCACATCTTGTATCCCAGCTAGAGGCGGTACAACAGGGGACTAGCGCCTCCATGCCTCCCATATCACTTCTTGTATTCCAGCTAGAGGCAGTACAACAGGGTACCAGAGCCTCCATGCCTCCCGTATCACATCTTGTATCCCAGCTAGAGGTAGTACAACAGGGTACCAGAGCCTCCATGCCCGCCCGTATCACATCTTGTATCCAAGCTAGAGGAGGTACAACAGGGTACTAGAGCCTCCCTTCACGTGTTCAATTCTCCACAGTAAATTATTCTTCCGATATTGTGATCACTTATATCAACGTTACAAAGAAAGTTTAATTTGATTTGGACAACTCCTTCTAGGGGAGGGTTGTTTTTTTTACAATGACTGTAAAATGGGCTTGTAACATAATAGTTGAGAGCTAGCAAATTCTTCACTATGAGCGATTGTCACATAGAATAGGCTTAGTATTTTTGTATTCTCCAGGTGCTTAGTTTTTGACTTCTATGTGTGGCCAGCAGTGAAGCCCTAATCTTACACTAGTATGCTGTAAAGCAGAGGTGCTGCATTGTCATATTATTCTACTGTTCATAGGGCCGCACTGCATCCCGACAGCCATTACATCTTTTCTCCACTTACATACATATATGAAGGCTTGCTTTTTGCAGGACCAGTTGTATTCCTTAATACTTCACTTTTATCATTTTTTTTTGGTCCAGTGCAAGAAAAATAAACAATTTAGCGTTTTGGCATTTTTTTGTTTTTGATCTGGCATGGGTCAGTAATGGGAGAACATAAGGAGCCCACTCCCTTTGTTTAAATCACTTAGCTGCTGCAGTCATTTTTGACAGCAGCATGTAAGGGGTTAAACAGCAACGATCTGAGTTATGTCTAATCTCAGCCATTGATGTTGGAGACCGGCTGTCAATCACAGCTGTCCTCCTCTTACTGATGGTATCTTCAGCTTGCCGTAGCATATATTTTTGGGATAGTCCTTGAACTGTTGCTTTCTGGCACTGTAAATATACGGTGTGGTGCCAAGGAGTTGATGAGATACAGTTTGTCGACATAAATAATAGGGGGTGCAATCTTTATTATTCTTCGGTGAACAGAAGGGAGCAGTGGGGAATTTCAAGAGGAGAAGGTGACAAATTACTGGGAGATGAGAAGAGCTATATCACCATTTAAAAACAGTAACGCACTCTATCCATTGTTTGATCTTATCATTTTTTTTACTAGTGCCAGGACCCAAATACTTATTGCTTAGCAAAGACACTTTTGGACCTGGGGCATCTGGCTATAGAGCCCTTGTAACACCAGTAGCAGCTTAATGGTACATATAGATAATGTCTGATTTTCTGGTCAACAGACCTTGGTGTTTGAGGGACTAATATGATGGCCAATCCAAATTGCTGCAGACTAGTTTACAAATGTTTCTTTCTTTTTTTTTAAAGATTGACTAGAGTTACACTGTGACATTTTTTTGGCCAAGCGAAGTCTCCATAGGATTTCATTAAGAATCAATATAACTAACTGATCAAAGTTTCACCTGTCTTTAAACTTCACTGTACCATAATTCCCATTCAATTCTATGTGACAGAATCCTAGAATGGTAGAGTTGGATGGGACCTCCAGGGTCATTGGGTCCATCCCAGACAGATGATGATCAGGTGATTTGTTTGCAAATGGCTTGTGCAACACAGAAAGCTACGCTTCCAAGCATGACTCACATGGCCAAAGTTAAGGCCCATTTAGAGACAACGATTATCGCTCAAAAGATGTCTTTTGAGCGATAATCGTTGTGTCATTTACGGCGCAAGATGATCACTCAAGATGAGCGATCACCTTGTACTTCGAGCAGTGGATGCAATGCAGAAGTCTTCTGCATCCATCTGTTCCACGCTCCAAGTGCTCGGCTGTTATATAGCCAAGCGCTCGGAGTGGAGGATGCAGAAGACAAGCGGGGTGTCCCTGCTTGTCTTCTGCATCCATCTGTTCTCCACTCGGAGCACCCGGGTGTTATACAGCCGGGCGCTGTGAGTGGAGGATGCAGAAGACAAGCAGGGTGTCCCCATGCATCCATCTTTTTTGTGCACGGAGCACTCGGCTGTTATACAGCTGAGCGCTTCGTGCGGAGTATGGAGAACAGAGCTGGACCACTGTGTTCTTCATACCCCGCCTGTGTTTAGGGAGCGGGATACAGCTGAAACAATAGCATCAGCTGCATCCTGCTGTGAATTGCTGATAAGGCTCATCGTTGTCTTTCAGCATGCTGAAAGACAACGATGAGCAATGGCATAACAGAACTGCACGATGTCAGTGCAGTTACACAAATGACGGCTTTTGAGCGAATTTTGAGCGATAATCGTTGTGTTTAAATGGGCTTTTACTCTTTATAGCCCAAGCCTTAGCAGTATGAAAAGGGCCCGGTGCTTGTGGTAGGATTATTGTTTACCAGGAGCCGAGCATGGGGAGAAGTATCTTATTTTGTTGCTCCCCTAGCTTCTCACCATCTGGCTCAATCTGATGGACAGATGTCTCCCTATATTGAAATAGGGACAGACCCATCGGCCAAGCGAAGAGAAGCCGAAGTAGATCCACCCAGCGGACACTCGTGTTGCTTTGCCCAACTCTTTATAAAATAGTTTTCTTTGAAATTCTGCATCTTTTCGCAATAAAACCTAGTTCTTCATAAGGAGGGAGCTTGTCTGTTGTCCGTTCTGTCTATGGTTAGACCATTATGAGTCTGGTTACTTTTAAATTACGAGTATAAAAAAACGATACATTTTACATCTCCACAAATAGATACATAGTTAAAATCTGCTTTACCATTAGACTCAGGAATATCTAAGAATGCCATTGACAATTGCTTGTGACTGTGGTTTACTGCATTGTGCATCGTAAGGAAGGATACTTGTTAACTATGAAGATAATTCATTTCTATGGTGGCGACTGTACACTATGATAAATGATCTTTCTCTACAAAATTCCCCATCTCTGAGACAGTATTAGTTTTTACTTTAATTACCAGCTCCGGTAATGTTTCCTATCCATAACTGTCTACAAAATAGACTGTTGGTGAGCAGAGGGTACGGCCTGTTTACTCATCCATAGAGAGAGAAAGCCTGGGTTCCACCGGCTCCTCTCTACGAGTCCTGAACTGCCTTATGGGAGACTGTCTGTCTTTCATTGAAATATTTAAATATTAATGCTTTGTTTTTCCAAGCAGAAAAGTTCAATATCATATTAAGGATATATAAGTTTTTTTTTATTCTCTTCACCAAACTTTTTTTCCTTTTTTACTGCTAACTGTATGGGGGGGGAGGGAATATTGTTCCATTCCCATCCATTCCGGCAAGTCTTAGTTGGCGTTTTTTTTTTTTTTGGTTCTCTCATTACCAAACAACGAGGAAAAAGATAAGCTTGTCTAAGGTGAATTTCTCAAAAACTGCTCGGATGACATTAGCAGCAAATGAGCGGAGCGACACTAACTACTAATTGATTATAGTAATTATGCAGTCTTTGGCTAGTTTGTATTGGCAAACTATATATACTCCTCTCATAAATGTGAACTTGCAGAATGCACAGAAAAGGTCACTCTCATTTGCATGATAGGCTTCATTAGAATATGCTAAGGACAGGACCTAGTGTTTTATGACTGGAGGTGATGAATAGCTACCATATTACTTGGCTGGCTGAAAGCATGTCTCAGTCACCTTAATTTACATGCTTTTTTAATGTTAAAAAGAATGTGTTTGTTCCTCGGGAACTTTCACCTGACGGCCACTTTGACTGCATTGAGGTTTGTCCGTAATTGATAGTGCACATTTTATATATTTTTAAAGGGAGAACTCCAGACCTTTAACATTAAGAATTGATATCCCCTCAAAGTAGTAACACAAATTATAAGTTAATGCTGTATCGGTGGAGGGTTTCTTTTATTACTGACAAATGCCAGGGATCTATATTATGTGCATATATTATTAGCTATGACTTACAATGGAAGCTACTTTGCTGGTACTTATGTATGTAAAATAAAAGGAAGCAACTCAAATAGTCCTGATTTGGAAAAGTCCTCCAGATTTTGGGGGTATTATTGTATCTTGATGCCACCGGAAGCTAGGGGTTTGACAGGGCTTGGATGCAGGAACGCCCCTGTCGCACCCAATTGAGTCAAGGCTTGAAGGTCGTAGCAGCGTGTGCATTGCTTTTTGCCTGCCTGGCTTAGGGTGAGGGTTCATTTTCCAGTTAGGCTTAGATTATGAGCTGTAAATGCTGGCATGTTACAGCTTACAATCAAAGCCTAAGAAGAAAACTAACCCTCACCCTAAGCCTGCTGGGCAGGCAAGAAGTAATACATGCGCTGCAGCTCTGACTCTCACTGGAGCTCCCGGGCGGCGTGTCTGTGCTCTGTCCCTTGCGACGTAGCTGTGCTTGGTCCCGCGCTGCTTCTGTTTGATGCATCCCGGTGGATGACGCCCCCGTCTCGGCCGCCACCTGTGTGGTGCGTCCCAGCCACCGGCTGGCTGCTCTGTCGAGGCCACCGCCTCTCTGCTCTGTCACGCCCTTTCCCCCGCTTATAGTTTGTGCCTATGTGCTGCTGCAGATGCTCCTGGTGCCGCAGTCCTCAGGACGGCACTTCGTGGATGAAACATGCTCCCAGCCAATCACAAGCTGGGGGCATTAACATTTTTTGAGACTGCTGTATTATGTCCCCACCGCTAACTTCCGATGGCAACATAATACAACAATGCAATTTTTTTTTTTTATGTAGTTCCTATTTAGATCTACAGTATGTGTCTCCATGATCATAAAACGCGTGGCGTCTGATCATATGCTATTTCAATCACTCTGCCCCTTCTTCTTACTAATTAGAGGCTGTCTGTCATGATATTCTTGCCCCTACTCTAATCCTAGCCCTTGGTGGAGAATAGGACGACAAGTTGCGCTGGGACTGGTCTAGACTTTCTCCCATCGTTCCTCCGAATCTCAACCCCCACCCGCCCTCCTTGTCTAGTGATTGATGCTTCTAGCTCCCTAAGGGCAGTCTCACATGAACGAGTCGGATGCCGCATAAGGGAACCGGCAGCGGAATTAGGCTCTGACCACGGGCTGCGACCCTGGGTACCTTCTTTTCTTGTACTGTGGTTGACCACAGACACTCGCCGTCAGTCATGCGCAGTATAGGGTTTTTAAAAAAATATTTTTTTCTTTCCTGCATTGTTGCTAGACAATGACACGAGTACCCGCGGTCTATCCCAAATTTAAATTGCGCATGGTCCGTGGGTTGGATGGCTTACATTGACTTCAATGGAGGCCGTCCATACACTTTGCGCAGAAAAATAAAACATGCTGCGATTTTAAATCCGCCTGCGGAAATCACTATCCGCTCATCTGCAAATGCTCTATTCTTTCAATGTGTGTGGAATACCTCAGATCGTCCACGCGGGTGAAGATTGCGGATTCTGCAATTAGAGACCGGCCTTAAAGGGATTGTTTGAGTTGTTTTATTTATTTATTTTTAAACATGTGCCCCATGCAGCAACCTAACAGATGTGTACTCCCCTGCAGCACCGCAGCGGTTCTCCCCCATGATGCCATCTGTACAGCCACCCCAGACTGTTTGCAGAACGTACCCGGTTGCTGCAGCCAATGACAGAGCTCCGCAGTCGTTCGGGTAAATTCTGCTGGAGATCCGCACCAAGATCTGTTACAGTAACGTGTGAAGCTCCCCTAGGGTACGCTCACATGTGGCGCAGTTACTGGGGATTTTCCACATTGAAAAGATTTTGATGCGGCTTCACCTCTAGAGCTGAAATGGTGAAATATTCTGTAGACATGGGTAGATTTGGACATTGATTTTGGTGTGGATCCGCAGTAGCTAATGTGCGCGCCCGTACAGCGAATTTATGATTACCTGCTGAGTCTCATGATGGACCAAAGCAAAGATTTTGCCGTAGTTTGAATTGCACTATTTGGCACCTGCTAGAACACCGCAGTCCCTGCAGCACATTCCTCGGCACTGTGACATGCACATGACAGGTTGGGTGAGCTGCAGTACCGGGCACAGCCACAGGGGTAATACCAAATTCAAAGGAAAGGAAGGAATTAGAACTCTTAATTCGCAGTCATAGTTTGTTCTTTCCTTTTGTATATAGCATTAGAATGGGGGAAGGCGGACTGGATTCTGCATGTGGGAGGCCCACAGCGGATTCTGGCTGTAAGCCTGGCCGGCGACCCTGTGTACCTGCTATTATTGTATTGCGAATGACCGCAGGAGCTCGCCGGCAGTCAGGCGCAGTACAGGTGTCTTGGTATATATTTATTCCTTGCGCTCAGTGATGAGGCAGGTCCCCGCGCAGCCCATACACAATGTTAATTGTGTATGGGCTGCGGGTCGGACAGCCTCCATTGACAGTAACGAAGGCAGTCCGCGAGAGCGGCAAAATAGAGCCTCCTGCGTTTTTTTTGTTTTTTTTCTTCCGCTTGTGGAATACACATTTTGTATCGGAGAGTGTGAATGAGAAAGCAAAAATGCATGTCTTTAAATGCTCCCAATTTATTTTTGCAGGCTATTTTTGCGGTGTTAATAAGGACTTTTGCGCCTGGCAGAATTCTGGCTATTTCTAAGGCGCTGTAATGGGGCTGACCTATAGGTGCACGATACCATTATTGTACAGAGCGTTTGTTGGCCAAAAACTATATGAAATCCAGACTCCATATATCTAATTACTTCTAGGGAAGAACATCTCTAGACAGCAAAACTCGACATAGAATCTGCAGCCGAACTGACATACGCTGCAGATTTTAAATGTACATCATGTGAATTGTTTGTCAATGCCCTCATTTTACCGCAGATTGCCCACGCGGAAATCTGCAATCCAAATCCGCCCGTCTTAGAGTCCATTTAGATACAACAATTATCGCTCAAAATACGTCTTTTGAGCGATAATCGTTGTGTGTAACTGCACTGACATCATGCAGTTTTCATTCTCCTGTCGCTCATACGATGAGCCTTATCAGGGATTCACAGCGGGATACAGCTGATACCATTGTTTCAGCTGTATCCCGCTCCCTGATAACAGTCTGGGTATGAAGAACAGAGCGGTCCAGCTCTATTCTCCATACCCCGCACGGAGCGCTCAGCTGTATAACAGTCTGGGTATGAAGAACACAGCAGTCCAGCTCTGTTCTCCATACCCCTCTCGGAGCGCTCGGCTGTATAACAGCCGGGCGCGCCGTGCAGAAAGCAGCTGGATGCAGAAGGCAAGCGGGGACACCCTGCTTGTCTTCTGCATCCTCCGCTCTGTGCGCTCGACTGTATAACAGCCAGGCGCTCAGAGCGGGGAACAGCTGGATGCAGAAGACAAGCGGGGACACCCCACTTGTCTTCTGCATCCTCTGCTCTGAGCGCAAGGTGATCGCTCATCTTGAGCGATTATCCTGCACTGAAAATGACACAACGATTATTGCTCAAAAGACATCTTTTCAGCGATAATCGTTGTGTCTAAATGGGGCTTTAACCTGGCCTGAGATGGACCAAGTCCACAGGGTGACATGCACCTTTATCTCATTTTCTATTGGTGCTGCCTAACATCTATGCATTTGTATGGGTGCTGCCAGGCCTGGTGCCGCACTGAAGAGGCCATAATGTGCCCATGATTGCCACTGCTCCTACGTGGTGGAGGCCTGCCAGAAATGGACCCCTACCAGTCATACCTTGTTGACTTATCCTACGAATATGTCCTTAATGATGATGAATATTCAGGAAAGCCCCTTAGTAAGATAAAACCTACATTTCCCCATTGCCGTTTCTCGTACCCAGAGCAAGAGATGACTTGGTAAGTCATGCAGAAGAACAGTCTACCTGAGCAGCCTTTCATATACATTTTACACCATCTACTCCTTTGCTAGTAGGATGCCCAATGTCCTTCTGTGAACGCCCTACACATTCTTACTCGGAGGCAACTGAATAGATGCTGTTAACATACATCGGCCTGCACTTTCTTCCCATTTTGTATCTTTGATCTCATTTGATTAGGAGGAGACATATAGTGTTGCATTTCCCAACAGCGAGGAACAAAAGAAGTGCTGCATTAACCTAATCCCCAGTGAAATCATAGTTAATAATAAACCCGTCTCCCTCATTAGAATATATACAATGTCTGGCTCTTATGACCACTGTTGAATAGGGCATAAGCACCTAATTAGTAATGAATGTTACGAGCTTCAGCGATGGCTCCTTTAACTATGAAAAGGTTCCTTAATTTTTTTTCTGATACTTTAGTTAAAAGCAATGTGTGTTTTACTGCCAAGGCACAACAAGCTTGCACAAGCTTTTTAAAATATCATTGCTGCCAGTGCACATGTCCGTAATTTATTTATTTGGGCACGCTGGAGGCATATTTGATTTATTTGTTCTAGAGGGTTTTTTTTTCTTTCAGAAGCAAAGATAATAAGCAACATTGGTGTAAATCTCATCTTCAGCTCACTAGAATTTGAATTTCATCCAATTTTAATGCTGTGAATATTACTTTATAGATTATAATAGTTTGCTGATACATCGTCATATGTGTCATTAATGGCAATGACATTCAGACCTCAGGGTGGAATTGTCTGTATTCTATACTGGTTTTCAATGTGTCTGTTGGGATTTCAAAGGGTTTTTTCAGGCCTTTACCATCAACGTCCCAAGTTGGTAAATGTTCCTTATGTTTTTTATTTCCTGCCTGTCTTATATTGACAGTCCCATGTAGTATCACACCTGCTGTGTGGTATGGAAGAGGTTGGGCGGCCCCAAGATAAACTTTTGCACCCAGGCCCCTGAGCCTTCAGCTGCGCCCCTAGTATGGACCACACAGTATAACAGCAGTCACGTTGGGTCTACTTTGAATGTGAAAGCAGTAAACAGTAAGGGGTGCCTTTTAAACAAGTCAATTCTCGTTTGATTGATTGAGAGACGTCACCGCTAGCTCGTTGGATCTCGGGCAGCCTGTTTGTACAAGCAGATACATCGTTGGCTCGTTAAAGCAAGAATCGTTCAGTCTTTCACATTCACTGTATTAAATGAATGAGAAAGACGGCATAATTGCTGTTTAACCCCTTAGTGACCACCCTATTGTGTTTTTACCTCTTGCCATTGCAGAACGTGTATGGAGGGAGATAGCGCTGCTATCTCCCTCCATACATCACAGGTGTCAGCTGTTTATTATAGCTGACACCTGCAGGCAACGGCCCCGTTCAGCCATGCGGATGATAGGGACTTGTAACCCTTTTCAATCTCCGAACGATGTTCAGGAGTCCTGTACAGCCCCCCCCCCCCCCCCCTCCGCGGTGAGATCGGGGGAGCCGTGCGGGTGTCATGGCACCTGGGGGCCTTCTGAAAGGCCCCAGGACTGTCATGGCAAAATGCCTATCAAGCCATCCCCGAGGGGGGGCTTGATAGGCTGCCTGTCACAGTGCAGTATGATGTAATGCTATGGCATTACATCATACTGCATAAGCAATCTAAGCATCGCTGGTTGTAGTCCCCCAGGAGGACTAAAAGAAAAAGTAAAAATAAGAACAATAAAGTTTTATAAATATGTAAAAAAAAGTTATACAAGTTCAAAAAAAACCTTTTGCCATATTTAAAATAAAATCTAAATAATAAAACACAAAAATACATATTTGGTATCGCTGCATTAGTAAAAGTCCGTTCTATTAAAGTAACACATTATTTATTGCACAAAGTAAACGTCATCTGAAAAAAAAAAAAAAACACAGAAATGCGCTTTTTTGGTCACCCTGTTGCCAAGAAAAAATCTAATAAAAAGCGATCAAAAGGTCCTATGTATTCTAGAATGCTACTAACGGAAACTAAGGGACACAGGAAAAATTAAAAAGTAATTGTGTGCAGATGGAGACAGAAAATAATTTAAAACAATTAAGTATCTTTAAAAAAGGAATTATGATTTTTTTAAAAGGGGGGATGAAAAAACAAAAATGGGAAAAAAGCAAAAACGTGTGGTCACGAAGGGGTTAAGCAGAACAATAAGTGAACGAGCCAGCGATGATTGTTATGCCTACAGAAAATGATCGGATTATTTCTCAATGTTCAGTCGTTGGCTGAGTTTAGACTAAACAGTTTTTGTTCATGTTTGCTCATTTGAATGCATTTTTGAACGATTTCCGTTCCGTCTAACAGCACCTCTCGTTACATTGCCACTCCTTCTCTTTTTCCATGGTATTAAGCTAGAAGTTAAAAACTTTACTGTATATTGCTAAACCATGAACACTCAGTACTTAAAAGTGACATATATAAAGAGAAGTATAAAAACATTGGCTTGAGTAGCAACCATCCCAAAAAGACAGATCGGGTGGAGAGCAGACCATGCAAGCGTAATACCCAGGGCAAAAATCATGGTACCCAAGGCTTTCTCCTCTGCGCAGCAGACCATTTTTGCTTGGCCAGATGCATGTAACTCTCCGCCCCAATTGTTGCCTGAGTCTCTGCCCACATAAAGATCCAGTTTACCCCTTTCTTTAGTCAAATGCCTCTATTTGGGGAGGTTGCACCTTAAGCCAGTGTTATGCTTTTGCTCTCATTCGCTCACACCCATTTCCGGTAAGGCGTCCACCCGGCTGGCAGCTTCCCCACCTGATCCTCACATCCTTAGGACCTTTTACATGGCCCGATCATCGTTCAGACTCTCGCTGGCTCGCAGTTATCTGAATGATGATCACTGTAAATGCCCGCAGCAACTGAACGGCACAAAAATCAAGAGGGGCCTTAGTCCTGTACCTCCACTGCCTCAACGTAGCCCTGAGGCTTGGACATCACCACCGGGTGGCTCCACCGATTTGTTTGTTTTTGTAGTAGCCCTCCACAGAGACAACACACACACAGGGACATGAAAATTGTAATAGTGGAAAAGCTTTGTATCAAACCTCCAGAATGTATTATGAGCAGTGTGTAATAATCATAATGTAATGATCAGGAACATAGCCCTATCGCAGCATGTATTACAGCGTATAGCTGAATATCAGGAATATAAATTGTATGGAACGTTAATGATTTAGAACCTAAAATTCCCTGTAATTAGTCAATTTACACAATGCAAATATTAATTACCCAACAAATTAATATACATGTGATGCAGAAAATACTGCTATAACCTATAAAAGCTGATCCAGATTCCAAAAAGTTAGTTAATAGGAAGCTACAGATTTTTACCATTAACTTGCTGTAAGAAGAACCTCATTTCCGTTTTCTTAGTAGCATTCAGAGTCTTGCTATGTAACTAGGAAGGCGATACACGGGTAATTGCAGCAATAATGGTGGTCAGGAAGTGTGTAAAACAGGATTACAGCCGACCCACATTTGATTAAGCAATTAAGCTTCTGAAACCCTTACACTAATGAATATTGACTAATTTGATGCGGAACAATGCCGGAATTCATTTATTTGGGAAAACATGCAATTTTGTTTTAAATCGCACTGAATTATGTTTTTGTTAGGTAAAATAGTTTCTTCCATACATTTACTATTTTGTCAGTAACGTTCTCCCACTAGTTTAGACATAGCAGATGTGTTTAGTTGCACTGTTCTGCTCCTCCAACCAGAACTTCAGTCAAAAACTCAGTTTTTCACGTAACGTACGTATTCTGTGCAATTTACCAATCTGTGCCACTGTTGCCTTTAGCGGATGAGTTTGCTGACATGGCACAAGCCTGCCCAAGCAGCTCTGCCCTTAGCATTTGGGCAAGGAGAAATATTTGCATCGAGTGTCCTAACTCAGGCCGTGTGCTAGGTATACATATAGCCTCTATTTATTTATTCACATGAATTCCTGCTTGATTGAAGGCTTTCAGTACAAATATTTGATAAAGTTGTCTCATGAAGGCTGTGGTTCGCGCTTCTCTAAACATGGCTAAAAACATTGAAAGCCGTGCCTAGCCAGGCAGAGGTCAGGAATGGTAACTTAGGGAGAGCACCAAGAAGGTGATGAGAATAAGGCCATCCATGCTCCTCTGGGTAATATATTGTTCTATCTTCCTTATTTGCATATTACCCAGAGGAGCATGTAAGGCCTTATACAAATAACAAGGGGCTTGTTATTTGTATAGTGCCAACTTATTCTGCAGCACTTTCAGGTAATTTTGTTTACTACTATAGATGAGCAAGCGTACTCGGCCACGCCCCTTTTTCGCCCAAGTACCCCGATTTTCGAGTACTTCCGTACTCGGGCGAAAAGATTCGGGGGGCGCTGTGGGTGAGTGGGGGGTTGCAGCGGGGAGTGGGGGGGAGAGGGAGAGAGAGAGGGCTCCCCCCTGTTCCCCGCTGCTACCCCCCGCGCCGCCATGCCGCCCCCCGAATCTTTTCACCCGAGTACTGAAGTACTCGAAAATCGCGGTGCTCGATCGAGTAATTACTCGAAACGAGTACGTTCGCTCATCTCTATTTACTACCCCCCCAGCTACTCATTCTACCAACCTTAGAAGGATGGAAGGCTGAGTCAACTTTGAGACGGCTACCTGAACCAGGTAGGGATTGAACCCGCAACCTTCAGGTCATGAGTGAGAGCTTAGGACTTTATTCTCCTGCTTTAACACTCTGTTCCACACGAGACCCATTGGATGGCCTTATAAGGCGATATTCTGTCACGGCCATGGACAGGCAGCCATACCCTTTTCCTGGAAGCTAATTATTTTACTGCTTAGGGCTGAAAATTCTAAGCTATACATGGCAATTGTGGCAATTAGTTGTCATTTCCTTTGGCATAAACCTTAAACCATGGTTCCTTTAGAACATGTTTACTTTATGCCTTGGTATAGCGGGGACACAAGGGTTCGACCTCTTCTCTTCCCGCTGCAGCCCTTTCTGTTATCTTTTTTTTTTTTCCCATCTTTACACTTTCAAAAAAAACCATAGGCCGCCTTCTGCTATCATAGGGACAGATCAAGGCCTTCTGCTATCATAGGGACAGATCAAGGCCTTCTTCTGCTATCATAGGGACGGACCATCCAGGACGGCGTCCACTGTTGTCTGCAGGAGATTCAGGTACCGATCCACATTGAGTCCCTGGAATGAACAGAGGCCCAGGAAGTCGATCATTCCAAATTCCAACCCGCACGTTTATGATGAAATTTGCATTGTCTTTTGTTTGGGTTGTGCTCTTACTAGTAAATTGCATCACATCTGCACTGAGTCATTGCTTCACCATTCACTAACGTGGTCCCGCAATGATGGCGTCACCCCGGACTGCATGGATGTATTGTAGCTGGAGGAGGCAACTTAGGCTGGGTTCTCATGGAATGGAAATCTCGCGGCTTGGCTGCACCTAAAAATAAGCACAGCTTCAAAATCTCCACTGCAGCCATCTCTCCCCATAGAGACGCCACTGCGGAAATGGGAAAAAAGAAAATAAATGCAGCGTGTTTGTTTTCCGCGCAGCATGTCAATTTCAGCGCGGCTTGGCCGCAGCTCATGGACGAAATTTTTGCAAAATCTCGTCCACTTTGCTGGCTAATCCCGGGATTAGGAGCCGCGGGTAGAATTGCTGTGTGCACATTCTGCATGGAAATTTTGCGGCGATTCTGTCCGGTGTGAACCCAACCTTACAGCACGCTTTACTTCAGTCATAGCAGAGGTCCCACGGGTCTTAGAGACTTGAAGAGCAGATTTCTGCTTCTCACATGCTATTCTAAAACTTTGCAATTTGGTTTTACACTCTCTCTATTACAAGGGTCACAACACAAGTATGAAATCCATGTTCCAGGGCCCCCTTACCCTAGCACACTGTAGCACATCCATGCCTTCCTATTCAAGTACGCTATTGTTATTTCGCTATAGACCACCAGTATTGGGATGTACCGCTGGATCTGACCGAACCCTGTGTACATGTGTGTGTATACAGATAGATATAATAATATATTCCTTTTTACAGTCCTATTCAGTACGTAAGTCAGTCATAATTTAATGTCACTAACTAGCTCTGTAATTTCTTCAGTAAAACGCTGGAAATGCTAAATTTAAGTAAACCTTTCTAGCGCTTTCTTCTTCTGGCTGCCAAGTGTAATGAGCGATCTACAGTTTTCAGAGACACTCAATCGGTTCTACAGAGTTTCTGATTTATGTTGCTCCAAAGCTATAGCTAAAAGCTAGTTCAAGCTGTCTCCTCATTTCAGCTTTAAGTATCAATATTTTGATTGCTGCCATTTTCTGACAGCTTCAAAGTAGAATTTGAGAAACTATGTCAACCCGGAGGATAAGGCTGGATTTGCTGGAAGGAAGCAAAGTGTCATTAAAGAGGAATTATTCCATCTGTACCCCCCCAAAAAAAGATATGATCACATAATTATTTTACTTGCATTTTTAAGAAATGCAACTAAATCATGTTTAATGATGGGTAACGTTGCATAAATTTGTCATGCTTGATCAGCTAGCACTCAGTGCGGAATATATGTTCCGTTTTTTTTAGGTTTACTATTGCCCAAAGGCATGGGGGATCAAAATGTTATTTGATGATATCTGAATGTTAATGAAATTGTTATTAATAGAGGTTTTATTACTCCTAATGATATATGTAAATAAGGGCAAATGTGACTCTCTGTAAACATCAGTAGATTATTTTAATGTCACACAAAACCTTTTGTATTTGTTGAGTACATTGAATGCCAGTGAAGTGGAACCGCGGCAGTGCGCTACAGGAATGGGCTCATTCGGGGAAAGCTTGGCGTCTTTGCTCTTTTTTTCAAGCTCATTTTTTTATCCCTTTTTAAAAAGCTGTTGGTTAAAGACGTAAAAGCTACACATACCTAAAACTTGTGTGTCACCTGGTGATGTCTGCTGAGAAGCTAGAGGACCACCCATAAGTGATACCCAAAATCTTACAAAGTTAGTTGGAAGGGACCTCCAGGGTCATCAGGTCCAACCCCCTGCTCAATGCAGGATCACTAAATCATCCCAGACAGATGTCTGTCCAGCCTTTGTTTGAACACTTCCATTGAAGGAGAACTCGCCACCTCCTGTGGCAACCTGTTATTCATTTTAATGGGCACCATGTAATGCTCCTCTGCCAGGGAAAGCAGCATGCATCCACTCATTCCCACTGCAATGTCAGCTGGAGTTTCAAAAGCTGGATCCATTGCAGTGTTCATTAAAGTGTTTGTACTAGAATAGACTTATCACTATCCTGAGACCCCGCCGATCAGGAAAATGGCGGTCCTATATCCACCTCCTCACTGCAGGCTTGCTACACCTCCCTGCAGCGAGGAGGAGATTGAATAGAGGAGCGGTCACATCTGCGTGGTGCCTCTTCATTCATTTTCAAAGTGACTGCCAGAGATAGCCAAGCGTTTGCATACTCAGCAATTTCTGTCAGCGCCATTAAAGGAATGAAGCAACAACCAGGCATGCTTGGCTCAAACCCCATTCAATCTGATGTCACTGTGGATAAGTGCAGAGAGCTCACACGGATGAGCAGTGGGGTTCATGGAGTCCCCATTCTTGGGAATGGTAGGGAGTACAGATGAGCGAGCACGCTCGGTAAGGTCAGTTACTCGAACGAGCCTCGCTCATCTTGAGTAACTGCCTCCTTCGAGCATGCTCGGGGGGCTGCAGGGGTGAGCGGCGTGGGAGCTCCGCAGGATAGGTGACAAATTTCTTGTTGACCACTGCTCAGCTCACCCTTGGGACCCCTGTTCTTCTGATTGGTGGGGGTCCCAGCAGGTGAACCTACACCAGTAAAATCTTGTGGATTGGTGATAGGTTAGTGTCATGGGACAACGCCTAGAACTTGAGGCTTCAGTTTTATCTCCTGATTTGTGATGGAAATATATCAGAAGATCACATCAGTCAGCCATTAGTTTGTGATGCAGTAGGAATCCACTTTCTTTCTGCCATATTAACTCCCGTAATCTAGTATCTTGGTCTCTCAGATAAAAAGTCCATTTGGGCACTTTAGTTTCCTCCACCCATCTCTGTGTGAGATCACTGCCAACCAGTCACTGTGAGACAAGCAAGTCCCTGCTATACCCCTCACCGTGCTCAAAAATATCTGTCGTCATACCTCTATCTGCAGGGTAGTAAAAGGTTCCTACTAATCGCCACAGAGATTATATCTCTGTATAAGATGCCATATTGGAATGTACATGGCCTTATACTAGTGGTCTGCTACCTGCAGTAAACTTACAGCATGCTGTGATCGGTACATGAGAAGATGGAACAATTCCCAGTCATTGTCAGAAGGCTTTTTAAAAAGTTTGACATTGACTTGCAGTAATTGTGCCTTCCAATAGGGGGCGCTGTAGAGCTATTGTTCCATCTCTATTTGCATATTTCCCAGAGGAGCATGGGCGGCCTTATAACTCTCCTCACACCTTCTAGATGCTCTCCCTAAGAAGAAACGATACCCTTCCTGACCCATGATCTGCACACAGTCAAAAGATGGGCATCAAAATTGTATAGAGAGATCAGCCGGATAATGAAGGGGCTGGCGTACCCTGAAAAGTATCCTGCTTGTGTAAAATAAACTTTGGATTAAAAGAAGAAGGCTTACATCTACATTTTCATCTGGATCTGTAAAGCCCGCCTCACCGATCTCTGTGACATGCCTCCCATCTTGTCCTTTTGCCGTGAAGCGCATCGACAAAGCCATGGAAACTGCAGCACCCCTTTAAAAAAACAAAACTGCAGAATAACGTTGTGCCTTTATCTCATAGCCATAGAAAGTGCGCATCATTCCAGCGAGTATCCTCCAATAACCTTGTGATTGTGTCCATGTCACACGGTGTGTGCTATAGTTTTTTCCTAGATTGTGAACCCCTGATGTGAAGATATAAAGTCAGCCATTAAACCGAAAACCTTCACACTTCAAGAGTATAACATAAACCGAAACAGAGATTTGTACGTCGTACGTGTTTTGGACCCTTGACTGGTTTTATCTTCAAAGTGCTGATGCAAGCTACTGACCATGTGAATGTGGCCTTAAAGGGAACCTGCCACCTCCTGTTATGGCACAGAGGTGACGGGAGCCGGGTTATGTCCTTTTATGTCACCTGCTTGCTGGTTTCCCCTCTGCCACCCGCTGAAGATCGTGCCACACACGAAAATCTGCCTCTCTTCAAATTGCCGCGCTCTTCCATAGACTTGTATAGGGGAGCGCGGGCACGGCAATCTGATAAAAGGGAACCAGGAAAGCAGGTGGGCATTTAAAAATGCATGACCCGACTCCCGGATACCTCCCATAACAGCGCCATAGTGCCATAGGGAGGTGACAGGTGGCATTACAGCACATAGATAATGCACAGGAGCACCCAAAATATGATGTAAGCAAACAGGAGGCCGTTGGATCTGTGGCCCTTCCGCAATCACATTGCAGAAAGGATGCGGGAAAAACCAGAGTATATACAAAAAAAAAAAATCTGACGGCTTGCAATGCGGATCATCCGGAGTACAGGTGAAAAATGAAAGTATAGGTATGCGCGGACACCGCTGCTCCCACGGCCGGATTCCGCATGTGTAATCCGGCCCTGCTGTGTGCAGAAAGCCCGATGTGTACAGCTTATATGTAGCCCCATGCTGAAGAAAGGGTAAGATGAATGTAACTCTGGTGGTTTAGGTAAAATCCTCCAAACTTGCCGTAATGTTCTCACCAGATAACATGAAAGCCTGTAGTGTGCCGAAATGCAGAAGCCTACGTGAATGTAAAACGTTACAACATCTAATATTACATGGAAGCTATACAAGCATAGGGCTCTCTCACAGGGGCGCAGCCTCCTGCGCTCCACAGGTGGTTTTCCCGCGCGGGGAACACTGCGTACTGCTGCGTGCCGAAAAATCCCGAATCACTATATTGGTGCGTATGTGCGTGATATATACACCAAGATAGAGCATGTCGCGTTCTTCTTTGTGCTCATACTTTGCACGCTGTATGAGAGGCACCGTTGAAAGTAATGTAAAGTTTATTACCGAGTATTACATGCGCAAAATCCACAAGCGTAATACGGGGTTAAAAAAACGCTTGTGTGAGAAAGCCCCTACTCTGGAGGACAATTGGGTTTTACCTTTATTTTGAAAAATCACGCCAAATTAGTATCCGGTCTGCGCTTCTAACGTTATTTGGACAATACTGTGTAGTCCTTCTCCGCACCTTCTACTCCATACTTTGTGTGTATGTATGTATATATATTCTTCAGCCTGATTCCCTTCTATTCCTGTCGCCCGATGTATGTCTTCTAGTAATTACTCTTTGCAAGCCTCTTTATTCCGCAGTGTGATCCAACTCACTAATGGCAGAGCATTTTGTCCGTTTCCCCCCCGTGATTCACCAAGAGTGCTATAATTCCCCAGTCTGTTGTGAGAAGTCTATCGCAGGTCACCGGCTTCTGGGAAATTTTATTATATTCTTACCTTGTTGAATAAATTCATATTTTAACAAATACTTATCAAAATATGGCTGTGCAGAGAAATCTTCCTTGGCTAACCTCTTTTCAGGTCAGTCACTAGAATTAAACCCCATTAATGAATCTTCTGACACCTTACCGTATTAAGAGCTTTATTAGAAATCTCACAACCAGCTCCACTTCTTTAAGACTACTTTTAATGGACTAAATGTATTATTGAGGATGTATTACTCCTTCCTGGCAAGAATTGTTCGAGACAGTGTTAAATAGAGAAGGGATGGGGGGGTTAAACCAGATTTGGTATGAAATAACCACTTTAAACTATCAAAAGCTGCAGAATAATAGCGCTAAATTGGCGTCGTCTTCCGTAATATTAAGTATCTGAGCAATTAAAGGGACATTGTGGTTGTGTCTACAGATGATATTCATTGTATTATCAAAAGTTGTACAAGTTTCCAGTACAGTCTCTGTATTCAGTCCTCACCATTTTCAAGATCTCTGCTTGCTGTCATTCAATAGAAATGGTCATTGTTACTTCCTGCGGGTATGGATCAGCCGTGGTGATGTGATGGACGCACGGCTCGTTACAGGACCGTTATCAGAGCTCCGTGCACCTCTGGGACTTTCACATTACGGGACTGGTCTTTATACAAATGAAAGTTTGTATTGAAGGACAGCAAGCAGTGATCTTGAAAAATGCAAGGATTAGATACAGAAATTGTATAATTTGTTAATTTAAAACCAAAACACAGTTCAGTGCTGGCAGGTAGCTTGCATGACCCGTGAGGCTGCGGCAAGCAAACCACTGCGGACTGGAGGACTAAAGCATTATTCATTAGTGAGACTCCACAATTGGTAACTATAAGGGGAAACTTCATTTTGTCAGCGTTACCCTATAAACCATTTGTTTTCTCTGAATGAAATTGGCAGCTGGGAGGGATTTATTTGAGTCAGATGGGTGGATTATGTCTAAAATGCATTGTTTGGTAGTATGGCCCCTAGTGGTGGAACTGGATAAATTCATGATCGGCTTTAGTATGTCTTCACATCACAGCTTCAGGCACATCTATAGTCTGAAAATCTTTTGGCATATAGATTGACATGCCAGAAGTCATGGGATAGCAATATGTAAACGCCTTGTGAAGTGGTATTACCTCAGTTGACGGCTTGGGAGCACCTACATCTGTATAAGTTGTGAAGTGTTAGCTTGTGAGTGAGGTTGAACACTGGCGAGTGTGGTGATGTAAGATGACATGAATTATAGGAGGTCGAACTAGGCATGATGGTGGGTGTCAGACGGATGGGATATTCCGTCTGGCATAGTAGTGTGGGCATTTAACATTCTTCGAACTGCAGTGTCATGTGTACTGGAAAACATAATTGAAGGCATTACAAGCCATAGTGGCCAGCTCAGTAGCCACCCACGGGTGCTTAATGATTGTGAGCAGCGGAATCTGGCTAGAATCGTCTGTATGAACAAGAATCACATCCATATTCAAATAAGGGAGATGAAATAATACCTCCATAGTGCCACCTATTGGAAGGCAGCATTCCTTCAAGCCAAAGTTAGACTCTTTATACAAGACTTGTAACAATGACTGGGAATTAAAAGCAAAGCCAGACTCCATGCACAGACAGCTGTTTCAGGGTATTTGCCCTTCATGAATATACATTAGGAGTCTGGCTTTGCTAGTGAGAGGCCTGGGACAGGGTCTCAGAAACACTACCTTTTCTCCTTAGGGAGAACACCTAGACGGTGAGTGAGGAGACTCAAAAGGCCATTCATGCTCCTCTGGGTAATATGCAAATAAGGGAGATGGAATAATACCTCCACAGTGCCACCTATTGGAAGGCAGCATTCTGCATTCAGAGCATGAGGCCCCACGCGTATATCCTGCAGGACAGGGCAGTGCAGTGTTCTTTAGCTGCCATGGGATATGGGAGCAGAAGATCCACTAAAGTGCCTCTGTTAACATCAGGATGCTGGGCGTGTGAGGTTGCGAACTAGACCGTAGAGGACTAGCAACATGTCTCATAGTCTAATGAGTGCCAGTACCAATTGTTTTGGGCTGATAAGGTCTGTGAATAGCACAGATCCCATGAAGCTATGGGCACCAGTTGTCAACCACACACTGTGCAGGCTGGTGGTGGTTCCATGCCATTGGGCCCAAGTTGTCCAGAATTGGTTCAAGGAGCATTCTGGAGAGTTCCTATGAATAGCGTAGCCTGCTTGTTCGCCCATCATGAGCACAATCAATCATTTATGGGATGTGGTAGAGAGCTCCATTTGTACCTGAGACGGCATGGCTCAACATCCCTCCAGACCTCTTCCATCCAGTTATGGAGTCAATGCCACATTGAGTGCTTGAGGGAGTCCTACACAATATTAGTTCCTGATGGAGGCCTGTGATGGATACCATACTGTGGCATCTGTCACTCATAGACTCCAATATGAAAAAAAAATCTGTATACTCCATAACTTTTTGCTTGCCCTATACTGATATATACACACCCAGAAGGGGGCACTGTGATAAAAACAAGGGCAGTAGATTGCTATTCCTTCAAGCCTTGCTAAATGTAACCTATATTAAATGTTATGTATTGTGTAGAAAATCCCCCAGGGCTAAATTGTTGTTACCCAATGTCCTTATGCTAATAGATGCAAATATAATAAAACTAACACAAGCCTATTACGGCATCTCTGAATACATTTCATAATTGTAGTTATTTACGTAGCCCATATTTTCATGTATGGTTGTGCAAGTTATTCATTTTATGGATTTATGAATCTAATGACCCATGCATTCTCTGCATAGCTTAATGACAAGTAAGCAAAACTTAAGGATATATAATGGGATATTTTGTAAATTGAGCACATAGGGATATAGTTTCTAGATGTTGTAGTCGAGGCTCCGTAGGGAAGGAGATTAAAACCTTCCTGGAAAGTTTTTATTGATGATGCTGTGATTTGATTATTTGTGATGATGACCACATACGGTGGATACATATTATCGCTATACATATGCTTATTTCTAAATTGCTCTCATATATTGGAGGACTGTACATCGTGTGCATGCTAATACTAATAAAAATCCTCTACTGTTATTAATGTCTACGTAAAGCTGGTGAAGAGAGAATGTTCGTTAGTGAATTAGCCGGTTACACTTGCCTAGTCGTCTTGCCAAAAATTCCGGCTAAGGATTTAAATGGGCACTGTCATTTCAACAAATTTGCATACATAAATCGTCCAATCAATGATAAGAAACTTTGTAATGTATCTGACTTTTGGGAGTTTCACACCCGCGCCCAGGGTTCGGCTTTCCTGCTCTGTTCAAAGAACAGGAAATGGGGAACCCCTGCGGCCGAACAGACCCCATTGACTATAATGGTGTTCGTTTGGTTTCCGCTCAGCTGCCTGGCTTTTGAACAGGAGAAAAAGCACAACTGCATGTAGCACTTTTTCTTCTGGTATTTTGAGCCGGATCTGCAATTCAACCTCCAACTGGAGGTCCCAACACAGATGTGGAACCGGCCTTTCTCCTCTTATCAGCCACTTCTCCTCCTCACTGCCTATTGCACTGATAAATTACTCTCGAATTACTGCCAAAATCCATCTTGAGAAAGGCATAGACCCTATGGATTATCACTGCACTGAGAGATCAGGTTGCAGTTGCTGCCCCTAAAATATAGAACGGAGGGGCAGAGGCAGCAGCTATAGTGAGAAGTGAAGACTTGCAAATGCTGCTGGTTCTGGTAGGTGTTTCACTCCACTGCTGGATTCCTAACTACACTAATCAGTCCTGCTGTATATTGTCCTCCATGCTGCTGTTGCTGCTTCTGAGAGATAGGGAAGCAGGACCTTCTCTGGGTGTGCAGTGTAATGCAGACGATATAGCAGCTAGTCTCCAGGCACCAGTTCAGGGAAAAGTGAAAATGTATAATTGAAGCCTGCAGAGGTGAAAGCTGATGATACTAATGACCAGACATAGTAGTATTCCTCCTGTACACACGTCAACTTATTCTGAAAAGTCGTCTGAAATGACAGGTATGCTTTAAACCACAGGCAGAAGATTTTTATCTTTTGGAAGTTCTTAATGAATTACAGCAAGCAGAGATCTTGAATATTGTGATTTGAGATAAATGAAACAGAATACTGAGAATTAGTGTAATTTTTGGTATACAAAAAAGCTTTTATTGCCTGAAACGGTAATATCTCTATAAGGGCTTATTCAGACGCCTGTATATTGGCCGGGTTTTCACGCCCGGCCGATATGCGGTGTCCCTTTCACCAGGGGAAGGAGGCGGGCCAGGTCGGGAGCATTGCACTGAGCTCCCGCCCCCTCGCCACGATTTGCAATAGGAGGGGGTGAGATGGGGGGAACTTAGCTCCGCCCCGCCACTCCCTTTGCAAACAGTGACGAGGGGTAGAGAATTGGCAGGAGCTCAGAGCACTGCTCCCCGCCTGGCCCGCCTCCTCCCCCTGCAGAAAGGGACACCGTATATCGGCTGGGGCGTGAAAACCCGGCCGATATACGGACGTCTGAATAAGCCCTAAGTCTCATATGCACTACCATATTATGGAACTGCATTGTACAAATCTGTAGTATGAAGCCAGTAGCTTGTTATGGGCCTATATTGTACTTTTGTTTGCCTCCGCTTTTATGCAGCAGCACACAGAAATTCTTTTTCTCACGGGTTCAAAAAATGTTATGACCTGCTGAAATGCATGCTATATTGCAGAGATATTGCTTCTAGGTTGAAATATTGTGTCTTACTAAGAAAGCGTACAGCCTCACACAGATACTACAGGTCTGTAGTATGGACCCATAGCTACTCAAGGAGCATGATGATGATTATCTGCTCAGTCGAGGCCCACTTTCGGTCACTCAGTGGATCATCGTTCTCCATGCTTTCCTATCCTTGACCGCTTCTTTCAGTTCTTCCATGCATCCACCTTGATTGCTCCAGCCAGCGTGTTCTTTGGTGTCCTCCTCTTTGTGACCCACTAACTTCCGAGCATCAATGTTTCCAGAGAATTGGCTCACATGATATGTCCAAAGTACGAGAGCCGCTGTTGGGTGATTTTTTTCCTCCAGCCATATTTTTGCTTTGATACTCTCTAGGACCATCTTGTTGGTGACCATTGCCTTCCCTGGTATACGCAGCATTCTTCTCCAGCACCAGAGTTCGAAAGCATCAATTTTCCTTCAATCTGCCTTCCTGAGTGTCCAACTCTCACATGCGTGTATGGAGATCGGGGACACCATGGCATTTATCATTTAGATCTTTGTAGCAATGCTAATATCTTCGCTCTTCCATATCCCTGCCATTCCTTGCATTGTGCTACGGCCAAGTGCAATTCTGCGTTTGATTTCTGGTTAATAATTGATGTTTTTCTACTTCAGTTTACAATTAAAAGACTCACGCAGACAGAAACCCCCGTTGCTGGATCTGCGATCCCCAATGGGGACGATGGCATAGGCTGACCAGCACCGTAGTCACACAGAACCGCTGTTACGGAAAGTTGCTTTTACTGTATCTATTTCTTGCAATTTCTGTTATTTTGTTTTTTTTCCCCACTAACTAGTTTCAATATGATTTTGGAAAATAAACACCACGTCTGACGCGAGCAATTTATTGTGTTAAAGCAGTGCTGGTTACCTTCAAGTGATTCATGTTTTACTTGCTGTGGTCTGTTGAGAGTCAAAGTACTGTATGGTAGAGTGACTTGTTAAGTAAGCGAGAGTCAGGAGCAGCGCCAGCCTAACTGTGCCTTATTGCTTCATGCTCACTACAAGCACTCCCTGCAGCCAGTCTGGGCTCTGTAGTCCTAGATGAGGTCTTCATGGGTGCTGACCATAAAAAGTTCATCAAAGTAATGAGGCGAAGAGAGAGCTTGGCGCTCATGGGCAGAACTCGGCACCAAGGAGTGTGAACTGGCTCCAGCTGTGACCATAAAACAGCAGGTGGCTGCTGTCATTAGGGGTGGCAGATGAGGCAGGGGACTAGCACTCAGCCCACAAAACTCTCATTTGTTAGCCATAGCCACTGTACCATGCAAAATAGCTTCCATCTCCGTCAGTTTTACATTGCAAAATATTACACAGTCGCTACAAGAAAATTGGAGCCTTGGGTATAAAGAGCTGTGTGATCATCTTATGCAAAGGCATCTCCGCGACACAATGGAAATAGGAAATGTCATGATATATATAATATACGCACACACCACCTCTATGCTCCTTCTTACAGGTTATTACAAGGTAGAAGAATACATTAGCAGGCCAGGATACTAGGCTATTCCGTCGGATTCACTTGCCAATCCTTAGAATATACTGATTGTACTTTTCAAGTACGCTCGATGGTCTTTAGAATTACAATAGATGTATAGCAAAGACCTCTTACTATATACCTGCTCATTCAGACAGCTATACAGCGAGGCACATGTGTTTTATTACAGGCAGCAGCCATCAGTCACCTAATGATGCCGAGTCCTGGTCAGTAAATAATCCAAGTCACACTGGATGGGCCATGTAGTAGTGCAACAACCTGGGTATTCCTAATGATGCATGGGAATATAAACTTCATCAGTCAGTCATACCGGAAAACTGCATTGAGCGCCACAGGGTGCCGTCCTCTACCTGCAACTTTTTTCCAGCACCTGAAACAATTTTCGTTTGCATCCGGACAAGAAGGGTGGGGCATTCAGGTTGTACTGATTGTAGCTGATTTATTGACCGTTTCTTCCCAGTTTCCTCATTTAAGAAGTACTATTGAGCATCAGGGCATTGTTCAGCCAAGTGCGTCTGCTTACTACACTTGTATTCTGCGTTGGCGTAATATGGAGAAGTAAAGGCCCATTTACACGCAACGATTGTCGTTTGTATGAACGAAGGACTTAAAGGGGTTGTCCCGCGAAAGCAAGTGGGGTTATACACTTCTGTATGGCCATATTAATGCACTTTGTAATGTACATCGTGCATTAATTATGAGCCATACAGAAGTTATTCACTTACCTGTTCCGTTGCTAGCGTCCTCGTCTCCATGGTGCCGTCTAATTTTCAGCGTCTAATCGCCGGATTAGACGCGCTTGCGCAGTCCGGTCTTCTTCTTTTCTGAATGGGGCCGCTCGTGCCGGAGAGCGGCTCCGTGTAGCTCCGCCCCGTCACGTGCCGATTCCAGCCAATCAGGAGGCTGGAATCGGCAATGGACCGCACAGAAGCCCTGCGGTCCACCGAGGGAGAAGATCCCGGCGGCCATCTTCACCAGGTAAGTAAGAAGTCACCGGAGCGCGGGGATTCAGGTAAGCGCTGTGCGGTTTGTTTTTTTAAGTCCCTGCATCGGGTTTGTCTCGCGCCGAACGGGGGGGGGGGGGCTGTTGAAAAAAAAAAAAACCCGTTTCGGCGCGGGACAACCCCTTTAATGACTATTTTGCTTGCAAATGTTGAGCGTTCATACGTAAAAATAATCGTTTGAAATCCTCGAGATTTCCCATATATGTTGTTTGCTCAAGTCGGTCTGTGTTTATGTGAGGAATCTCTAGGCAGGAGGTTTTTAATTAGTGTGAAGAAAAGCCATTGTCTTCTGCTGCATGAGTCATTGTGTTTAGTGCAGCAAACAATCACCCTTCCCCTCAAGTCGTTTGAAGGACTGCTGTTTAAACCTAACGACAAGCGAACAAACTAACGACTATTTTTCTGCAGGCTGAAACTCAGCGATAAACGACAAGTGAACAAATAGTGCGTGATGGCTTCGCGTTTACACGTAATAATCATCGCACCGCTTGCTTCCATTGATTTTAATAGGCAATTAAGTTTAGTTTAATATGTGCTATATTCGTGCGCAATATGTAAAAAAAAATAGAAGTTTTATTGGCACAAACAAAATGCACGTACAAAATACACACGTGAACAAACCGATTGGAATTAATGAGTTCACCTATTCCTTTGGTATTTGGCGCGGAAGTTTTACACGCATAATACGCACTGCAAATGTGTTCTTGTGAATAAGCCCTTTGGCCTCCCTTATACAGGCGTTGCGCTAAGCACTGCAATTTAAATCGCTGTGCTCTGCTGCGTTTTACCTTAGTTTTCAGCCGTAGCAATGCTCCCGATGACGCCGGCTTTTAGAACTCCACATCGTTAGGACTGACCCAATAAGACTATATATGTCCTACCAGGATACGTGGGTATCTCAGGTGGGGGGTCCGCTCAGGTCCCCCTCCATGAGTCAGAAGAGCGGTTCCCGTTCTGGCAGGTCATGGCCATCATGTAATACATCTCCCCGGCAGCGGATATGTCTAGTTGGCTGTTGCTTCCCCAAGCAAAATCAGTTGCTTGCTGGGGTGCCACGAGCAGGATATGGGGGGGGGGGGGGGGTCGTCTCCGATTAGATAGCTCCTATAAGACTTCCTATCATGTCTGGCAATTCCTGCATTACACTCTGGAATATGAAATGTATATTATATAGCTGATATACAGTATATTGCATATTTATGTTGTAACCAAATTAAGTGTTGGAAAAACGTCTCCTGTGGTCTCACGTGGTGCAAACCTGCTGTAGGACAAAGCAGAAATAGATTGACCATGGGGCAAGTATTACAAGCCGATCATTCTCTCCTTAGAGATCCATAACTAATAAGCAGCATCTCTAATGCCTCTCCGGCTTTTCTATTTTAGTGCCTTGAGCTTGCGTTAGAGCGAATGTAAATCTTCCCATCCAATCAAAACACATTGACTTGAACACGGCCATAAAGAATCCCCCTCTTCTCCTATGTACATGAAACTATGTAGATTTTTCATAGCGTGACAGTCTAGACATGAAAGGACTGCTTGATAGTTATTACAGGCAATCAATTAGACTTGTAAAATGGTTGAATCATAAAGACAAATATTTAATTGATCACTCGTGGAAGCAGCATGCATACAAGGGATAAGTGTATTCCTGGCAGTAATGAACTCGGAGGCAAAGCCCCCCAAGGCTAAGGAAATATAAGGGCCTTCGTCTCGAGATACTGCCGGTCCGTACCTATTAATTATTACAAGTGGGCGCTATTATGCATTGTGTTACAGGGGGGACAATGCCAGTCAGAGCTGCTCAGACGTAACTAATGGGCACTGGAGGACTTGTCTACAGTACTAAGTACTTCTGTGTATAGGAAGTAGTGATGCCGGGTCGTCCTCTCATTGTACAGATCCTTGGTTATTCCTTCTAGAAATGGGTGATGAAAGAATCCTTCTGCTGGACGTCCCTACATGGTCGGACATCGTCCTACTGTAGAGGGACATACACTAGTCACAAAGGGAATGCTCAGGCCACTCTAACACGAGCGTATGTAAAAACGCTGCATTTTGTGCATGTTTGCCTGCTTCTTCACGGCTTATTTTTGCGCAGTAAAAATTCAGACAAGCAAGCTGGTGATGCTGCAACTTTTTTTTCCCACTCTCTCTGTGGCCTAGCAACTTGCATAAAAACGCAGTATTACACTTGCAAATTGCGTATTTACTGTGTTTTTACACAGCCCATTTATTTCAATGGACGATTTATGCAGGAAATACACGCTAAAACGGCGAAAATAAGACATGCTGTATATGATTTTGAGCGCTTAAAGTATGCAGCACAAAAACGCTAATGTAAGAGGCTCCATACATGGAAGTGCTGAGGACTTGGCAGCAAAAAAAATATTTCGTGAGAGTGGCCCCACATCTAGGTGTCAAGTTCACATCTGTGGCGGGGATTCCGCTTTCCTGCATTAAAGGAGCAGAAAAAGGGGAACCCCTGGCCGAATTAGACGGTTTTATGATGGAACCGAACAGCGCCAAACAGACCACATTGACTATAATGGGGTCTATTATGTTTCCGCTCAACTGCCGGCATTTTACCCGAAAAAAAAGCATTGCATGCAGCGCTATTTCTTCCGGTGTTTTGTGTCAGATCTGCGAGGGAGGTTCCATTGCAGATGTGAAGGCAGCCTTATTCCTACATTTCCAGGAGGAATAACAGAGGAACTGCACAATTTGCTAAGTTGTAAGTAAAGCTGTTCCTGCATTGCTATTTCTGGAGGCATGCACATGGGGGCACGTCCGGGCAGCTGCCAGCCTCTCTTTAGCTGGAATATCGCTCCAATGTCATTACAGTAACTATGAAATACAATGAGAACAAAGCGCTTTAAGATTGTAGTCTGTTGAGCGGCTCCACATCCCGCCTGCATTACCAGCATTGCTTATTATTCGGTGCTATGATGCCTGGAGTAATTTTTTTTTTTTTTCATTAAGAATAAATATCTTGCTGGCACGGAGGAAGCACTTTGGCATTACGCTAGTAAAGCCATGGGTTTAAATTGAATACTGTCTTCATCACATAATTCATCTGTGTCCATTATATGCAAAGTGTCCAGATGAATTCAGTGGTTAATGTTAAAAATCTTATAACATGCCAGTTTGATTTGTATCCCTTCATATCATTGCATGCTAATTAAAATCATATTTCTGCATATTTCATGCCTTTCGTGTACATATGCAAATGGAATCCCATTGCCTTTCAGCAATTAGTAATTAAGTTTATGAAGGACAGCTGTAATACATAATTAACAAAAATGTTTGCGAGTCCTCTTCACACTGGAAGTTGTAACAGAAACATTTGCTTATCAAGTGAGCAATTTGGATTTTGTCTCTTGCATTTGCAGCAGATCTGAATTGTCGGCCTCCATCATCCCGCAACATAATTAAAAGCTTCTTCCCATAACGCTGCAGACGGCAGAGAGTGAATAAAAGGCTTTCTGCTCCTCGGACACCGGCACAATAGTCCTCGGCAACACCTTTCCCTTAGCATTACAATTCTCAGCTGAAAGTGTTTGTGTTGTGTTCTAATCAACTCCTATTCCAAGAGCCGAGAAGTTAAAAAGTTGATTGTGCGCCTGTAACTTCAGCCACAAGGTTCTTTATTTTACTCTTCTAGTATTTCTAGAAAACTGACTTCTTTAAAGGGATATTCCTATTCCAGCCAGTTGTAGCTGCAATGGAAATATTGGTGTTTCTGTCCCAGCTACCAGTAGCCAAGACTACGAAAAAAAAAAAGGCTGAAATGGCTGTTTTACGTTGTTTTTGTAACTCCCATAGAAGTGAATGTTACAGAAACAGCATAACAGAGCAAGCTACAGTGAGATGCAGAAACAGTTTGGCTCAGGGCTCAGTCACATGGGCGCATCCGGGCAACGATGCCCCCGTCTTACTGCACGATAAGACGGCGGCACTGCAGCTACGGACGACTCTCCGCACCCCCGGAAGAAAGAACACATGACCGGCTCCATTGCGGGTCATGTGTTCTTTCTTCCAGAGGTGAAAATCAAAGCTGCCCCCACTTCAAATTCATGCTTAAAACTTATAGCCCAGCCCTCGACCAGGCCAAACAAGTTTATTTTGCCTCTCTTGTCTCCTCACTATTCCACAACCCCAAACGATTCTTCGACACCTTCCACTCCCTCCTCAGCCCCAAAGAACAGGCCCCCATGACGGATCTGACTGCTGGAGAACTAGCTGCTTATTTCAAAGAAAAAATAGACAACATCTGAAAATAAATCTCCAAAAACTGCACAGCTAGCCCCGATCCTAGTTTCCTCAGCACTGCCTTCAGAACTTACTCCCTTTCTATGTTAGAACCACCAACAGAGGAAGAAGTTTCCAGGCTGCTTTCGCTGCCCGCCCCACTACCTGCGCTAGCGACCCTCTCACCTCCTCCGGTCCCTTTCCCCAGCTCTCTTTACTCACCTCACCACAATCTCCAACCTCTCTCTAACCTCTGGTACTTTCCCCTCCTCATGTAAGCACTCCATTATATCCCCTCTGCTTAAAAAAACAACCTTGGACCCAACTGATGCTGCAAACTACAGACCCGTATCAAACCTCCCCTTCATCTCCAAATTACTAGAACGCCTGGTCTACTCCCGCCTCACTCGCTTTCTCTCTGACAACTCTCTCCTTGACCCCCTCCACTCTGGTTTCCGCTCTCTACACTCAACTGAAACCGCCCTCGCAAAAGTATAAAATGACCTGATGACGGCAAAGTCGAGAGGTGATTACTCCCTACTAATCCTCCTTGACCTGTCTGCTGCATTTACCACTGTCGATCATGACCTCCTTCTCACTATGCTTCGCTCTACTGGCCTAAAGGACACTGCTCTCTCCTGGTTCTCCTCCTACCTCTCTGACAGCTCTTTCAATGCCTCCTTTGCTGGCTCTATCTCCTATCCACTTCCTCTCGCTCTTGGGGTACCCGAGGGCTCGGTCCATGGTCCCCTTCTCTTCTCGATCTATACAGCGCCCAATTGGACAAACCATCCACAAATTCGGCCTCCAATACCATTTCTACGCTGGCGACACCCAATTATACACCTCTTCCCATGAGATCTCTGAACCAGTTCTCCAAAATATCATCGACTATCTGTCTGCTGTCTCTAATACTATGTCCTCCCTTTTTCTCAAACGTAACCTCTGTAAAACTGACTTCCTCGTCTTTCCGCATTCCAACCGAACTCCCCTCAACATCTCCATTCCAGTGTTTTGCACCATCATAACCCACTAACAGCATGCCCGCTGCCTTGGGGTCACACTCGACTCTGACCTCTTCTTTACTCCCCACATTCAATCTCTGGCCCAAACATGCCACATGCACCTTAGAAATATTGCTAAAATACAGCTGTTCCTCACCGCGGACACGCTAAAGACACTCGTGGTCGCCCCCATCCACTCCCGACTTGACTACTGCAACTCGACCTCCCCTGCACCAGACTCGCTCCACTCCAATCCATACTAAATGCGGTAGCTAGGCTCATTTTTCTATCCAGCCGTTACTCAGACGCCGCTGCATTGGCTGCCCATCCACTGCAGAACTAAATTTAAACTTCTAACCCTCACCCATAAAGCTCTCCATAGTGCCGTGCCACCATACATCGCCTTCCTCCTGTCCATACACCACCCAGCCCGCTCACTCCAATCCGTTAACACACTCAGACTAAACACCCCTCTTATACGAACCACACATGCTCACCTCTAGGACTTCACCAGAGCAGCACCCATCCTCTGGAACGCTCTATCCCAAGGCATGCGGACAATTCCCGATGCATGAAATTTCAGACGCACCTTAAAAACGCACCTCTTCAGGGAGACGTACCAAATTTCCTGACCAGGTCCCCCACCCCTCCCTATGTCTCCCCGCACCTTCAACCCTGCCTGTTAAATATGACCTCTACCCCTGCACCTCCTTACCACCCAACCCGTTTGCTTTCTAAAAACTATTTTCACATGAAATCCCCTACTGCCTGTGTTCCACCCCCACCCCATTTGTTTCAAACTGATTGTATCTCACATTGTAATTGTTTGCATTTATCCCATGCTTGAAAGGGCTGCGGAATAAGTTGGCGCTTTGCAAATAAAGATTATTATTATCTTTTATGACATATCTGACTTCTGATCTGTCTTTGTTTTTAGTAGGGTCTTTGCACTCTTCACACCATGTGTATTAAACACTGTGGCAAGGTAGTTCACAGGATGGCCTGCAGAGGGTGTGAAAGTAGGCATTCTGTGTGCTAATCAGCAGGGACAGCTGTATGGGAGTGTTTGGAGGAGTTACAACCTCCAGACACATTGCATTCCTGGTGAAAAGCCAGGGGGAGAGACTGCCTCCGCAGCTTCAAGAGCTGCAAAGCCTGAGGTCCGGCATGGGCCAGACTGTGTGTGTCATGAGTCTAACAGGGGAGGATGCCCCCTAGATGCCCTTACTGGGTAGTGTGACGAGGACACTGTGGGTTGGAAACCTTGAAGTTGTGTTTTGTTCCAGTATACTTTGCTTCGTCTGCAGGCCCAAAAATGCCACTATCAGTTAAATCCCCTGATCGAGGGGCCAAAATGGTTTCCCCACAATGCAATCGTGAAGTACCGTGCAGTTGCCATGACAACCTAGGGCCTCCCAAAGATTCCCAGTGTTGCCATGGCTGATTGCCTAGCAAGCCATGCCTGTAGAGTGGCTTGGTACAGATATTGGTATAATGTAATGCTATAGTATTACATTATACTGCATGAGCAATCAAATGATCACAAGCTCAAGTCCCCTGTATGGACTAAACAAAAATGTAAAATTTAGCAAAAAAAGACTTGTATTAATTATTAAAAAAATAAAAAGGAAGTTTTTGGTTTTGTTTTTTTAAAAAAAGGAAAAACATATTTGGTATTGCAGCATCTGTAAAAGTCTGATCTATCTTAGTAACCTATTAATCCCGCACGGTGAACATCCTCAGAAAGAAAAACAACAACTCCATAATTGCTCTTTTTTGGTCACTCCGATCGCCAAGTAAAAATGTGATAAAAAAACGATAAAAAGTTGCATGCACTTCAAAATGGTACCAAAAGAAGCTACAGGATGTCCTGCAGAAGACAAGCCCATGTCGATGGAAAAATTAAACAAATAATTTTTTTTTTCCAAAGATATTTTGTTTTTTTAAAGCAATTTCTATATATAATGTGAAGCGTTTTGTTTGACTTATGAGCCATGAAGTTCTAGATCCTTAAACCTAGGTATTGTTGGAATGTGCATATAGTATATCATTTGTGTTTCTCTTCTTGCAGGGTGGCTTTTGTTATGAGAAAGCATCTCAACACTCATCTACTGGGCAAGCATGGTGTTGGAACACCGAAGGAAAGGTAAGAAACACCAGAAAGGTGCTTTGTATCATATAGTCCTTCCACGGAATGTAATGGGATCTCGGTTATCTGACATAACTGGTACCACATTATGAAATTGTCTCTATTTTCAAATTCTTGTAATAAACCACATAAAGTCTGTAACTTCCAGAAATATGCCAAAACGAGAGAGTGTTCCCACAGCACTGTGACAGAAGCCCCGAATGGAAATAAGCTGAACCATTCACTGTTACCGTATTGGTGAAATAGACTCTACTTCGATATCCATTTGCCAAACCTTCCTTTTTGTTTCCTTATATGGGAAGTATAGAATAACGTAATTGACTAGAGTGACTGGTTCTGCTCATTTCTGTTTGGGGTACCACGTCCGTGCCGTTTTCTGCACCCGTGATGTCACCTCCAGACGTAATCCCACAGTGTAGTGAAAATCTCTGTGGGAATGATCCTTAAGAAAGTGAAAAGAAGAAAAATCAATCTGGTTCTGCTATATTTTTGGAGTCCCTTTAGGTTTGCTGCTGGTAGGTGTCTCTTCTGCTCTGTGGTAGTCCACATCATGTTGTAGTTCTGTGTCAGGATGCAAAGTACAAAGTGCCAAATTATAACTCGGATTACCAGAAGTTTACTGTATATTCTAATTGTTTAGACCTTTCTTAGTGTTACATTCCTGTACACATGTAGGAATGGAGCCGACCTTCTATATAGCGTATTATTTTGGTGAGAATCTCTTTACCCATAGCCTTTGGAAAAGAATACTCCAATATCTGCTTATAAGGCCGGTTTCACATCTGTGTTGAAACCTCTGATTGGAGGTTCTGCTGCAGATCCGGCTCAAGCAGTATCAATCAATGGAGCCTTCCTGCTAGGCGTCAGGCTGGTGGAGTAATAGTATGGGGAGTATTTCCTTGGTGCACTCTCGGTGCAATATTCCTGCAGAATGACTTCAACACCCACTGACATTTAGTGCCACAATGGATTTCTGCAGTTCGGAAGACCAGGTCAGGTCCAACTTGCTACCAGATAAGCGTCTCTAATAAAGTAGCCGTGGCAAGTGCGATTTTAGTCAGTGACTGATTTCACTGCAAGAGTTTATGCATTTTACATCAATTTTTGTTTAGTTTTTCACACGCATGAAACAAGTGATGACATGTAAAACTCCCATTAAAATCATTGCACACGTGAAAAAAGGGATCTCATGTGAGTGTGTTCCATTTTTCTTTAACACATCATTGACTTTAATGGGTGATTCTGATTTGAGAATTGTACAAAAGAATGGGACATACTGTCTTTGTTTTTTCTTTTCTTTTTTTTTTACATGGACCATTGTTCTGTGAAAAAAAAAAATCGCACATGTGAATACGGAGATTAACTTTAATGGGTCCCATTCGTATCCAAGTTCTGTCACTTCCAAACTCGGATAGAACTTGGTCGTTAAAATCATCTGTTCTAATTTCCCACCACTCTGTGCCCTGTCTGTTCCCTTTCCATGGACTATCTGTGATATGCACTAATGTTTCTAGTCTTGCCTTGCCCCATACACTGTAATCACCAACTGCCCCTCACCTCTCAGCAGACACTGCCCTCTGTAGCAGCAGCTTTGTCTCATACCCCGGCACTCACACCCTTGCCACTGCAAATAAGGTGTTAGAACTATATCAATAAAAGTAGTAGAAGGTTGCAGAAGGCTGGAAACTTCTTCATCAGCAAAGCGAACATTCATTTTTCTGCAAATTGAGTTATTTTTTTCTTACCTGTTTAAAACATTAATGTAGTGGCTGGAATAGTGCAAGCTTGCTACATTGTAGTCTCTGCAGGACAATCTAATCTGTTTACTCGGTGCGCTTTAGATTGGACTCTGTTCTCTGATAGGTTGCATGTTACAGCAAATTATGATAGAAGCTAGCTAAATAGGTTGTGGCAATTAAATTAATAATGCATTTACTTTGCTACTATTTAGACTTGGTGCTTTGACTGATATATGCAAAAATGGTAATTTATTAAAAGCAAATTCATGTAATTGTACTGCCGAGTTTGATGGACCAAAAAAAGTTGTCAGCATGACTATCATCAAAAAAACAAAAATGAAAGAAGTTCTTACATTTGAAGTTAGAGCAGCGTATTATTTCTGATGGCAAAGATACTGACAGCCTAGCAAACAAAAACAACTTGTTTCTAGAACATTCCAGGCTTATAGGAATTCTGCATCTCTTCTCAGCTATTTTCCATATTCCTTTTAATATTGCTCTATTTTTCATGATGCCCTGATAAGTACATCACTCATGTTGCAATTCACAAGATTGGTATCAAACAATTGTGATGAGTACTTTCAGACGATAGCAAGATGTGTGCCAGAAAGGCAGATTGTGCTGAAACTGAATATATCAGCAACTACTGAGTGTTTTTCCAGTGGTAGAAAGTTAACTCGTCTGTGTCAGGAAGCCACCGATGCTATCTTCTACCGGCACTTCACCGGCTTTCAAGTTGATTTCTGCCGTCAATAACGGAGTACATTTAGTACAATTACTTTTAAGGACTCCTAAATAGCTGCACTTCAGTACTTGTCCCTTATGTTAAACCAAGGGAAAACTGACCGAGAGCTCAATGATCGCTCTAGACACCTAGTGGGGCTTCTTCATACATTTACATTTAACGGGAAGTTCTAGAAATACATATTGATGGCCATTGACTTTTGAGCATGAGGGTCCGATCGTCCAGTACCCCCTCACTTAGGAGAATGAAAGTCCCATATGACGCTGCAGTGAGCGTCATTGCCCTTTCATTCGTTATGAAGCAGGTCTTTATATGCGGGATTGGTGGAGATACTATTTGTCAAACCCCCAGCAATGACACATTAACCCCTTTCCGACATCCTCTGTACATGTGTAGTGGATGCTGGGTGCATAGTGTGGGGTCAGACTCTTAGTCCGCTCTATACATGGTGGGTGTTGGTTGTCTTTGACAGCTGATACCCGGCCACAACTGCTGGGATCAGAGATAACGCCAATCCCAGTCGTTAATTCTTTAGATGCCACCAACTATTCTGGCAGCAGCATTTTAATGGCCCAACAGAGGGCGAGGGCTCACTCTGTTACCACTTCGGTGAATCCGCAATGAGATCGTTGACTGCTGTTCAGTTACCATGGTAGCTTTTGGCCTTGTGAAGGCCCTCAGGCCTGTCATAGATGGCTTCCCATTAGTCCCTCAGTGACTAGCTATATGTATTTTATGGTGGTCACTAAGGGGCCTTATGTTAGGCCATGGTAAACATGTGGTGGCCTACTCTAAGGCCGGCAGGAAAGTCCTGTTCTAAGAAGAGCCTGGACTCAGCTGTCTACTGACAGCCAGTCTTCTGCTCTAATGGATGCGTGTGGCAAAACCTCCGATCTCGGGGCTGTCATGACCCCATGCATGACAAGATCAATAGCAATTGCACAATGTAATCGCTTAACAAGGGGCAGGAGCTCTCCTGGTCACCCATCAGCACTCCATAATGTGCTTGCAAGGTGCCGGTGAGTTCCCATAGTAGCTATAGGCCTGATCAAGGCCTTCGGGTCTGCCATGCAAGCAAGCTTTTCAGACCCTACCTCCGACAGCTGTCAAAAAGCTGGTATGCTACACTGCACTACAAAAGTTGTGCAATGTAGTATACTAGCAATCAAATAAGTGCATCTTCAAGTCCCTTTGAGGGACCCAAAAAAAGTGAAAAAAGTTAAATGAAATTTAATTAAAACACCTTTTATTGTGTAAAGATTAATAACAAAAAAAGTATGAGGTATTGCAGCTTTCATAATGAACTCTGGTGTAAAAATACTAATGTTCGTTATCGTCCACAGTAGATTGTGTAAAATAGGAGTGAAAAGAAAACAATGGTGGGATTGCTATTTTTCATTCATCTGCTTTCCACAAAAGCGCAATAAAAAGCAATTCAAAAGTTGCATGTACTCCAAAATAGCACCAATGGAAACTGCGTAATATTAGTGTGGGACTCGCAGGACATGAGGACCCTTGATGTTGGGTTGCGAGCTCAGCGTATTTTGTTCAGAATATAATAATAATAATCGTTATTTGTATTTGTTTCCAAGACAAAATTAAATGTAAAAAAACAATCAAATGGTCTTATGTACCCCAACATGGTACCAATGGAAAAGCTGAGGAGGTTAAAAGATGGTGACAGCAAGCAGGGTTACTTTTAGAAAAAGGTATATAATCATGCTGACCCACTAAATAAAGATAGTATGTAAAAATGCCTCCCCCCACCACCCCAAAAAAAAAAGCAAAATTCCTTTTTTCTTTCTTTTTTGCTTCACCCTACTTAAAAATGTTAACACTTCTTCAGTGTAATATATTGTGTGTTAAATGAAGCAATTTAAAAATACAACTTGTCCTGCTAAAAACAATCCCTCATGCGCCTATGTTTCCAGAAAAATAAAGTCATGGTTTTTTGAAAGTGGAAGATGGAAAAACTGTTCTAGTCGTTGCTGCTGCCCGAGATAAAACGTATGATAGCATTGAGGTGAAGCGCAATGCTAACCGTGGACAAAATCAGGAAAAGTAGGGATATCGGCATACCAACTAAATGCAGGATAGTGCAAACCACCGTTTTCCCCAAAGCCATGTATGGATGTGATAGCTGGACTATGAAAAAAGCTGATAGAAGGAGGATTGATGCGTTTGAGCTGTGGTGCTGGCAAAAGCTGCTGTGTATACCCCGGATAGCAAGAATAATAGAGAAGTCCTGAATCTATAAGACCCGATATATCACTTGAGGGTAAGATGACCAGACTCAGACTCACGGATTTTGGCCATGTAATGTGAAAAGAGTCGCAAGAAAAATCCATAATGCTTGGACAGATCAGTGGCAGAAGAAGACCTGGCCGCCAAAGAACACGATGGCCGATACTGTCAGAGCTGATACTGGCATGGATATCACACAACTGAAAGAAGCAGTGCAAAACCAAAAAACATGGAGGGAGCTCGCCTATAGGGTCGCCAAGGGTAGTAAATGATTAACAACAACAACAAGACCATGGTGCGTACCTGTAATCCATTTAATGCATTCCCACCCATATTCTCACTAAACCTAAGGTCTAACAGCTGGCTCAGAAGAACAATATACCTTTTCAGATTATGTGATGGGGGATCAGCTACGTCCAAGTATCCTCTTTCGGTTTGGACTTCTCGCCCACTACGGTTCATGTATGTTGGTCCTTTGAACACTTCATACTTTCTTCTTCAAAGAAGCGTGGGCCATTGTGTAAGACACTGTAGATTCCAATAGTTCCTCAGTGACTACGTCGTATTTCATTAGCATTTGAAAAACATTTACATGGTCATGCATTGCAGATAAATAAAGTAACAGCCGGCTATAAGACATAGCTGATATCAGCGGTGAAGCTGAAATAAAAGGCCCCAGTAAGTGGCATCATAGGGTGACGGAACAACATTTACCTTTTGTATCCAGCTGTTTGTTTTCTACTTGCTGCGCCCCGGCAGAATACAAAAGATCTTTCATTCTGGGATCATAAACCAATATAAGTTAGTGTAAATAAATGGCACTGGCGTAATTTATTCAGGTTCCCCCCCCAGTCCGCTGTAAATCTTGTGTTCTTAGACTAAGTGTATAAACAGCCTGTGCAGATGGGTGGCCGAGTCAGTGCGGACCGCTGCTACTGCTGCTGTTTACATTAGCAGGAAGCCTTTGACTTTCTTCGTATTGATATAAAAGTGAATGTTTTTGGACATTTTACGTCTGGCCAAGTTTCTAACTTCCGTGTTTCCTGTTTATTATGATAATGCATGGGATACAGTTATAGACCGACATTCATCATAACAGCATGCAGCTGAGATGCTGCGGAGATCTCCAGAGAGTATGGATGTACAGCCAGCTTCACAGCCCCACTAGTCGAAGTCTTCAGCAAACTGTAGTTTTAGTTGTGTGACTATGGCTAAAGAATGTTTGTGACCGATGAGCCATAATCTCTGAATGTATGTGTGCAGCACCAATCACACTATGATGTCAGCGACTTGTACATAGTCTCAATAGGTTGAGTAGTATCAGAGGTGCAAATCCATAGAGAGATTTATTCTCCCATCTCTAAATGGGATGGGGGAATACATTTTTTTTATGGATTTGCACCTCTGATGCTTTGGGAGTAAGGATTCGGTCTCCTATACACTTCGGCTGTTGCATTCTTAGCCCCACCCATATTGGGGTTTCTTAGGGGTGCTGCTCACGTGAACTTTATTGTTTTAGAAGGTATTGAGTTGTATCATAAGGAAAGTTTCTTGCTTTGCATATATGTCCGTTTCCTAAGTATAAGTAATTCTTTAACCCCTGAAGGACGCCCCCCTTTTTTAAAATTCATTTTCGTTTTTTCCTCCCTACTTTTAACCCTTTATGGACCAAGCTGTTTTGCACCTTAATGACCAGACACATTTTAGGGATTTTACCCATGCGGTGGTTTTACTGCCCTATTTTTTTCCTTTAGCTACCAAAATTATTTTTGCTGATGTATGTTATTATGCTTTTTCACTATCTATGCCCCCCATGACGTCATGTAAGACCTCTGGGGGACATTCACATGGTTTTTTTTTAATTTGACACTTTCCCACTGTAGCTAAGGCATCCATAGGAGCCCCATTTACAGGGGAAAACATCCCCTGTAGTGACATTAGTCACTTGCAGAGCTGGCCAGGGTCTAGTACGACCCTGCAGCTCTGCTATAGCAGGGAATCCCGGCGGTCACATGACCCCCCCGGCTCCCGTTGTGAAAGCTACACTTCTGCTTTCACTTTCTAGTACACCGTGCTCATTGAGCGCTGTGTACTCGGGAAAGAAAAGGCAGAAAGGGTTAAAAAAAAACCTGCCTTCTCCTCCAGGTTATTAGCTGCTACTAACAGCTGACAACACGTCCTGCCTCCTCTGACAGAGCCAGGAGGCTTAAAGTACTGCCGTAATTTTACTATCAGCGGGGCTTTAAGCCCAGGACCAGGCGCCGTATAATTACCGTGCCTGGTCCTTAATGGGTTAAAAACATCATCTCTTTTATTTACCCATCAGCATAGCTGTCTGGGGGTTCGTTTTTTGCGGGACGTCTTGTAGTTTCTATCGATGCTATTTTTGGAGCACATACAACTTTTTGATCGATTTTTATTAAATATTTTTCTTGGAGACAGGGTGACCAAAAAAGTGAATTCTGATGTTGTGTATGTTTTTTTTCTTCTGACGATGTTCACCGTACTGTGTAAATAATACATTACTTTGATAGATAGGTCAGCTGTAAGAAACAGCTGACACCCGCATTGTGTGGAGCAGGATCAGCTCTCAATCCTCCTCCATACAAACCCCAAACCTCCATGATGTAACTGTATGTCATGGAGCATTAGGTGGTTATATAACCTCCAGACGGATATTACTGGATAGTACGTCATATAGCCAATGCCACATAGCTTAAATGGTCACTTACTTTTCAACAATCTTGTGCTTATATTAGCCAATTTTTATAACTAGCAAAAGTACAAATCACTTTATTTAACCAAAATTATGTTTTTGTGTTGAAAAATCACTCTAAAGGGCTGAGCACTAGAGGTTGCCCTTTAGTGATGAGCGAGCATACTCGCTAAGGGCAATTGCTCGAGCGAGCATTGCCCTTAGCGAGTACCTGCCCGCTCGAGGGAAAAGGTTCGGGTGCCGGAGGCGGGCAGGGAGCTGCGGGGGAGAGCATGGAGGAACGGGGGGAGATCTCTCTCTCCCCCCCGCCCCCCCCCCTGCTGACTGCCGCAACTCACCGCACCCCACTCCGGCACCCGAACCTTGTCTCTTGAGCGGGCAGGTACTCACTAAGGGCAATGCTTTCTCAAGCAATTGCCCTTAGGGAGTATGCTCGCTCATCTCTATTGCCCTTCCTTCTAATGTGCTGTCCAGTGCTTGTTGTCAGGTGCAGTATTTCTCTAGTAAAAGCAATAACAAGAGGAAGAATTGAAGGAAGGCAATGACTCATACTGCCCATAGACGTCTATGGAGAAAAGGAAAGGAGAGGAGTGTAGAATCACACAGGCATGGCTGCTGGAGCGAATAGTGAGTGAATTACTGTCCCCATGGCTATGGGAATCACATCTACACTGTTCAGGACTCCTGTACACTGTCATACATGCTGTAGTTGATCTGGATTACGGTTTTCTCCAGCAGGCTTCGGGGTATTTTGTCGCTTCCGAATTGTATCGTGTGCACACATCGTGGAGCAAATTAGACACAAGCTATCAGCCTCATATCCAAAATGGCTCTCTGCCCAGAAACAGCCAGACAGGACCTTTTATTGTACAGACACACAATGGGCGTGCAACAGGTTACATCAGTAACATATAGGATTCTCATTTGTCGGATCATATAGAATCCCCCGCCTCCCCCTCTCCCCACCTCTCTCAAGTAGGAGCCTTTGTCTTTAACAACATGTGGCCAAATCTGAAAGTGAAAGTAGATATCTCTTTGTTGAAGAAGATTCTTTGTGGGGGATGGGGAGGACTGGGAAAACACTCAAGATGAACACATAAGCAGTAACATAACACTGTGATTTAACTCTTTCCTTATGCAGCAGAGTTCCACATTAGGCTGAAGTCACAAAACACACATAATACGTCTAGTGCAAATCGATAGACATTTTATACTAATTAATTATCATGTCTATCACAATCCCCCCTTAAAATGTCTATCCTCTAACTCTCTATCTAATTTTCACAGTTCTCTGCGCATGAGCCTATAACTGGAGCGCGTTGAAGGTTCGTTTTAGGGTCTTCAAGGGGATGTAGGACTTGTCCATTCCTTCTGGGGATGCATCCAGCAAACTCATGGTGGGAGCGGCTTTTCCAGCATCAGTTTCACAGGTCTCTCTGACACAGGGGATAACACAGCAGACTAGAACAGAGAAGGTAACCATCAGTTCACATACAACAGCGACGCCCGTCTGTGCCAGGATCCTTTACCACCCGCTCATCCATGGCGAGTGCTGTTCCCAAAAGTTAGCTCTTTTTAGTTAGTGCGGTCAGCTTCTTAATGGCAACTGCGTCTTTACCCGCGGGTCACGTGTCGTCTAGGATGTAGGTACAACAAGTCTCCCCTATCATCTTACAGACACTCCCCTTTTTAGCTAAAGTCATATCTAAGGCCATTCTATTCTGAAAAGTCATAGTCGAGGTAGGTCCTATTGGTCGACTAGTCCCTATAAGGCGTCTCTAGTATAATTTATAAACCACTGCTAATTATAATAAACATAATTAATCCAATCAACGTTTATTTACCATAATGATCAGGAAAATGGACTCGAATCTAGTTTTAACTTGGTCTCTAATTTTTAAAACTTGTCAGGTACCCCCCTTGGCTATCCTATGACGTCAATGTATACGTGTAGATCAAAACTACCACCAGGGGTCTCTCTTCTCGCTCTAGTATAATGTTACAATACTAGTAGCGTGCACAGGTACGCACGGTGTGGGACTCCCTAATCTTCACCCACACCAATGTCCCTCCTGGAGATAGTCCTAATGGTGAACACGTCCAGGTCGCCTCACCCGGACCCTACACTACCTAGTGACAAGACTGGAAGGAACCACCGTACCTATGCGGAAAACAAGGATAGACCAACATGACGGGATAACCACAAAACACAGACTAAGTTGGATCGAGATAAATTAACTATTGGGGGTAACCTCATTATCCTCAATGCTGTCTGACAGGATGTGGAGGAGCATAAGGGCTTTACTAAGGCACACTCCCCTGTCCAATTACCCTCCAGGCGGGTCCTCTACCTCATGTCTCCACAAAGCCAGTAAACGTCTCCTAAGGACTGAACCCGATTCTGCATCCATTCCTTCCCCTCCTTTCGTACCGTAGGAGGAGCAATACCCGTTAGTGAGTTCCCCAAAAATCTCCCTCCACCCTGCCTATTTGCCTGGTAGGTGTAGTTTCCAGGGTAGTCAGTAATACTCTCTCTGGTGCAAAACACTTAAGTAGTTATAGAGTATTCCTTCTTCCACTTCTCATGGACAGTGTAATTAGCGGAAATGTTCGTGACGAGACTAATAAACCACTCTTCAGCATCTACAGGGAGATTCAGGAGGACCATCCCCGAGTGTAGTCGGGCACTACCGCACACGCAACAGTTAGACTTGTTGCTCCTGTTAGCATTGTACCTCATCAACTCCAACCAGAGATTCTGATCAGAGTAGCCAGTCGCTACTGTCAAGGTGTCCTCAAAGGTAGGGTCGGCTATGATCATCATGTTCGTCAAGGTCTTTATCTTACGGCGGAGGGGGTTAATTATGGGCACGGGACTAAGTGAAGGCTTCCATTCGGGTGCATCTACCATATCCCTTATTTTAAACTTCCCTAAGGGATCTGTCCTCCCGTACCGGTATGTCCCCAGACTATAAGTCCCTCCGTCCCCCGGGCTTGGATCTCCCATGGTTAATGTAAAAACCGCATTAAAACCAAGCAACATACTAAGTTCAGCCTTCCAATACCTGCTGTCCTTATTATTCTCAAGGAGGGTTATACAACTAATTAGGGATTTCCCGCTCCTATCTTTCTTATTTAAGGCACTTCGCGGTTTATAGGACCAGTCTATTCCTGTGTTACATCCCACTAATCCCCAATAACGGCAGTCTTCTCCCCAGACGTTATCAGTGGCGCAAACATATTGTATTCCCAGGGTATATAAGTCATATAACCAGCTGGACTGAGCTAAATCTGGCCTGCGGTGGGATCTTGCGCCTAGACACGGGACCACAATACAATAGTCGAAGGAATATGCGGCTACTTGAGCATTGGACGAGTTATACTAGAAGGTAACCATACCCCCATATTCTTCCGACTAAGGATTCCAGTTGCCACCCTCCTCTCTCACTAGCCCTAACCAGAGTAATGTCTTTGGCACAACTAAGACTGGTCTCCCGGATCTGAAGCTTTCTTACAGTATGAAGCATGGATCCATGTAAGTCTTTCGGCTAGTTTCACAGCTGTGGCAGTAGTCAGAAGCACCTGGTAGGGGCCATCAAATCGGGGCTCAAGAGGGTGCTTCCTGGGGAACTTCTTGACGCATACCCAATCCCCAGGCTGCAAGATATGTGTCCCAGTGTCTGCCTCTGAGTCTGGAAGAGAACACCTGTGCATAGGCTTTGGTTAGTTCTTTAACAACGGAAATCACATACTCAGTCAACACATCAGATTGTAATTGTAACTACTGAGGATAGTAACGACCTAGCCTTGGGGCTAGCCCAAACAATCTCGTAGGGAGATAATGTATGATCCCCCCTGGGTTCATATCTAACACTGTATAAGGCTATTGGATGACAGCCTTTCCAAAGTGGCGTCATTTTTAAGTATCTTACTTTTTAGCATGCCACTACGTCTCTCCACCTTTCCACTACTCTAAAGATGGTAGAGTATGTAAAAGGCCTGGGATACACCAGAGCAGACATGACATGTTACATTCACCTGTGAAGTTTATACCTCTGTCTGACTCTGAATCACTTCTGGTACCCCATATTCACAGTTTACCTCGTTCATGAGCTTCTTTGCGGTTACCTACTTGTTTGCCTTGGTAACAGGGTCAGCCTCCAATCCTGAAAAGACATCAACAACAACAAGCACGTATTCATACTTCCCAACAAGTGGGAGCTGAACGTAGTCAATTTGCAATCCCTGAAATGGGTAGAGTGGTCCCGGCAAGTGCGATGTGGCAAATTTACTTCTGCCCTGACTTACCCATGGCATAGATCACGCTAAACTGGACAAATGATGCAGCAGCTACGGAGAACCCAGAAGTCGCCCATCCTCTTTCAAGCGTCGTCGTCATTGCTGCTTCACTAGGTGGGTCTTTCCGTCCACCAGCTGAGCCATCATGGGATACAGGAACTGTGGTGGGCAAGTGCTGTTGACTGTTCACCACACGCTGTCCTGTTTCTGCTGCTCCCATATTAGTCCGTTTATCCTTTTCTTCCTTGCTGGCTTGTAACTGTAAAAGTCTTTAGCATATCAAAGTCCAAATTTTTATCAATGTCCAAAGTTTTTACCACTGACTCATGCCGTCAGTATCTTTTCTTCTTTCTTCCACGGCTTGAGGGCCGCTGCCTTTGCTATGCTGTCAGCGAGGGTGTCGTCTCTCGCCTCTCCAGTGTAGGAATCAGTGCGAACTCTCAACTTTGTCAGGTAGAAGTAGGGCCTCCATGCGACTCTGTACCGCTGCACCATTCTCAATTGGTTGTCCTGCTAAGGTAAAAACTGTCTGGCCTTCCATATTGGGCCGTAATCATAAGCTATGCCAAATGCATACCAGGAGTCAGTGTAAAGGATTGCCGGTCTTACCTCTCGCCACTCTACTCGCCTCAGTGAGGGCCTTCAATTCTGCTTCTTGTACTGTGACATGCGGAGGCAGAGCTTCTGCTTCTAGGACATCTTGTTGTGTGACCACTGCATATCCGATGTGGAGTCATCAGTCCTCACCCTGGTACCATCTGCAAAAAGCTCAACATATGCATTATCAACAGGGGTTCTGGTAACTGTTTGCATACCTGCAGTTTCTTACTGTATTAGTACTAAATAATCATGTTGATGTTCTATTTCACATGGCTCGGAATCTTGTTATCTTATTCCATTTATTTATTTTTTTTAAAGGCCCAATAGCTGATCTACAACACCTAGATCATCTATGACCCAGATCACCTATGCCTCCCCCCTTTTGAACCGCAATACTCAATGGAAAAAGAGTAATTGCGTTCAAACTAGTAAACCAAGAGGCACAAAAACAAGCACTTTGTAGGTCAAGGTGACATTGTATACAGCGAAGTCTGAGCGAAAATATCCTTTAGATTTTTTAATTTTTTTCCCCCAGGTTGCAGTTAGCATTTTTTAACACAAGGGGGCGCCACACAATTCAAATTTTACGTCACCCAGTGTAATAGTATTTCAGGGGAAGTCCAGCGTTTAGCTTTTACTCTTCTGTCGGAATATAATTATAGCTTCAGTGTAGACTGACACTAGAATATACAAAAGACTTAAGGAAAAACTAAAGAATACGGATGAATTAACATCCTACTCTGAGCAATTCAGTCCCTCTTTCTTCACATAGAAAGTAAAATTACTTCATCGAATTGCGTGAAAAAGTTTGCTGGGTGACTATGGGGAAATTATTTCGTCTGTAGGAGCCTTCCATAACATCATCTGTCTGAGTATCCATTGGAGAAGCGGGCAGTGGAAAACAGAGCCCCTGGGAACATGAGAGAGCGTCCCCTGTCATGTATTCCTGGTCTCTGCCCCCCATGCATCAACTCCAATCTTCCATGCACTATAAACCAGCTTAGTAATCTACTATGTCCCAAGCTGCATCTTCACAAAGGTTTGTTTCCCTGAACTTATCACACATCCAAAGTGGCCACATCTTGGAGCGTAACAAAGTCTGGTCAAACAAAACCTTACTTCAGACAATCATGATGTTAGCACTGGATACAGTGGCATTGGGGAATATAGGCCTCCCAAATGCAGCAAAATGGCCGCCAGAGGCAGAAAGGGGCGGGGCTACAAATCTCCCAGGTAAGGCAAGATGGCTGCCGGAGGAACGGGCGGGGCCAGGGGCAGCAGCACTTCCAGGTGAGGCAAAATGGCCGCTGGAGGAGGAAGGGCGGGGCCAGGTCCTGTCCCGGATGGGGAGGGACCGGAAGTAACATCACACACCCTGAAAGTGAGCACATGGGGGGAAGTAACTTCAGGGTGGGGGCAGGCCTCACTACATTTACTGCAGAGTCACACTATGTTGGATTGTAAACATTGCAAGCACGGCCGCCATTACAGGGAGGGGCTGTAGTCAACACAAAGACATTACATTGTTCATAAGCAATACACATACCCCCCCCCCCTACATGCTTTCCCCTCTTCAATCTCTTAACTACGTTATACCTCCTCCTAGCAATCTAAAAACACCTTTCTTTCTGCTGGGCTTCCTACTCATCTTCTGAAAACTTTCTACAATCTATCTTACCATACTCATTTCTGCTTATCTGTCCATGACCTAACATTTCTTTCTGCAACTTTTCCTGATCCTTCTCTTTGTATAACATTTCTACATGTTTTGCATATTCCAAAACATCCTGTACTGATCCCTCATTCTATCCGAAGTTTCTGGACACAGTAGTGTTTCTCTTGTAAAATCTGCTTTCTTCAAATCCTTCCAATATAACCTCTCTTTCCCACTCAGATTACAATGCACATTAATTCTACAAGACAAAAGGAACGGAAGGGTTAATTGGAAAAAGCTTTCAGTTCACTCTTATCAGCAGCCCTCCCCCCAATAATAAACAACTGCACATTCTTTCTATAATACCAGACAGACGGGATTACTGGAGAATAACCACAAGGGCTCAAGGTATATATCTCATCTACCTTTATAACAACCAACCTCTACTAGTAATCCGTCTGGACAGGACATTTTAGCTATACACAGAGACTGACGATTATTTTCAATGACCAAGAGTTTTCTGGAAGCTTCAGCCGTCACACCACGGCTATACTTCACACGTATATACCTTTCCACATATGAGAACATAACACGCTCAATCATAAAGGTAAATATACGTATCATAAATCTTCCTAACCTCACACTAGATTCCTAGGAGTAAGTGTCTGGCGTGTTCCCTCAGACTTAAACAGCCGAGTCCGCCCTTCCGACACATTAACCCTCACAGAATTTATCTCTTGGTCTTGTATACACAGTGTTTAACCGTCTCAGACACAACAGCATACAAAATACCCCTAGACAGGTAACATGGTGATTTTTCGAGTGGACAGAACTAGAGTTATTACCTGTCTTTCAGTGAAGGTCCAGTCTGGATCAGATACAGGCAGATTTAGCAGTCAGAACCCAGATCACATCGGTAGATTTACATAAAGCAATCTTGCCGTGTTCTGTAGATTTTCGGGCCCCTGAGTTCTGCGTGCCATCTGCCGATCTCTGTACGTTCCAGGCTGTGACCTCACAGATCCACTCGCTCACCCAAGGACGACACTGATCTGGATTACGGTTTTCTCCAGCAGGCTTCGGGGTATTTTGTCGCTTCCGAATTGTATCGTGTGCACACATCGTGGAGCAAATTAGACACAAGCTATCAGCCTCATATCCAAAATGGCTCTCTGCCCAGAAACAGCCAGACAGGACCTTTTATTGTACAGACACACAATGGGCGTGCAACAGGTTACATCAGTAACATATAGGATTCTCATTTGTCGGATCATATAGAATCCCCCGCCTCCCCCTCTCCCCACCTCTCTCAAGTAGGAGCCTTTGTCTTTAACAACATGTGGCCAAATCTGAAAGTGAAAGTAGATATCTCTTTGTTGAAGAAGATTCTGTGTGGGGGATGGGGAGGACTGGGAAAACACTCAAGATGAACACATAAGCAGTAACATAACACTGTGATTTAACTCTTTCCTTATGCAGCAGAGTTCCACATTAGGCTGAAGTCACAAAACACACATAATACGTCTAGTGCAAATCGATAGACATTTTATACTAATTAATTATCATGTCTATCACATAGTTATATATATGTGTGTACTACAGGGAGCAGAATCTACTATTTTCTCTATGTCTGTAGTATAGGAAACTGCTGCCACCAGCTCAGAAGGAAGTGAGAATTGTCAGCCTACAGAGAGACAGACACATTGCAGGTTAATCTGAAGAGTTAGTTACATTTTAGGTACTAGATACCATCACTAAATACACATTTTTGGGGGTGAGTTTCCATGTAGTGGACATGGTTTGGCCAAGATGCAGTCACAAATTGTGCCAATGTGCAGTTTTACTCCAAATTAGCATGACTTTCAAATTTGCTATTGGTCAAGTGGTTTTACCTGCTAGGCCAGTGATGGCAAATCTTTTAGAGACCGCGTGCCCAAACTGCAACTCAAAACCCAATTATTTATTGTAAAGTGCCAACATGTCAGGGGGCGGGGCTTATCACGATGTATGATTTTTACCCCCGTCGTTCTTAAAAGGACAAGGCTGTTTTAAAATAGACCTGGTGTAGCTTTTGACTTCTTTTGGATGCAGAAATGCTGTGGAATTTGCCACGGAAATTTCCGCTGAGGACATTCTGCAGCATTTCTACCTCGTGTAAACATATCCCAGCAGTGATGTTGACCCCCCCAGAGTGGCCCCAGCAGTAAGGCTGCCCCCCCCCCCCCCTCCCCAGAGCAGCCCCAGCACTAATAGTGAGCCCTAGAGCGGCTTTAATGGTTATAGTGACCCTGCACAGCGGCCCCAGCAGTAATAGTGACACCGCACCGTGGCCCCAGTCGTAATAGTGACATCCCACAGTGGCCCCCCAGTAGTAATAGTGACACCACACAGTCGTCTCAGTGGTAATAGTGACATCCCACAGTGGCCCCAGTAGTAATAGTGACATCCCACAGTGGCCCCAGTAGTAATAGTGACATCCCACATTGGCCCAGTAGTAATATTGACATACCACAGCAGCCCCCAGTAGTAATACTGACACCTCACAGGGGCCCCAGCGGTAATAGTGACACCCCACAGTAGCCAGTAGTAATAGTGACATTCCACAGTGGCCCCTGTAGTAATAGCCCCCCCCCCCCTCTGAGGCCCAAATACCCCCCACCCCCACCCCACATCATCTGCTTGGCGCTGTTGCTGCCACTGATCCCAGGAGCACTTTGTAACGTGCTTCCAGACGCATTCTCCCCTCCCCTGCTCTCGCGGAACCGAGTAGGAGACGTCAGAGGAGGGGGGAGGAGGATCTCGGTTGCACACTGACATCACAGTGAGTGAATACCAGCAGGGGAGCTGCGGCACCCCTGCCGGTATTTACTAATGTGGTGAACGGCCGATGGCGGCGAGTGCCAGCTGGAAAGGCTCTGAGTGCCGCCTCTGGCACGCATGCCATAGGTTCGCCACCACTGTGCTAGGCCGTGCAGCAATTAAATTTCCAGTCAGTTTGAAAACTGCGTAGATTAGTAGTAAAACCACACGTCAATGCAATGTTTGGCAGTACCATAAATTGATGCATTATGTATAGTTTGGTGGCATTCAGGCGCCTACATTGTTACTTTGTTAGTTGAAACAGTGTACAGGTGTAGTAAATTTGTGAACCTTTTTGAATATCCTGGATTTTTGCATTTGTAATTTTTGGCCTGATTTGATTTTATCTGTCACAATTGTATAGACAAACACAATCTAATGTAACTAATTACACACAAACAGTTATACCTTAAGGCTGGTTTAGACACAATTATTCTCTCTTGCGCGAGAATCGTTGTGTCTAACTGCACTGACATTGTGCAGTTTTCGTTAACGAGTTGCTGATCGTTCTCTTTCAGCATGCTAAAAGAGAACGATCAGCCTGATCAGGAGTTCAGAGCGGGATAACGCTGATACTATTGTTTCAGCTGGTATCCCGCTCCGTGAACACAGCCGGGGTATGAAGAACACAGCAGTCCAGCTGTGTTCTGCATATTCCGTATGGAGCGCACAGCTGTATATCAGCTGTGAGCTCAGAGAACAGAACAGCTGGATGTACAAGACTAGCGGCCCCGCTTGTCTTCTGCATACCACGCTCGGAGCGCTCAGCTGTATAACATCTGTGCACTCCATGAACACAACAGGAGCATACAGAAAACAGCGCTCCAGCTGTGTTCTGTATACCCCGCTCGGAGCGCAAAGTGATCGCTCAAAGCTGTCAATCAAACTGCCGTTTGTGCGATCATCTAGCCGTGTAAATACACACGACGATTATGGCTCAAAAGATGTCTTTTGAGTGAGAATCATTGTATCTAAACCAGGCATTTATACCTACAGAAGACTATATAAGCTGTACAAACCTCTGTTCATATGTCCACTGTTAGAAAGTGGGTCAAGAGGGGGTATCGTCTCAGAGAGCATCCAAAAAGTGTGTGGAGACCCCTAGGGAGTGAGTGGGTCGGGGCGTATCGTCTCCCCAAGGAGAGCACCCAGAAGGAGTGTGAAAAGACACTTGAGAGGGGAGTGAGGACACTTATAAAGCCATGCATGCTCCTCTGGGTAATTTATGCAAATAAGGAAGATGGAATAATACCTCTCTGCAGCGCCACCTATTGGATGGCAGTATTCCTTCTAATCAATGTAAGACTGTAAAACAATGATTGGGAATAGGAAACCAAGCCAGAAAACTATACACAGACACATGAGACATGAGCGGTACAACTGGTTGTATGCTATTAGGTTAGTTACAGAGGTTTGTGTATGTTTGTTTATAAACGTTACTTCGATAACAATCAAATTGTTAGTAATTGGTAAAGAAATTTAGGTCATTCTAAAGGGTTCATTTACTTTTTCTTTAACTGTGTATATATAGTAAATGTAAATAATTCATTTCTGTAATATCGGTGTCGGATTGGGGAGAGGGTTTTGTTCAGTGGGCTGTGATTGTAAGACTTGAGATTCTATTACTTTTACTACAATGTACGTCCTCCTGGTCCCCCAACCAGGCTTTCTCCTCTCCAATCTTAATGATGTATCAGAAGATCATTAATGATGCATATGACTTTCCTAATATGACTTTGCGTTACTTAACAAATGCTTTATATAAAGTGAGTGTCACAATATGGAAACTGAAATTGTTCTATCTTGTTGCCAACCTGCCAGTATGCTTTCCTTAATTTACCTTGGAGTTCCCTCTTTACCTTTCCTGTAACTGAATGCATGGGAAATCCAACATGGGCTGAACATTCCTGATGCCCATGTATTGTTTGTGTAACATAATGTAGTATCCAGTATTTTGTTACCTTCGGCAAATACCCAGCATGCATCATGTATTGTTTAAAGTAGCTTCCAAGATGGACACTTAACCCCCTAGTGACTGCCCCATAGTCTTTTTTTTTGCCCTAGCTTTGTGGGTTTTAATCCCCAGGGCTGTAAAAACACGCTCGCCCTCGGGATTAAAGCCGCCGGGGTTATGGAAGTGACAGCTCCCTGCTGTCAGCTGCCAGTTTCCACATACGGCCGTGTGAGCCTGGTGGTATTCAGATCGCTACCTGTAATCCATAATTTGCAAGAAGTCCCCATGAACGTTCACCTTCCTGCAGTTCCAGGAGCAGCTTATTGAATGCCTTCTGTGTGAGACCGCCGCACCTCAGCGACCTTACGAAGCCTCACAGAGCGCCACTTTTTACACCCCATCCCTGCCACGGAGGTCAAGAAATACCTCCAAAAAGTGTCAGGTTTGTAGTAAGCATGGGAGGAGAAGGGATACCTGGTTTTATTGCCTCATGTGCCCATCCCAACCAGCCTCCGTGATTACCCCTGTTTTCAGACATACCTCACAGTTTACATTATTACTTTTATCTAAGATTTAGAAAATGCCAAAAAGGAGTGTTTGGGTGGGGGATTATTTTTAGGGCGTCAATTTTTTTTTTCTGCACAAATGAGTAATGAGGCCTGGAATTTATTCAGTTGTGCCCTGAAATCCAATGGGTGTTTCCTCCATTATAGGCCTAGCCATGTGTCCAGTAAGCAAATTCTGGCTGCAATGTGTATGTTTCTGAACACAAGACAAACAGGGGGATCCATTTGGTGGTGAAAGTCTTCATATGTGCTGTAAAAACTGTTTTTAAAATGACACAATTGACAAAAAAATGTAAATCGTAATTTTTTTCTTTCTGCTTTGCTTAGATTCATTCAAAAACTGTGGGGTCAAAATACACAGTACACGCCTAGCTGAATTCGTTAAGGGTTCTAGTTTTCAAAATTGGGTAATTTGTGGGGGTTCTCCATAATTGTGTCCACTCAAGTGCTCTACAAGTGTGCAATGGGGCCTGAAACACCGTCAAGCAAAATGTCTGGTTTTGGCCCTGTTGTGCATATGGACATAATATTAGAGCCACAATGGGTATGTTTCTGAAAACTGGACAAACAGGGGTATCCATTTTGGGGTGCAAATCCTCACTTATATGTGCACTATAGAAAAAAAACCTGTCTTTAAAATGACATATTTTCCAAAATATGAAAATTTGTTTTTCCTCCTAAATTGCATTATCTCCTGAAAAAGGGTCAAAATACTCATGGCACCCCTCAGTGAATATATTAAGGGGTGTAGTTTTCAAAATGGGGTCATTTGTGGGGGGTGTCTATCATTCTGATAACTATAAGCCTTTGTAATCTTGGCTTGGTGTAGGAAAATTAAAGTGTTCCTCAAAATGTTAATAATTTTATGTTACATTTGCACGTCTCCTAAATAGTTTAAAAAACATAGTTTTTTCAATGTGCGCCCAAAATAAAGTAAACACATAGAAATATATATATATCATCAAAAATTTGTACAGTATGTTTGCACATATTTGACACATTGTAGTTGAAAATCTGAAAAAATGATAATTTTTTCAAAATTTTCCCAATTTGATGCTTTTAATAAATATACACAAATTCTATCGGTCTATTTTTACCAGATAAATGACGTACAACATGTGGCGAAACAACAATGTCAGAATCACTGGGATATGTAAAACCATTTTAGGAGTTATTCTGTGTTAGTGTCACATGTCAGATTTCCAAAATTTGGCCTGGTCATTAAGGCACAAACAGGTTTGGTCACTAAGAGGTTAAACCTGGTGTGTCATCACATGATGTAACCATGTCAGAGACCCAGTAGGAAATTTCATGAGTATTGAGAATATGGAGTTATTAACTTAGACTTGGAATGCGCGAAATGTGACTGTATAATATATCAAAGAATTTTTTCCATCTAAATTTAACCAAATACTAAAAAAGTGGAACTGCTCAAATTAAAGGGGTTGGACCAGAATATTAAGTTAGGGGATTACTTGTTGATGAGTAGGGCTGGGGTCACACGGGACGGATTTGCCCTGGAAATTCTGTTCAGAATTTCTGTGTGGCAAATCCGCCCGCGGCTCCTACCGGTAATCGTGGGATTAGCTAGCCATGTGGACGAGATTTTGCAAAAATCTCATCTACACGAGGCGGCCAATCCGTCACGGCAAAGCCAGGCAGAACTGGCGATGTGGCACGGAGTTGACAGCCACAGCATGTAAATTCTTTATTTTTTTTTTCCGTTGCGGCCTCACTCCTCTCTATGGAGAGAGAAAGCCGCAATGGAATGCCGGCAGCCGAACTGTTCCCAAACACGCGGCGTAATGCCACGAGTTTTGAAGCTGCAGCTCTCCCGCTGAAATTTTGCGGCTTTTCGATGCGATTTCCGTCCCGTGGGAACCCAGCCTAGGGGTTTCACCACTGATCTAGAGAAGGGGACTCCTGTGTCCCGCTCTCCTGTCACTTCGGGAGCATGTGTCCCCCCTCCCATCCCGCATTGATGTCACTCTGGATGTCACTCTGGATGGAGCACCCCCCCAGCCCTACAAGCTGGTGGCTCGGAGGTCTCTGTGTGTACATGCATGAACAGCAGCCTGTCATCCCATAACTATAGCCTGCTATATTCTTTCATTGCTTCTGTTAACTACACGCGACAACAGTTTTTTGTGCCATTTTGTCTGCTTGCAGTACGCACACGTAGCTGTAATATGCTGTCGTGTTACATACATAAGGCTACATTTGTAGCTCAGCGATCCGCTTTAACTTGGCTGAAATGTATTTTTTTTTCTTTTTACACACCACGTATTTTCCTGAGCAAAATATCTGTAGTGAACACACCTCAAAATTTGCTTGTGTCCCCTCTGGATTTCACCCCCCTTATTTAAAGGGGCGAAATCGGCCATGAAAATCTGCATCATTAACTTTAGGGCTTATACACACGGGCGTATATTGGCCCTGTTTTCACAGGCGGCTGATATACGTGGCCCCTCTGATGCATTGGCTTATAATGCATCAGTGCACAGGGGCGTAAGCTGCATGGATTCCTATGGGAGCCTATGCTACGGTAGCTGCCAGAGAAGGGAGGTGGGAGGCAGTTTAGCAGTGTGACTGATAAACTCCCTCCCCCTTCTCTTCTCCTCTCCGCCTCTTGCCGCTGTTTGCAATGGGAGGGGTGGGATGGGGGTGGTGCTAAGCTCCACCCCTCCCACTGCTAGCTGCAGACAAGGAGAGGGGTAGAACCTTAGCTCCACCCCACCCCGCCCCTTACCATTGCAAATGCCCAGAGGGGAGAAGAGAGGAGGTGAGCCGGCAAGGGGGAATGTCTCCCCTGGCCCACGGGATTGCGGCCTCGGCATTTATGCATCGGGCCCTTTGCCATTAGAGAGTTTTTACAGCATCGGAGGGCACGCGTAAAATGCCTAAGGCCGTGTAAGTGGGCCCTAACTGTGTTTTTTTTTTTTTCTCCCCACAGCGCCTGGATGATTTCATCCACTTTGCTTGTGCACGTTATAGGCTGTGGACTTTTAACGTGCAACTCCATGGCAGAGAATATGCAGCACGTATGCTACATGAGGACATATCCTTGCAGCTTTTTTTATACAATACTTCTATTCTTTTCATTTCTGTATGGCAGTTAAAATATTAAGTCATTCTGTTTCTGATGTACAAGGGCCCTAATTTGAGACCTGGCAAATCCAAGTTAACCCCTTAGTGACTACCAATATGCCTTTTTATATGTAGTACTATATTGCCACTAATGGGCTTTAAACTGCACACATATATCTTTTTAAAACCGGTGGCTTAGCTGACTACTGACAGCCAGGCACCAGCTCCAACTGCCAGAAATGGAGAAATCTCAGATCCTGGTAGTTTAGCCTCTTACATGATACAATCAATAGCAACTGCAGCATGTAAGCAGATGACGGAGAGGGGTGGGACTTTTTATGTTACTCCATAGTACACCTGCATACCTCCCAACTTTTCCGGGAAGGAAAGGGGAACGGGCAGGGTAGCATGCTTTATTTAAACACCCACCCCCCGCAACAAGCCCCCCTCTGGCCACACCCAATCCCCATTCTTGACCACACCCAATGTTTTAAAATTTTAACAACCTGTTCCCTACCTGGGTGATTAAATTATGCCCGTGTTGTAGCATGCCTCAAAGAATTATCCCTAAACTAATCGTCCAGTAAAACAATTACAATACTCCAAATAAATATTGTAATTATTAATAATAGAACAGTTCATTACATAAATACTGCTCCAGGACCAGTATTACAACTTAAGTACAGCACCAGAACCAAACTAGGTACA